>NW_024523648.1:3962255-4600349 GCF_017590135.1 Pyrgilauda ruficollis
GCCGCGGGCGCGCCCGAGCTGGAGCGGTCGGGGGGAGGCGGTGGCGGCGGCGGCCTTGGCCACCAAAGGCCGCTCCGACAGCGCCCCCTGCGCGGCCGCCGGGTGCCGGGGCGGCGCTGCCTCCCCTCGCCCCTCCGCCGCCGGCCGAGCTGGAGCGGGCGCCGCGGCCTTCCCGCACGGGTGAGTGCCCTGAACAAAAGGCCGGCCGTGCTGGGCTGAGCGGAGCGAGGGGCGGCTGCCCGGCGGGCAGAGCCCTGCCCGGTATTGTTTTGGCGGCGGGGCGGGTGGGGGTGTCGCCCGCCGCCGCCCCGCCCGCGGGGTCACGTGCCGGGTGTCGGGGCCGCGGCGGCTGAGCCCTGTCGGGAGCCCTTCCCAAGGCCCCGCACATTCATCTCATTCCCGAGAGGCTGGGAATGAGAGCCGGGACCGCCGGCAAAGCCTCCCGGTCCCTCCTGCCGGGCCAGGCCCCCTTCCGCGGAGCCGTGTCCCTGCAGGAGGCGGCGCCCCGACGCCGGTGCGGAGCGAGGTGCGCGCAGAGTGCCTGACCGGGCCCGGGCTTAGGCTGGGCTCGATGGCCGGAGGTCTTTTCCAACCGTATTGGTTCATGTGAGTCGGGGGTTTCGTTGTGCTGGGCAGTAAAATAGGTCAGGAGCAGTAGCCGTGGCGGCGTCACGCGTGGCGGAATCCCCGGGCCGGGCCGGCGCAGCGCTCTGATTCCCAGGGCATGGGCAGCGCTCTCATGTGTGCCTTGGCCCCTGCCGTGTCCCCGCTGTGCCCGGCCCGCCTCGGTCACTGCCGCCGGCGGCACGGGCGGTCACGGCGGCGGCAGACTGAAGTAACTAAGTGTTCCTTATAGAAGTGCTTTTGTTTCTTTGTGCTTGACCGCCTCGGCTCAAGTGTTTGCTTTGCATCCCTTAGGGATGTTGAAAGGGGACGTGAAATGTGAAAACGGGTCCTGCTTTTGGCGCGGTACGTGTTGCCGCCGCTGAAAAACACGAAGTAAATGCGAGGGTTTTGTACGAATAAGACGATCGGAATGGTGAAATAGTTAAAGTGAAACTCTGGTGGGGGGGTTTTAATCTTAGTACAGCTTTTCAGTGGTACGCCTGAGAAACGCTGTGGGTTTTGTTACTGGTATGTAATATGCAGTTATATATTAACAATTTTAAGGAGGAATAGGGAGCAGAGCTTTAAACGTTTTGCCTCTGTCAGGTTTCTAATACTAAAAATCCGAACCTTCTTGCTTTGTTAGCTGCTGCCTCTGAACGGTGGGCTACTCAAAAATAGATTCCGAAGCATCTCTAGAAATGTGGTACCAAAAATTACAGCGTGAAATAGTATTGAAGACATGCTGAAATCTGAATCTTCATTTGGTAATTTTGAATAAATATTAAATGTTGAACGTTTTTGCAAGAACTTGCTTTATAGTCTTGTGTGTTTAATACTGTATTTTCTTTCCAAGTTGATGAAGTGCCAGTTGTTTAAATTGCTATAATACAAAATCTGTAGTGAGTGAAAAAAAAAAGTTTGTTCTTGTTTCCTTCAAAATATATTGCATCAATTTAGATGTAATTGAGTTGTCATTTATTTAAAGAGCTGGAACGGCAGTATTTTTACAGCCTATTGAATAGTGAGTCCCTGGAAAAGTTCTCATATTGAAACTGATTTTTTTCCTCTCTTCTGTGCATATTAATCAAGTATGTATATATCTATATATATACATGAAGAGATGTCCCTGTACTTACATGAGTTTCTGAAGCATTGGTAACTTAAGATGAACCAATTTCTGCGCCATTTTTTTGCCATTTTTTGTACACTTTTGCTTTTGAGTGAGAAATTAACATTTTTCTTTGTTAAATAGATTGAAATAGGATATATGCTCAAAATTCGAGTGCTCCATTTGTAACATTTGTAATGAGGGAACAACCTCATTTTCAATCCATGTATCATTTTAATACTGAAATGGCTGCCTGTTCTGCGCTTGACTATTCTATGATTCAATTCCAAGCACACATATAAATGTTTGGGGTTTACTAATATGCAGTAACCAACGATAAGGAATGACAGGCAGCTCATCACAATCAGCAATTCCTGAGAATATTCTAAGTTTAAGAAACAGATAGAAAAAAAGTAGGCAAGCACAGGAAACAGTGAGGTTATTTATCTGTTGTGCTGTCCAGTACCAGGGACAGATTTAAACATATCTGATGAGAGTCAGTACCTTGAGCTGGTAGTGTATTGACACTAGCAGACCATCAGACAGGAGAGTGATTTTTCTCATTAAATAAAACAGCTGCCTTCTTTCTTCCCACATTGTCTGGCTCATGGTTACTTGTGGGGAAGGGCAGAATGCAGGGGATCATTTTCCTCTCCTACCCACCAATTGAGTTAAAAATTAGGGAGCTTGATGGAAAAAAATCCAAATATTTAATTACAGAAGAACATTTACTCTTGTGAAAGAATACTGTAACTCTGCTGAGTTTTCAAGGGGGAAAATGAATTTGTGATAGCTATTTTGAAATAATCTGAATGGAGTTGCAGTATTCCTAGATTTCTGTTATTTGAAGTAGGACTCATATAATAGTCTTAGGCTGATATTTGTTGAATTCACCAGTGTTGCACTTGCACTTGTGTGTTTTTAAAAAGCTAATATTTTACTTACAGAGGAAACTTAAGACTATAGGTAACTCATGATCAATATATATGAGCTGGCTTCCTAAGTATGTATGCTTCTGATTTTGGTTTCAGTGGGTTGGTTGGTTGTTGGGGGCGGGGGGGGGGGGGGGGGGGGGGGGGGGGGGGGTTGGAGTGGTGTTTGTAATTGTTGCTGGTTTTTTTCCCCAAA
This sequence comes from Pyrgilauda ruficollis, assembly GCF_017590135.1. NCBI lineage: Eukaryota > Metazoa > Chordata > Aves > Passeriformes > Passeridae > Pyrgilauda > Pyrgilauda ruficollis. The sequence continues at coordinate 3,965,101 of NW_024523648.1, forward strand.
GGAATAAGGGTGGAAAAATTGTTCTGGGCCTGATAATTTACTGGGTCTCATAATTTAACGAGCACAGTTGGCTGAACTGGCTAGAAATGGTTTCATTCTATCTTGACCTAGTAAAAGCTTAACATTGTTCTTAAGGAGAACCTGAAGTCATTTTGGGAGATGGGTCTGGTGGGAAGTCTACCACTTGAAATTCTTAAAGCACATAAGAAATGGGCATGACTTCTTCCAGTAAGAGAGACTTTCAAGGGGACAAAGAGAACAGTTCCATGCTGGCTGAGCCTCACTTTGGATGAGGATGGTCCTGTGGCATTGTCCTTCTGTCTGTTGCATCTTTAAAGTTTCAAAATCAGTATGTAATAGGATGCAGGCGTTTAGGAAGGGATATCTGCAGGTTGCTGCAGATAGCGTAACTCCTCATAGTACAGGAAAAGGAGAAAATTAATTGCTAAGTATAGAACACAGCCTTTACCCAGGTGACTTCAAAGGAGGAGTCTTCATCCAAGAAGGGGGGTGTGTGTAACCACAAGTGTTTGTCAGTCCATTTAGTAGAATTTTCAAGACTGGCTTATTAAATAAGTAGCAATGTCATGAACTGTAGGGGTTACTTGCTGTCAGTGTGTGAACTAGTTTTTTTCAAGACCTTTGCCGCAGTTGGAAGGTTGCCTTATCACAATCCTGTAATTATGTCTTCCTTGGATTCTTTTAGGTATAATTACATAGCTTGAATATGTGTATGCATTTTTATTTACTAAGAAATCTCCAAAAACTGACCCAGCCTTTTTCTGCCATCTCCACATAGCATTTGGTTTTATGATGTGCTACCTCTAGTAGAGCATTATGAGGGAGTAGATAAAAGGCTTCGGGTGATACCTATTGAAGTAACAGAAAGCCAGCTCCCAAGATGAAGGACTGAATACCACACCCAGAGCGTCAGGCTTGTTGCAGCTGTCTCTTTGATCATTGAAAACATAGTATCTTGTCTCAGTGCATTAGTAGAGCCACAATTCTAACGCGATTGCCGCTCTTGGTCTCAGATTGATGTGTGAAGAAAGGAAGTCTGCTAGAACTGTGAGGGGAGAAAAGGTGTGGATAGGCTTGTTAATTTTTGCATTTTTCTTTTGGAGCTCATTCTAAAAATAGCTGTACAAAATGTTACATGGAGCTCAGCTACAAAGAAAATAACATATTTGAGTAATGCTTCACGCACTGAAGTCATCTGAACACTCTGATATTATTAATGATAAATATTCAATCATTTGATGAAGGGCTATAGCACAGAACACTGTAATACTCCATGTGCTTTCAGGGACTTATCACTCCTTGACTTTACTGGACTCTTACATGTCTGCTCTGCACTGTATTTATGCTGAAGTGATTCTTTCCTTGAACAAATTGAAATCAAAGAGGTGACATTCTCAAGTCTACTTCAAATCATTCCTATATGTAATGTTTTGCAGCTACTGGAAACTGTAGTTCAAGATGTTTGAGAATCATCCAGAAAGCTACAGACCAAAAGGAAGAGGTGATTCTGTGTCTTTTTACAGAGGATTCACTGTCTTTTTACAGAGGATTCACTGAAGGTGGTTCTCTTAGGTCAAGACCTTCGTGATTAGGCTGTGAGAATGCAAGAGTGATGGTCTCCCTTCCCTTTTTTGAGTTTGCAGATTCCTACTTCCCTGCTGTAGGAACTTTTAAGGTATTTGTTAGGCACTTAGTGGCACTTAGTGATACTTTTGTGTGAAGTGACTTGGCTCAAATTCTGGTTGGTGGCATTCGCCAGATATATTGTGACTGACATCATCTGCTAGCCTGAAGAGGGGTATATTACCTCTGAGGTGTGGAGGCTGAGTTGCATCCTTGTCCTCTTTTTTAGAGATCATATGCACTCTTTCTGTTGTTGAACCTTGGAGCCCATCAGGGCATTTTAAAGAAATAGAGGAAGGTCCTAATTAATTTTTGTTCTTGTTTGTTTACTTTGGTAGGTATCAAATATAGGTCATAGAGTTTGTTTATAAGCTGGTATGAGGACATACAAATATAGGTTTATAAAGAAGAAAGTGCTGAGTGGTTCTGAGGTTCATTCATTAAATGGATGCAATGATCTCTGTAAAAGAGGATGAGGATTCAGGGCTGTGAGCCTTGGAATATGAAGAGGCAAATTTGTGATTGAAATATGGAGAAGACCTGGGGGAAATCAGCTGTTTGTGAGCACTGCTTTCTCCTTAAGCATCTGATACTAGTCTGTGTCAGGACAACACACATGGCTAGATGGTCCTTTGGGATGGTATCATACAGATAGTTTTATAAAAAGCTTCAGGAAGCCATTGTGACTTTCCAAATTTCCTAAATATAAGGGATCATTTATTAGAGGTTAAATTTGCATAAACATAACATGCTCCCAACTTTGGTCTTTTACTCCTTTTGTGTGGTCACTATATGCAATTAACTTACTAGAGTAAAAAATAATTTCCTTTTCTAATGCTTTAAAAAAGATTATTTTTTTGAGCCAGACATCAAAATAAAAACTGGATCAAAATTGATGGTTACAAAAAATGAAACAAAAGTCCGGTGATAGTTTTATTGAAAATAACATGCATCAAGTAAATAAAAGCATAGTAATTTCCTTTCTGTAACAGAACCATGGCATTGTATTTGCTTGCTCGTACCTCTGGACAACATTGTAATGGTGGTATTATTTGCTTTCTGTTAATTCACAGAGAAGCTGAAACGTAGTGTACCATTGAGCAGGACAAGTCAGGAATGAGTCAGCCTTGGGAAGGAGGACCTGCCATCCTAGCTGGAGACGTCTGAAGAGAGGACATTTCAGTCTTGTGGCATGCTTCAGTAGAAATTACTAAGAAAAAGTAAGCTGTTGTTTTGTTAATGAACTTACACGGGTCAGCTCCTTGATGGACTACTTAGTTGCAGTTATAATTTGACCTGGAATTTGAAGTGATTTTATGGGAATTTACATTTTCTTCCGTTAGAGTTCAAGAAGGCCTGGGGTCTTTTCATGTAGTTGTTACACATCACGTCTTCCATACTTCATGTCTTGATGAAGGCCCCATAGCTTAGAAATTAACTGTATTATTTAAGATTACCAGTAAAAACCACAAGAGGTGGGATCTCGCAAAATTTTGGACTAATTCCATACTGTCTCAGTCGGTTTTAGGCTGTATTTGTTAAAATGCAGAGTTCAGGTTCTTTTTGGTCCCTTATTTGTACCTGAATTGAGGATAAAATTATTTTTAGAATTATTCTTTGAGTTTAGTTAATTCTTAGTCAAGTAGTCAGTAGTCAAGAATATGATTTTTCATGATGCCAGGAGTGTTTTAAAGGGAACCCAATCCCCCCAAGCATAGAGCTTTCCTATTTGATAACAGTTCTGATAAAAACAGCCTTGTTTGAACCTTGTTATAAAATATTACTTTTAATATCAGGAAAAATACTGTGTAGTCAGTTTTGTTTAATTCTTAGTACTATGAAGTTGCAGTGGAAGTGCTTCCACAGCCATAACATAGCAGAATAGCAGTCCAAGATGTTTGTCCTCCGTTCTAAGGATTACCTCTTCAGTAAAAACCTATGTGTACATCCTCCTACCAGCTTATAAACAAACTCCATGACCTAGATTTGATATTAAAAAGGTAAATTAAAAAAGGAATATTAATTAGCATGATGCTTTAAAAAAAAAAAAGTGAGACAGAATCTGTGTAGTTGATATAAATCTTCAAGTGCATAATTGTCCTGAATTCTGAGCACATGCAACTGCAGTTGTGCTTATCGTATCAGAGTTTTATGTTCCTGCATAGCACTTTCAGAGATAAGGGTTTGATCCTCCAGCTCTATGTGTTTTATACACAAAATTTTCCTTAGAGTCATTAAAAATCAAACATTTAATCCTTTTCATATCCTGCATTATTATCTTGATCTAGTAAGGAACCAGTGATGCCTCAAATTAATGGGTGACCTATTGAGCACAGTTCAAATGTTAACATTTTTTGCTTTCAGTGAACAGGTGAGGACTTCTAATTCTTCTTTTGGTTTATCTCAGGGTAAACTCTTTAGTTTAGCTCATGGTATTACAATTTGGTTTACCAAAGTGCATTGCCTATTTGATCCCCGCATTGCATTTTAATCACTCCAAAATCTTAATTATGATAGGTGACTTGTATAGAAGTTACTTACCTACAGGTTGTTTTAATCTTTTCTTTCACTCGGAAAAGGATAATTTCATAGTGGATATTCAGGGAGAAGCATCCTTTTGTAAAACTGTAGCATGGAAGTAAAAATCTCTGCTGCTGTGCTTTTTTGCATTGTGGGGGCACTTGAAAATAAAGATACTTTCCCTTAGCCATGGTTAGCACAAATTAATCAATAAATAGATTTCTCTTTCAGCTCTTCTGTTGTGAAATGATGGTTGGGTTGTGTTTGTGGTATTCTGAAATCTCAACAGACTTTCTTCTCCCCTTTTTCTATTAAGTTTCTTGGTATAAACCCCTACATTTGCTATAAAAATCTGTCGCAAAATACATCCTCAGAAGTGTGAGGCTTCCAAAAAGCAATTTGTTGACAACATTGTTAGAATGGATCTCACAGATGTGTGCTGTGCAGTAAAAGCACAGTTGCCAGCTGGTAGGTAATGCTGTATGTGTATCTGGCATGCTGATTTAAGAACTGTTATGCAGATTGGTCATTAATCTCAGAAAAATAAATTCAGATATGAAACTGAAACATAGATGGATACAATTTTGTGCTACTTCAGGAAAAAGTATTTGAGCCGTAGAGCTTTTAAAATAATTATTTTATAAAAAAAGGATTAAAGAGGCATTGGTCTTTGAAGAGGAAATTTTAGTGAAAGAAGGGAACAGACAGCGTACAGAAACATGTTTTAAGTAAATAGCATATGATATATTATTGTAAAGATAAATATAGATACTGAAGCATAGGTTTTTGTTTAATGTCAGCATATATTTATAAGATTTTTAAAACAGTGGAAGCTTTTACAGTAATAGTAGGCATTTTCTGTTGAGGTAACACATTTTGTTAGAAATATGTATAATGTTAGAACAGGCTGTCCAGGGAGCCTGTGGTATTTCCATCCTTGCAGATTTCAAAAAAACTCAGCTAGACAAAGCCACAGCTGGTCTAATCTAGTATTGGTGTTGGTGCCATGTGGAGCAGGAGACTGGACTAGGTGATTCTAAAGGTCCCTTTTGGCTCACATGCTTGTGGTAGTTTTGCATTAACTATTCCTAGCTGCCTGTAAAACAAAGACCACTTTCACTGAAAGGCTGTTTTGTTGAATATCAGTCTTGAAGTTTCTTGGGGTTTTTAAAGAAAAAAGGCACCTTTTTAGGCCCCATTCCCCAAAGCCCATTCTCCTCCCTCATTTGGTATCTGGTATTTGGTTTTGATTGTTAATAAATAAAAGAAAAATTACCATGAAACAGACTGTGAAAGTTTGCCATGGCAAAAATGTAGTTGAGCAGGCATTTGCATATTTAGGCTAGAATTCTTCAACTGCTTAAATCCTACATGATGCCACAGTGATGCAGATTTGCATTCCCCATTTTCTTACAGTTACAAAATCATCTTTAATAACAGAAATAAGATATGGCCAGAAAAAGTAAAGGCAATGACTTCACAAGCCAGGCGAGTCAGAGTTGTGTGTCTTCTGCAATACACTGCTGCTTCAGCTGGTGTACAGTGATTCCTTTCACGTGTATCAGGGAGTTCACTTGATGTTTAAGAAAAAGGAGTCCAAGGTATCTTCTGAAAAGGCCACCTCAGTTTTCAGACTGGTTCTTTCTGCAGCCCTGTGGTTGTTCTGAGCTCAGTTTGAGGGTAGTGTACCATCATGGTGCACAGGAACTAAGAAACAGAGTGGGGGACCTCTTCAGCTGGATGCTGCTGTCAGGCATATTTTCTATTGTGTAAACCTAGTCCGAGATTCTGTTCAGGAAGTCCCTTAATCAAACAGATGATCACCTGTAGTCTGAAGAGAGATTAAGTTCAATTTGCAGCTACGTCATCTCTTGAGGAAAGAACCAAAATTTCTTTAAATTTCCTGAGGAGGTACCAAAGTAACTGATTGACTGAAGGTTCATTAATCAACTCTATTTCAGGGAATGAACAGAGGAAATTCCAAAGTTTGTTTTCTGACTTGGTATGTTAACATGCTGCAAATTAAACAGATAAAACGTTGGTGATCAGCAAAAGAAATCTTCCCAGTACTCAATGTTGTCCATCACCTCAGGAAACAATAACTTACCTTAATTTGAAGTAAACATCTCATTGTGTGGATGTTGAGGTGAAATGTGATGTGAGGTGCTAGTTTAAGTTGACATAATAAACTGATTTAAATTTCTTTGATCCTCTGCAGGATGGCTGGCTGTGGTGAGATAGATCATTCAATCAACATGCTTCCCACAAATAGGAAGACAAATGAGTCATGTACCAATGCAGCACCTTCCCTGCAAGTTCCTGAATGTGCTATCTGTCTGCAAACTTGTGTCCATCCAGTAAGTCTGCCCTGTAAACATGTTTTCTGCTATCTGTGTGTTAAGGGCGCTTCTTGGCTTGGGAAACGATGCGCACTCTGCCGGCAGGAGATTCCTGAGGATTTTCTTGACAAGCCAACCTTACTGTCACCAGAAGAACTCAAAGCAGCAAGCAGAGGCAATGGAGAATATGCTTGGTACTATGAAGGTAGAAATGGCTGGTGGCAGTATGATGAACGTACCAGCAGAGAGCTGGAAGATGCCTTTTCCAAGGGTAAAAAGAGCACTGAAATGCTAATTGCTGGTTTTTTATATGTGGCAGACCTTGAAAATATGGTTCAGTATAGGAGAAATGAGCATGGACGTCGCAGAAAAATAAAACGGGACATAATAGATATACCAAAGAAGGGAGTGGCTGGGCTGAGGCTGGACTGTGACACCAACACTGTCAGCCTGGCACGAGAGAGCTCCGCTGACGGTGCGGACAGCACACTGACTCCAGGGGCTGCAGCTGTGCAGCCTCTAGCATCCATTTCTGTGAGGCCCCTACCAGCACTAGATGGTCAGCTCGTGAGCCCTTCGACGCCATCACCTGATGCAAGCAATTCTCTAGAGAACTCTTTTTCCCACTTGCAAATAAATGGAGACAGTATGGCTGAAAGGAGTCACAGGGGAGAGGGAGAAGAAGACCGCGAATCATCATCTTCTGGTAGGGTGCCAGGCCCCGACACCTCTGTTGAGGAGACCGAATCGGATGCCAGCAGCGACAGCGAGGATGTGTCTGCCCACCTTCAGCAACACCCATCCTCTGGTCAGCAGAGACACTTGAGTGCTGGTGCAAGCCAGGCAGGAGCAGATAGACCAGGGGCAGGGGGTGGGGTGGCAAACACAAGCGTAAGATCTAGAAGGCCAGATGGACAGTGCACAGTCACTGAAGTTTAAATCTAGAGCCATGCGAAAAAAAATACTCAGTTGTAATTTTCTGTAAATTTTCTGTCCACATTGGCATTGCACTCAAACCTAGCAGCGTGTTTGGTGGGAGGGTGGGGTGAAGGGGAGAAAAGAGTTTTGGCCTGTTTTAACTTAAGTCTCTTAACATGTCTCAGCTGGAAGACTCTTTAACTCTAGGAAACTGGGTTGTCCTGTTAATGGTTTGAAAGCTCTTTAGCAATGCCCAGTTTTCTTGAAAATGTCTTGTGTTTATTTTGTAGCATTTTCCCCTTGAAGATACTCTATCCCTTTTTGGCCAATGTATATCTACTGTACAACTTGAATTGTCTTCATTATCTGACTGTTGCATTAAGTGTCTTACTACTTTCTGCATGGATTGATGTATGAAAAGAACACTAAAGCTATGTGGAATCAGGCAAGGTGTTGGGTGTGAGCAGGATGCTTAATTTAATGTGAGAAAATAGATGTGAGTTTGGAGTTAAAATGTGTTTTTACTAGACGAGAGCAATCATTTACCTTCTTTCAATGGAAATGTAAAAATGCTGTTAACTTGTGTTGCAAGTCCTTACCTTTACACTCTCCATGGCTTTTTCACTGGCTTTGCCATCTAGTCCTTGTAGTTTTGTTTATTGAGATCTTTCTTGATCTGTCTTGTTTTTGTTACAGAATTTATAATTTAATAAAACTACATTTTATCAGTAACAATCTCAGATATGTTTCCAGTTTAATTGAACTTCACTGAAGGAAGTTCAAAGAAAATGATCATAAAACAGCTTCCTGTGTTTACCAGAAGGGAGGACTAGTTCTGAGTGGCATCCTGACATTCTTGCATCCTTGACTGGCTGTCGCTTAAACAGAATGATGTAGGAGTATCATCTTTTACTGAAAAATCATAAGTTGCAGGCTTAACACAGACATCTGAAGAGCTGATTAACTCACTTCACTGTTGATGGCAGGCAGAAGTAACACACAGCATTATTTTAACAGCAGGAATTTTGATAAAAGAAAAAAGTAAGTTATCAAAGCTGACCCTATAACTAAGGATGTGGATATTATGGACTGTAGTGCGGTTCATCTGTTCATAGCAAAACTGTGGTGGCAGCACAGAAATGGTAGTTTCGTGCTTGGATTAGCAGTGTGGGAGCTGCATTTCAACAGACTTCTGAATGCTAAAAGCCAGATCTTGAGAAACACAGCTTGTCTTTTATCTCTCTGGCAGTTCTTTAGCATTTTTTTGAGACTGAGAAACAGCATTAGTTGACTTTGGACTTTCTTTTAAAATAAAGCTAATTAAACTCCAATTCTTAGTATATTTATCTCAGAATAGAAAGGGACAGTAGCTGATACATAAGTACTACTGATCTTAAGACAGAAGTTGCTTTAAGGAAGCAACCAGTTGAAGGGAATTAAAAAGGCTGACTTTTACAAATGGTAGATTTAAACATCTATAATGTTCTTGTTACTGTAATGATGGATGACGTGTCTGATATTGGACAAAGTTATGCCCCTCTGCTGCCTACAGGTGAGATGAGTGGATCAGGAAAGTGCAGGTGAGACTAGGATGGAATAAGGAAGATTTTCTCCATTCTCAGTTAGGAATAAATGCTCTTGATCACAGATTGTCACTATCATCTTCCAGTCCCATAAGGAAATATGCCAATTACATGGACTTCAGGAAGGAAACTGAATGGAATGCTTTTTTCTCTTTTAGTTGCTAGCTGTCTCATTTCTCTGATTTGAGTTAGTATACAGTGGCTCTAACCAAAGCATGACTTTGTACTGCAAAAGCCTTCACAAAGAACACGTCAGCCGTGTGCACGCATTTCATGAGTATGGGTTGAAAAAAGCAAGAAAGAAAATAGAGGAACATGACCCACTATATACTTAATTTTAGGATTTACAGCCCAAACAGTCTACAAATAATTCTATCAGTGATTATCCTTGGGGTTTTTGACCCAAGCTGGGAGTTCAGCCCCACACCCGTGATGCTGCTTTTGGCTTCTGCTGGCTGACTGCAGCTGTGAAACACTAAAATTAGTTAAAGTAAGGCTGGTGAGACCTTAATAGCCAGCTGTCAGAGTAGCAACTGCACTCCCCAGATCAAGCTAGGGAAAAGTAGTAACTGATAATTCCCATCTTATATTTAAACCGTTACTTTCAGTAGGAAATGTGTTCTCTGTCCATTTTAGCAAAGCCACAGCCACACTGCATTATGTGGTTGACTGTAATTCCATGCACTAAGTGATTTTCAACTTGTGCAGCATAGCCAGATAAATGTGCAGTGAGGCAGAAGGGAAAATGAGAAAGGAAATTTAAATACTATGAAATCTACAGCATCTCATAATTTCCAGAACAGATAACCACAGATACAGGAATCCTATTTCATGGCTAAAAAAATTATAAATCAGATAGGGACACAAGCATTCTGCAAGAACACCTTGCTTATCTAGATTGACCATCTGGTAAATATATTTCTATCAGCAGCAAATAAGATAGAAGTATCTGTATTGCTAAAAGTGATCTCCAGTATCCAACCTTTACAGGCTTGGTACAGAATCCAAACTCCCATTAAACCCTTGCGTTGTCTACACAGAAGAAAAACAAGACAGACATTTCACAATGTAAAAGGAAACTTAGTTTGCTGAGGAAGAAGCTGGCAAACTAGCCCCTAGGAAATACAAAAGCTGGCATGCTGTTTAATTAGGAAACTGGGACTATCAATTTTGATGTTTCTAATTAGTTTGTGTATTTAGTGCTTGTTTGTTTTTAAACCATTAGAAGGGAAAAAAAAACCCTGAGATGAAGCTTGACATCTTTAATAATTGTAAAGAAAATACAAACATTTATCAACTGCTGGTTAAAGACATTTGTCACTTTAAGATGATAAGAAAGTATTCTGTGAATAAAGCATTTAGCTTTCAAATGGGTAAAATGGGATTCCATTTCATCTCAGTTTGGAACTTTCATCTTAGCACTCATGATAATTTAGGTGGGCTGGTTTTTGTATGAAGGGCTCTACTTACTTTTAGAAGAAAATAAACCAGAGAATATGGTATGACACTACTCACAATATCCTTGATCACAAACTGTAATGATCTTCAGGATGTCCTGTACCTATGCTTGGTATATTTATGATACCAGCAAAACAGGTTTCCATAACCCTCTCTGAAACTGTTCTGAATGTGTCTTGGTGTGTAATAGTTAATTATTTGCCCTGTTTTCTTAGAAGCAAACATTGGCCTTTGATACAAAACAGAAAGGGTGGCTGGGGAAATACATTTGCTGAAATGAGAATTAAGCTCATTGTCTATAAATCAAAATGGAAAGAGATCCCCCAGAGGTGTACTTACCATTCACTAACTGCCAGCACAGATCTGGTTCAAAATGTGAAAGAAACCAGATTCTGCCTTTGTCCTACAATTTCTTCCCTCTCAAATTTCTATAACCCAGTACACAGAACATACTTAGGAGCCTAATACAGAAAAGAAAAAAAGATTCAAGGGTCTTACTCAGGTTCTAAGTAATTGTCACATCAATTTTAAAAAGAATAACAGTATTAGTAATGGCACATTCATTCTTGCTAAAAGCAAAGACATAATCAGTTGCCCTTTAAAACATATTTTTTTGACTCACAACAACATTATGTGCTATTGCTTCGAAAAGCTGGATGAGTATGGACTGGAGTGTGCCTTGAAGGTTCAGTGATGCTGCAGTCTGGAGACTCAAGTCCCTCATGAGTCTTGAGAAACTTCATGAAAAACAGAACAACTTCACTACTAAACAGTCACGTGCTGCCTGATTATACTAAAGCATTCACTCTTCTGAAGTAACAGTTTTGAAGTTCTTTAGGGCATGGGAAAGAACCCAGTTACAGGAGTAACTACTGCGCTACTGGATAAAAAGGAGCTGGGGGAAGAAAGGCACAAACCAAAACACTACTCTTCCCCATGTTCTCATTCCTGTTTCTTCTCTAACCTAAAAGGAAAAATTGAACTTTATTTTTGGGGAAGAGAGATTTGAAATCTTCCTCCATTAGTGCTTCAGATATTAAGGCAAAGGTGCAGGATCAACAGGGTGGAGGTAAGTTCCTTATCTTCTCTGAGATGCCAACTCAAAACACATCCCTTTCCTCAACATTTCTCTTGGTTGCTTCAGGCTATATTCATTGCTGTGAAAACTACACAGTAAAACATTCCCAGCAGATCACAGAATCTGCTCAAAACTTGCATAATCATAACAGGCAATCCAAGCCTCATTCCCAACCTTGATTTGTCCCCAAGTCCTCAAACTGTCTAAAACTCAGGACTCCTGCCACACTAGGAAATCGTAACATGGATTTCCATCCAAGATACTGCCTTATTTTCTTAAGGGAGCTTGTTCCATGATCTTGAGCTAGTTATACCTGGTCAGAAGTCATGGCAGTGGCACAGAGCCCAGAGCTTCCTTCTTTACATGCTCCCACAGAGTACTTAGGTCCTTGGCTCAGATCTCAGTCCCTGCTGGATTTAGAGACAAGTGCATCCTAACCAACAGTCAGGAAACTCTCAGTTACAGATATGTCTTTATGGTTTTGCTCTCACAGATGTTTATTTTTAAAGCAGGCACTCTGTGTCAGTTTCTAATTTCTAAAGGGAAAACTTTCCCCACTAAGTTATCCAATTACTTGCATAGTCACTGGCATGAAGGGGAGACTGAGTTCCAAACCTTCTAGTCAGCCCAAATATACCCTACCAGTAAAAATACATTGAAGAAAGACACAGACATATCCACTCACATCTTTACCACAATGCTGAAGTACTCACATCATCCAGTCACCTAAGGACAAACCTTTTTGGGGCATGATACATCACAGCCTTCCAAGATTTCAACCAGATTCTGTGTAAAGAACCAGGCCAGCAGCTTTGCACAGGTACAGGATATGGGAATGGGCAGATGCATGTGTGGGTAGTTGATTCCTTGAGCAGTGAGAAGATAGCAAAATACATTTAAAAGCCTGAATCAGTGATAGTGAACGAGTGCTAGAAGCTTCTCAGTAACTCAAAGCTTCTCCTGTAAAAGTACCACTAAAATTGAAGGATACTTTCTCAGCAATTGCACAAAGAACTAACTAGAATGGAAAAATAAAAGCTATCCTCCCACTAGTAATCATCTTTTCCAAGCTGCTTAAAGACACTGGTCTCATGTTGGTGAACTCATATTTTGCAGCTTTAGATGCACCTGTTCTGCAAATGAATAAACCTCAGATCTTTCAAGTAATTAATTTCCATACCAGTTTAAAAAAAAACAAAACCAGCCACCAAATAAAATAATCTTCATCCTCATTCCAAAGGAATTATAGTTCTATTTTCAGCACAGTATTTACCTTTACATAGTAATTTCACTAATCTCGATTCAGTGGGTGATTAGGACAGTAGAGAATCTGCCTGGGATTTCTCTGTGGTTGCACACCAAATATGCCTCCCTGACCTAAATGGCAGGAATGTTAATGCCATTTTAAATGGACAAGGCCTTAAATGATTCAGCTTAACGGCTGCTTTACTGAAAGCGTTGCTTGCAAAAAAGTGAAGCCCATTTCTTATGCATAAACCATCATTTATGTTTTGGTCTTCTAACCAATGCCTGCAAATTGGCAGGCCCACCCCACACAGTTCCAAAAATGTCCTTCTCTGTCCTTAGGGCAGCTTCCAGCGGGAGCTCTCTTCCTGCTGTCACCACCTTTTTCACAGCCCGAATGACAGTGGCCGGACCCTCTGTGTACTGACTCAGCCAGGCCCGGGCCTCTCCCAGCGCTCTGGTTCCATCTGAGGACAGCAGCGTCTCCTCGGAGAGCCCCAGGCTGAGCGCTCTCTCGGGATCCAGCCGCGCAGCCCCGGCCAGCAGCCGCAAGGCTGCCCCGCTGCCCACAATCCGCACCAGCCGGGCACCTCCTCCCCAGCCTGGCACCAGGCCCATGTGCTTGTGGACAAAGCGAATTTCACTCCCAGGCGTCATCAACCTGTCAATGAAGAACACACAGAGGTCAATCCATGCACTGACTTTTGTTTCCAGCTCGATTCAAGACCTTAATTTTCTATTTTCTCCTCCCCTCTGCTTCCAAAGGCGGATACAACTTGACAGAGTGCTCATTACAGCTGGAGCTGGAGTATCTTAATTTTTACCTCAGATGGTGCCATAACTGCAGCTTTTGGCCCTTCTCAAAATTAGATACGTATGCTGCTACAAGATTCTTAGTGCCCATACTGGTACATCTAGTTCTAAAAAAGAGTTGAAAACAGAGCTGCAGACAGAGGACATGTTACATTTATTCACAGTGTGACACTGCCTTGCTAATTCATTCATAAACCAAGCGGGTATTGGGTAAAACCCAAGGAAACTAAAATACAAAATATTTCTCAAGAGAATGTATGTGGTCTTAGTACTGATCTGAACTGGGGAGGTTCTGTCAGCACTGTGGTGATGACGGAATGGGTGGGGCTTTTTAGTTCTTTATTTTAGAGATCCATGTGAGTTTGATTTCTAATTGCTCATTACAGAAAGGGAAATCAGGATGGATGCTCAACTTATGGCTCACAATGCACAACAGAACTGCTTTCCATTTATGACTGCAATGTGTAATAGAATTGCTCCCCTCTACCAGGCAAGTAATATTCCTCTTCCCAAAGATGTCACATCTTTCTTTTCTATGCTTCTTTACAGCTTCTCATGTCCTTTACTTAAGAACTCATCCTAGGGCTCATTAAGCTATCTCCCTGGAGGAGCTCTGCTGCAGCAGATTGTTCTGTCTTCACACAGTGGTCACACTGACACGCATTAGGTTAGTGGAAAAAACCTCTAGAAATAGAAACACATAGAAAATATGTACAGAAACAGACCAGTGCTTGCTCTTTCTCAAAGTGATGTTCAGCAGTGTGGTTGCTTGCTGCTGATTGTAAGGCAAAGGATGGGAATTACATTTTTGAAGTAGTTAGCTTCTACTTCAAGCACTAATTGGCTTTTTGAAGACAAATCTTGTAATACTGAGGTATACACACAAGTCTGTTTCCTAACCATGCAGTTTTCGATAGTGAAAATACTGAGGTGAGCAGCTTTGAAAGGGGAAAGCAAAGGAAAACCTTTAAAAATGCAACTATTTCTAGGAACTCACTGTTCTCACATCTTAGTTATTATTAATTGTACATTTGCTTGGTTGCCTTATTCTTAACCAGAGCACCATCAGCATTCATGCCACACTGTACAGCATCAGAATTGAAGAGCTTACGCTTTATCCCAGATCCAGCACAATGCACAAAAGCAACAGCTGACGGGCCAGATTGCATGAAAGCCTTTTTGTAGAGATAGCAGGGGAAGGTTGTGTGACAAAAGGAAGAAAGCAGAGTATTGCAGGGGAGGAAAGGCTTTAAGCTAACATTATCAAGTGCTTCCAGACCCAGCAAATCCCAGGGAGCTCAGGTCTCTTCTCTCAAAAGAATGATTCTGCAAGTATTCCAGAACTCCTTTACTGGCTCAGCTTACTCTGCAATTTGCTCAACCCAGTGTCTCACTGGAAAAGCACTAATGAAAACATTATTAAGAGTTTAATTCTAGCTGTGACGAGCAATGTGAGGCACTAGAAAAGAAAGGGTCATTGGCAGGTGGGCATCTGATGCTAGACAACCTGTAGGCAGTCTCACCGGACAGCCACCACAGGTCAGGGGAGGCCAAGTTGCACTTGCATATTGAAGCTGAGATGTTTCAGACAATGTTTACTATGTGAGAAGGGCTCTGTTTCCCTGAAGAGTCTTCACCCCCCTGAGAGAAAACTGAACCAAACTCAATGAAAGTAAACTACTGACAGCTTAACTCACACAGACACTCTAAGACTACAGCTTCCAGAACCTCACTGGGATTTATCTCTTCTCACAAGGTCCTTTGAACAAGCTCCACAGAAAATACTGAGATAAGTGGTAGTCAGTGGAAGGTGTAACTGTAGTATTGGACTGCTGTCAGGCTTACGAAAGGTATCTTTGGTTTTTCAGACTTTTCAACTATGAATCCTCTCCTGAAGTCACACCATTGCTTACAGAAACCACTCACCATACTCTCTGTTAGATTTATCACTCACTCGCTGTCCCCATGCCCCAGGAAGGAACGGAGACCTGAGCTCATGTCTGAAGAGGTGGAAGCAGCTGCCAAGCCAGCCTGGGATCAGCCTCTGAACACCACCAGCTACAGCCTCGCATACATATCTTCCCTTTTATTGTATGAAAGGAATTGAGTCTACCTTCTGAGACATGACAGATCTGATCTCCCATTAAAAGAATTTATGTAAGAAAAGCACATCAAGCATTACTTAACATAAAGAGGCAGACAGGAAAAAGCTGGAAAGACCAAAGCACTATTGCTGAGCTGTTTATACCTTATTCAACTAGTACTGGCCCTGCCTGAGACAGAGTAGTAGATGAATACAAAATTAACCCCGATTTCAACAGTATGCCTGTTTTCGTCTTTCATGTTGAAGATATTAAAATCTGGGTCCCCTGTATCACAGGGGAGAATCACATTGCTAGACTCCTACACATATGCCTTCCCTGCCCTAATAAAGAAAATCTGTTGCATGACAGTACTGAAAAAAATATTTATTCAATGTAATTAACGTGCAAAGTGACAGAAGACGTTACAGTAAGCAGGGAAGCATCCTTCAGAAATGTGAAGGGTAGCAAAATCCTCACAGTTTAATTTGGAAATAAGAGGTTAAGGCAATATAAGCCCCAAAGTGCAGCTGAAACCTTCTTTGAGAACCATTTATTTCCATGTTACAAACACTACAACCCCCCTAGGAAGAAAGTACAGTCACCATGGGCCACATCCAATTTTGTGTTAGTCATCTAAAGCAAACGAGCTACAGCAAAGGTTGCTGCTGTACATTTCAAAATGTTCTCAGCTGCACTAAATGTTACAAATCCTCCCGCTTTGATCTGAGGATTCCTCCATTCCGTGACATCTCATCGCACCCACAAACAACTGACTGTCACATCGCATCTCATCACATCACTGGCAATGCACGTGAGAAGAAACCTTCCTTTTTATTAACATTGCAGCCTAATAAATCCCACCCTTATAAAGGTACACTTGCTTCCCAAAGGCAGTACTTCCTGTGAGCTAACAGCTATGCTTTCCTTTGCTAAAGTATTTCCCAGCTACTTGAAGCCAGAGCATATACAATAAAAGCTGAAAATGCAAACAAAAATATACTTTCTCAGTTTTTCATACCTGCTTATTATAAATACTAATGTTACTAAGCTGTTCCAATTGGTATAATCAGTTCCAATTGGTATAATCAGGTATAATATAGACTAAGACTATATTAAAATCTGTGCTGGTCCTTACCTCATCATTTCCTCGACTTCAAGGTTTGAGTTATATTCATCATTTTGACAAGGCAAAGGTACTAATCAAGTTTATTAGGGAGGGACAGATGCCACCCTCTATTTTATGCTTTTTAAAAGCTCCTACAACTGTGCTCTTGAAAACCACTATAGGGAAAAAAGACACCTAAAACATTATATGTGTTGTCAGCAACCTGAATTTTGCTCCTGTTCCCTGCTTGAGTCCCAGTGTCACATAAGGACACAGCTCCTGACTTCCGATCCTCCCCTTTTAGCTGGCGTGGACTGGCACTCCATGAAGGGAGGCAGCCAGCATCACGCAGTGCTGCAGCACCTGGTCCCCAGCTATGGCTGTACCCTGACATGGCAGCCAGAACTGCAGGAGATGACTTTTATCTCCCACACAAATACTTTGGTATCCTGCTCTAAAAACACCAATATTAATATAAATAATAAACAGAGCTTAAGTCTTTGGGTCACAGTAAGTTCCCTCACCAAATCTGCTACATTCTTCCATAGATTTCAGTAATGCCTGTCTGCAAGGTGATTGAACAACACAAAGTGGAAACTTCTCCAAAAACAAGAGTCAAAGGCCTACAATTAAAAGACATCCATGATTTTAGCATGATGTAGAGCGAGAATTAATAATATATATTAATTTAAATAATTCTAATAACAGTAATAACAGAAATAATAATAAATATTCAAGTAGAACTACATATTTTGCAAAATATAGATGCAGGACACCCAGACAGATAAAAAGCAATATCTATAGTCAGCCACACACCCACTTTGGCACAAGGAGATGGGAAGTGGGGGTTATTGTCAGTTCATTACGTGTTGTTTCTGCCACTGCTCAGGAAGGAGAGTCCTTTCTCTGCTCCAGGGTGGGACCCCTCACACTCACACAGTTCTCTGCAAACTTCTCCAGTGTGATTCACTCTTCCACAGAGTGCAGTTCTTCAAGAGCAGCCTGTTCCAGTGTTGGTCCACAAGTCTTACCAGAAAACCTGCTCCAGCATGGGCTCCTCTCTCCACAGGTGTACAGGTCCCTGTAGGTCCCTGCTCCAGCATGGGCCTCCCACAAGTTCACAGCCCTCTCTTAGGGACTCACCTGCCCTGGTGTGGGTCTTCTCCAGGGGCTGCAGGTAGAGCTTTGCATCCCCATGGTCCTCCATGGGCTACAGGGGCATAACCGCCTCACTATGGTCTGCAGGGAATCTCAGCTCTGGCACCTGAAGCACCTCCTTCCCTCCTCCTTCTCCACTGACCTTGGTGTTTGCAGGGCAGTTCCTCTGACATGTTCTCACCCTGCTCCTCTCTGGCCACCATTACAACTGCACAGTAACATTTCTCTCCTTTTCAGATATGCTATCATTGCTATCATTCTATCATTACTATAATTCCTGATTGGCTCAGCCTTGGCCAGCAGCAAGTCCATCTTGAAGCCAGCTGGCATTAGCTCTACCCAACACGGGAGAAGCTTCTGCCAGAAGTTGTTACCTACAGCTACCCCTGTAGCCCTCCTGCTACTAAAACCTGGCCACACAAACCTGAAATACCACCCAAACCACACATGCAACTATTGCAGGGACAGGAAAAGAGAGCTATTAACGGAAAAAAAGGAAACTACCGGGAAAAACAGAAGGAAAGTTACCAAGAGCCAAACACTTGTTTTAACCAGAGAAGAACAAAGTTGATGTATAATGCTGTCATACTCTCTGCCCAACATTTGTCCCTTTCTAATACATTCATCAATATGGCATCAACTTAATTAACTCTTAAAATAAAGTAGCAGCATGTTATGCTGACACATGGCCAAAAGAGTTTTTTAAAATACACACTGCTAGG
Organism: Pyrgilauda ruficollis; assembly: GCF_017590135.1. NCBI lineage: Eukaryota > Metazoa > Chordata > Aves > Passeriformes > Passeridae > Pyrgilauda > Pyrgilauda ruficollis. The sequence goes on from NW_024523648.1 coordinate 3,983,768, forward strand.
AGTGCAAGTTCAAGAGTTTGTTGAGAGGTCAGTTATGACATTATCTGCAGATGGTGTTTATCATGCAAATTGAACTTCCTTTGCCATGCGGACATGAAAATTTAATGATCTTGCTGGCAAGTGGACAAAAGCTCATGTGTAACTGGTTTAGGATTTTGTAACTCTTCTTGGTCAGCGCTACCAGGACAATTCACAACAGCAGCAGTTCTCACATGCATGCTGGACCTTAAGTGAGCAAGAAAGCCAGTCCATTGTCCACTTCTTCCCTATTTTCCAGCTGCACCTTCTCAACACTAAAAATACAATCCCTGTCACACCACTTCACAAGCAAATTGCACCTCATAATCTCATTCAATTGTCCTCAGCATGCCAGGGCACAGACACAGCAGATCCCAGTATTGATGGTGGGATCCTGAAGCAATTGAATGGGACTCAGGCAGCAGTTACACAGGTACTACCAGTAATCTGATCTCACTTCTCTTGCTGAGGCATACAAAATCCAGCAAAAATAAAGTGCTGCTCTTACACACAAACCCGTGTTTGTATGTAAGAGCAGCACATGTGCTGCTGTGCATACGTGCTGCTGAACATATGCAGTCATGGTATGTTTTTAGTCAACTAAACTGTTACGATACATTAAAACAAAGCAAGAGAGAGTTGTGATTGTTAAATTTGTAGCATCAGAGTAAGAAATGAACTACCTGTTCTTTTATTTGTACAGCAAAAGCCTTGATTTTGGATTAAACAGAAGTCCTTTATTTCAGGTTGGTTCAGTGCACCACATAAATCAAGTAATCTTTTCTAGGCTGCATTTTAAGCTTCTTAAATACAAAAAAAAAAAAGCAGCTTTAAAGTGAATGGCTGAAATGCAATATTTGGATATATTATCCAAATATATATAATATATTTGGATAAGGCAGAAGTAGGTAGTTGGATGTGAAAGCAATTCCATAAGAGAGAAACATCACCTTTGCTGCAAATGCACATAGATAATTCTGTAGCTTCAGTTCCTTGGCTCAGGCAGGGATACTAAGGGATCATGCCACAGGCAAGTGGCAGCTCTGAAAGCTGGACCATAAGGAGCAATTAATTGGGACTGCAAATGCTGTCAGCCTGAGGTTTGGGCAAAGATAATCACAAAGATAAGCAGCCAAGCACTGTGGAATTTCACATTACTTTAAATAGTTCATGTAGCCCATACCAAGGGGTTTGGAATCCTACAAGCTCACTGCCTTCTCTCAGTTTTCTTTAGCATGGCATTTGGATTTGTAAGGTTTAACTGGTACCTCAATGGTATCTGGTATCTGTATTCCAAATCTCAGAGTCAGAAAGATATACCAGATATCATGCACCTTCCCATTTAATACGTCTTATACCTGTTCTCCTCACCACGGAAAGACAGAATTAAAGTATGTGTAAGAAACTACAGAACTTGCTTAGCAATAAGATACAAATTCTTCAGGCATTATATATGAATACTCCTTGGCAATTGCCGCAAAACTAATCCCTACCTTCCCCAGAATGTTTAACAACAGAAGTAATTCCTGAGTACAGCCTTGAAAACACAATCTGAATATGAACTACTGCCTTGATACTTTCACAAAACCACAGAAAGCCTGAAATGACTAAAGGTAAGGCTGCAGTCTGTGCCTGCAGAGACCTGACCTGGAAACCTAAACACCAAAAAGTTAATTACATGACAACATAGTGTTCTGGTAGTGACATCTTGTCTTCTGTAAGCCTTGTTCAATATTCCAATACACAAGCCTTCCACAGTTATTACAGAAACTCATCTTAAAACAACAAATGTATGAACCAGTCATTTTTGCAGTAAAAATAAATTCTGAAGCAGCAAGGTACTGTGGGAAGAATATTTTGCAGAAGAAATATGCAGTACTACACTAAAATAATTTAGCCAGTCAGCAAAGTCACTGATTAGCAGCTTCCAGTCCTTACTTCAATTTTCATGACATGTTTTTAGAATTAGACCCTTAAGAATAAGACAATCTCCTCCAAAAAGCAAGCTGGGACTAAATGATCCCTCTCTGCCTATCCAATGGAATATCTCAGCAGCCTCTTCATCACTACACCATCAAATAATTACCTAGCTACTCTGTAAGGGGGATTATCTACACAAAATGGCTACAGATTTTTCTGAAAGTCATCTTACTACACCCTCTATTACCAAATAACCCCACCCTAATTCTATGAAAATGTTAACAAGTGGATTAACCCTGAGAAGAGTTAGTAATAATTTCACTTATCTTTCAATCTCACTTGATTAATTAGACAGGCTTTAAAGAACCATAAAGACACAGATTAAACATTTAATCAATAACTCCTTGCTAATTCTATTTAGCAGATTTTTGAACTGGAGAAATGCAGTGAATATTGGCAAGCCATAACAGTTACATGCTTTCCCAACACAACTTGCTAGTATTAATTCCCTCTATCTCTCCCATATCTTCTTTCTCACTGAGGGCTTCTCATGTTCCTGCCCTATGCAGAGAAATAATAAGGCAATTAGATATAGTAGCAGTTGCTACTCCAGACCAACAACAGCACTTTGGAAGTGAGACTTCCAAAGTGAAAATACTGTAAAACCAACGAAAGTAAGGATTTGTGCTACATGCTTGTGGTGATGGTCTATGCAGACCACTACTGCATCATAAAAGCAAACCCCCCCAAATGTTTGCTCTTTCTGAAAATCCTTTAGTCACAGATATTCACTTGACAGATGACTAAATGGTAACTACTAAATAACATAAAAATGAAGACAAAATAGTTTAAAGATAGTCTGGGGAAACTGCATGCCTTGTGCTTATCTTGGTTACAGTTGCTAAAAGATGCTCTGCAATTCCAAGTTTCAATAGGCTAAAAGAAGACTGCATACACTAATAATCTTTCCTGTTGATCAGCTTTAATCCATAACCTCTTCTACAAGAAAGCAAAGGAAAGAAGTAGGTCCAGCTACTATTTTAACAAGCCCATCAGAAAGCCACCCCTCTCAAATCCTTTTGGTGATTTAAAAACACTCCACCAATTAAAATCACAAAACAGTACACCTTCTGTATTTGAGGTTTAAATAAATTAAAATGATCCCCAAAAAGAAAAAAAAAAAAAAAAAATCCTATCAAGCCTCCCAAGCACAGAGTGTTCTAGGCACGCTCTAAATCGCAGTGTCAAAGGAGTAGGCTTGATGCCATCCTAAGAAATTTCACTAACACAAAAGCTTCCTTTTCTCACAGCTTTTCTCAAATTGCTTTACAGAGACTATATGGACTTTTATTTATAGCTACTGAATTATTTTGTAACACTCAGTGCATCCATTTTCCCCCGCTCACCACAAAAGCTAAGAATCAAACTTTACATAAAGTAGCCCAGAAAAATCTCTCATGTCTCCCTAGCACATATTGCCTTTACCCCCTACTTTTGCCATCCTCCAGTCAGATTTTCCAATGCCTTTTATGGAACTCTAAGGATCAGGGTAAAAATCAGATCAAGTAAATAGACTCCTAATTACAGAAGTATTTTTTTAAGTAAGAGTTAACATTCTTCTGAGTTGTCTGGGAAACCTGAGGGCACTTCCCAGAGGGGAGTAAGGGGACCTAAACAATGAGAATTGCATTCTTCAAAGGAAGCCTTAAAATAGCAATTTTTAATGTGACTCTAACACTTTCTCACATCACCCAGAGTCAAATGAAATGCAGAAGAATGAATGACAAAGTCACACTTTCATCTATAAGCCCAAAACATTTGGTTGATGCTAAAATTCTGAAAAGTGGCATCCCGAATCTAAAAAATGGAGTATGTAGCAACAAGGGTTAGAGGAAGAGTTGGAACACTGGGACATCAGTGCAGAAGTTGCTAAATGGACATGAGCCATTTCAGCAGGAATGTGGTCTCTAGGAATAAACAGGAACTTAAAGTGTGGATAACCACCACATATTGCCCAAATATTGGGATATTCAATGTAAGAGAAGCCTCCAAGATCAACAAAGTCAACTCAAAAAGGCTGCAAGATTAGCAATTCCAAAGGAAGCCATTCCAGGGAAGAAGCACAAAAATAACCCTGTTACTAGAAAAAGATCCTTTGGACAACCAGAATTAAATTATAATAGGAAGACACAGAGAACTGCGTGTCCCCCATAAAACAGTATCTCATCAGTAGCAAAGTCTGCACTGAGAAAAATCAAGAAAAGGCCTATCAGCAGCACGAAGGAGCTCAGTAAGACGGCAGAGAAGACCCTCTAGGAAAGTGCCCTGGCAAGACCCAGATTAAAACTGGACTAGACACGATTGTGTAAGAACAACCAGAGAAGTAAAATAGGGTCTATTTCTTAAACACTTCCCTGATCTAAGGAGGGGGGCTAAAAAAGGGCCAGAAAGATTGTTAGTTTTAGTGAGGCATAATAAAAAGAAATAGAAAGAAAACACTAGACTGCTGCTAATATCCTGCAAGGTGAGTAGCACAGTCTCAGTCAAGACAAGGCAGGTAAGACCCCCCCAAAGTCTTCTGCAGGTAATGTCTGCTGTCACACTGGCTGCCATCCACACTGACTTTCAATCTCATTCTGGACCAGATCTCCCAGGAGTCAGGTACAGATGGAGGCTCACACAGCAGACCTTGACTAGGGGGTTTAAATCGAATTTGTCACCTCAGGCTTGACACTTTCTCACCCATGGCTTCACAGAAGCCAGAGAGAAAAAAGCATGCTATGAAAAGCTACATTTTTTCTAAAAGGGATAAATTAAGCTGGGTATTGGAAATTGTAGAAAGACATTTTCTGCAGCAGGAATGAAAAATTGAATTAGATGGCAGATCACAAGGCAAGAAATAAGGGACCAAAAAAAAGCATGACTGATTAAACTCCACTAGCAGTATTAAAAGAAGTAAGATGAGCCTTTTAATTTGTTTTCCCCTTCACAGTCATTTTTCAATAAATTGACAGCAAACAAAATTATTTGGCCAAACCACAAGGTGAATCTACCCCATTTTCCAGGATGATACTTCTTTAGGCTCCCATGCAATGCCCACAGGTTCCATCCCCACCATGGTGCTGGGGGTAGGAAGCATCATGCAGGAGGACTTGGTGGAGATAGGGCTGGCCAGAGGGCTCATGCAGCCAGGCCCTGGGTCTGCACACACACATTGGATGGCCCCTTCTCAATCTGCAATGTGACATAAAAGCTGTGTGAACCAAACATCAATCCGTCATTCCATCTTGTGCCTACGCATCCAAGCGAGCTGAGTAGTTTCAGAAAACAGCAGAAAAAGTAAATTAAAAGGTCTTTCTTAGGCAGGAGAGACAAACTTTTTACCATTACACAGATAGCAATAAAGACTGCCCTGTCCGCAAGTGCTGCCTTGGATCTGTTTAACACCCCCTGTGTGCACACCAGTGAGGAGTAGCATGGTTTTACAAAGGCTTATTGAACACACACAGGACTCAGATCACAATTTAAGACCACATAGAACCAAGTGAATAAAGCAGATAGTTACATTGGGGAGCTTTAATTCCCCTGAAGTGTGCAGTATAAACTCTAAAAACGACATGAATCACCCAGAGCCATAAAGTTGGACTGATGTTCCATCATTCAAGATGCAGTGCCTGGATCATCCTTACTACCTGCAGATGCACAATAGCAATCCATGGGCTACTGCCCTATTTCTCCTCCCCTGCTAATGACCAATATATTATTAACACTCTCTTCTTCTAATTCCCAGTTATGACTATATTTGAATTACCCTGGTGTCAGTGGGTCCCAGGCATCCCAGTTACCATACAATTATTTTCAGAGCAGTTTTCATCTTGTCATAGCACTTGGGCTTTAACCATGAAGCAGGTTTTAACTATTCTTTAGACACTGCCAAAGCCTCTGTACACAAGTGAGTGAATGCCAAAATAATGCTCATAGAAAAATTACTCATGCTGGCAATCTGAAATGTTACATGAGTCTTTCCTTCCTAAAAAAGAAACTAGAGCTATTCGGATTCTGTTCAAGCAAACATTTTCAACAACAGATATGCCTTTTAGACTAAAGCAAAAATTTCTGTCAGGAAAGATCCAGTGATATTTTACAGATTATCTGATGAAAAAGACCACCTGGAGGCAAAGGTGTTTGATTATAAATTCTAGTCAAATTTAAATGACAGTATTCCTCTAGAAATAATTTTTTTTTTAAAAAGTACAGCGAAGCTTGTTCTCAAAGAGGAAATATTGCTTTTTTTTAATTATGTGCACACTTTCATGCAGCATATGCAAACCATGTTTATAACTTTGGCTTCCCACATCTTTATTTTCATCATGTATGTTTAACAAAACCATAGAATGCAGAACAAAATTCTCCCAGACCAAATTCAAGAGTCTCTTAAGGCAGGAACAATTCAATCACATTTTCTGCTCATCTCTACTGCTGATGCACAAAGGGGAGGAGGGGCTTCCCAACAGTGGCTGAGCTTGGCATCTAAAATGTCAAAAAACTCAGTTGCCTGAATTCAGCTGACTGGAAAGGAACAGCATTTCTTCACATCAGTCATGAGCATTGCAATATTCAAGCTGTTCTAATACTTTATGATGGATTTGATGTATCAGGTTTCTGCAACTCACAGCACTAAAGAACTTAAAATACAATGTAACATCGCACTAGCAACCCTTCACAAGACACAGGGTAACAAGACACATTTGAAATTCAGCTGTCTCTGCACGCAGTGCTACCAATGCTGCATTTGCACTTCCTACACAATTTCTGACTAAAGCAAAGAGAGATCATATACTTAGTTGAAATCACTGGTGATTCAATCATAACGGAATGTTGCTACTTTGACAGGATACCATGTTAATTTCAAACAAAAAATACTGACTGTCGTGCTTTGGGTTTTTTTAAATTATCACAGTGACTGTGACCTAAGTTTTCTAGATATGATACATGTCTTCTGAGATTTTTTTGGGAGGGGAAGAGCACAATGATGTAACTCAAAAAGGCATAAATGAGAGAGATAACATAACATTAAAATTCTACATTGAAGCAGTAACTTGCTGCTTCTCTTCTTTACTTTTTTTTTAAAGTATTAATTATACTGATGGGGATCTCAAACCAACTTCAGATCACTGATGTCATGTTCAGACTACCTGGACTAGAAGCAGGCACATTTTCAGCAAACTGTAACAGATCCCATAAATATGCCTAAGAGTGTGACAAATTATCGCCAATCTGCTGCTATCTTTTTATTTACAATCATTGTCTCTTTCATACATATACAAATCCATGTTAATTTAAATTATTGAGGTTTCCTCAGTCTATATATTTGCTTTTTGTTTATGAATATGAATCATCAGCACACAACATAGGACTGGAATATAAGACCTAGTAACAGGCCATGGATACAGCAGAAGTTCTTATACACACAACTTTCAGCACAATAGGAATCTATTTAACATAAGAATTGGCCATTTGATTTATTCTTACTGAGATTGCCAAGTCTCAGCCTAGTTATTAATTTCTTACTGTCTACAGAATCCCAGATGTAGGAAGCTGAAGCCACCAAGGTCAACAAGTTCAAACAGATCACAGACTTGTTCCACACAATTTTGCATTGATCTGGAAGGAAGAGGAATACAGAGGTCCAGGCTGCAGGGCTCCAAATCTTCACTAAGGCCTTGGGCTGCTTTGGATCAGAGAAAAAAAAAATAAAACTGGAGGCTAAAGAGGAAGATTGGAAATTGCAATTTTGAAGGCAATTTACAGTGAAAGTAGGTTGAGATCCACACAACGCCTACTTACAGCCAGGGAAATGGAGTTATTTTGGGAACATTGGTCATTTCAATGAACAGCAACCCTGATGTGGATGATTACCCTTCAGAGATCTACAACGTTAACTATACTGCTACTTGGAGTGATACAGAGAGGAAGAGTTCTTTCCATAGTCCTTCAATAGCACATGATAGGGCTGAAATATGAAAGAGCTAACAGGGACTCAGGAAGACATTCTCTGGAAGCTGATCCAGTGCAAAGTTAGGCAGTTGAAAGCTGTGGCTTCAAGGGAAACTGAGGGTATTTAACATCTCCCTAGAGCCAAAAGGAGTAGATTGTATTCTCACCCCCTACGGTTCTTTGCCATCTCCTAGACTTAGCTCCTCCTTTACACTGGCTCCAGCCAATACTATATGACCTTACAAGTCACTCTAGTTAACAGTAAAAACAGTAAAGCCAGGCTTTCTGTTGTTTTTCAGTGAGATAATCAACTCACACAGGCATCTCCACCGATGCCTGGCAAATCAGAGGTAAGAAGTGAGCTGAGAATATGCAACAGGGACATCCCACTCCCATATCCAAGGAAACTGTTCAGGCACCCTGTCCTCATGAAGCCAAAGCTCAGTATAACCTCACCTCAAAAACAAAAGAATGGAATATATAAGTGCTTCTTACACTTTATATTATCCAATTTGTGGAGCTATCTGATAATAAATAAATAAATATAAAATAGTAGTGAAGATCAGAAAGGATGCATCAAATTCAAACACCTCAAATGCCAGTTTATCTAAACTGGGAATTAGTCACTTCCCAGATGCAAGCAGAATGGACAATGCCAGTGCATTTGCACTCTTTTCCTCAAATTCTCTTTGAAACTTAAATACTCCTCTATGGTGGATTAACAGCTCAGTGTATCAGCAAGTATCAAAATGGCTCCAGACCTGTATATTCTCTAAAATCTTCCTTATCTAAGTTTTCCATTATCTGGACTACCTCTGTTTATGATTATCATGCAGCACATTTTATCAGGACTGTTCAACAGAAAGGATGTAAGATTGCATGGTTCAAGTGGTATAAAACAATGACACATGCTGATAAGAAAAAATTCACCTACTCAGGATAAGATGGTTTGGCTTCCCAAAGGCAAAAAATTCAAAAACTCAAAACAAATGAAAAAACCTAGAATGAAGTAAATCCCTGCAAAAAGACAATTTCAGAAAGAAAGCATCAATGCAAATTCATGCTTTGTTGATGTTATTTAAATTTGAGGTTTAAATACATCGAGGTTTAAATAATAAAATTGAGGTTTAAATAAATTAAAATGATCCCCAAGAAGCAAAACAAAAAAAAAAATCCTATCAAGCCTCCCAAGCACAGAGTGTTCTAGGCACACTCTAAATCGCAGTGTCAAAGGAGTAGGCTTGATGCCATCCTAAGAAATTTCACTAACACAAAAGCTTCCTTTTCTCACAGCTTTTTAAAAATTTGAATTGTAGACTACATCCAAAAAATCCTCTGCCTGAAAGAATGTAAGCACCCAAAATTCATTCACAAATGAAAACTGGTAAAAGATGCTCAATACTAGCTCATAAATACAAGGCAAATAACACAAGCTCTTGAGCCCATTTCTAGCAGTGCTTACTTAACCAGATGTCAAAGGTACCATGTCAAAAAAAAGAACAGCCTTCTTAAAGGCAAGCAATGTGAGACTTTTAAAATCATAACCAGAAACTTGTAGTAACAAACCCCCAGGGCTCTAAAAATGTGACGTAGGGCTGCATTGGAATTCTAAAACTGCCAACTGATTTGCAGGAGATTTTAAATACACACACACAGACACACATATATATATGAGACCAAAATTCTACATAGTTTTAAAAAGTAATCTATGCCACACAGCAAGCACTTGAAGCTGTGAGAATGTGATGTCCCACCCTTAAGGAGAAGGGAGAACCCAATATTCGTAGACGCTCATGGTTGAAAGGAATGGCAAAAGTCAGAGGACCTGCAAAAGCTTATAGAGTTTTATTAATAATTTACACACTTGGCAAGGACATTGTTATTCTAGTCCCTGACCTCCCAGCATAAGCACACAGCAGTGGGTTTTGGATAAGGGGTAGGGTGAAAGGGAAGAGAGAGAGATATGAATTAAAGTGTGTGAGACAGGAAGGAAGAAAGAAAATTAGAGAGATCACCTATTCTAGCCCCAGCATTGACCTAGCTGGAGTATCCAGGGTCCTGGGGTGCACACATGCTCAGGCTTTGTGGGGATACCTTTTTATAGATAACTTTACCCTGTTCTGGAAGCAAGCTTCTCACTTTCTATGCAAATTAGTTATCATGCACAGTTCTTTCCTCTAGATCTTTCTGGAAATAGGTTGGAGGCCTGAAGGGTCTTTGATGGTCTTAACCTACAGTGCATGTCCACTTCTCAACCTCATTGCTACACTTGCCCTGTACTGTGTTGTGCTTATTCTGTTGCACCAGAACAAGGACATCTGTCCCAGAAAAGTGCTGCTCTACCTCCATATGGACCCCTTCTCCACCCACACCCTGTTCTTTCTCACAGTGTGTTATTACCAACAACTCCTGGCTGGCTCCATGGCTATCCAGATATCAGTTTTTGAAACATACACATTTTAGTCCATTATCTTTTAAGTTTCTACATAAAAGCCACTCTCAAATTTGGCTACTGATTCTTCTCTGATGATGTGTAGCAATGTTACAGTCACATGAATGGAAAGTGCTTTGTGAGCCTGGACTCTGCAAGAACTCATAAATATGTGAACCTCATGTTGCTACATTCATATCAGGCTCTACCCAATGAAAAATGTTACTATGTCCTGAGGCACCCTTAATTCAAACAGTGGCATCCTGTGCACCTAAATGTTCCTCCTGATAAAATTAAAAGCCCAAATCCTTGTACAGAATAAAAGATTTCCAAAGAAGCTCATGTGCTGTGCTCTGATGTTCTGAAACCTATTTTTGAAAAAGTTTACTGCAGAATACTGAAGTCTTTATGGCTTCTTCTCCTTTTTGAAAGGTGAAAAACTGAAAAGTTGGTCATAGTGTAGCTACTACTATGCAGAGACTAGATTATCTTCTGCTCCTTTGACTTCCTATATGCTGCATTTAATGCACAACTTGTAGAATCAAATAAACATAAATTATCACAGGAACACACACACCAAAAGCTATCCATAACATTTCATTTCATTGTATCTCTTACTAAGTGTTTCATGGAACATATTTAACACCTTAAAATGTAATACTATAAGCATGACTACATATTTCACAGAAATACAGAAAACATACCACTAAAATGAAAGAAGGCCAATTTTGATAAATGCAGTATTATTAGCATAAGCTATTAGTTAGCTCAGCACTTATAACAGTAATGAAACTGGCCCTTTGCAATTTAACTGTGCAACATCAACTACAGCTGAAGAAATTATAGTTCATTAATTTATTTTCTAAAGAAGAAAAGGAAATTACTGCTGTCTCTACCTACGAGCCCATTCTGAGATCAATGGTATGAGAAATGGGCAGTTTTCCATCTCTGCACTCTCGTCCTCTGCCTCAAGACACCAACTTTTAAATTTGATTGACATGTCAGGGACACAGACACACCTCTACTTGGACTGCAGCAGCTTTAGAGAGGAAAAAGGAGGTAGGGGGAAAGCAACTGTGTCTCAGAAGCACTCAGATACAATGGAAGTCCATTTGCCAGGCAATATAGGACCAAAGTTTTGAAGATGGAGATGTGTGTAAAAGACCTACACAGACATCGCCCCAGCAAAATTCCTCAATGGCACTAACATGAAACAGAAGACAAGACAGATCAGAATTCAAAGTTAGTTATTCTGGCTACTATCTGGTAGCAAATTGCAGCAACCACACTCAGAGATTATGGTGATCTGCTAATTGCACAAATGGATTCATTACCAACTGTCTCTTCCCCGTATTTGTCAGCTTACATTCCTGTTTTCCTTTCTGAAGTCCTCAACCAATCCTGCCAGATCTGCTCCCCTTACCTTCACACACTGTGTAAGCACAAGACACACTTCAAGTTTCTGCATAAAGGAACCCAAAGCAGGCACCTCAATTATTTGTAAAATTCCATCACTAACTAAATCCAACATCACATTCACTTCTGCACCTCACTGAAATGGCTGCGGTGTCATGCAGAGCTTCAAAATACATTAACATTTGGCAGCAGAAAACACGAGTTGCCTTCATGTGCTCAACGTGGCACATTGAAAAAAGTCAGTATTTCTTGAAAATATTACTAAAATGCTCAGCTGTCTGAGCAAGTTTCATACTTGCACCCTTCTACATTACCCAGTTTTGCAGTAATAATTGAGATAAATAATTCTAGTATCAGAAGCTTTATCTTTCCAATTTTCATATCAGAAAAAGTCTGAAAGGAAATTAATAACCTTGCCCTTGTCTGGACTGGTCTGATGTTTTTTTTCTCCCCAGTAACATGTTTATGATCTTTATAAGGATACTGCTTTTCTGGAGAGCCATATTGCAACAACACATAAAACAGCTAAGACTGAGAAGATGTTTTGAGAAGACCTCTTTCTCGACATTAAACATGGACTAATCTAAGATGCTTTCACTTTTTATCACTGTCCTTATTTCAGCAATAAATGTGCCAAAGTTCACACAAGCCCCCCCTAATCCGATTAAAAATGAGCCAGCTTAAAACACAGTGAGACAATTAGCCACAGGAACTGCTACAGGAAGAATGTATCAGTAATATCTTAAACCACCTCAGCTATTTTAAAATTGGACATGTCCACACCTCTACTTTAGTAGAGGTGTGCATCATGCTGCCAGACCACATTTCAGAGCAGGTACCTAGGTCATTTTGGTTCAAGTGAGTTGCTCAAACTATATCAGTATAGTTAATATAGTACAAAGTGGCAGAGATAAGAAAACATTTCAGGCCAAAACCAAGCAGTTTGGTGGTTTAAACAGAGACTGTGAAAAATAGAACTGTGTTTGAAAATCTAGAATTAAAAGCAACCACAACAAATTCATTTTGTTTTTAAAAAATAAAATGCTCAAACAGATTATTCAAAGAAGAAAACAAATCTCTCATTTCTGTCTCATGTTCATCTTTTGTCATCTAGTGACTGAGGACAGAATACCTACAAATATTCCACTAGTATCTACTTACAGTCCTCAAAAAAACCCTGGAATTCTGTCCACCAGTATAAAAATTCTCAAATTCAAGAGCAATAACAGCACAGAGTATGTTTCTCTGTCTTGTTGCTGTTATTAATTAAGCCCCATTTGCTGCTCCTGAATGGCTGTTATTTAGTTGCACTGGATGGGTGTGTAGAAAGTAATGGAAGATGGATCAACAGCTGTAGTTATTATGAAAATTATGGCACTGCATGAGAGGAATTGCAGCTGCTCAATTCATGCAAATAAGAGCTACTTGATAATGCCTATAATTACACAGCATGTCAAAACAGCATAGGGGGAGCGTAAGTAGAGACTACATATTTTAGAAAGCCAAAAGATTTCCATTTCATTATATTCCCATTCCCTAAACACCTATTTAGAGATAACAAGAAACACTTTCTGTCGACAGGCTCACAGATACAGAAAGGTCTGCTGAGTCTCCCAGGTGCATTCTCCTGCCAGCACTGCAGCTGTCAAACACAGAGCCTCTCTGCTATTTGTAACACAGCCTGGACTCACATCACAGCTGGGGCTCCAGCTCACTGTGTGCTGAGCAGACATGAAGAAAGATCCAGCCACATCTACTTTCAAAGCAAAGGAAGATTGCTTCCAAGCGGCTCAGACAATGCAGATATCATCTCCTCTATCCAAAGCCTGGTCCTGACACCTGGAGCAGCACTCTAATATTCTAGGTTACTTTACTTTTGAGTGTATCTTCTTTCAGCTTGTTCGAGGCAACTCCTTTCCCATCTCAGGCACTAAGGCCCTCTTCAAGAGCACATTTCCTTTTCTTAGATGAAAGCCTTACTAAAAGCTCCTTATTTTCAGAGATGCTGCCCACTGTGCTTATCCTGCTACATCTATAGGCTGTTTACACATTAGCAACCGTTTATATGAAGTGACATTTTATTACTTTAGTGTCTTCCCATTCCTTTTCTGCCTATTTAATTAAAGCCCTCTTTTTTTGCCAGTTGTTTGTGCTAGCAAATCCCTGCACCTGCATGTAAAAAAACCCAGGGATGAAACCTCATTTGTTTTCCTCTGCACCTCAAATTCTTGTTTCAACAGCTGTGCAGCACAATATTATGTTACAAATAATAAACCCAGAACAAGAAATACAAGAGTAGTGAAGAGATTTATTTATTTATTTTTACTTATGACATTCACAAAAAGAGACACAGGGAGATATACAATTTTGCAACCCTCCTACCTCTCACTCAGGGGTGAGTTGAACACACTTGGTGTGTCCAGCCAAGTCAGTTGCTAAAATTCCTTACTGCTCTTATTTTACACAGTGATCCAAACCACATAACTTTGCAGATACCACAACGTTTCTTTTCCTGTGACATCTGATGACAAAATCTCATTGCAAATGCCTTGGAACCCAGGAACAGGACTCCTGGTAGAAGCGGTACCTCAAGCTTCTCAAATTTCAGTTGGACAACCATTAAATCACTGACCCAACATAACAGCTACACACTTGTTAGCCTTACCTGAAATCACATGCTGTGGTAAGTTCTGCTCCTCCTCCAAAAGCTTTTCCTTGAACTAGTGCAACACTGATCAAAGGCAACCTGCACAAGAGACCTTAGTAAGCAAAATTCATGCTTTTAGCCTTTCAGAAATTACAAAACAATTCAACCAAACCATTTATACAGTAAAAGTTGAGAAAAATATACTGTTCCAATTTAATCAAATAACTACATCTTTGTGGGTAGTCAGCGCAACACCAATTCCACTTATGTCAAAATTACTATTGCATAATTGATACAGAATATCAGAATGAAACAGCAACACAGATATTTTAAATGGAATCAAAATAAAGATCATGTACTGAAAAACACATTATGAAAAAGACCTGCTATAGAATATATCTAAAAAGACTACCTGCAAGGAGTGACAGGATAGCAACACAAGATTCTACTCTAAGCCACTGCACCACAGAAAGCAGCAGAAAGAGACACAAAGAACTGAAGGGCTGGGTTATCTAAAATTAATGAGATTTACCATGACAGCTTCAGCAGCTTCTTCAAACAGAGTGCTACTATCTCAGTCATCAACAAAACTTTTTTTGCAGACAAAACCTTTTGAGGAAAGCAGCAATCTGTTACCTTTGTTGGTGTTGTATTTAATCATGTTCAAGGTATTTAATCATGTTCAAGGTAATTCAAAGGACAGAGGGAAGGAAAAGTATGTCTCCCCACTGCTGATGTGAAATGAATATTAATGAGCAGTGACTTAGGATAAGGCAAGTTCCTTAAGAAATGAAGGCAGCTGGTTAGTCACAGAATTTGCACACTAATACAGCTGTTTCATCTTTTACTATGAAGAGACATTTAGCTTTTTGAGCAGTTTGCAAACCACATTCAGAAGTCAGCATCCTAATCATAACCACATGTCTGGTTTTAGTTCTCCTTTAACAGAAGCACCAACACTTTCTTACAGCCCAAGTTCACTTACAAGCTGCAGCACAGTTCATACAATACATGGCATAAGAAAACCCACTGGAAGAAGGCAATCTCATTTTTCCTGTGCTTTATGAGAAAGCAGAAGATGTGGGTCCAAAATGGCTACATCCACACTCTAATCCATTTGAGGCACCTCTCAGGATCACAGTCAGTCTCAGCTCTGAGGGAGACTAATCCCATCTACAACAGATGTCCCCAGACAGCAGCTCAGTGCTCCCCCTGAACCATGGCTTAGATACACTAAGTCTACACACCTGAGGTGGGGACTTAATCTTCACACATCTTCCTCCTCTTAGCTTTGCCCCATCAATTTCGATTATATGGAGACAAGCTTATGCAAATGGCTTCCAATCCTGAGGATTTCTTACAGTACTACTAATGTGGGTTTCCAATCTCCTGGGTAATTTTACAGAAAAAATGTTAATTCATAACATTTTCTCATACAGATTATTTGAAAACAAAGAATATTTGAAAACAAAGAATATTCATCTTCAAAGAGCTCTAAGCAGAAAAACACAGTCTCTACCACAAATGGATTTAACAGAAATGTGACTTCTTAAGGGAAGCCAAGTCTAAAGGAAAGGGTGTCTTTTTCAGAATTACCAGATGGTAGAACTGACACACTCCTCTTCTGAAGTGGGAAGATTAAATAAATATGTCAAATAACTGTTACCTATGTAGGCTGCATAACCTGTTGGTGCTTTTTATTTAAGAGCTACCAATTTCCAGTGAGTTAGAGAGGTTGAGTTTCAGAAAATCTGAAGGCCTAGATTTCCTTAATTCTGGGTATCTCCTAACTCTACACATATAAGCCTAGGGTTGTTTTTTTTTTCCTGTTCCAATCTCTGGAAAGTGTAATAGTTGCAAAATGTTAAGGTCTAATTTAAATCCATAAATACCTACCTGATTAACATGTGTGAACACAAGGTCTGGGATTCAAAATTACATACATAAAACTACATATTTATCTTTAAACATCTCGTTAAAGAGTTAGCCAAAATACATTCTGATACTTATAATTACTTCATAAATGGGTAAATAAAATATATTACCTCATAAGTCTGGTTAAGGTGTTTTGCATAAACATGCACATATTCATCCCATCCTACAATGAATAGGAAATTAAAAAACATTACATGATCTTAATGTGAAGCAATTAAACACATAGACAAAGTAAACAGGAGTAAGCATTCTTTATATTTACTTCAGCTGGGTTTTGTCTCTGGTTCATGTTGGCCAAATTCTAGTCCAAATGCACAAATAGAAAACCTAGTATAAATCAGGCTAAAAAAAAAATCAGAACTCAACTGACTTATATAAATTTCAGTTAAAATTAAGCCACTGTTCAAATAATTGCAATACTGAATTTCTATGCTGTTAAATTTTAGTGTTTCCTTTTAATTTCCTCTTCTCACTTCAAGTTGAACACACATAAATCTCAGTTTTTAAATTCTGTACAAAGCCACAGCGTGCTACATACTTTTAACGTCCCAAATCCATCAAGTTTTAGACAAGATAAAATCTAACAATTTAATCTTTTATTGTTTGGGCCAAAAGCATTATAGATAAAAAAGAAAACTAAAAACACCAAACCACAAAACACTGAAACAAATAAACAACCAAACCAGAAAGAAGATTCTTCTTATGTCTCTCATCCTTTGTGTTTTACATCTCCTTGCAATCAACAGTGAAAAAGATACAAACACTTACTTTTAATCTAGTACAAGAACTAAAGGGCTCCAAATGAAATATGTTCAAAACAAATATTTCTTCCTCTAATGCATACTTAAAATGTGGAACATTTGGCAGCAGGGCTTTACACCCTCTACATGAATTCAAGAACAACTACATAAACTCACAACAGGAACAGCAACAATAGGTTATTACATAGAAGGCAACATCTATAGCTCTAGAAGTCTTAGTCACAAGTTGCTGGGAGCTAAGAAAATATTTTGAGACAAAATCATTATCCATCTGCCTTCCCTGTTGTTATCCTCTTATTCAGACATCTAGAATTAATCAGGAACTTGACAAATAACTGGGCTAAATGATCCAGAACCACCATGTTCATATACATACTGAATTGAACGACATGTATTATTTATCCCAGATAAAAGAAAAAAATTATGCTTGGACACCGCCGAAATAAAAAATTAGTAGGTAAAAATTTCAGCACATCTTTCAAATAATAAAGGAAAAAAATTCAAACAAACAAAACCAAACACCTCTGAATCAGAATTTACTAATTTCTAAAACACAGTTTTACAGAAGCTGCAAATTAGAGAATATGCCTGAATTAAAAGCCTCTGACTCATACCTCAGGGAAAGAAAATATATGAAGTAAGTCTTCAGTACATCTTTGGAATAGAACCTTGAAACAGTAACAGTAGGCCAATTGCAGGTGATTTATTGTCCATTTAGTCATGTATTCCCAAGAGCTACTCTGCCCAAAGCCAACCAGCATTATGATTTAGGCACAGATCTCTGGCAGATGTAAGTGCCGTGACAATTGCTATACATGAACCAGTGTATATAGTTTTACTACACTAAAGGGCTCCTCGAAAATTTTAGCAGCTGTTGATTTATAAAAAGGCTTTTAATTATCACTGTAGCCATCTCCTATATCCCCTAAGAACAGTAGCAATATTTCCATTCCAAATTAAAGAACATTCAAACCCTTTGTGATAGCTGCCTTAGTAGCTAAGTTCAAAGCCCACGCAAACAGGGTACCAGTTCTCAGACACAGACTTGCACAATTCCCATATTACAACTGTAAGGATGAAGCTGTACAAAAGCTCTTCAGAGAACACAGTTTTTCACTTCATCCCAGCAGAATCCTTGCATTCAAACTGCCCTTCTCAACTCATGACAAAATCCAAAATGGTAATTAAATATTAATTCCAGAACAGACAAACTTGAAAAATGCATTTATGTCTGAGCAGACAAAAATAAAGTCTTCATTCTCTCAGGTGATACAGAGATTACTTTGTATACCATGGAAAAAAATGCTTCCACAGAACACACGCATTAAAAAAAACCCAAAAACCCAAGAAAAAAAAAACCAATTGCTTGAGTGCAGGCAAATAAACCCTTCAAACCTTCCTGACAAGAAAAATAAGGCTACTATTCAGATAAAATTCTCTGACTAAGGGGTGTTCGCTGCAGTCTAGTAGAATAATTATATTTGCAGCTCTAATACTGTCCTTGAAATAAGAAGATATCTAACTAGCAGAAAGGGAGGTAAAATGCAGTAAAATGCATTTACTACATATGGAAGAAAAGGATTAATAGCTTGGTGTGGGCCTAAGAGAGGTAGGGAAGAAGAAAGTCACCTTCATAAAGTAGAAAACTGTAATGCTGGCTCTTATTGCTGCAAGAGCTTTGAATCCATTTGCACTACAGATAGAACATAATTTACATATTATCTCCAACTGCTCCAAAGTCCTCCCTCCACAGCTTATGTTTGGGAACCTCTGTCCTAGGGCTTCTAGACAGGGACCAAGGAAAGCAAAATTCTCCTTTGTCCTTCTTCCTCTGAGCTATTGCTTTAAGAGCTATTCTTGCTTTTCAGCTAGGCAACTTTTCAAGTCTCACTCCAGAATGAGGTTCTTGCTCTGGGAACAGCTTACAAAGCCTTATAAAGACAAGGAAAATATTTTTTATTTAAATTCCACTATTCATTTATCTTCTGCGATTTGGTTATGTAATGTTAGCAGTCAGAAAAGAAAAACAGGCAGGGGATCTAGGTTTGCTTCAGAGTTAGGAACAATTGAACACGGGAGAAGGTGGACAAAGAAAGAGGAAAAGAATGAAGTGGAAGAGGAGGACAAAGAGCCACTAGGGGGCACGAAAATCCTTCAGCATTCTTGGCCATTATTCTGCCGATTCTGCACCACAGGGAAAAGCAAACTGTACCAAAAATTATGAAAAATATAGTCCTCCCTCAACCAACCACTAGGATAAAATAAAAGTGTTTTCTGCAATTACTAAAAGCTATGGGCTAAAGAAGCCTTGAAAAAAATATATAAAGGACAGCTGAGTTGCTTGAGCATGGTACTAATAACGACAGGTTGTGGGTTCAATCCCTTCACTTAAAAGTTGGACTCGATCATCCCTGTGGGTCCCTTCCAATTCAGAATACTCTGTGACACTCTGAAACACCAGCACAGGCATGAAGCTATTCACCTTTTTTTTTTTTTTTGCCTTGAAGATGCCTATGGACAGAAAACTGAACCTGAAACCAGACGAAATACTCTCATCTGCATCAAGTTAGAGCGAAGAGCTCTGTAAGACTGAAGAACAGCAAATGCTATTTCATATTCTAGTAAAGACTATTAAATCCCACCAAACAGATGCTTTAGGAGCTATTATACAGAAACTCTCAGTAAAAGATAAGTTACTTGAAATCTCCAAAGGAAATAGAAAAGCAACTATGTTTAACTATTCTTGGAGCATTTCTGGTGACTCTTAGGCTTTAATTTCAGTTGAGAGATCTAGATTATGTGCAGAGAATTCTCAACAAATTTATAACATATATACATTTCATTCTATCCAGTATATCTGTTATCGAACATAGTCCTTGCAAGAGCCCTCTCTGCCACTGAAGTGGCTCCAAGTAATTTGTATAAGTATACAGAGAGAATACAAAATGTATGGAAGCAGTATCACTGAAATTTACTGAACGCAGAACTCCGAAGGAAAACCTACACTGCAAATAAGAAAAGAATTGACCTTGCTTGGCTTCAGCTCCTTTTCTGTTGGTATAATGCTCAAAGAAGTTAAGAATTGCAGATCAAAATTTTAAAAAAAATAAATTTAGAAAAAAAATGTCATCTATATCTATATTTTTTAAATTACAAGTTCTTATAAAACAGCCAGATGAAAACCTCCCCCAAATCCATTTATACTATAAAGCATGACATTTCTGTATTAAGAAAAGCATCTCTCTTGTAATGTTCCCATAAGAAAACAAAGTGTCCTATACCCTTTGAAAACTGGACTGTCCTTTTTACTTTACAAGGCCAGAAATAAAATCTAAGACATTGCGGGGTTTATGATATTTCGTTTTATCAACAGAAAAAAAAATCATCACTAAAGACAAATATCAGGTTAATGAGTTTTGTGTTGACATTCATACTGGAAGGGCCAATTAAATGTTTCATTTATGTGGTTAAATCCTGAAACTTGGGGTGGCCACAAAGAAGCACGAGGATTGGCACTTACCACAACTGTAAATCATTTCTAAGAGCAGCACAGCAAGACCCTCTTCCCTGGCAGCTGGCAAAGGCCTATTTCACACATTGCCAAATCCACATATTAATCCACAGAAAACTGTAGCACATGTGAAAGTTGTCCAATGGGTGGCATGAGCAAAAAATTGCCATCAAACCCCAACCTCTTCAACTTCATAGATACACACAAGACTCACATGACTCAAGTAGAGCACAAGAATTGCATCTGTTCCTCCATTTCATGCAGGTCCAATCACAGTTTTAATAAAATAGAAACCTTTCTGTAATAGCAGCCATTCTACTTAAATTTCTTTTTTTTTTTAGAATATGAGAAATTATTACTTTTATCTGTTTCTAAAGGTCAAACTACAGAAGCACATTTTATCTGACGTGCAAATTCACCATATACTGCTGTGAGAAACTGAAATGACACTTTTAAAAGAAAAGGCTAAAAAGAACATCTAGTGTAGGAATTTAGAGTTATGAATCACTTACAATAACACTTAAATCGCAGCTTGAAAGGGCTGACAGGGTATTTTTTTTTTACCATTAAAGCTCCATTCTATGACCTGTATGTAAAATTGCAGAAGTGCAGTGCAACACTTCTGTCTAAAAAGAATCTCAAAATATTAATTTTCCTCCAAAACATTAATGTGTATTAATACTTGCCTGGGAATTGGATATTTCTTTGACAACATTCAAATCAGATCCTGAGCAAAAAGTGTTTCCTGCACCATGGATTATAAGGCCTTTGCCATCCTTCCAGTTTTCCAGTTCAGTAACCCTCTCCTGGAGTTCTACCATCATAGTGCCTGTCACAAGAGGCAAGGAACAAAATTTTTAATAGGAAATTATTATCCCCATCATGTTTTTTGTTACATTTTCCACCAGCAAAGCCAAGCTACAGTTAATAAGAGATGGGTTTAAAATCACAACAGAAAGTATCATCTTAAATCCTGCACACAATCACTGACATACATTTGTTCTCCAAGGATGCACTTCCCAAAATTCCAAAGGATATTCTGTATGACGGATATTTGAGTTACACTCAAGAAAGCCCCAAAACAAAACCAAATAAAACCAACAAACAAAAACCCTCTGCCTGATTTATTTCTGCTTGCAGTTGCATACATTCAGGACAGACTAATTTACATGTATCCATCAAGATCTGTCCAACTAGTCATTTTAAAGTTACTAACATTCCTTCCTGCCCAAACAATTGGCAGAGAACAGAAAAGAATCGTGTGCAGGGTGGGCTCAAGGCACAACCAGTCAATGTTAACAAAGGTTCCTTTCTAAAAAGACTCTCTTTATAAAGCATATCATCATACAGTACCAGCTTTTTATTTCTTGTTTAAACATACAATTCATTATAAAACATCATAAACATCATATTTGCTTAAGTACCCCTCCTGACATGGAATTCTACAAACTCCTGTTTCTAGAGCTCATCCTAGACAGCAGCACCTTCAACAGCAATGAAATGTACCTGCATTAATTTAAAGCTCTTCCTCTCTGAATGCCTATGACTGTCCAGTTATATACTTAAGAGAAAACATTTACAGAAAATAATTTCAGAAAGCAGAGTACATACAGGCTGATGACACTCTCAGCTTTACCCTTCTTTGATAAGAATTTAGATGGACATGCCTACATTCTTCAGATAGAAATGTACTTTCGATTAAAAATCTCAAGGACACTCTCCTCTGCCAACAGTGTTGCTTTTTTAACTCTATGCCTGCATGCACAGGCCTCATCCTCTTCTGAAATGTCTCATTAGCAGCTAGTCCATGGGATATTTATGTTTTCTTTCTTATGTTTTTTTCTTACAGGTCATTATGAAATAAGCTTCCCAGTCCCACATCAAGAGTGAACATTCAGTCAAGTATTTATCCCTTAGGCTTGGTCTCAGCTACTGAAATAAAAGAGTTTGACAATGTTTCTGAGGTAGCCAATAATTAAGTGGACATTACATATTATATACCAGAATAGCATTGAGTTGGGTTTTTTTTTTTACCCACTGTCAAGTCCATACTATGATCCTCTAAAAAATCCCAGTTCTGCCAGTTGCTTTCCTTTCTGTATTTATAATTTGGTCATCCTTTTTGTATGTGGCACATTACATCTGTTTTCACTGAATTTCACCCTGTTGATCTTCAGCTCTTTGTAGCAACTAATCAAGATCACTGAATGCTTCTCCTCTACTCCAAAAAATAATCTTGCAAGCTCTCCTAATATGGGGTCATCTGACCATTTCAGCAGTTCACCTTCTGTTTCATCATCGAATGAAAACACTGAGCAGAACCAGGCCTAAATGAGATTTTTGTGGGTCTTCACTTGAAATGTTTTTCCAGCATGATGGCACGCTCAACAACTTTTCTGCAAATGCTGCTTTTCAAACAGGTATGCATTAACCCTGTGGATTTCTCTCATTGCATATTTTCTTTCTTAAATGTTCTTAACAGAAGGGTATTTAGGCTGGCATCCAAGCTTTGCTAGAGTCAAATACAGCAGAACTACTGTTTGTGGTTCTTTTAATAGGCAAAGCAGTGAGGTATTGAAGAGTCTTTCCACAGAGTATTCCAAGAAAAAAAATCGAGTTAACTGAAAAAATGGAGGATCCATACGAGCCTGTTACATGCAATAGCAGGGGACAAGAGACACTGGCCAGAGCCTGTTCTACCTTCCTGTGAGAGGCTCTTTTCCATTCCTGACAACACTGAACTACTATTTTACCAACAGATATGGCTCCTGATGTTTCATGTAATGAAGAAGGCACACCACTAAAGCAAATCTTCCTTCTGCCAATCTTAGTCTTTCAGTATTTGATACCACCAAGTTCATGCTCTTTACAGAATTAATAATAAATAATTTGTTTGCATTTTAACTATAATCTGAGAACAAACGTTTTCAAGTAAGTTCTAGAAAATAACAACTATCATCATTATTTTCTAATTCCTACAGGCTAGCTTTCTTCTCTTTTAAACTACATTCAAGTTTAGTTCAGTGACAGGTTGGGTTGCTGAAACTGGCTCCACCAGGCTTAAACTGACATTATTAGCATTTATTTCCAGAGAGACCATTTCAAACAGGAGGCTATCAGATTCCAATTAAGAAGAGAAAAAAGGCATAACAATCTCCATATCACCCATTAGCAATTTGCCAACAATTTTGTTCTATTTTTGATTTCAAAAGTTGCTCAAGCTTAGAATAAACATGATTCCTTTGAGATAAAAAACTGCTGTGTAAATTAAATGCCTGGAAAATATAATTTCCCTCAACAGTTTAATAATGTTTTGCAGCTTTTTAGAGGGAGCATGCATGGATATATAAATTCACATCTGCCACTATTCAGAAGCTCTGAGACACAGAATCAACAGAATTTGTTGGGGAGGTAGCTGTATCTACAGGCTTTAGCTGATGAAGTCAACCAGGTTCTGCTGAGGCAATTCAGGGGTAGCACACCCCATCCTGCCCCTTGAAGAGCGTTATTTAATACACAACTGAAGGCAAAGGATTAAGCTCCTGGTAGTTTCTCAGCAACTGCATTTTACAAATAATAATGTTAAAAATGAAATTAAGATCAGTATAAATTAAGATGTCCTACCATTTACTGCAGCAGAGAAGGGACCAGCCTGATTTTGCTTCTACTCTCCCTCCCATGAAAACAAAAGTCTCTAGCAGAGGTGTACAGCACAAAGAAGCAGCATCTCTTGAACTGACAGTAACATTTCCCAGAGCAATTTTTTGTAGTTATTGCCTAGCAAAATTGAATATAGTTCTCTACAGAGCTCTACACACTGCTTTAAAACAGAACAGCCTGATCCCATGGCTCATTTGTTACATGTTAATGAGGATCTACAACAAAGACAGAGCTATTAATTTCCTCAGTGGTTTTTGTAGCTCCTCTTTGCTACTAGAGCATCTAATTGGCATACACTAATAAGTTATTTTCACAGCAGTCCTGTAAGGAGAGAAGAGATTATTTTACAGACAACTAACTGAGCCAGAGAGAAAATGTCTGCTAATTTTGGGTGCACAGCTCCAGATGTACGATATGATTTTAGCCCATTAACATTACACAGAACATTGTATAGGCAAAGAACAGCTATCAGTTGCCTAAATGGCAGCTGAACCTGCTCAACACGGCTACCAATCACTTCTAAGCCCCTCCTGCCAAGCACACAGAAAACAGAGAACATATTTCCCAGTTTATATGAAAGTTTGGTTTAAGCAATTTGATTTTTATTACTCCTGATCTTCAAAGAGCAGAAAAACCCAGTCTGCTCTCTCCTTTTGCTGTTACAGCTCATTTCACGTACCCCTTTCAACTTCCACAACAAATAAGCTAAAAGCACACTGTCTACAGGGTGTACATTGCACAGTTTTGTTTTGAGTCAAGAATAGAAACCAATCTGCAGAAAAAGGAGAAACAACCATGTAATTATGATTGTATAACAGAATGTATGCTAACAGGGAGGCATGCAGAAGGACAATCCCTATGCTAACATCTTTTAGCTACAATTTCTTAAATTAGGTAATGATTTTATACATAAGGTTTTTAAGCAACACAAAAGAGAATGCAGAAACATCTGGGTGCATTAACAGCAATTCTGCTGCTCTCTTAGCTTCCTTTCAGCTAACAGTGGAAAGACTAGATTGACACTCTGCATGTAAAGGGCACACTTCGCTAGCATGTTGCAAAATGTTTGCTCACAGCAAAGGAACAGTGAGAACTGGGCAGGAAGACAGAACAGCAACAAAGAAACTAGCAAGATGACACAAATGCATCCACATCAAAATATTAATAGATAAAATCATTCTTATAGTAAAGGCTTATGCACAGCTCCAACTCAAGCAGATTCACACCCTGGACCTGTGCCACTCATATATGAAGAGAGTGGCATAAATTGGAATAATCTAAATAATTAAGAAGAGACAGCAAATATACTCAGCTTGGAGAACAAAACCCTGTCATAATACAAGATTAATAAAATAGGGCACTTGGTTTTGATAGCTAAGTATTCTCCAGTGTAAAAGCATATTAAATAGATCACTGACCTGCAACAGCTGAGAATACCCAGCTCATCTGATCTTTAATTAATCAGTCACTGATATTTAAGACATAAGGCAAATGAAGAACAAATGGAAGACAGTTTGACTAAGTGGAAAAGACCAAACTACAGAAGTTTAATGCACAGGGAAGGCTTTAGGTAAAGAACCAAGCAACAAACTCACTCTTTCTTTCTATATCACCTACAAAAGGGAGGTGGCATCATCTCATGCCCACAAAAATGCCTTCCATATTTCCAGAGCAGTGATGACAAAATGAGAGGAGATGCAAGAAAGAGCTCAGTGGCAGAATTGTGCTAACACTTAAACAACATGGGGAGAAGCACCTTCTGCAAGACAGTCCTTGTGTCACTGAGAATTTCTTAGAGTCTTATGACATTTGTAGCAAAGTTACTATACAAAACACTGGACATATTTGCTGCACATCAGAATAAACACATTTACTCTTTTAACTAAGGTGTGGCAAAGCAGAGTGTTTCACTTTCTTTAGGCAAAATGTCACAATAGGTAACTGAACAAGAGAAAGACCAAAACCAACCAGCAATCCCACCAACTAATTAATACCTGTAAAGGCATTCATTAACTTTGGATTATTCAAAGTAAGTATTGCAATGCCATTGTCTTCTTTGGAAAGGTTGATGGATCCACCAGAAAACTGCTGAAGTTTCTTCTTTATCAGTTCTTCCTCATAGCCATGAGCACCATTATACAGTGACAACCTTCTTCGTTGTAGTACCCTTTTAATTGTAATCTGAAGAAAGTTCTTCCACAAAGCAAGGGCCATTTCTGGAAATACATGGAGTGAGGGGAAAAAAAATTAGGAAATTTCCTTTGAAAGCCACTTCAGTCCTCTGAGAAAGAGGGAACTATGACAGCAGAAACTAATATAAAGGTGATACAATCATAACAGTTGACAGAAATCAGTGCAAATTATATTAGCAAAATTCTTCATTTGAATCTACCCCCACAAAGTTAACAGAAGGACTTTTATGTAGTGATTTTAGTAGTTAAGCCAGGTATTAGCACCTTTTAAAATATTTCCTTGTAAAATTTATCAAAGAAGTTATTGTGTGCAGAAAACAAAAGAGGCTCAAAAATTACAGAAAAAACTACATATTCCACTAGACCAATTTACTTTGTATTACTCTTACAAACCCTCTCTCACCCTTCCTTGTAAAAAAATACCAAGACCCCCAAACACACCTATAACAGAGGAAAAATCCTATCAAATCCCACAACTTTCAAGGTCTGGATATCCTGTTTTTCTGTAAGCAACTATTAGAGCAAGACCTTCCCCAGAGAAATAATTGAGGAACTTAAAAATTAAGAAATGAAGATCATTCTTATATCGAAGTCTGTTCCCCGTCACCTAATTCCATTAACACAGTTGTCACACCCCATCTTAAAACTAATTAGTCTGCCTAGCCTTTTGATTGCTATGTGCTTTTCCCAGTCATCCCAGTAGCACTTGGAGTTAATCTCATTTGGGCACGGAATCTGTGCAGTTCTCCAAAGGATGAGAAGTGTGCAACAGTATTATGCACTGAGCGCCATACTTGCCTTTTATACAGGTAATAATACTTGTAAAGTATTTCTGTGTACCAGTATACCCATGGCTTACTCCTCTGCTATTTCCACTCTACAGTGTATGACTGTAGATCAGGAAACAACAAGAAAGTAATTATCACTTGATTTGCATCTCTGCCTTAATTTATTTACTCTGGAAACGGGTCTACTGGAGAAAGCAGTTTACAAGTGACTTGAAAGAAACTGGGTAAAGCCTGAACTGAAAAGAGCTGATCTGGAAATAAAGTCATCTTAGAAACCAATCAGAATGGGAATCAAAAGAACTCCCACAGAACATGGAAACAAAACCTCTTGTTACTGTGCAATATAACAGAGTAGTCCTACCTTTGCCCCAACCTACTTTTTAATGGGCTTGACCATTCAGAAGACATGGTAGTTGCTCATTTTTTTTGACAACTGGGAAAATTTGTTTCTGAATCATAATTAGCAGAAACAAAATACTTTCAAAATTAGCAAGCAGCTGTTGGAAAGTTTTTCTAAGGTGAACTCATAACACAAACATTCACTGAGACAGAATTTGGTGACAGCTATATTGTATGCTCTGTTCAGGATATCTTACAGACTCAATATTTTTGAAAACCTTTATTATTTACAAATGATCAAGCAAATGCACATTAAAAACCACACACAATTAGTTCCTAATTGCTCCTAATCAGCCCTGCCAGGTGAACACTTATCTTGTCACTGGCTGTACCATCCTACACTAAACTTGAAAATGCTTCTGTTGGTACAGGTACAGTCCTCATTCAAAGGGGGGAGGAGTTTGCAGAGCAACCACACTATGGGATGTGAAGGCACATGCTGCAGTACCAGGCAACTGTGAAGAGCCATCTATGCCATGAGATTCATACCTGTCCTGCCAAACTGCACCCACCAATACAACCGGATCTCACAAGCTCAACACAAAGAAACTAGTAAGGCCTACTCAGATTTGTGCATTATAAAATCATCTGCACAAGAAAACGTAAAGGGATGATTTTTTAATATCTGTTGCCAAACAAGGCTTTAATCTGTCACGATGAACTTTTCCAAAGTGTAAACTAATAAAACTAATTTTAAACTTGATTAAATTTTGTAATCTAATTGAATACAAGATTCATTACTTCATAAAAAACATTCCCTGACTGCTGCTGCACTCAAACACTCTCTATCTATGCACATTCTAATAGTCTGCAACACTTCAGCTACCGCCTTTCAGGGCTTTTAAAATTTTATTTAAAGAGTGAAAATGGGTTTCTAAAGCTCATTTCTCCTAATTGACTCTTTGTATATACAGTCTTTCAAGAGAGAGACAGCCTTCCCTTTTCTCTAAAACCTCAGTAGTCATTCCTCAGCATATATTAAAGCAATAAAACTTTCCATCCAGCTCTAGTTTTTGCTCAGGAGAGAACAAACATGAAATACATGGACAGTGCTGCCTTTCCTTGTAAAGTGCACCTTCAACAACCAGCTCCCAGTTTTTCATGAATACAAAGTAGATACTAAAACATACTAAAAAAGACTAGCTGGAATTCTCTAGGAAGCCCCAATGACTGGCTTGAAAGCAAAGGGGGGGAAAAAGACTGTTCTGCTATATTAACCACTTTCAGACTTAAACTTTTTTCATTACTTTTATACAGTACTGAATTTCTCATGACAAGAAATATACTGAGCAAAACAGACTTAAGATATGGAAATTTTATTCCAACGAAAAAAGAGTCTGTCATTTTCAACTGTGTGGTTATGTGCATTAACAGCTCTTTAATATTATCACTATGGTAATAAAGAACAGCAGCAAGTGAGGGATTAGAAAACAAATTGGACACCACTGCCTGCTGATCATGACTCATGATTAATGACTCATGCAAGGTATAATCTTTGAATTATTTTCTTTACAACCATCTCCTACAGTACTGGTCAGTGACCAATACAATTTTTTAATAAAATAAGATTATTTTAATAGTCCAGTCTGACTGAGCTAACCGCTCAAGAAAAGTATGATATGAACAGCTAGAGCTCTCTCAGTCTAAAGGGATTTCTGCTGATATCTGACAAACAACATCCAGAATTTCAATCAGTACGGAGCGCTCACAATCCACTGCATGACTGAGATTGATTATTTCTGTATTTTTCAAGAAAGCAGTGAAAGAAAGATGTTGCAGTAATATTTATGATGTTGTAGGACCAGCCAAGAGATATTATTAACACTGAAGTTCTCAGATTTTCTGTTTAGCATAATCACATCCATTTATACATACTTACAGAAATGGAGTCTTGGTCTAATTTTAAAAAGGCAACATGCTATACCCATTAGCCTCTGTAGCAAAGGTAGTTTATGCACAGTTCCTACAATGAAAAAAACCCCAACCTGACAGTATAGGAATAACAGTGGTCAATTAGCATCTTTCATGTTTTAAGTGCTATAGCTTTATACATCACTGGTGACAACTAAGAGAGAAGCCAACAGTATGGACATCAATAGTTGTTCATTCCACAGTTATTGTACCTCTTACATAAAACAACTGTTTAAATCCCATTTGACACTCAAGTGATTTTGTAACACCCTTGCCTGTGGCGTAGCAGGCTGTGGGTTAATATAAACACATCGAGTGCCAGCACTCCAGTACCAAGGACTGACACACATTATGCAAGAGCAGCACATGTATCTACAAGTGCAGTACATGTATCTACATGCAGGCACTCACAATCTATGTATTTCTGTGCATGCAGATAATCAGAGGCCTTCTGACAGCCTCTGGCAACTGTCTAAGTAAAATTCAGACCTTACAATGTTAATAGAACATAGCAATAATAGGGATAACACCAATATGAATACTCCCTGAGTAGATTCTTTGGGAATCATTATGTCTTGAACAAGGGTATTTGCCCTTGCCATTACCACTACTCTGTTGCAACCCAAATGTCTCCTAACACATGATGTATCAAACACCAACCTCCAGCAATGCTGCCAGCTGCAATTATCACTGAACATTAAGATACCTGGCCAAAGTAAGAGGTAAGGGTTGTAGGAAGCAACTTGCTAGAAGAAAGGGTAGAAGAGCTAAGACAAACCAGAGAACTGAATCTTAGGAGCTGTATGCTCAAACAAGGAGTACTGCACTACACAGCAAGCTAAATCAGCAAGTTAAAATACATGAGCAAGGAAAATTCCAGTTCAAAAATGGTGCCTGAATTATTGACACAACTCAGGGAAAAAAAAGATGCAGGGATGTGGTTTTCAATACATCAGAGAAATAAGCATGCCCTTTCATCTGGGGCAGGATGTGACAGGTGTGATGTGCAGATATAGACACTGGGGAAAAAAAACCCCACCAACTGAATTTCTGGGTTTGGATGAAGGTATACTGAGATTAAGCATAAGAGAAATAAAGGGTTTCAACAGACAAGATCCACAAAATAAATCTCAGGGAGGAGAAAATATTCAAATGGCATTAAAAAAACAATTAGGCACTTTTGTGAGACTACCAAAGGCATCAAGGCCACTTGGTCAAGAAGAAAACCTGACTTGATGAAGACCTTTGGTGGCTGCAATTTCAGCAACAAGCACAGAAGTGCAAAGACAGGGAAGAAAGCTTAGAAGATGTGAACTGAGGATGATGATGAGATGACTCGCAATTCAATCCTGTGTAGGTGGCTTACCAGTCACCTTCAAAGGCATTCACCTGTACTAGAGAGCAGTGGGCATGACTGGCAGATGCTTCCACAGGCTCCTGCAGTGGCAAATGAATGGAAAGCAAGTGGTGGCCCAGCATTGAGGGCTGGAACTGACCCTACAGCATGACAGATGAAAAGACAAAGTGATGGAGAAAACAAAGCATGAAAATAAAAGTAACTTGAAAATGAGTGAAAACAACAACAACCGACTGTAACCCTGGGCAGTGGGCTGGTGGGTGATTATAGGGAATAAAAAAAAAAAAAAAGAAAATAAATGATGGTGCTGGACAAAGAGAAGAGATACAAAAACAAAAGGAGGCCAGCTTGGTCTCCCAGTCGAGCCACAGACCCTGCCTTCAGACACAAGAAAGTGTAGTAGGGAGGACTCACATGCATGATTCCTCTGTTGCCAGTTGCTTGTCATCACCCCTCACCTGAAGGTTACAGAGATGTAACCTCCACCTACCTCATCCACTTATCCCTCTACTTTCCTTCCATGATGCGTGGGTTAGGTTAACTTAAACACATTGTCCAACAGGTTCTCCCACTCTAATAATTACCAGATGAAGCAAGCTGAGGGCAGTCACTTCTCCAGCTGGCTTTCTCAAGGCTGAAAGCAAGCAGCAAGCAGATTATGAGCATGCTAAGGGATCAGCAGCAGAAAACCTAATGACAAAACATAATTTGCAAATACAGAAACTTAACAAAGCTGGGGAGCTGAGGAGATTCTGCCTCCCCAACTAGGGGATGGATCCCTCATGCCTTTCTCAAAATGTCATGGCTCTCAAACTTGCTGAACCCTGTTCAAATTGTTAGTATAATATGTCTGGTACCTGCACTGTAGACAAATTAGATGGGATCAACAGTCCCTCCAGTTGATCAAGTTACTTTAAATCCTTATGACTCCTCTAAAAACAGGCTTTAAAAATAGCTGGTATTTCAAAGGACAATTTTTTAGCCTTTGTATTACTGTTGAGAGAACAAAAGATTTGGGCCTGCTACTTTCTAAATGTCAGCATTATAAACAAAATTTATCCATCCAGAAGCTGAGAACAAGAAGTGAGAACATGTCCAAAGTAACTAATTGAAACGGCATTATATAATGTACATGGGAAATAAAAATTAACTGGGAGAAGAAAAACCTTTTAACACTGTAAGTGACAAAAAAAACAAACCTGTGTCCATAGTTTCAGTTTTAAGCTGGCTGACCATTTACACTTCATTTCTGCTTTTATCTTTTTTTTTTTT
Organism: Pyrgilauda ruficollis; assembly: GCF_017590135.1. Taxonomy (NCBI): domain Eukaryota; kingdom Metazoa; phylum Chordata; class Aves; order Passeriformes; family Passeridae; genus Pyrgilauda; species Pyrgilauda ruficollis. The sequence goes on from NW_024523648.1 coordinate 4,015,983, forward strand.
TTTTTTCTTGTTATTTTCATTGTTTTTCAGCAGCCCAGTTCTGGGCATGGCAAGCTATGGCTTTCCAAACTATGTGTTCTTTGTCTAGGTTTGTATTTTTTAATGATCCCTGCAGGCTAGAGTTTACATGTGAATTGTCTTTCTATCCCTAAACAATTACATTCTCTTTTAATCACATTTTAATTATTTTGAAAAAAATAGTAAGTAAATCACAAAGAAATATACTGAAGTCCACAGAAAAATAATGGCATTTAAGGATGCAAAACAGCTGACAAAGGAAGCCTTTCCGTAAATACAGATGACACTACCTAAAAACATTTGAATTTGGTCCCATGGTGAGTAAAAGATTTTGAGTTTCATAGCAGAGGGCAAGAATCTGTTACCTTCTGCAAAAAGCACTTGGGACCTTTATTTTTTTAATGCTTTTATCCAAAGAGATTCTCTTCACACGTGCCATCAATGGAGCTTTTTTAACAGTGACAGAAAACTCTTTTAAGTTCACTGTTCACTAGGTGTGTTTTAGAGACCTTTAAGAAGAGCAGATGCACAACTTAACAGGAATGGAAACAACCACAACCAACTCATCATTTGCCTTTCAGTCATCAAATCTTCAACCACAAAACCATTAATTCAATTCTAGCTGTAACCACAAATACTGATGCCTTCCCAACGGTTGCCTTGAAAAGTGTAACTTTTATAGTCAAGAAGTATTCTGAATTCCACTTAATTCCCTGTTCTTTACTATTCTCTCCTTACCACCACCACCCACAAATGCTCCTGCCGACAGCAACACCAAGAAAACCCATATACCACGGTCTGAACCGGCCACGCAGCCACGACTCTCCTGTCCCCCTGTAACAGCAGTGGGAACTAGCAGCACCACACCAGGACTGCCTGTCACCGGCTTCCTTGGCTCCACTCACGGAATCCCGGGAAGCAATGGCAACCTCCCTGCGCGGCATCACCCCGGGAAGATGTCAAGACTCAAGGGACCGAGGATTGGAGGCTACTTCCCCAGGGGACATTTCTTGCTGCTAAGCTGCCATGCCAAAATCCCGAGCAGTGCGCTGTTGCACATGGTCTGACCTAAGGAAGCTTTTCTGACTTTTTTTTTTTTTTTTTTTTTTTTTACAAAATGACTTATGCTAAATCAACCGTCAAGGCTCAGTGCCGAGCAAGGCCGAAGTGGGCGGTGACCGGCTGTTCCCAAAGCGACAGCCGAGCTGTCAGAGCTAAGCAGAAGCACCGCCGGCCTCTCCACACCGATGAGGCCGCCTCGCCTCTGCGGCGGGCGCCCCGAGGCCTCGCGGGGACCGGGGCGCCCCGCGCCTGCCCCGCCCCCGGGCGCTGCCGGGGCCCCGCGCCGCCTCGGCAGCCCCGTTCCCCGCAGAGGCCCCTGTTCCCCCCGAGGGCCGCGGAGCCCCGCGGCCGGGCACTGACCTGGCCCCGGCACTGACCGGCCCCGGCGCCGGCGAAGCAGCGGAGGCGGGCGGTGCTGCGGGGAAAGGGCCCCGCCGGGAACCGCTGCCGCGGCCTCCGGGCCGGGCCCGCAGCCGCCTGCCCGCGCCCCGGGCCCAGCGGTGTCGGGGCAGCCCGCGCCGAGCAAAGCGCATTAAAAGCCGACTGAGCACCCGGGAGCAGGGGGCTGACATGGAGCCGGCAGGAGAGGTCTCATACCGCATCCATAGAGGCGTGACCCCAAGCACCGAGAGCTTTGCGTGAATTCAAGCAATTTTGTAGCAGACGATACTTGTCAGCTTCAAGGTTGCTAAGTACTACATAAGCAGGTCGTCATTATTGTTGTTTTCTGCACCGATCGCCTCCATCTCTGAAAACAAAGCCCCGTATTTCTATCCAAGTCAGGGTAATTAAAGATCCTCGTTTCTCCGCTGGCTCAGGACAAGGTCTCGCCTCAGGTGAGGATACGAATCCCTGCCGGGAACATCCAGCCTGGCGCAGCGGGGCCCCACCGGCTGTGCCTGGGGCAGCGCAGCAGGCGGCAGAGATGTTAGCTCCCTGTCCACGTCGCCACAAGGAGAGACTTGGGCTCCCCATTTTCACATCCATCTGTTTTACCTGTCAGCCTAAGTGGGAGCTCTTTCCACCTGTCCTGTTCCTGGCCGCTGTGCCTCTCCGGCTCCAGGTGCTGCTCACCTGTGCCCAGCTCTGGCTGCTGGGACAAAGTGCTGAGCAAGCCGCAAACTACCCTGGCATCAAACTTAATTGTGTAATCTTGAGGCTGGCATAAAATGGCACTGTCACACACAGCCCTGCCCTCGCTTTCGCCAGCAGCCAGATCAAGGGAAATAAATGGTTTCAATGAAGATCACTTAGTGCTTTGCAAATTCAAAACATTATGCAAATATGAGCCAGTCTTTCTGTGTCCTTGTTGAGACATATACATAAGATGACTCAGTTTTAAGTATTTGTAGCATGGCTGAAATATGTATCTGGAAATACATCTTCTCCATCTTTATTAAAGCTGTTTTTCAACCCAACTGTCAATACAAATGTTCCAAAATTGGCCTAGTTCATTAAAAATTATGATTGAATATGTAGGGGATTCCAATTATTCATTTATGTGGAGAAAACAAAAGCTTTTCACGCTGAACGGGTACTTTCAATTTTGTATTGTTCAGAGAATCGAGAATATGACACGGTCCAGTCCTGGGCAGTGCTATTTTTATACAATAGAAGGATACCTTTCCTTTTTACAACACTCTCTGCAACAAGCAGGCTTGCCTCTTATTTTTCCTCTTGGGTTCACAAAGAATTTTTCCAGTAGGATTCAGCCCTGCAGTTGTGTCTGGAAAACCTCAGTAAAGATCTGTGTGAGTGAAGCTGCTCTCTCACCAGGTCCTGCTCCAAGGGCCTGTCTCTTTGGGAGCGGAGCGATGCCCAGGCACGTCCCAGTTCGGTCGGAAGCAGAGGAAGGCGACGGCGGCTGGAAGCTCGTGGTTTTCCAGGTAACATATTGCCACCTAGCAGCGCTTGCTGGAAGTAGCACAAACCAGACCGGCAGATCCATAAACCAGTTTGCCTCATTTTTTGGTTTTATTGCCTTGCGTCATAGAGGACATAAGGAATGCTAGGATGCACTCAGAGTGAAGAATGAGCGCTGTAGGAAAGTGAAGAGGTGGATGGGATCATCTTCGAAAAGAGACAATAAAGACCAGACAGGCTTTAACTTTCAGCAGGATGGTGACTAGTCCCCTGGATGTTTGTCTGGTCAATAAGAGAGAAAAAGAGAAAAAAAAAAAGTACAATCCTGCAAGTTGCTTATTCTTATTCTTGCACATAATTCCACTGATTTCAATAACACTTTCTCCTTGCATTGCTGAAGCAGTACTGACTGAGGAAAGTCAGGTCACCACCTGAATTATATAGAATGTACCCATTCCCTGTTGCCGACCCAGAAGCTGGCGACAATGTACTGGCTAAAAGAGCAATGCTTCACTCTCTGTTTCAAGGCTGCCAGACTGAAATATTGAATTCCAATAGATACAGAGCTCCCGGGTGCTATTTTTATGAACTCCTTTCAGAGAAATGGAACAGATAGATGACAGATCTGGGCTTAGATCTCAGGAATTATTGGACACTAACCAACACATAAACCCACAGTCAGTTCATAAAGGGTCCCTTGACCGTAATTTTTAGGAGGCAAATATCATCAGCTCTGTGTGGAAGTGTGGCAGGCTAAAGGATGGTGTAAGATATACTCCAAAGAGTAGACCCACATAAAAAGGTGGACACATACATTCTATTCCTAAATTTCTGAAATATTTCTAAAATCTAGATTTCTGGGTCCAAAATCATGATATTCAGTTTCTCCTTACAGCCTCACCCTAGAGGCTCCCCAGTCCCATTGGTGCCTGACAGCTGTGATTCATGGGAAGAGACAATTTATATCAGGTTAGCTAACAAGACTACCACCCCAGCTGTCTCTCCCGTCCTCACTGCAGATATCTGAAATACCCCAGAGCTGCTGCAGTTTTCTAAATGCAGCCCCACGTGCCAAGTTACATTTGGTTTGACTTTGTTAGGCAGGGGCTGGCTGGGGACAGGGCAGTCACCATGAGTACCTCAGAACTGCAACTCTATCAGTACTTGTATGTCAGCCCATCCTCCACTTCATGCACCAAAGCTGCCAGTTTCTCACATGATATTCGGTCACTGGATGTGTCTGAAAATGGCTCTGCTCTTCCCAGGTAGCTCCGTACCCATCCTATCACAATGTGTTGATTTTATGTTCTCTGTCCATGTTGTTTAAGGATCTTCTCCTGCAGAGCTGACTCTGAGCTCCAGTAAGGTATGGCTGGAAGATGAGGTAAGGAAACACCGGCCTCTGTAGCACAGCATGGGAAGTGTCACTCAGGCCCTCTTCTGCCAAAGCAAACCAGCTCATTTCTCTGGGGAAGGTGCTCTGATCAGGAGGCTGTGGTGTATCATTGGGAAGTTGAGGGAAAGGACCCCTGGCCCACATGCCAAAAGCTGTTTCTCTTGACACAGCATAATGAAATATTCATCAGGCCAGAGAGCAGGAGAGAGGTTCAGCACAGCCACATCTTGGTACACTTGCTCACACTCTCAGTGACCCCACAAATACTGGGACTTTAAACATTAATAGCTACTTAAGTTAGTGTATGAGTCTATGGCCTTGAAGGTCTTTTCCAACCTAAACCGTTCCATGTTTCCATGCCATATAGAGCAATTTGAACAGGTAGGGTAAAGTATGTTCTTGCTCTGCAAAATCCTCTCTGGTTACAGCTCACTGTGGGAAGAGTGGCCTCAGACGAACCAAAAGGCCCATCAGGTCCCTGCCACATGCTCTCACCTTTCACTTCACCAACACTGTCATTTGATTAGACACTAATTTTCTGATATAAAATATATACAGTACAAAAACATGCTTGTTTGTGGTGTACCATCCTACACAACATAAGATCTGATTTCACAAGACAAAATACCAGCCCACTTCCACTGGGAGGTGGTGGTCCCACACTTCTCCCTTCTCAATCCTGGGAGTGAGAACCAGAGGAGCGCCAGCTGAGCTCACTGAACTGTCAGGAAACGGCTTTAGCACAGCAGTTAGTTTCTCTTTTGATTCCAGGGCTAAGGAACTGAACCAGCTTGGCTTGCTGCTGGTGGAGCCTGAGGGACACAAAGCAGGGGAAAGAAGATGAAGGAAACTCGAGGAGGAAGACCATCCTGTTTTAGCAGCATATCAAATGGACTTAATTGTATTATTAGTTCTGACTCTTCCAATGGCACTCAGGGCTTTGCCACTTTGGGGAGAGGAAGTGGGTTAGAAATAGATGGCCCAGGGCAAAGCTGCAAGGTGCATGAGTGGGTACCCCTCTTTTTAGGGGGCAGCCAGCCACTGGGGTGGGCTAATTGTACTGGAAAACTCCACCCTAAATCTCTTCGAAGATCTGGCTTTCTTTCCTTCATTTCCTTAGGTCTCTGTTGCTACTCCATTCTGTAAAACTTTCAGAGAAAAAAAAAAAAGCATCTTTTTCTCCAAGAGCATTTGAATCACACCAAAGTAGGCCAGGTGATAATTGCACACCACACTGTAGTGCTGCTTAAATGTCAGATGTTAATTAAAACCTTTCCTGGAAATGGGGCATTAATTAGGGCAAATGTAGCCATTCTTTATGGATACTGACTAAACAGTGAGTAAAAGCATTATTTAAACACTGGTATTGAAACTGTTAATTTGTATTCGTCTGAGGTGTGTTTGTTATTGAAAGAAAAACAACTGAAAAAAATTATAACTCCTTGAACTTATTGTTCTTTCTTTTAAAGACAGTTTAAAGTAAACATTTTGGCACAAGAATATTCACGCACACACAGATTGCAATAGGAACATTTCAGTATTAGGTCCAGATGTCTCTAGCAGTTGTATAACCTTGGTAGGAATGCTTAAATGCTGTAGATATTAAATACAGCTCTGACCTGCAAAAACAGCCTGTTGTGGCACTTCACTTGTGTCTTTCTGTTCTTAAGAAAATGGCACCATCTGCATGAATAATGGTACACCAAAATGTTTGCTAAGTCAGGGCCAAAAAGTAAGGCATGTGTTTCCTTTGAAACTTTTCTGAAAAACTCTGAATTGTTGGGGAGAATCATAATATTGATAAAGGATGTAAGTGTTCAAGATTTAAGATATATATCCAAGCTTTGCAGCTTAACCATCTTGCTTTTTGTTTCTTTGGCCTGGATTCAGCAAAGCAATTAAGCCCCTAAATAGCACCATTGATTTCAGTGACACATAAGCAGTTGGTTAAATTAGGCCCACTCTGCCTGCCAAACCACATTCCTTCTTGCCTTCCAGTGCATTAGAGCTTTTGAAAGAGCAGTTCCAGTTATTATCAGGAGCTGTAACCTAAAATCATGGTCTACATTGGCACTTCTGTGCCTAGATACCTCTGCAGGAGGTCCACGTATGAGAAACTGTGCAGAGATCTGGCTGCAGATTTCAGTCTTTAGTATTGCTGCATTTCCACCAAGCACATGGCTGAGCACACTGCTGCAGGCACCAGCCTTTGCAACATCTTCGTCCTCACAGCAGCTACATCTCTGCAGCTGTAGCAGAGACAAACCCTTGATTCAGGAATGACTTCTGCAAGATTCATTGGAAAGAATCCCCTCTATCTGCCATGCCAGAGAAGCAAATGTACATGCAGACCATGAGGTGGTGGGGGCACTAGTCCTGCAGCCATTTTGGGCACTGGGGCATGGATGGGTGACACACTGACTGCCAGATTCCCAGCTCCATCTCCTATGGCTGCTGGTCACAGAAACACTACACTGATGTTTGTTTTGTTTGTTACATTGTTCTAATGCCCCTTTTCACATGAAGAGATAGTGGTTCCAGGTAAAACGGAGAATGCTGTGACGTGATGTGAGGATTATTGCTAAATGAGAAAAACTTTTAGGTACCTCTTTATGGTAGCATTATCACCTCTTCTCATCTGCCATTTTGTTTCTATTTCGTCTTTCCTGGTCATCACTATTTTTCACTCATGATATTTTTCTAGTTCATGTTGTAGAAAAAGGAGAAATTGTGAGAATTAAGTGGTGGCAGGAGGTGCAGAGTATTCCTCTTTAAAAGCAGAGATGGTTTTATTTTTTCTCAAGTACATGTTACATAAGTCTATCACTTCCACAGCTGAAATATTTCAAAAGATGGATAATGAGGTTGTCAGCTGGACTGGGGAGAGTTGCCTGCTGAATCCTATGACTCTGGGTTCACCAGAGCTACTGGACTTTATATGGGAAAATGGACCAGCTTAGAGCTCATCCTGTAGTAGCCAATGTTAAACAAAAGCCCAAAGCATGTGAAAATACTGTAATGGTAAAAGAGATTATTAAAAAAACAAACTTCTGACTGTCACCTGAGATGTCATGGTATTAAATCTGGATATTTTAATAATATTAAAGAACAGTTGATGGTTGTGATCATGTTTCTGAAGTAGTTAATTAGGCTAAATTGATTTATATCTACATGCCAGTGTTTTTTAGTTGTTGTAAAAAGCTGGGTTGGTATCTATTTCTTTGTTTTCACAGAAAAAAAAATTGAATCTCTACTATTCTTAGAGCCTTTAAACATTTACCAGGCCCTGCACTTTTCCTCATTGAAAGCATAATCCTGTACAGATCTAAAGTTCTAGCCCATTTCTCTTTTCTACAGTTTCAAAATTTACTGCTTTTTTGGTTTAGTTCAAAGCTAAAAACAAATGCAGAGAGATTTGGAAGTGAAATACACCTCTAGAGATTTTTGTTGTGTACTGATGTTTTCTGTCCTGGCCATTTACCCCAGTCAACACAAAGTAACTGGAAAAACAGCATACAAACCCATCAGGTAAGTGTTTGGAGTTTTTTTTAAATAAATAAATACAGCCTGGAGTAAACTTAACATAAATTACACTGGAATATTGATATCTTTGAGTCACCCTATTGTTCACACTATATTTTCTTTTGCAGATCAGTCAAATCTTATTTTATTCAACTTGATCGTGATAGGTGTATGTTGCCAGCTGGTTGAAGAAACGGGGGTGCAAAATCCCTGGACTATCCAAGGTAACCAGGGGACGGCAGCCTGGAGTCAGCACAAGTGTAAGTTTACACTGTGTCCCGGAGGCAGGGCTGCTCATGCTTGCACTGGCTGTGCATAACATGGTTGTACAATCAGAGAGCTTTTTTTTTGGGACTCCTGTGGAGTACATCTGAAAATATGGCCAGCCTGTCCTGACAAGAAATAGCATAAAGAAATGAATGCTTCGTCAATTTTATCATGTCTCTTACCACCTTTCAGATACATGTGAATAAAATAGGATTTGAAATATTAACAAAAAGCCTGAATCATCAGAGAATTTCTTTCTGCTTTCTGGTGCTTCAACAACATGTATTTCCCAGCAATACACAAGAAAACAAAGGTACAAGCTTTTAACTGCTGAATCAAATGAATTTGTCACAGTTAATGATTTATTTAATGCAGACAAATTTATTTTTCTATTCCTGTAAAGCAGGTGATGAGGTACAATGTCATCATTTCCAGAAATACTTAGGATTTCTGTTGGTCTTCTCTTTACGCTCGTTAGCCTCAATCAGCTCTTAGGGCAGCTGGCAAGTTGTGTGTGTGTGTATGTGCATGTGTATTAAAGGGGAGTCTCCTGCCTTTACCTCCCCTTCCCCTTTGCAGAATGATGGATGGATGACTAGACAGACATTCTCCATGGTGTGTTTTCTAACACTAGATATTGATATTATTGTTCATTGAATGTGATCAGACTTTTGTGGCCTCGTGATGTGCTGTGCAGTATTCCATTTGCTGTTTCTCATCCAAGCAGGAAGAGATGGGTAGGAAGCATAATCTCATATTAAAATACAAACAAACAAACAAATCACAAAAAAACCCAAAAAAACCCCCACCAAAAAACATACTGCAAACAAAAATAGCAAAATTAATCTTCCCACAGACTCACCACAGAGGTCCTGCATGCATGGTGTAGTAGCCTCACCTCAAGCCCTAGGTATTTAAAATCCTGTCTGGGGCCCTGGCACCCAATCTGTCTGCTTCTGTTTGGGAGTCTCAGAACAGCTACTGTGCTCCAAGTGTCATTGAGGAAGGATTAGGCAACCAGAAAAAAAGTGAACAGAGAAATTTGTCTGGATACAGTGCATGAGACAGGCTCTGCCTGTCACCAGCTGGGTCACAGCAAGGTCATAGTCCTCCTTGACTAGCATTAGCACTCACAAGTATTTGTGCCACTGCACAGCGCTTTGCTCTCTTCCTGTATTGCTCTCTGGTGCATCTCAGCTGTTTGTCAAACAGCTACAACAAAAAATCCTTTAGCAAGTAGAAGAGAGGCTGAAATGCCACCTGAAATGCATATAGAACAGGTCTTTGGGAGGAAGGGGGAAAAAAATTCCATCAAAAAGATGCAGTGGTGGCTGGCTGGTCCCATCTCTCTCTTGGTGCGCTCCAGTGCAGCTGACTGGTGCATCCCTGCAGCAGCACCTGGCTCCAGCCACTGCCCTGACTTAGAACCAGGACTAACTGCTGGCTGAGCCATTGCTTCTCACAAAGGTTTCTCAGAAGAGATAAAGGCTTTTTCCGTGCTGTAGCAGAAAACACTAGAAGTAATTCTCCAAAATTTTTTTTCTGTATTGGCTGCCATATGAGCTCATTCCTCTTCCTATTGTGCCCTTCCAACACATAACAACCTGGGACTTTTCAGGTCCCTGATACACTACCGTGCCTCATATTGCTTTTGGAGTGGAATCAATACTAGTTCAAACAGCACGAAAAATCCATTAATTTTCTAATCATAATGTATATTTAGGGCTGTATGGAGGAAAAGGATGATGGACTACAGTAAGACCAACCTTCATTACCCCCTCCAAACCCAGGAGACTCAGTACTGCCTGGACGTTTTTTCCTGTGAGCTAGAAAAGCAAGGAGATGTAATTTCCTATGGATTTGTGCCTGCCTGGTGGCTCCTCTAACTCCTTTGCAACAGCACAACATTCGCCATTGGCCACCCCAAGGCAAAGGCAGCAAACTCCAACATACATGCTGGCTGGCTCCTGGTGCAGTGGGTGACCCATGCTGGAAGGAGGGAGTAATAGTTATTTTGCTTAAATTTCCCTGGAAGGAGAATTCATTTGAGTCCACTTAGTTGATTTATCTGGAACTTTCAGGAATCTGAATACCTTTGAGACCTGGACACCCTGTCAGACTTGGCTGACATAAAACAAATGGTTCAGAAACTGTAAGGGAAGTGGCTGATGTGCAGACAGCATAATTTTCAGGATAAAAATCATAGTAAAAAAATGGGATGTTCACACATATATTGTACATGTTTATCTGGATTCTTCAGATCTGAAGAAGTTGGATCACATTTTTAAGAGTGCTAAAGGAATAAATTGAACTTTAAAAATTGATAGTCTTACACAATTGTTTGACTTATATTTGGAAATTTAACTGACAAAATTTCTTGTGTATAAAAATTTTCCTGCTTTCCCTATTCTCTAGTATATAGAAGTCTTTTTGGCATTTTATTTGTACTGTGCTCTGAGAACCCTTCCCAGATGCACTCAGTCTGATACATGGAGACTTGTAGCTCACAGCAGTTCACATCAGGGAAAGCCTCCACTTTTTCCTACACAGGCATCATTTGTGGTAAATATAGCTGTCCTCTGACACCACGCTTACACACTTCAGGCCTGCGCTGCATCAAAAGACTGCACGCATTCCTGTCACCTTGCAAGCAGGATGAGCTCAGAGAAGAAATTTATCACTGGAACAGGTTAATCTGCCCAAGATATTCAGGACTCCTTGGCACACTTTCCAGGATATTATAGCTTATATGATATGGGTAGTTTAAGGACTTTAGCTGCCTTTTCTGGCTCTCCCAGAAACACAATATGGTAGTCTACAACCCAGGAACAGTGTAGTTTTCAGTCCCATGTAGTAATAATATTTATTTCTTTCATGGGGGCTGCTCCTCTCTTCTTGCCTTATTAAGTCAAAGCAGGAAGGAAGAAGGAGCAAGGCATTAATAACAATGGCAAGTTTATACAGTGAAAACAGAAGGGAAGTGTCAGGAGAGAAACAAAAAAGAAGATGAGGGGAAGAGGATGGATGAGGTGTTGTGCACAGATTGCTTCCTTGGTCTCACCAAGACTGGACAATCAAATCTATCTGCAAAGATCGTATTGTCTGGTCAACACTTTTGGCACAAAACAAAAGGATCCCTTGCTGTGGCCATGCTTTTTGTGGTCTCAGCTGCAGGAATTGTGCTGATAGGTAGACACTGTTTATGTCATATATCAATGCCCAAGTGTCATCCTGTGTGTGACAACTGTATTACAGAGGTCATAATCCATTTACTGAGGCTTGGGTGAGAAAATCAAGATTAATTTCTCTAGCACGTAACACTTCATAGTGACCCAGCTGGACAAGAAAGAAAGCAAGAAAGCAAGCAAGAAAGCAAGCAAGAAAGAAAAAGATGACAGATAGATAGATAGATAGATAGAGAGAGAGAGAGAGAGGGAAGAGGTGTGTACCAATAAATTATATTGGCCCAGTTTGACCTCCCATGCTCATTGAAATATTGGCATATTTTGATAATCTTGAGGTACTTACTCTGCATAGCCTTGCCTCAGCATAAAACAAGAATGGCAGCTTTAGCAGCAGGACCGCCTTAGACCGAGACTCTCTTGAGTTAAGGGTGGGTGCTGAGAGTAGACACAGAATTACTGTTCAGGCTCATCCTTTAGCCTCACATTCAGGTGCTGCACTGATTTTCTAGAGGAAAATGCAATGAGGGTCTGTTCTTATTCCCAGGAACTTGAAAGTCAACAGTGTGATTCACAGGAACACGTACTATGTGATTCAGACTACATTTGCCCCAGAACAGAGGTGAAATTGCCCTTTGCTTCCCAGCAAGAGCCACTGCAGCCATGGCAGACTGGGTGTGAGCTTCCAGCATGACTACCCACGGCTCATGAGGGCCAGAAACAGAGGCTGTGAGCTCTGATACTCCTGCTGTTATCTGGGACTATCATGATGTGGATCTGGGGCAATCATGGGTTTTGCTTTCAAAGAAATAATGGAGGAGCATTTCTTTCAGATTAAACAATACTATTATTCATTATTAGTAGTTATATGCACTCCCAAAGTAACTGAGTGATACTTCAGCAAAACAAAGCAGAAATACAGTATTTCTACAATAATAAGCCATAAAAATTCCCTGTAGGGTCAGACAAATTGGGAAACCCAATTTTTACAGCAGGGAAGACAACACATTGTTCAATATGCATTTTAGTTTGACCTGGTATTCCCAGGACAGGCTTTACTTCAAGAAGTAAATAGCATGAAACCTTGTACCTGAAGCTTCCTCAGAGTGGAGACTTTTGGAGTTGCAGATTCTTGATAGGAAGAGACTCCAGCTCCTCATGTACTGCTGCCTTCACCTGTCTGTGGGGGGTGGCCACCCTTTCTGCAGCAGAGATGCCAGAGCAGTTGCAGTGACCCGCAGGTCCCTAGGGACAGGTGGTGCTGAGCAGGTGAGGCAGGCAGCCCATGCAGCAGGTCCCTGCACCAGGGAAGTCACACAGAAGCCAGGCTGAGGCTTGTGCATCACCTATGCCTTGGCTCAGTTCTGTCATCCTCATGCCTGCACCAGGAGGAGGTACCAGCTTCCTTTGTGCCTGCAGAGAAAAAGTCATAGTGTGAACTAATATGAACCAGTTAATATCATGTGAAAAATCCTTCGTGTTTTTAGGTGAGAAAATAGACATCATTTTTTTAAGTACTGGAGTGGAGTGGGGAATTAACCGTGGGAATAAATGCCAAGAGAACCAGTGGGGTTTTTATTTCTTCATGTACATTTGATTCAAACATCTTCCAATCAAGTTCTCAAATAGCTACACTCAATGTGGGGATAAGTGGGTGAAATGCAAGCTTTGTTTTGTCAGGTGGTCAGATGAGGTAGTTCCTTCTGTCCTGGGCTCAGAGTTTATAAATCAGTGTCCAGTACTAAGTGCCTTCTTGAGTATACTGTGCTACAGAAGGATAAAACCAAGCACTGGAAAGCATATCACTGTGAGCAAGGGAAGTGTGATGCTCTATCCTAAACTTCAGTCAATGGTGTCCCAAACTGCAAACTGTGACTGCCCTTCAAAGCGTATGTACAGCTGTAGCTGCCAGAACAGCACCTGCCAGCTGTATCTCTGTAATCCAATATTCCAGTATCACCCCTGCAGCTGGCCTGCTGCCACTCACACCATCACAGACAGGCAACAGAAGCTACATCACCATAATTATGAAAAGGCATGGACGCAGACATCAGATAGAAGCAGATATGTCTCCGTCTTACTGGAGATATGATATTCCAACATTCTATGAAACATGTGTTTCATAAGCTGTCTTGCAGGAGACCATTTCCCAGACCAGTTGTGGGAAGGAATCAGCTACTTGCTGGCCATGAACTGCTTTTCCAAGGTAGACAAGGTGACCAACTTTGATCAATAGCACAGGGAAACTGGTGCTGTATAACCCTGAAAAAGTTGACTTTTATGAGGAATTTGCAAAATTAGCAGCTGCTTCCACCACCCTGAACTGCACTACCTCATCCCAGCCTTGGCTTTTCCCTTAGTGATCCACCTCCTCATTATGCCTAAGTGATTTGACCAGAGAAGGTGACAAAAAATGCCAGTTTTCTAACATTTTTTTGTGTAGAACCCATATGTCTGTCATTTTAAACTGATATTTTTCAAGCTGCAATGTTGGGGCCAGTTCCTCTGTGTCCTCAGCTGTATTCAGTTAATGAACTGAGGCTTCCACCAACACATAGCAGCTACAAAATGCATTTCAGGCTTATGGACACTGTGTGTCTGTGGTGCAGCAAAACAGCAGACCAATGCATCTGATCAACATGGTAGTCAAAGACATGGAAACCTGTGTGGGAACAAACAGGATAGTGTAAGAAGACTTGATTATGGGCAGGGTTTCTTGAGAGAATTAAGAAAAAAATATCCTGCAGTGGTGAAAACAGATGATATTTTGAAATTGCTTATCATGAAATTCAGTTATTGCTCTGCAGATCTATGCCAGGGAATACTCTACTCTCTTCCATACAGTTACCAGGGAACTTAAATAGGAGGTTGTTGCTATTTTAAGTCTCAGAATGAAAAATAAAATGCTGGTTTACTGTAGCACAAATTTGTAGGGACTCTCCAGGCCAGGCTTTTGAAACAGCCTGAAAAGTGGGGGTTTTTTGGGTTTTTGTTGTTTGTTTTTGGTTTTTTGTTTTGTTTTGTTTGGGGTTTTGTTTTTGTTTTTTTTGGGTTTTTTTGTTTTTTTTTTTTTTTTTTTCTTTTTGGTTTTTTGCCTTTTTTTTTTTTTTTGTTTTTTTTTTCATATCAAAAGTAGACTTAGGCTCTGATTTTCTGAGAAGAAAAAAATTGTAGTGGAAATGTGTGCCCGTTACCTTGTCTGCAGTGTGAAGTGAAAGAAAAATGTGCAGACGCTATTCAGCTCTGCCTTAGTTAAAGGTGCTGCAAAGACTTTAATGGCAGGAGTACTTTCCTGCTGTTAAATTACTCGATGCCCCATTTCTAACACCTGGTAGTTGCTCTGACAGCTACACACTGATACAGTGACGTCTACAACAGAGGTTTACAGCGGCTCACAAGGCTCAAAGATGTGCTGGAACTGAAGGATCAGAGCTTCAAACAGGAGTTTCTGTGACATGAACCAAGAGCAATTCCTCTCCCTTCTTTCCAGGAAGTTTTCTTTTTCATTACAAACCTTAAAAAAGCTCAAATCTTACTCACAAGCAAGATATTGGGGCAGGGACATGGCATTAAACAATGAGGATAAATGTTGAGAAGCAGACCCATTTGCTATACAGATTTATTGCTCCAAGTCCCTAGAGGAAAAGCAGTGGTGAGCAAAACCCTTTCCCAAGTTATATTTTGATAACTTCATAACATGAATGACATAGTATTATATACTGAAATTCACATAGTATTATACCCTGAAACCTGCTCTCTGCTCTGCGATGGCTCATTGAAAGCATCATCCTCTGCAATTGCTGCTCCAAGTCACAGAGGTTCATGATCTCCTGTGGGAAGCCAAACCTTCACTGCTTTGACAGCATATCAAATGGCAGAATTCCTCACTGGGTTCTGTTTAAATGAGTCTCGAGGGACGAGGGTAAGAAGAGCAGGTTGTTTATCAGGCAGTGCTGAGGAGTGACTCTTCTCTGCAGGGACATGCTACCTTGGCTGACTCCAGCCATCACTGGGGCAGCACGGAGTTACATGGTGTCACTGGCAGGGTGAGTCCCTTGGAAACAGAATAGCCACTCAGCAGAGCGAGACCCTGCCCACCGCTGCCAGGCAGCTGGTGTAGCCAGGCACCGCCATAGCTGGAGGTGCAGCACTGCTGTGCCCTGAACTCATGTCAAAAGTGACTCAAGTCATCTTCAAATTCTGCCTCAGACCTTTGCTGTCCTGGTCTCTCTCCCTGCCTGTAGCTACAAATGTAACATAAGGGCTTGTGTCTGTCAGCTTTGCAAAATATTTACCATAAACATTTCAAATTGTGGTTCTTGCTAGAAATGCCACAAGGGGGAAGAATTGGGTTATTTGCAGGGCAGCATTTACTTGAAACATTTGGTTTGTTCAGTTGAATTAAGACTGAGATTGCTCTTCAAACCATTTGTTGGGAGAGGCGGGGAAGGAAAGAGGGGAAGGGATGGATAGTGTGAAACTAATCCCTAAAATCCAAGGAAAACTCAGTAAAAAAACTCTGGTTTTGTGCCTAGGTAGGGCATATTGAAGTTTTACATTGTATTGGTTAAAAAAATCCAGCGCATGCCAAATCAATCCCTTTCAAAAGGGCTCCTAAGCAAACTATTTTTCATTAAGTTTTCCATTTATTTGTTCAGCAAAAGGTTTAACAGCTTGCCCAGCTCTACACCTGACAGTGCTTCCTCTGGCTTTAATAATAAACCACTGAAACCAGCCACAGTAAAGTTATGCCATAGCAGCACAGATAATCAAAGTGTCTGCAGGTTCACTGGGTTTAATTCTTGTTTTAAAAGTTTTTATCCTCATCACTCTAATGGCATCTAAGCACCTTGGTGGAAAATGGAAATCCCAGTCATCCATTTCAGGTCCATTTCAAGGCAGCAGTGCTTGGTTTGCCAGAGCTGTGCCTTGTGCTAACACTGTGCTCCAGAGCACATCCATATCATGATGTAGTGCTGGGTTTTTACAGAAAAGAAGCAGAGGCCAAAACAACCTGCTTCAGATTAGCACATTGACTTTACAACCACAAAGCCACAAGTACTAGTAATGTATGTGTGGGTATGTGAGCACTGTTGTGCTTATGGGTTGACAGAATGGAGACATGCTTCTATGACAGTGTCATTTGGATGCTCTTGGAAATCTGAGCAATTCAGGGAGACAGTATAATGAAATACAGAGTGCAAATTGCTTTAAAATAATTTTGGATGTTCCCAGATTTTTGCCTGAGTGGTTTGGAAAAAAAAGAGAAGTACTGAACCAGCATTCCTAGGAAATGAATAAACTGTTGCAGCCCAACCAGGAAGGCAAGCATAACATTTTCTCTCCTCAGGAAGTAAGGAAACTGACTTCATACTGAAAAACATAACGAGGGGTGTTTGTCATAAGTTAAAAATCAATGAACTCCAGCTGTTCCCCTAGTCCTGGAAGCTTCATTCTTCAATGAAGGAATATTTTTTCTGACAGGAACATTCCAGAAAACAGACTTCACCTTCAGTGACAGTTGTGGAAAGTCAAATTGGATAGAGCATAACTTTCCAAGCAAGTAGACAGTCTTTCTGATGAGCTCTTAAAATAAATTGCTAAATGAAAATTTAGCCTAATTTTTGCAATCAGAAAATTAGCAAATGAGACTTTCCTCTTCTTCTGAACAGAGAATCAGCCTCTATTTCAGATGCTGTCTTCTGGTTTTCCAAGGAGCACTTTCTCTCATCAATGCATCATGCTGAAATATGCAGGAGACAAATCAACTTCTGGCATGAACCATACCACCTTAGAGTGTCTATCAAGTAAAGCATTTACTTATCTAACCAAGAAAGTATCTCACTAACCAGAACAGATGGAACATTACAGGATTTAGCTTCTCCATCTTCCAGTGTGGATCTGCATCCTGTTTATCTCTCAAGAAAGTCTTCTGGTTAAGTGTTTTTCCTCAATTCAGGCATTAAAGGTGCTTTGAGTCCCCTTTGAACAAGAAAAATTGCCTTCTGGATCTCCAGTTCTGCTGTTTATTCCTATGGACATTGCAATAAACCTATGTGATGGTGAATACTGGAAATTAAATACAATCTGGGCACCCAAGCAATCAATCTGACAGAATTCTATTTGCTGTTGGAAAAATGTCCTGCACTGAGCCTGTTTGCATGGAAATGAAATGATTTCATAGTTTCGTGGCGGCACTTAATGAGAAAACACCTCAGATTTGAATTATTTCTAGTTGTGTAGATATAGTGCTGCAGTAACAGTGGCTGGAAAATGAAGCCAAAGTAATTGATGTGAGAAATCAGATATATACCTATAACCTGCCTTTGTGTGTGTGCTGTGTGTGTATATGTGCATATACCAACATAAACCCAACAATCCAGAACACACTGAATGATAAGACAGATTCTCCATCTCTGTGGTCTTTAGATTCTTCCAGAAAACTGATGTAAACACGTTACTTTTGCATTAGTAATTAGTTGTTGCACTCAGTACAGGAATAGTGGATGATGCATTATGGCCTGTTGTTTACAAGAAGACAGATTTGAAGATCTAATAACTACTTTAAATCACTAAAGCAAAAAATTATCCCTGTAGCAGAAGTATCAGCAACCATTATTCAAAAAGCTGATCCCAAGCTAAATAATCAGACAGCATAAATGGATGCCCCTTATTCCCTGGAAACAACATGATATGGGAAATTGTGGTCACATGTTTAGAGACTCTCAGTTCCTCTGTGCCCAGTGAGAGATTAACTCATGGATCTACCGTTATTTTTTTGTCCATGTGTCTTTTTTCCTGTGGCTGATGAAATAGCTTAGATAGGTAGTGTGTACTGTGTCAGGGACTGCCTGCTGCATAGCAGAAGGCTCACAAGCTTTTTGTAAGAGTTAGTTTCTTATAGATTTCATTTTCACATATTGATTAAAAAAATTATATGTGAAAATCACAAATTTGTCAAATCTAAACAGGTTTTCCATTTAAATGGCCAAGGAGCAGAGATGTGGAGAAAGGCAAAAGATAAAATTCAGAGGAGATAGGCTGTAAACTGCATCGTCCTCAGTGTGTTACTAAGCAATCCTGTCAGGGTTCTTCCTGAAGGCCTATTACCTTAATGTCTTGCAACAGCAACAGTAATCCTTAAGAATATAAATCTTTATTATATCTAATAAAGAGCTGACAGAGATGATAGACCTAGAAAGGCGAAATATAAGCACTTAGGAAATCACAAGTGCAGAATGAGACCAGAATCTTTCTTCTTGTAGGCAACATGATTGCAACTGCAGCAGTTGGCGTCCTCTAAAAATCCAGGCCATTGTGCACTCTGATATCTGCTTGTGTCTTTAAATATTGCCTTAACTGCTATATGTTTGGCAGTGCTAGAGGGGTCTGGTTTGATGGGAGTACCCAGAGTATGATATCACCATTTTAAAGAAGATTTTCACAGTGTAGGAAGTTAATGAAAGCCCAGGGGTGAAGCTGGATTTCCCAGGCAGATAGTGAAACACAGCAGCCAGGAGATGGAGCAAGTTCAGAGCGAGTTTCCACCTGCTGCTGTTTTCCTGATTGCTGGCTCTAATAGAAATGCTAGTGAGGAAATTGATCCAGACATTCAGGGCAGAAAAGAGCAGTTTGGACTGTGATGCAGCACACGTACATAGTAAAGCTCTCAAACTCCACTGAGCTGTTCCCCTTTAACTGGGTCCCACTTATTTTTATTTTTTATTTTGCAGACCACACAAGTTCACTATCATTTTACAAACTTTTTAAGTCAAAAAGCTTCTCTCCTTTGAGTTAATTTCATTCAGTCAATGTAAATGTCAGCTGCCAGTTGTAAGTATTATTATGTATATGGGGATGTCAAGGAGTGAGAGGGAATTGTTGCAGGCAGCTCACTTCTGTTTTAGCTTCTAGGAAAGGTCAGCTGAGCCTTTCAAAAAGGGCTGTCAAAGCCAAACCATCTTTCAAAATCCTTTCTGTAGAAACAGTGCAAGAAAGCACATGTTTTAAAGCCAGCCAAGGTAGAGCTGATATGACTGGTTTCTTTTTCTGATGTCAAAAAGGTCCATTAGTGACTACTAGTGGTGCAAGAACCCAAGGCAGCCAGAGAATGGACAGAGCTCGCACCAGCAATTGCATCCAGCTGCATTTTGTTTCCTTTGGGGATTGAATTTTTTAGCCTTCAGTTTGACCTAACTTACATCCGAGCAAATTGCTTTTTCTGATGAACATCCCCACATATCCCCATTTCACTTCTTCCCTGAGCTGCCAGGACATGGAGCGGCTCTCACCCCAAGACCTGGGTGGAAACAGAGGAAGATCAGGATGTACATCCTACAGCTCTTAGAGTGAGGGGCAGATTTTGTCCTGGCAAGCTTGGCAAAGGAATATGGCATGAATTTAAGGCAGACTATGGCACTTGGGTGTGGACAGACTGACCAGAAATTTTATGAGTGCAAAAAGGAGATCTCTTCACAGAGGTTTGTCTCAAATCCCCAAAATACCTAGGTGCCTAATTCCTGAGGCTATCAATAGCAATTAAATGGTTACATGTTCTGCCAATTGCATAAAAGAAGCAGAAGGAAATTACCTTAGCTCTGCTATAGGAATTGCTTATGCAGTTCTGTGAAAACCACCCTAAGGGGATAGGATTAAAGGAGGAAAGGCAAATTCCAGATGAATGTCATGAATACCTTCTAGGTATCCAGAAGTAGTCT
This sequence comes from Pyrgilauda ruficollis, assembly GCF_017590135.1. Taxonomy (NCBI): domain Eukaryota; kingdom Metazoa; phylum Chordata; class Aves; order Passeriformes; family Passeridae; genus Pyrgilauda; species Pyrgilauda ruficollis. Next base: position 4,036,010 of record NW_024523648.1, read on the forward strand.
CTCAAAAACATCCCAGCCCTGAAATGCTCTGTTTCAAGCACGCTGAGTTCCAGACTAATAATTTCATCTTCCATTTTTTTCCTTCACTCAATTAAAACAATAAATCAGGAAACCATCACATCTCCCTGAAGACATCTAAAAAAGACAACAGACCTCCCTTACTATTGCTGCTATATAATACTTCAAGAAAACACAAATGAGCAGGGCTTTATGATATCTGTCCACATCAATATTTACTGTTCTGGCTCCTCCTTAGCCAGAACTGCATCATTAAAGAAATGGGCTCTGTCCCCAGCAGGATATGAGTGAAATCATATAGGAAGAATGAGTCCCTCCCTCCTGCTCCCAGTTTTCTGATCTGAGGGGAATGCTGAGCCAGACAAGGTTGCAGAACCTTGTCCCTTTCAGCATAGCTACCATACCTATTTTTAATTTATTGGTGTGCTCAGCTGTTCTTTTTCCCCTTAGCCCATGCCACTCTGGGATTTCAGTTTCTGAGTCCTGCCTAAAAAATTCAGACAGAAAACACTGAGGCAAAGATGTGCTAATTGAAAAGTAGTTTCATATGAATTTAAGGCAAGTGTTGCTATGGGACAAAATCTTAAGGAACAATGTGAGGTATTTAACTTGGACACGGAAGAGTTTGTTTTCAACTGTTTCTGATTCTGCCATAGGAAGTCCTCAGGAGCAGAAGTTTGTGAAAAAAGACAAAAGACCATTGCCAGAACACATTTTGGATAAGGTAATGTCTTGGAAAGTTCGTGGCTTGTTTACCCATGAAGCTGTTTACCCTTTGGCACAGATTTTGTCTTTGCTAGCAAATATTGAAAGCTGGGAAGACTTGCCAGAAGTTGTGCTTATGAGGGAGAATAAATGCTGATTCTTTGGTTCCTCAACCCTTTGCCCTCAGCTCTGCTACCTCTGGCCACCCCAGCAAGCTGGACATCCTTCTGCAGGAAGCAGAAACTGGTCACCATGGCTTTCATCTGGAAAGGGGACACCTGCAAGGTCTTGAAAGAACTGCCTAGAATTTGCCAGGGTTTCCTGCAAGGTGCTGGACAACTCCACCACCCACCTATGCCAATCTTCACCTCTTCACCCACAAAATGGAAAAAGGAGCACCTCATACCCTGACTCTTTTTAAGTTATCCTTGTGTAAGATGTACTTTAGCTTAAGGGTTCATCCAAATATCAAACATTATCCTTTCCCCTTCCCGTGCCTGTTTTGGATACTTATCCCCAAATAATTTTATCTGAAATTTAGTGGTCCCCTTCTTTACTTATTCCCTGAGAATGTAATGCATCTTTATTTCCTCAGTCCCTCTCCTTTTTTTTTTTCATTCCCTCATTCTCCCTTTCCATGATCTTGGGCTCTTATTCTCCAGTCACAGCACCTGCCTTCTCTCAAAACTGAGGTTTCATAATAATTAGTGCCAGACCTGAACACTACCTGTCCAAAAAGGACAAATGAGATCAAACAATCACATTCTTGCCAAATTAGCCCAAGCCCATAGCAATGGTTTCTGGCAGCCTGAAGCTTTCACATGAACTTCATATGAGGGAGAACAGGCAGTACCTGATATGGTGTGAAGGTAAAACAGCTGGTAAAAGCTGAACCTGTCAATGTCCTTTAAATGAATGCATAATTGAGAGATTTTACTGTCAGATTGGTTTCAGGGAGCTGGAGAGAGCTTTTGATCCAGTGCTAGAATCCCAAACTTTCCTGATCTTAAAGTTTTTCTGCAGATTTATCCATGTAAATTCATCAGCTCTTTCCTTCTCTTCTCTCTGTCTCTTTCCACTGGTGGGCTGCACCCTTTCCCACATTCCTACCTGGCAATGCTGCTGTGGGGCTGAGAATGGGTGATGAAGAAAAGCAATGCAGGGTAGAGAGCAATCGAAAGGCTTTCACTGACCGTGCAACATTCTGAAATTTTATTTAGCTATTGCTCCCTCTGTAATTAAGAAAAAAAATAAAAAGGATCAGGACATTGAATAGAACAGCACTGGTCAAAGCAAGCACTGTAGTGGTTCATGGAGGTTAGTGCATAAAAGTCCTTGCCAACCCTGGGGCACTCCTTTTGTAACTAAAAGGAAAACCAAAATTGCACAACCCCACAGCTCTGATTTATTGTAAAGATGGATTTTTAGAATTAAAAAAAAAGAATTTAGGGGAAAGTACCAAGAGAAAATTTTCATATAGAATAGTTCTGTGGACAATTTTATAAGCTGGTTTAAGAAGGGAAATTAATCCATTCAAGATGCTCACTCAGCCCTTTCTCACAACTAAAATGAAACATCCAATCATATTTTGACAGTAGGAAACAATTTGTGTGTTGCAAGCTGGTCTGGCTGAGACTGAGTTAATTTGTTAGCTGTTCCCATGTCTTTCAGATGTTCTGATACACTTACCACAGCAAAAATACTGCAGACCACCCTTTTATGATAATCCAGGAGAATAAGCCACCACTTTACCTGGTGCTGTGTGCTCTGTTCCCATTTCCCTGACCTTGAAAGTTGCTTTGCAATCTTTTTGCAAAGAATCCAAAAGCCAGCAAAAATGAGGGTTGCCTTGGTAGAGGCTCTGCAGTGTGTGGGGGTGTGTGTGCTTGCACAGAGAATATCCTGAGCAGGCCGTTTTTTATGTCCTTCTGGCTCTGCTTGTGCTCTGACAGCATTGATGGTGTAAATGCAGTAAATCATTCTGAGCAAAGGTCTTGTCTAAAGTTTGTGCAGGATCTTTCCACAGCAGGGACCCTTCTGACCATCATTTTTTGCAGAGAGCAAACCAACATGGATAGGAGTACCATGGAGTAGGATCTTTGGTGTGTAGGCCAGGTGAACATGAAAACAAAAGCTGTGGGGAGAAAGGGAAAAACAGTTCTCCATGACAATAACAGGTAAGACAGGAAGCGTTTTAAAAGAAGTTCAATATCATATGTCTTGTTTAGCCTTTGGAGAACAATCTCCCAATATCAGGGATAGCAAAGCATGGGAAGGGAGCTCTCTGAGGCAGTTCAAGTCTGGCTGATCTTGCCTCAACATTTGAGATTCTTCCTGAAGCTGCTCCCATCTCTATTTTCTATCATTTTATGAATTGAACAATGCAGATAGTTTTTCCTGGTATTAGACTAGCCTGAACAGTGAAGATATCCTCTGTTTCAGGCCTTGTGCCATACAAATAGAATTTTTCTTTTATTCAACCTCAGAGCAACTGGGAATTTTCCAGGCTGTTCCATGTGCAAATAGTTTTTGTGTATTTGCTTATGCCTGTACTTCCCAGGGAACTCCTGGCTTGGCAGGTATTCATGTATTAACGAACAAGCAAAAGTCCACAGAAAGTATAGCTAAGGTCCATGTCACCTGTGTATGGCCATATAGCTCATACAAGCTATTAATCTAATAAGAGAAACAATGACAGCTCTGTAGCACACTGACAAAGCCACAAGGATGTAAACTCACAGGCATTCCTTCGGAAGAGAAGCTGAGCTAGCCCAATGCTTTCCAAGTGACTTTGGGTTCAGAGCACCAGGCATTTCTCACAGTAGAGGAAGACCTTTTTTTCTCACTTTCCTTAGCTTGCTTTTCCTTCTGTGAATCCCTCAAGAATGATGCACACAGTTGACCCTAGATGCTGCCAAGGGAGACACCTAGTTCAGATTACATGTATGAGATAATTGGAGATCCCAGGATGTAGAAGGAGAAGAAATGGGCTGGCAGTTTCCATGGCAATTCCCTAGTCCATTAAAAATAATCAATATAACTATAGTAACAAATAGCAACTTGTTAGCACAAAGCAGGGAAGTAGGGAGCAGATTCATGCTGTCCACAGTATACCAGCAGGGTGTTCCTGGGCTACTGAAATGGAAACAGCAAAACAGAAAACTGCATTTGACCTGATTTTTAATTTTAAAAATGTTTCTGCTTCTAGAAACATTCCTGACATGAGCACGAAGTGCTTGTTATCAACATCTCTGAAAAACAAGTTCCTAACAAGCATGTGCATGAACAGAGTATCAGGACATGGGCCATGGCAAAGATACAGCCTGGTCGTGCCCAGGGTGTACAGCCTGCTTCAGTCACTACATCTCATTTCTAATGAGATGCCAGAGCTCAGACCCTTTTCCAAGAACACTTACATCACTAAGGAAAGACCAATAAAACCAGATTAATATCTCAGGAAGTTTGTTTTATGACATTATAACCTTGACAGTTATGAAGTAAACAAAGCTGCTTTCACATCTGTAAGCAGAGATTTTCAAGAGCTAAATATGTTGAGAATTTTTACTCTTAGTATTCGTACTATTTTTCTCTTGTTCCATAGAGCTCATTAAATCCATGCTTTGTTTTAATGTTGTTAAGTGGTTTTCATTATGTCTTCATGGAACAAATGACATTTCTTCCTGCTGGATCTCCAAAAGAGCTTGCTTCTCAGGTTGTCTGATTTTTACAGAATTTTACTTTCCTGCTGTCTTTAAAGCAGTCACTGCTGTGGGCAAATGCCTCCCCATGCAGCACCACAGGCAGGTTTTTACCACCCCTCTAGTATGTTTGCAGGGCTACCACACCCTCACTGGATACTGGCACATGTATCTCTTTGAACATGGCATCAAAACCTGTCTATTTAATGTCACATGCAGTAAACAAGATCTTTTAAATGCAGGGAAAGAGTACTTAGTTCCTGTATTTGCTAGTGTTTTTTAGAGATTTCAACACGTTTTAGAACAGAGAAATTCCTTAGGAGGAGAGCTCCAGTGTGTGGTGTCAGCCTGTGCCATCTGCTGAACTCGTTCAGCTGCAGCCTCTGCTCTGGCGTGCTGAAACACAGCAGCTTTTGTTAGGGATGTGCATCCCCATGGGCAGTAGCAGAAAGACACTGGCACAGCTGGTGGTGGCTTTCCCTACAAGCGGCACTACCGGACAGGGAAGGGTTTGTCCAGCCTGTGATCAGCCACTCCCTGCCTGTCCCTGGTACACACTTCAGGGCAGATGTCCTCCCAGTGATGGGGTGGGGGCACGGAGAGGGTGGGTTGCAGGGTTTGGGGTGGATGCACACATGGCACTGACTGATGCCAGTGGCAGAGTCCCTGCAGCCCATCAGGCTGACTTGCCCCTGCGCTGCAGCCACGGCTGTGCCCTCCTGCCACCTGCCTTCTCCCCTTTGGGCTTCAGCTGAGAGCCTCCAGGGACAGCAGCTGCAGGAATGAGCCAAAAAAAACCACCAAAAATGTCACATGCATCTCTTTTTTTTGTGCAGCCTTTCCTTCCCTGTGTGAGGAATGGCACAAGCTTTGAACTGAAAAGCTGGAATTCAAACACTTAGCATAAGGAGCATATGAGGGATTAAAAGCAGTGTCACACCAGCAGGTGAAGCTCATGCCAGCAAGAAACCTGATGGAAAAGCTTCCCCCCGGTGTCAGCCTTGCTCTCAGTGCTTGCATGCAATAAAGTCTCTGCTCCGTGAATTTGGCAGTGTTGGTGAATGCAGAGTTGGCTGCTTTAGGGGCTCAGTTCCCTTGCCTTGGTTCAGCCTGTAAGGCAGGAGAAGCCAAGCCAGTGGGAAGTGGCTGGAAACCATTCCCCTATTCCAGCTGGCCCATGCCTGGCAGAGACCTCTGGTCACCCAAGTAGGGTGGGGAGACATTGCTCCCATCCCAGGAGGAACCTTCTCCTCCCCTAAGCTGCCACTCTGGGAGTGCAGCCCATCCAGCAGCACTGCAGTTCCAGGCTGGCTAAATCCACTGGAGACACTGCACCTTGGCTCCCTGCCTGCTGCCCAGTGCTGTACAACACAGGCATGGATGTACAGCATCCAAGCACTCCTCCATCCATCAGCAGGCAGTACTGCAAACACAGCTTGGTTAATTCCTTATCACACTTACTACACTTATCCTCCCCAGTGACAGTTAATAAACAAAAAATACTAGAGTGATCCTTTAAAAATAGTCCTGCTATAAGAGCATGTGGTTGTAATTACTGCATTATGGACATGTCTATTCTTTTTCTTTCCTTCCATCTCTGTGTAATAGGAAATGTGCCAGTTTTCAAGCATTCTGCTTCATTACTATTGGAAGGAACTTTCCAAAATTCAGACTTTGTTTAACACAGGTTCCTGATTTCATTCTGAGAGTCACTCTCAAAAGCTGGGCTGGAACAGATTTGCATGAACTGAAGTTTCTAAAAGTCCTGGGCAGTTCGTTGCTTCCTCACTTTCCTTCTTTATCTATCTCTATTACACTAATTTCCTGCACATTTTCTTTCCCTTTTTCTGATTCTTCTTATGCAAAGTCCAGTGTCCCTTCTCCTTCTCCCCATTGCCTTTTCTCTTTTGGCCACAACTTTCCTGTCAGTCCTCATGCTGTCTCCACTGCTGGTCTGCTCCCCAGGTACATCTCTCACCCCAGACAATTCCTTTCCTTTCTCAGCACCCCTTCTGGGTGTTTGAAATCATCCTCTCTCTTTTTTTCCCCCTCTTCTATCATCCTTTCCATAGTTTTCCATGTCAGCATCTTTTCCCCTTCCTGTCCTCTTCTTTACCATTCCTCCACTCTCCATCCCTCAATGGGATGCCCTCCAGCATCCCGCTTCATGTCCTTTCTTCTTCCTGTGACCTTTCCTTGTGAGGTCCCCCTCTGACTCTCCACTGTCTCCATCCACCACTTTCAGCCTTCTCTTGTGCCTTCTTTGGTTGCTTCCAGAGCTGGCGTCCCCATCCAGCCATGCTCGATGACTCTCCCCCTGTGTTAGCTCATGCTTTGATGGGGCTGGCACTGATGTGGCAGAGGATGTGAGACCTGTGAGATCTGAGTGGCTTTCTGGGGGGCTGCTGCTGTGCTGGAGTGCTGGCACTCGCTTCCCACCCCCACCCTGACACAGGAAATCGGTGTCAGAGCCAACAGGCACAAGGCAGCGCAGGCTCCAGATCTACTGGGAGAGGCTTGTTTGTAATGGAAGTAATCCTGGTGGATTAAGGGAAGCTGTCTCTTCCAAAAAACACATGATATTTCAATATTAGATGGGGAGAAGTGGCCAAAGGAACATGACCCACAAAATACCTTTGAACTTTTAAGGTTTTGGTACAATGGCAGCGGGCACAGTGTTGCATTCAGCCACCAAATCAGTCCCTCTTGCATGGCTAAAACCACTCCTGCTTCTGCTGCTAGGGGTAACCACAGAGCCCTGCCTCCTACCAGAGAATTTTGGAGTGCAATGCAAATAATTAATGAATTATCACAACACTGAGGACAGATATATGTTTTCATTATTCTGTCACACAAAAGGATTCCAATCAGGCACTCACTGCCTTCATTCCCACATCAATTTTTACAAGATAGTCTAGCAGGTTAGCTTGAGGCTTGATAATCTAGGAGAGGGGAATGCTGGGCAGGCACAGAAGAGCACAGAAAATTAAAATGTTTTTTGCTTAGAGATTTGGGGATTATTATTATTATTATTATTATTATTATTATTATTATTATTATTATCATGAAGGCTGACAAAACCTGAAAATGCAAATGTCTGTATTTAGGATATTTCTATGTTGAAGAACGCAACCATTTTTTTAGAGGAAATCTGATCTGATGCAATGCAAGGCTTGCATCTGCTACTTTTGGTGAAACCACCACATTGTCACATGGCTGTCATGTGTGGACACGCGCACACACTGTCAGAGTGCCCTGCTCAGACAATGCAGTCAGTGCACCCTATGAAATTAATTCCTAGTATTTGCAGGGCCAGAACTGATCATTAATTCATTTAAGACATTTATGTCTTTCTAGAAGAGAGTAAGAAAAAATTAAAAGTAAATGGAAAATACTGGAGGAGTAAATGTACATGCTCCTAAATTTCCAATATTATTTTCTTTATTGACATAATTTATTATCAAAAACTGTTGGCTCAATCTGGTTTGAATTTCTGGGAAGTTCTCTGGCCTCTGACTGACCATTACTGGCATTCTCAAGCCTGTGCATGTACTGACATTCCAAGTGTGAACACAGTTTTGCTGCAGCTCAAAACAGCTTCAAGAAACTGGGCAACCCCAGGGCCAAGGCAGTAACAAATGAATGGGTATGCACGGAGAGGGGTATGTAGGACTGCACACGGAAACAGCAAAGGGAACAATAGGAAATAACACATCCCTGGTAGAGAAAAACACAATGGAAAGAAACAGTATAGGGTAATGAGAAAATTATTTGACCAGGCATATACAAATGAAACAGAAAACAAGAATATTAAAGCTTGAAGAGCAGAAAAAATACACAAATACAAATACAAGTATTAGCCACAAGGATGCTCAGAGCAGACTTACCATGAACATGCTACTTGAGTTAGAACCAATTGCTGCCTTTTACAGGAGAGGGAGAGAGGGCTTCTCCCCCTCCCATCACAAGGTGCTTATGCAGGGATTAGGCATCAGGAAATCAGCCTCTGGAAGATCTGTCTTTGAGAGTGCATGAGTTGTGACAGTTTTGACCATCTGCTACAAGACATGCATGAGAGACATGACTGCAAAGCAGAGATGTGGTGGGCACTTCTCCTGACTCAACGGGAGCAGACACCAGCTGCCATAAGCAAAACCTCATGAAAACAAGAGGGGCAACCAGGGAAGGCTGCACAGCATGTTGTGGTGCTGAAGTCTGCTGAGTCACAAGCTTTGGATGAGCATATGAGCTAAAGACAAATGTATGTTGACAGCAAAAACCAAAGAGAAAGGATGATGGGTCTTCTCGGGAGGCACAGAAGCTGGGCAAAGACCTCGCTGGTGTGGCAAGCCACAAGACTAATACTTATTTCTATTTCAGTCTAAAAGAACATTCCAGAAAAACAGTCTCCTTGAAACAAACCCTTGAATGCCGGTCTAAGTCTGACCTGTATGACCCAGTCTGGGATTTCATGTGCACAGATCTAATTTCACACTGTCACCAAAAGGGACACGACTGGCCCTGCTGCATGTGTCCAAAGCCTCCCTTGCACTATTAGCAGCAGAAGTAGAGATCCGTGGCAAACCGAGTCAGGGAGTGTCTCAGGCTGAACATGAGTCATTATTTTTCATTTGGGTTGGTTTTCACCTGCACCTTTCCCCAGATCCTGCCTGCTAAGCAGGGACACAAGCATTAGCCCTAGGAATGCGCGGCTGGGAGTAAAGTCCCCTTTGGCAGCAGCACAAGCTGCAGCCTGAGTCAGCAGCACCATCTGATACTGGTGGCATCGCAGGGCAGCGTGAGTCCGAGGCACCCTAGGACATGTGTGCCTGGGCTGAGCATGTGCCTGTATGTGTGTGTGACCTGCCCACAGTAGGTCCTTTCTCACAGACAGCAGAGCTGTGCTCACAAGCACGGAAACTGGCACACACGTGACTTTTGTCCTGACTTGGCAAAGTTTCCCCATCTTGCTGCCATTAGTGCATTTTTTTCCTTTCAGTGGTCCAGCCCTGGAGACCACCCTGAGCTCTTCATGGGATATGTTTGGCAGCTACAATGTTTTGCATGCCAGCTGGATTATATTTTGTATATCAGCAGCCATGCCTGGAGCAGTGCCTGATCTTTTGGCTTCCTTTTGTGGTGATCTCCTCTTTCGTTCAATGTCTGTGTGCTCTGATGCCCATCAGCCTGTCGTGTGCCAGGGAAGAAGCAGCACGACAGAAACCCCCTAAGGATTTTTGTTTTCCCTTTCCACATGAATTCAGGCACAAGGAGGTTCTTGAAGAGCACTTTATGAACAATTCAGCACTTTTTGGATAATGTCCTCCAAGTCACGCAGTGGGCCAGCACTGGTACAGAACCACATGTTCTCCTGAGGCCCACGGGAATTTGATATGAGGTAATCCATCATGCTCTACCCAGTCCTTCACCCCCTCCTGCACTTTACCCTGTGCATTGGGAGCAATATGCATTATTTCCTCTAGATATATAATTTGCTTTCTTACGGTCTGGAGGCACCTGAGACACCTTACCAACTAGAAGCTCATGGGGGACCGCTGCCACTAAAAGTGTGGGATGAAAGTTTTGCAGGGAAGAGGCAAGAGCACTGCTGCACTGCTCCATAGTCTGTTCACAGGCACCACTGATGCTGCAGAGAACCGAGGCAGACAAACATCATTGAGAAATGCATTTGCCTTTCGCACATTTTACCCAAATCAGAAAGTGTGAAACACCTTGAAGCAGACATAAATTCTGTTTCAGCTTGATTGGGGTTTTTAGTGCCCATTTTGCTCAAAATGACAGCCAGGCCTAAAGCATCCAAGTTAATATATCATAGCAATAGAATTTCCTGTTGGTTATACCATTAAGGACAAATGAAAGATCTAGTCTTGCAAAAAAAACCCAACATTTAGTACCTTCACAAGAATCTCAATCAACCTTCAGTGGCTCTTTATAACAAGTGCACCTTGCTTTGTTGTGCTCTAAGATCCGGGGTCTGATCTAGCAGAATCTCACCAAGCTGTATTTGTTCATAGCTAGTAAACAGCAGTATTTATTGTAGGTCTTCTTCCACTGCTGTTTGCTACACACTTTAAAATACTACTCACTTTCTCTGCCAGAAAACTACACATTAGTACCACCAATCACTAGCAATTCCAACAAGCAATTCCAATAGCCAATTCCATTTCTACTAGCAATTTCAATAAGTTACATTTCTAAAACAAATTCCCACTGAAACAGAGACCCCTCCAGAGTGAATTGCTCCAACACACCATGGATGTGCTAGGCTGCAAGCAGGGGGAAAAAAGAAAGACTATATTGGAGTATAAGGAGTATAATGTTTCCAGTAATATACTCCTTTTTTTTCCCCCCTGCTTTTTCAGTTGAATGCTCCCTTTGCTGTCACCTTTTCCATCCTTTGGCTCCAGTTCAGTGAACTAGTTGGGCACATATTTAACTTCAAGCAGTTAATCATGTGCTTATGTGCTTTGCCCTGTTGGGACTCTGGTTGTTAACTACCTGCTTCCTAACAGGAAGGAGGGCTCTGTATGACAGCAACCTCACCCTTGGGATTGTAGGAGGGTATCCCAAACTTTTGACCAAAGGGACTTGTTCAAGAGCACCACGACTGCCATTTTTCCTGGGAACACATCATGCTGTCACATCATCGGTCTTAGCCTATGTAAACCTCATTCTTGAAATGGCCACTCTGTGCCCCAGCAGAAAGCAGACTTTAAATCAGAGGCTTCCTGGGGTCCTATTACTAGACTGTAGCACTATTATCAGCCTGCAGCAACAGCTCTGAAGGCAGCAATCTCAAAGCTGAACCCTCCATGGCACTCAAAGCAAGGGGTAGGAAGAGTATTTTCTTAGCACAGTAGTTTTTCTCTAGTTGGGCGTGCAGCTGCACTGCACTAGCCTAAAGGTACTTTCCTGCTTACGTGCCTGCTGGCTTGCACCTCATTGTGCTGACTACAGTTTAAAGTGAATTGGGCCTGGCAGAGCACAAGCCTTGCTTCCCACTGCAAGTCTCTTTAAAAAAGGTTCTCTTGGGACTGCAGATTCCTGGAGGGAGTGGAAGAAAAGCTGCAGAGCTGGGAACAGAGCCACTTTTGCAGGGAGAAAATACTGACATAGTGCCATCTGCCCTGTAAAAGTTTTTGGCAGTGTAAACATACATACCATGTCTTCAACGTGTAGAACACCCCATAGAAAGAAATTTAACATCCCTTGCTAAATCAGAACCCTTTTCCTTTGGATTTCACTCTGCTAGCTTAGATTCTTACAGAAATGCTTAATATTATATTGTTTGGCTAACTTTTCCCCCTGTCACTTTTGACAGGCTCAAGTTAGGGGGCTAACTGGAATGCATGTTTAGTGCTTTGTTCATGATTGTGCAATGAAGATGGAAAAGCTGTAACGACTGTTCCATGATGCAGGGCCTATAAATAGAGTGCATGGAAAAGGGTGATCTCTAATGCAGTATGTTCTAATCAATAACAACAAGCTGACTCCAATTATATTTTATTGTCTCTGAGAAAAGTATTTACATGGCATAACAGCTGTGAGTCACAGCAGTGGTTTAGTTAGGAGTCAGATTCACTTAGAAATATTTGAGGCTGATGGCCATTGTTTTCTGCACTCAGACACGGCACAATTGACTGCTCTTGCTGCAGTTAATATTTAACCTCTTCACTGAATTTGCACTACTTACCTGTAGGTGTGCTTCACAAGAGTACCCTCTAAGGCCACTGGAAAAAAAAAGGTTCATATCCTAGCTGGATGAAAATCCCAACAATCTTATGAAGCTTTGTATGGTGAAAGTGTAGAGATACAAAGTACATAAGATCCTTCAAGTAAATAAGAAAGAGAATAAAAGTAAAAGTGAAGAAAGAAAGATGACAGGTCAAAGTGACTCATCCAAACTTGCACAGCAGACGAATGGCAGAGAGGGGAGAACAACCCAAACTCCCTAAGCACTGCATCGTTAGGTCTGGCTGTAGACCTTGCATTTTTTTTTTTCTCCATGGTCTGAGTTGTTTTTGCATTACTTTTTAGTTGTGGAAGACTCACAACAGGTTCATAAAGGACTGCTAGAGATACACAGGTCTTGTGGGTCACATGGCAATTAACCAGCAATTCAGTCATGTGGCACACATCTCATGTCCATATGAGCTTGAGGAAAACCTTCACAAATCAATCAGAAAGAAGGAAAGAAATAGAATCCAAATACTGTGTACTTAATGAGAACTGGACCAGGGAGAAGCACATATTTTCAACTTTCCATCATTTTTCCTCTTCAGAAATGACAAACACTGAGAAAAGATCTTTTGTATCTGTTTCCTAACAGATATAAAAACATACAAAAAAAAAAAAAAGAAAAAAAAACCTTCAATAATTATACTGAAATATGATAAGTACAGTGGTAATTATTATAATTTGATGCATCTATTTTTCAAGCGGCATTTACATCCCTGGTTTCTCCAGAGCACTTAATGACTTAATTGCCTGCTTTCTGACAGGCAATGAGGATGACTTCTTAAAAGGTGGAAAGCTGGGAGGTAGAATACTTTTGGTGTTCCAGGACAGCATTCCCATCTATGCGGATGTTGCCTACCAATAATAGTATGAAGTTCCAACTTTGTAGTTAGCAACTAATAGGTTCCTTTTGTCTCACAAAAGAAAACATTTTGAGAAACTTGCTTGTGCTTTCCTGCTTTTTTTAAATTTTTTTTTTAACTGCCAAAGAAACATGACAAGAGATAGACTGAGATTCAGTGGGAGTAATAGGTAGTAGTCAAGACCAAAATATAAAGTAGTCCCAGAGATAAATCAGAGACATTTATCTCTTGGACACAACTGTCCTTTGGTGAGAGGAAACACATTGCTCCCAGTGAGTTACAGACATCAGAAGCCAGGGCCTGGAAACTCCATTAGCACGTTATTGTCAGGCTGGATCCCAATACAGCTTTGCCTTTGAGAAAGGTGAGGCTGGCTTGCTCTTGCCTGTGCCTCTTGGTTGTTGAGATTTTGGATTCTGACAGTGTCCTGGGAAGTCACTAATGTCTGGAGCCTGATTTCCAGATAAACTGTGCATTATAGGGATGTGTGTTTTGCCAAAAGTTGTGTGTCTTTCCATTTTGTTATGTCTTTGTATTGCTCAAGTAGCCCAAGCAAGCACCAGGTACCAAGTTACACTTGTGCTTGGATTGTCCAGTGGTCATTCTGACACAAAATGGTAATTCACATTAATCAAATCATTGCTGCCTCAATGCTTTGGGGATGTAACATTTTGCATAGCATCAGTACTTGACTCTCACGGTCAGTTGGTCACATCCTTCTCCTCCATTTCTGACAAAGCTATCCAGTTTCACAAGCCAAACTAAGGCCCATAGAGATGGAATGACCACTGCTGTGTAAATAGCATCACCAGGGTAAATCTGTAAACATGCAATGTTAGGAGGTGGTCAGACCTGATACTTCCAATACCGAACCATAGTTAGTACCTCTGCTATGATCTAGGCATGCAGAAATGAGTCATTGCTGACCTTGAACTTGGTAAGCCTCTGAGCTCACAGGAAAGAAGATTTATCTCACTTTGCAGTAAAAAGTTTCTTAATATTTGCACAGTTACATGAAATGCAACGTGTAGTATGCCTCTTGGTGTGATAAATTGCTCTGGAGCATTTGAAGATTCAGTAGTTACCCTTGTTTTGATTATAATAATTCCATGCACACAAATTATGGCCACTGTGTTTGTTCATCTGACACAATGCAGTCCAAATCTTCCCTGATGCCTCCAAAAAGCACGCAACTTCGTTTGTGTTTCTTACATCAAAATGCATGTCTCTTAGTATTTAGATGTTTTTAAACAATTACCCAGGAAATTATTACCCTCCTATGTTATTTCATCTACCCTATTTTACAGGGCATCTTTTTTGGAACCCTACCTTGGCAGAATATGAAATACACTCTGGTAATCTAAGACAACAGTTCACTTCCTGAAACAAATTTATCCACTTAAACACTTCTCAAATAAATCCAGGGATCAGGAGAACTAAACAGGATAAAGTCTAAGCAATAGAATTCTGTGTACTGCATTTGCATTCTTTAATTGTCATCTTATTTAAAGGGAGAGAAGGTCCTATTTTGCTAAACAAGATAGCTGGCAACTTTAATGAAAGTGTATCATACTAATTTCCAAACAGTTTGGAGGCTGCTCCTGAGCAGATGTGCAAGTCCAGCCAGTGAACTTCTCACGAGCAGGACTTTCACATATATGTTTCAAGAGCAGCTTTCAGCTATTTTTTTCCCCTGATATTGTTGTGCTCTTGGTTTGACCCTAAGGAACTGCTAGTATTTCCACTAGTCATTGGCAAAACTCCCATAGACTTCAATGTGAGTTAAATTTGTCTGCAGAAAGAGACATGCCATTTAGTCTGTGGTTTGGTCTCACATTAACATGTCCTGCCCACTGCTATGCAAAACCAAATAACAAGCTTCTAAAAGGAAAGTTTATTCTTTTGAATATGTGTTTTCTAACCACATAAGTAACAAATAAATATGGTAATTTCACTGCTTGCAAGTGAATGTCTGGAGCTTTTTGAAAATGATATTTCAGAGGGACCACGTGAACCTGTAGGGCTCACCGAGACCCAGGTGCTAATTCCATGACTAAGCTGTGTTGAAGTGACTCAAAGACAACTGCAAAGTGACATTCAATGGCTTACCATCTCTCAGGTCAGTGAGTGCCCCAGTTCCTCTTTTCTTGTGTGGGTGTGCCCCAGGGATCTGTAATCCATGTTAGGAATTAATTTGGTGTTGGCATAGGGTACCACAAAAAAAAAAAAAACCTTCTGCCCAGTCTGCAGCAGTGATGACAAGAGCTGATTTTTGTCAGAATACAAAAAGAAGGTAATGGAGAATAGTATGAAATATGCTCTGTGTCATTTCATAATTAAGGGAAATTTTCTTGTGCAAAACATATTTTTTATCCTATTTTGAGAGAGCAGAATGGTGTTGGAGACAATTCCAAAGCATAGCTAGAGGCAAAGCAATGCTTGAAAAGTTTGAGATATAAAATATTTGGAAATAAAAAAAAATTAAATAAAAAGAAACAAGACTGAAAGCATGTAAAATGATGCAGACAGAAGTTAATCAGGAAGACAATTAAGGCAGCTTCTTGAAAGGAGGTTTTTAACCTGTTGTTTTGGGTTTTTTTTCCAAATGCAAGAAAAGCAGGTTAAAAAAAGTATATTTTCACCATATGCACAGCTAACCTATTTTTTCCATTAAAGTAGACTCCCCTTCATGCAGAAAGGCAAGTTAAGTGTATTTACAGCTTAAAGCAGTGTCCAGAGTTGTAACAGGACAAGTATGCAGGGCTCAAATCCCAATCTTGGTGGGAATGCAGCTATAATGGGGAATGTGAGAGGTGTAGGTTCAATTTCCTTCTCTACCATGCAATCTCAGTTTGGCCAGGGAAGGATGAAAGACAATAGCTGGGCAGTTGCTGAAACTTGGTTTGGAGACCAGAATCCCACACAAATTGTCTGGAATTACATAGTTCAATGCATTTAAAACATTGGTCTCTCTGTGCTTCTGCTCTCCAGCTGCAAAGTGGGAACAATGTCTCTGCCCCCCAAACAAAACATACGAAAGAGGCAACCCATCAATGTGCACAGATACATACTGTGTCTGACAATCAGAGAAACGTTATCTCCAGAATGAATTAACTCATGTTCCTACTTCTGGGGGTTATTGTTGTTATTTGGTTGTGTTGTTTTCCTTTGTTTATTTTCCTCTCCCTCCCACAAAGTTAATGAAGCTGCTGACTGCTGCCAAGGTCTAGCTGGGCTTGTACTGCAGCTGCAGCCCTACTCCTGGAGGAGTTCAGTCAGATGCCAGAGTGTCAGGAGGGCAGAAGCAGAGCTTTAAGACTCTTGCCTGCAGCTCAGCATTCTTCTCTTCTGCCTCTATTTTTTAAACTTCAGTGATTGAACCCATTCTTTTTCTCCAACAAGGGCCTTCACTGACAAAGCATCAGACAGGGCAACAAAAGCAACATCAGAGTGAATCTAAGTATGAACTGTTGTCAACAATGTGTCATTCTTTTGCTTCCATATACTGCTATAGGGCTGAAACTACAAGTCCCAGTGTGCAATAGCACAACCATATAAAAATGGACTATTGGTTGCCTAGCAATTAAAAAATATTGCAACAAAATATCTATGCTTATGGCTGTGGAAGCAAACATCTGATTTGGTATTGCTGCCCACTCCAAACCGTGTTTGATATAACCAATACAGCAAAATTCAGAAGTTAGGAGGTTCAGAGCACAAAACCACTACTAGATTCACAGCAGAGGAGACAAAAGGGATGCAGCACTTTTTGACTGTATCCTGCAGTATATACTGATATATAAATCACACAGCAAATATCAGAAGATGCAGTTTGGCATTATGTCCGACCATGCTCGAATAATCAGGTCAGTCTTATTTGTTACTGCTCCAATCTCTCCCAAATACTAGCTTCCTTGTTTTATTCTGATTCACACAGGCCCCACAGCCATCTGTGATTTGGCAGCTTCTACTGAGTCAGAAAATGTCAGCAGGAAAGGGGAGGGGTGATTAAAGAGAAGAGACAGAAACTTTTCCAGCCCTCTGCTTGCCTGCCTTTTTAGCATTCTCTGTGTGAGCTCTGCTGGCAACACCTACAATTCCTTTCTTTCATTAGAACATCTGATTGTGCTAACAGGGGCTGCCCAGCACTTGATTAAAGATGTGTTCTTAACCAAGAACAGTGCAATTAAATGTGAGAGTTGTATGGATCCAAGACCTTAATCAGGGGCAGGAGAATAAAGTATTGCAGATTTAGAACCTGATGCATGGAATCTGTTAAATCATACTGACAGTCACAGACCAGTCCAGCTTGGAATCCAATATGCCTTATATGGTAAATTCAGCAACATTTTAATAACTATCCCCTAGCTTGATAGTAAGTTCTTTTCATGACAGAGCAAGTGCAGTTCTTTACATGCACTGTCAGAGCCGACCTTTGGGACACTCTCCTTTTTCCCAGAACTAGGACTAATGCTGAGGAAATTTTGCCAAAGTGTAACTGGGTGATATTTGTTAATCAAAGGAAAGAATTCTCTTTTTGTCTGTTCAGGTCCTTCTTTCATGGCTCATCTCTCACAAATTTAGTGATAGGAAATGCTAGATAAAAGATTGATCTTAAACACACAGGGCATGTTCCAAGATAGAAAGGACTTCTAATGATCTCAGTGGATTTTGGATTTGTTACTATTCCTTCAGGGCCAAAAAGAAGTTCCTGTTGTCTCTCTTCTATGTCTGCAGAGTCACTAACATAACCTAAAGAGAACAGTCAGCCAAAGAAAGCATTATTATAACCATTGTTTTGCACAAGAGGAACACAAGCTGAAGCCCACAGAGCCATGAAAGTGCCTCACTCACTCCAGCAGAAATAAGCAAGCCCTAGGTCCCTATTCGAGAAATCTCACCCAGTGGTTTGAGCCAGATAGCTAAGGCAGGTCCTGGTAAGTGAAAAAAATGACAAGAGGTCCCCAGAGTCACAGTCCCATAATCTATCTTGATACTGTTCCTATTCTCTGGATTAAGCCAGAAAACTTACTGTAACATGCAGTCATTAGACCAGACATATACGTACAAGGAGGTGCCACAGGAGAGCATACATCCCTTTTGGAAAAAGAGTCTCAATATTGTAAATAAAGATTTAGAGAACTATTTGCCCAATTGCTACACAGTTTGAAATGTAGAATAAGCTTGACAGAGTTATCAAATTACTTGGGATAATGACCAAATCTCTAAAAAATTATTTCCTTGCTAATCTGTGAAAGAAAATACAGACTGTACCCAACCAGTAAATTACTCCCTGTGAACTGAGTCTAGGTAGAGCAAAAGGTACCTCCTCTGTCTTCAATGAGATCTACTGGTAATACAATGTAGTCCTGATATTTCATGTTGGGGAGGGAAGAGAGAGAGGCTTAAGAGTCTGATGTTCCCCCATGGAGAAGCAGGATGCAAAGCTCCGTCAAAAGGTCTTGTCTTCTCATCACCTGAGCCAAAGACCTGCCACTGGCCCTTGGCTAGCCCGGTACAGCTCACTGGGGACTGGTTTCTGACCTTACCTGCCTGTTCTGCCTTTGACCATAACAAACCAACCTGCTGCAGTGTGTGCCCAGGAACACCTTGTGTGCTATTTCAGGCCAGGATGGTGCATTGTCAGATTTGACCAATTTTGCTGGGCAGTGGTAAAAGAAAGTCTTCTGCACCACAAAAAAGGCATGTTAATGGCAGAGTAATATCTTTTGACTGGAGCAATGTTGTGAGCTCCAGTGAGCCATCACAACAAGCACAATTGTTCTGGCTCAGTAGCACAGATCACCTCTCACCAGTTGCCTCCTTTGCCACTGCAGAAGGCATTCACCTTCCCAGGATGAGCTTTTGGAATGAACCACAAAAATTCAATGCAAAATCAGCTGGGTTTTCTCTTCCTCAGCATTAGGTGGGTTTACATCCATCAGAGTGTTTGGCCTGTAAAATGGGTGCAGGGTTCACCCCTTCCCTCTTCAAAGAGCAGTAGAAAAGAGCACAGCCCATCTTACATTGCTATAGCTATGTCTGCTCCATCTTCTGCTTCAATTCCTTCCTCCCACTTACCCCCAGAAAGTCAAGAGCTCCCTGCTATTTCTTTTTCCATGTCATTTTCCTGTGCTTCAAAACCAGGATTGTTTATGCTTGCTCCACAGGACTGCAGAAAACACTAAAACAGTGCAATGCTCTAACATCTCATATCTAGCATTCTCTCACACTGTAAGCAGCTTGCAAAGAGAAGAGTGGTCTTCCCAACCTCCAAATTTATTACTTAGCTGGATCACAATCTTTTATTCTACTTCCAAACAAAGTGCAGTGATCAGAAGTACTTCTTGTGTGATAGCATTAAAGAATTTTGCAGATCAAAGCCTGTCTGAAGTGATGGAGATGGTGACTAGCCCCTCCTCTAGATCCAACTTAAAAATAAAAGCTGTGTGTGTAATGAAAACCAAATTGTCTGTGTCTCTGCCAAAGAATAAGAAAACCAAGAGTGGCATTTCCTTACTCCGGACCTGCGGCAGCTGGCCTCTCTTGTAATATAGAAAGTCAGTGGTGGGTAATATCACAGTCATGGAAAACAGTTTTAGTCAGCAGCGAGTGGGTGTGTACACTGTTTCAGAAAGAGAAGTTAGCTGTTGGGCTTTTTACAGTGTTTAGGACAAGTAACATTGTGAGTTTCATCCTCAAACAACCCTAAATTTGCTGTGAGTGTCAAGAAGACCCCTTCTTCCTGCTGCCTTTCTTGGTTAGTAGCAGCAGCAAGCAATCCTGGAGCAAAGATGATAGCTAATGACATCAGTACCCACTTATGGCACAAGAGCTGATTTCAGTTCAGCTCTGACACTTGTTGCTTGTTCAGGAAAGTCAGTGCAAACATTGGAATCCAGCAATGAGCACATAAAAGTTCATCTAATGCTCCTCTGTACAGCAGGAAGAGACCCCTCCTTTTTTATATCCATCTATAGCAATAAGTCATCAGAGTTGAAGCCCGTGCAGCAAAGCTGGTGGAATCTGCTTCCTTGTTTTAGCTGAGATGTTCCACATGTGGCTTTCTTCTGCAAGGATTTTTGTTTGGGGTTTTTGGGTGGGGTTTATTTGTTTTGGTTTTTTCCTGTTGGTTTTTTCCTGTTTTTTATTATTGTTTTCCCTATGGGTTCATGGCTTTTACACAGTGTTCTTACAGGCTACTGATCACCAGTGTGAAATATTAGCAGGAAAATTTGAGCTTGCATGAAGTGCTGTGAGATTTATTACTGTACACTGCTAATACTTATACATGCATGTAAAATTTGAAGTTTCTCTTTTCAGTCATTTCAATGTCAAACTCTGTGGGAAGCATCAGGACTGGCAGATTAATCTGAGATTTGATTTTGGATTTTAGGGAGGTTCAAGTAGGAATTAAAATAAACCAAAAGTCTGAATTTGAAGACTCAGCTCCTCTCTGATTTCGATATATTCCTGACACAGTTCAAATTTGACCTCTGTGTGCCAAGTGAATGGACTGGATCCAATCTTCCTGAATTGGAGAAATCTTCACTGTTAATCAAAGTCCTTTTGATGCCTTGAGAGGCTATCTAAAAAAAGGCTAGACAGAGTCAAATGAATAAAGTAGGTATTTATTAAAAGGCCTTCAAAGGATACACCTTGGGCAGTAGAAGAGGCTGGCCAAGGCTATACCCGAGATGGATGACTGGTCACGAGTTTTCACACTTTTGTAAGTTTTGGTCCATTTACATATTGGAGTTAATTGTCCAATTACAGCTTCAGATTATGGGGTCCCATCCTCCCAGTTTGCTCTCTTCAATTTGCTGTTGTTTACACTTTTTGGGCCCGAAGCTGCAATGGTGTCCTTGATTCTCGCTGGAAAAGGATTTTGTCTAACTAAGCTGTGAAGAGAACTTGCTACCACTTTATATGAAGTTCAGAGTTATGTACTAATTCAGTACAGAATCTGAAAAATATGAAAGCTAAAACTTAAGGCATCACTTTATCTACAGCCTGTCTTTCTTCAAACCACAGGACAATGTAGGTAGGGGGAAAAAAAAAAAAAATAAATAAATAAATATATATATATTCACACTAGTCCTGTAAAGACAGATGCAAACTTATAATATTTGAACAAAATATCACGAGAAAGGATTAGGACTGCTTTAGCTGAAAGAAATGATAAATTACTTGGTTCAACTTCCTACCCTGAAATGTCACAACACTTCCTTTCATTGGGATTTTGGTTGGGATCCCAAGTCCAGCATAACACCCTTGATTGTTCCATTTTAGCTAAGACTGACTATAAGACTATGTACAGGCCCCACTCTTGTTTCCATACCATGCAAAAACAAGAAGGAGGCAAAAAAAAAATTGATCAGTGTATATATCCATGATGTGTACATACCTGTGTGTATAGAGACATAAAAGGAAAGCAGACATTTGGAATTAGTGAGCTCTGATTTCCTCAAATGTTTCTTGAATGATGACAGAGGTGATGGCCCCAGCATTACATGAGCCTCGGTCTCCCAGACATACCTAAATGTATACAACCTATGAGACAGCAGTCTAGGCCAAAATACATGAAGGCTGGCACTAAATGGCATTCTAGGAAAAACAGAATATCTGACACATAACTCATAGGAGGCTTTGCAAGCAGCATAATGCTACTTAAATCATCAGACCACTGTTATCTTCATTTCTGAATGTTGCAAATTACTTTCATCATCCACTCTCCACTCACTACAGGAGAAAGAAGTTGGAGCCAAGCTTAAAGAGACAGTTCACTTCTAAAAACCTTGGTGGGGTGACTGCAGATCACTTTGGCAAGAGATTTTTAAACAGTTTTAAATTTGTCTTGGCCCTTTGTACATCTAGTTCAGCTTTTGGCCAACTTCCAATAGTAAATGAGGAATTCTTCACTTTCTGTCCCAACTGCCGTGAAATTTTGCTGTAAAATGAACCAAAATTGCAGAAATCCATCCAAAAGGTGGTTGAAAGGAATACAGACTCCTGCACAGAAAAGGAAAAAGCTTTTTCCATACTACAGAAGAAAAAAGGACACATGAAGCTATTCAGCCCCAAACTGGCTTATGCAGTGCCTGCTGCAGAAAGATAACTAAAGCCATCTTTCTGTTTTCTCTCATCTGGTCTGTAGAAACATCATGTGCTTTGCAGCTCTGGAGGGCTGTGGAAGAGAAGCTGGAAAGTGAAAAGAACCCTCCATAGAACTATTTTTACCAGGCCTATTTCTCTTCTAAGGTGGTCGAATGGTCCCCTTCTGATGGAAAGAGAGGGAAGGAAGGAGTAAAACTGCAGAGGAGAAATGGAAGATCTTTGCATGGAAAACACTGTTAATCTTAAACTGACAAAGTCTCATCCATGTACAGGGAGACCAGTACAGCCATTTTTCTGTGCCTAAGCTTGAGAATTGTTCTTATTTTCTCTATTTTCAGTTCCTTTGTTTCTTTTTTTCCCCTGCAGTACAAGAGGCAAAATCATGATCAGAGCTGTAAGGTAGGCTTATAATATTTTGAAGGAAAAGAGGACATGCATAAGCACATTTCTTTCATTAAAAGATTTGATTGCATTTGCTTACATGAAATTGGGCTTTCAGAAACTGCTGGATTCCATTAAGTCACACGCTATTTTTATGTAAAGATTTCAGTACCACTCTTTGGGAGGATTCTCTTTACATACAATATTAGACATCATTTTTCTGTATGTACTATGTATCTGACTGTGGTGCTCATATATGCAGTAAAGTGTCTTACAGCAAAAAACAGCTTCCCTGGACACTGTGGGACTTTCTGGAAGAAAAGTTCCTAAGATGTGCGTGCGTGTGCAAGTGTTTGTGTGTGTGTGTACACAAAGATGTAAGAGTGTATGAGCCAGTTTGTGAACGGGCTTGTTCAACTTGCATCTCACCGTCTTACCTCCTTTGGTAGCCAGCTACTCTCTGAGTAGATATTTTGGCTTCAGAAGAACTTCTATGAAACTTACCAGCAACAGCATGGGTAGGTCAAGTGTCTTCAGCTGAATTTGGAAAAAAAAAATCCCAAACTCCCAAAACAATCAGAATAATTTCGTGGAAACTAGAAAGATTCTGCAAAGAAACAAGCACACCATATGTACATACATATCTGGCTGTGGTGTTCTTCCAACAACATCTTAAGCAGCTCTACATCACATATGGTACCAGAACAGCTGACCTGCTGCAGATATCTTGTGATACAGAAGAAAAATTCAGTATGATTTTCTGTGTCACCATGCCAGCTGGCAGTGTCATGTTTGCAGAGTTCACATATGACTGCAATTTTCTTTAATGACAGTCCTTTCCTACCATGAATATGATTTAGAAATTATTCTAGCTGCAGCAAACGCATTTAGGGAATTTTGAGGGGCACTGGCAGAAGTGCAGGCACATCTGCCACAGCCAATGGCCTCCCTCCATGTGGAGGGGCAATCAAAATCAGATTCCTCAGCATTACACTCCCTGCGATACATTAGCAGGTTAGTAGAAGTCTATGCATTCACTGAGATCTAATATTAAAGAACTCCTGGCTTTAATGAGTTGACTAGTCAAGAGATTTTAACTCACCCAATAATATCAGCCAGCAAAGCTTGCTTACTTGTGTGACATACCTTAGACATACCTGTGCAGGGCCTGCTCTCTTCCCACTGTTCATTTTGGAATTGCATCTACTCCACAGTAAAGGGAAAAATTATCTCATGTGATAGACCACTATATTTTGGGCTCACACATTAGATAATCTGATTTTAAGATATAACATGTATGGACTCCCCTACAGTGTCATTTTTCAGTGAATCTTGGCCATACATACACACAAACATGCACCATTAGGAGGAAACAAATTCCAGACCCTTTAACAGAAACATTGCTGACAGGAGGTACTAGAGAAAAGGCATTAACAACACATTCACTTTGATCATGTTGATGGTTCAGTCTCTCGTATCCATGGAAATTCTAGTACAATTCTTTCTAGAGCAACACAGTTAGCAAGGCACCCTTAGGTATGAGCTGCCATGGCCACGCAGCAACTGGAACAACTGGACACATCAGAAACACGTCTCTACTGATACAAGAACTTTGCCAACAGAAGAGGTCTGAGGGAGAGGGGTAGAACCAAAGTGCAAAAGCAGATGAATAGTCATTTCAAAAAGCAAAAGCTCAAATTCTGTATAATGTATGCCATTAACAGTGAAGAAAGTGCATTTTCAGTGATGCAAAACAATAGATCAAGATCTAATGTATTCGTGAATGGCAATAGCAATATCAGCACGTTTTAGAACAGCCTGTCCAAAAAACATATTTTTGCTGCAGTACAGATAGAAAGGCCTATGGTATGGCACATACATACAGACCAACAGCACTAAACCACATAGAAGTACACACTGCGAATCAAAGAGAGGTGGGAAGGCCAGAAGCAACAAGGGGCTTTGATTTAGTGCATTTACAGCACCTTCCAGTGTAAAGACATGTACACAACTAAAGACACCATTACAAATGAGAATACCATTACTGAGAATATCAGCATGAAATGGCTAGACTTGTACATTACAGATCTTAAAGCCGAAGAAATTCTTTGCGTAGCAGCATGGTGAGAATTGTGTAAGTTCTTGGGCCTGCCTTCTGGATTACTGTAGATCTTTGCTAAAATGCTGTTGAAGACATTTGGATACAAAATCCCTATTTAAAACCCCAATTTTTTAAATAGACAACTGGAGAAATAAATTGGTGTTCTGAATGCTCTGGAAAATTCTATTACACTGATTGCCAATCCTTTCCTACATATAACAGCCTTACAGTGTGTGTAATAGTGAGGGACAATTGTGTTGTTGCTAGAAAATAAAGTTCGTTCCTTCAGCAACATTTTATTTTAAAGTATTTTAAAGATACATGAGTCTGTCACTTTTACATAGTAAAGAAAAATCACCTAATGGAAGGGTACTCTTTGGAGTTTGAGGAACAGTGGAGTTTGAGGAATGATAGCGGTTTTGAAGGGAATTATTGTCCTCTACTCCTTCTGCCTCCGGCAGAGGGTCCGAATCAGGCCAATTTTCTAGCTTCCAGGTGGCCTGCTCTGTTACATATGCAAGTAAGATCTGAGTGATTCTTCTCTGTATGCTTCTACCCTGCCATGCTCCTCCATAAAAAGGTCTGGTAAGATTATGGCTGTATGTCCTGGCATGAGGGAGAATGATGCTTTTTGCCAACTATATGCCAGACATCTGATTCCTAGTGACATCCCCATTTCAATGGGCAGCTGACTCTCTGTCTGCAGGGAGTTACTAAGACATGCAATAAGGAGAGACTAATTCAGAGTGCAAGTAAGAATAACATATATCTGCATTAAGACTTCAGACAGGGTATGGAGGAGTAAAATTATTGAAACCTATTTCAGAAACAGGCTTACAAAGCTCACCACTTCCACTGGTGACACTAAGATTAATAGGAAGATCAAGTTATGCTTAGATCTTTTGTGTTTCTTGCACAAGCATGTGTATATGTGTAGATTTCCTTGTCAGAAACAACAGAGGGGAACTTGAAAGTCCAAAGAAGCTTTTCCCCCTACAGCAAATAAGTGAATAAAGCCTTTACTGTGGTTCAATAACCACTGTTATGGGAACTAGAAAAATCACCACAGTCAACTGGCCCTGTTAAAAGTGCAGTTGAAAAGGATATTTAAACAGTGACAGTGGCAATTTTCTAAAGTTAGGCCTTCCAACTAGCTGTCTGCAGACCAAAATCACCAGTTTTGGTACTTTTAGGCATCAGAACCCATGTCTAAAATTAGACAGACACAGAAAATCTTGACAAAATGGACTCATCCTTGACCTGTTAGTTTATTTCAAAAACCTTCTGTTCATTTAACTTACATACATCAGGGAATGTTGTTGGTATTTGATCCTTTCTCTGTGATTCAACAATGTGGTCTATGTCAAAGGCAACCAAAGAAACTGAAGGGAACTAAAGAAACACCTTCACTGACTAATCAAGGGAAATGCTTTTGGAGTTACATACTTCAAACAAAACTGCATCACAATTTCTCAGAACAAAAGTGCTTAACTTCACCATGAAAGTAATTTAAAGAAGTGTTTTTGCAGTCAACAGTGACTGAAGTTAAGAACCACATTTTTTTACAATTCTCTCGCATTACTCTTTCCTCAGCATTAGGCATGCAAAGCTGGTCAGCTACTTAGGCGTTTAAAAGGTCAATTTGCAAGGTATTTTGGTTTGTTAATTTCCACAGTTAGATAGAATATTAAACCATGTTCCAAATTTAGCATGAATCATGTCTAATTTTTCTAATGCTGAGGAAGCTAATGGAGTGCAATTTCTAAATTAGGGCAAACAGTCAAATTTATAGAACGCTTGATTTTTCACTTGAGCAGACAGATTTTTTTGTCTCTATCTAAACTGTATGAATTTTCTTCAAGATTTTCTGTCCTTGTATCTATTCCAGCAATAACTTTGCAATAATGTCTGAGTAAGTTTTGATGAATTGTTGATTTGCTTGAAGTCTTCATGTGTTGTGGGATAGACCTAGAAAGGACCAGAAGTTTAGATAGAGCAAATTATTCTGAGTGTATTTTTGGCCAAGCAGACAGCCACAATGGCATGATAAATTGGGATTTATGGCTCTAATGCCTGCTCACTGCAGTATTTGCAAGCCTGAACTGTTACCAATACTACCACACAGGCTATTGCTCAGAACACAGGGCCTCCTGTTTTCTCTCTCTTCAAAATCAAAATTGTGCAGAGGAAAGAAGAATAAGGTCCTTAAAGGAAGAAAAAAAGTGTGAATTCTCAACATGACTGGAATAGAACAACAGATCACTACCAAATTAAGCACATTAAATTTTCCCTATACTGCCACATATACAATTCACTAGGACAAAAGCCTATACTCTCTCTGAAATCCTTTTTACATTCACATAAGAAGATGTGCACATTAATGGATCCTGGGATGATTTTTGAAATTCCTTTGAACACACTATGTTTCTCCAGAAGAAGAAAAGTTGCCAGACAAGATCAGGCTGATGTTGAAGAAGTACCTTTTTACTCCTTCTGACCTAGACATGTTGTTTAAAGGTAACATTTGTCATCATTACTGCACTGTGTATCCAGCAACAGCCTAACGAAAGGTACAAAAATTCCAGGATGAAGGACACTGTCTTTCTGAAAGTTCAGAGCCTGGGCAGCATCCATACTTCTTTCACTCTGTGAGAAGGAACAAGCCAGGCTCTGTGCATGTCATTCAGACGGCAAACAATACCAAGTCAAGTGATAGCAACAGCAGAGTCGCAATGCCATGTGTCAGGATTTCGGGCACCATTGTGATCATATCTCGATGCAGTATTTCCCTACTAGATGCAGCTTGTTGTCAGAGTGCAAGTAAACTTCATAACTGACTGCCACGAGTCAGTCCAGGAGCAGGGAATTAGCAAGTGGCTCAGGCACTCTAGTCTAGGAGAAGAGTAAAAAAGGAGTGTGGCTGCAGCACTGGGAGCAACGATGCTTGTTCTCCTGCCTTGAGTGAAAGTAAACAAGTCCATTGTTATCTGACTTTGCCAAACCTCAAAGTATAATGCTAGAAGGAAAAATAAGCTTTACAGAATTGAGCATATACAACTCTTTTCTTCCCTTCATAAATTGTATGTTAGAGTAGCTGAATCTACCAAAGTGTTTACAGTATGCTATACATATAATGGCACATTTAAGCTTTGTAAAGGGTTTGGAACATTTCAGAAATGTCTCTGGTGCTGAAAAAGGCTAATGTATTACAAATCATATAATATTTTAATTCGGAAAAAATATGTTTGGGAATTTTGACCTAGCATTAGGGTTAGGAAATTGAACAAGGATGCCAAGAAGCATGACTGACAAATCAGTCAAGCTAGTCTGCTTCAGATACATATTGTGCAAGGCATTATCACTGCGATCAGTCACAAAAAATGCATATTTAGTTTTTTTACATTAAATACTACACCTGTGAACCTATGTAAAAGATATACAAAATATAAATGTCATCGGGACTGTATATTTCAAACTTTTTAAAATAAACACAAAGTATATATATATATATATATATGTAGGCATATAGGTTGTAATTTCAATGTCAACACTAGCACAGTTTGTCTCTTCTAAATACAGGCCAGTATACTTCCTAGTCCAACACATGCACCTACAAACACATGATCATGCATACAGCTTTACATTCTGCTGTTTGCAGAAAAGTCAGAATATACAGCACTATACATTGTTTCAACTCAAAATTGATCAAAAAATTGAGAAAGATGCCATTCAAAAGAAATTCCTTGTGAACTATTTAAAAACAAACCCAAAAAACAGAGAAAACCAGGGATATCTCTATTTCGTCTCAATAAAAACACTGAAGACCATGGTGATGATGACCTAAGATTCAGAATGCTTTGTCCGGCATGTGGTGGGGGTCACTCTTGGACAAAACACAACAGTGTGGAACTGGTTGCTACGACACATACCAAACACAGTTATAGTGAGGCATAGAGCTTTCACAACACCATCCAACCCAGCTCTGGGTTCAGACTACTGAGGCCGAAAGGAGACAGAGTTGTACACTGCTCTTCTCACAGCAGGCGGTGCTGAAGGGGATCTGGATGCCCATCTGGAAGGTAGGCGTCGATTTGCTGGCCGAGCGGGACGGGAGAAGCCCTTCTCACTTGAACATTTCACTGGCACGCATATCTAGAACACAAAGGCAAGTCCTTGCTTTAACAAGTTACAGCTTTTGTGGAATGCAGTGGGAATGCAGGAAGACATTTGCGGTGACCTCAGAACAGGTGGCTGGAAGCTATTAAAAGGAGCGCAGCAATGCACAGAATGCAAAAGAACAGCTATTTCTATGTACAGGGATTCTCACATCAGTTGTGGTTTAAAATACATGAAGACAAGTGTCAGACACAAGGAAACGTATAAAATGATAGCGCAAGGCAAAATTGACATTTCCTCTTATCTTTTAGTTTCTGTAAGTTTTTTTGTCAATGAATGCTGTAAAATATTCCAAGTGTAGTACTCAGAATACCATCTGATATTGCTGGAGTAGGATCTACATACTTCTCAGGTATTTTTTGATAGATCCTATTTCAGGAAACTCTGTTTCCATTAGTTCAGTGTGAAGCTGTTTAACTTGGTAACTAATTCAGAATGGTTATGTGTTAATACAATGTCATGTCTACCAGCCGAGCCATAGAGATGCAGAGGAAACTCAACAGATTTTGATCATAGCTACATTGATGTAAATTTGAAATAATGAAAATAAACCTGGTGCCTCAAGCCACATGTAGTTCTTTACATCTCTGAGACATTAATTCTGCTGGACATAAAATGGTAACTCCTGGTCAGGCAGTATTCTACACTTAGTTTCTACAGACAGAAATGGCAATATAAAATGTGAGCCTGTGAAAAAATAATTATTCCTTTCCTCCATTTCAATTGATGAAAATTTGTTTGCCTCTCAAAAGTTTATTGGATGAAAAAGAAATCAGAAGCTTCATGGCTTTTTTATTTCTGTGCTGAAGGAAAGATGTGCCTGCTAAGCAAGACATTGCATCACAGCAAGGCTGTCAGAAAGACATGCAGAAGAAAATCTGCATGGTCAGATTCTCAGCTGCTTAAATCTATATAGCTCCACTGAAGTCTGTGAATTTGTGCCAGTTTAAGGCATACCAGCTGACAGCCTGAACCCATTTAAGTTTCCCAGCTCAAAACACACCTGCCTTATCTTTATTGAGATTCCAAGAGGCATATCTCTTTGTGTTCTTTGTGGACTTTTACAGAACCTGCAACTTACAGAGTGTTTTCCAAACCATCTGCTTGTCTTTTCATTAAGAAAGAATGTTGGCAAAGGCAGTATTTCTAAACTTCTGAAAATAAACTTCAGCCAAATATAAATTAATTATTCACGCCATGCTCTTCTGTTTCTGTGAGCCTATGCTTGAATATATAGGAGAAGCTGGAACTGAGACATGAGTAAGAGAAGGTTACTTTATCACTGGAAACTTTATGGAGTCACAATACTCTTTGTCATAGGCAGTTCCAAGGTAATCCTGATCCAAGCAGCACCCTGGATACTGAAAAATGTTATCTAAGACCTCTAGGGTTTGGGGCATGGCCAAGTCTTCTTAAGCCCCACGGGAAGTCATGACATAACACATCAGCTAAAGGAAGGAGAGAGGGTGTTAAAACCTGGTTGAAGCTCTCACTAGCTCAATCTTAGTATAACTGCACTGTAGTAAAAAAAATAGTTTTGCAGAACACCAGCAGGGATAAGAATCTGGCAAGTCTTCACTGCTCATTCGTACTTACATGCTCCTGCCCTCCCACAACTCTTAATCTGCAGAGGAAATGCTCTTGATTCATCCAGATCCTGGCCTAAAGTATCTATTTTTACATAATTAGTTACAATATAATGTTAGTCTGCCCCATTTTAAAGTCTGAGGATTGTTATGAAATGGAATTGTTTTGCTTTTGTCATTCTTATGAACTTTACCTCTGGTAACTTCTGTCTCTCTTTTCCTTGCTTGAGTTGCTGCCCAATATGCCTGGCTGAATTCCTTGGAAATTCTTGTTTTTCTTGCTCAATCTGGAGCATTTCTAAATACTGACTCAGTGTCTCGCAACCCCCATTGGTGAATTCAGAATTTGCCTGTGTCCTCTTATCTTTGCAGCATTTTGCATTACACGGAGAAGTCGCAGTTGATTTTTCATAGGTTTTCAAAAGCTTTTCAACAACACCATAGTTGGACCTTGAGTCAGCTGAACGCGGGCGGCCGGATAAATTACTTGGTCTCCAGTCATGCTCGTGAAGCATGTGCCTGTAACCACTAGTATTTGGAAGTCCATTCATGTGTTTTTGTTGCCCTGCTGTCCTGACAGCTTTGCTGGGGTTGTTAGTTTCTTGCTCCTTTGTTGCAGACAGCTTGGGATTTGAAGCACAAGATGTATTCACAGTTTCTGCCCTGCTAGTAGCAGAGTCACACAGAGTCACACAGGGCTTGTGATCTTCTGATGCTGTTGGAGGCACCTGATTTTCCTGCAGAGCATTGTTACGTTTATCTGTGTGAAATACAGTCCGATTAAACTCATCAATCTTTGCTGCTAGCGTTTCATTCCTTTGGGTCTTTCCCAAAGGATGCCTGGTGTCTTCCAAAAGATCATTGTGCGAGGTAGCAGGGGCATAAAAGTCATTACTGTAAAAAGGGCTGCTGTGAGACTTGGTGTTTTGTTTCTGATGCATCTTGTTGCTTTGGGCCATATTTCCATCTGAACAACTCTTTTGGGCTGACAGTGGGGAAGGCTCATTTTTGTTGTCTTTTCCAAGCTTGCCCATATCATATGCCCATGTGTTGTGGCAGAAATTTGTTGGAACATTGCACTCATTTTTGGTTACAGGTATTGCAGCAGTTACCATTACAGGGACTTTCACAGCCTGCCCTTCATTTGCAGAGGCTACTGCAGATTTATTTTTGTTTACAGGTGAAGGATTCCTCAGTTTCCCCCCATTCCAACAACCCTGAGCCTTGCAATTGCTTTTGATGTCCGGATCTCTTATGGGTGCTTCTGAAAGCTGTATGACTGCAGAAAGTGAGTTAGTTAGGTGCCGAGAAGTGCTCCGTGGAGGAACTGGTGGAGCTTCTTTCTTTTGCCAGGGACTGAAATCTGTTCCTATGCCACCAGTAAGACTACCATAAGAAATGTCCTTCAAAGCCTTGGTGGAGCTCATCAGATTCTTCCTATTATTATGTTCCTCTGTTTCAAAAGCAACTGAAGTTTGTGATTCATTGCTGGACACATGGTTCATCTCAGGCAGAATAACTGTGTTTTGGGTTTCCTCAAATTCCCCCAGGAAAGGAAGTGACTTCATTCTGGAAATAACAGAAGAGGTGTTTTAGGGATGAGCAATAAGGAACATTACAGAGGATCTCAGCATGGATTAATTCTCCCCAGGAGCAGGTGTTTTAACACTGGCTACTTAAAAAGGTTTGGGAGCAGTTTTGCTGCAGCTGATGTACCCACAACAACGGAAACACACACAAAAATTTTGAGGAAAGGTCAACAAAAGAAATTTGCATTCCTTTCCTTTGCCACTAAAATTCTTCTTCTGAGTTTTTTAGATGATGACTCTTCTTATCTCTGCTACAGTAAGTACAGTAGGATCTTGTTTTAATGACTTGTACGAGTCTACCTGACTATGAACTAAATGAAGAAAGCTGTAGGACACAGTGTATCCCTCATTTAGGTTCATAACCTTACACATGAGATCTGCCTTTTGATATATGATAAAAAAGCATCTATAAAAGTTATGCATCAGCTATGAATCCCTTTGCTCTAAAGATACAAAGAGTAGCCCAGCTAAAATAATGAATTAGTGACAGACTTTTAACTGATCACATGGTGGAGTCTGAGAAATCCTCTGACCTTTGGGAGCATCTGAGAAGGTTCAGTTTTACCTGAGCATTTCTGCAAACTCAAGAGGCAGTCTGGTGTGTAGCTTGCTAGAGAAGACAATGAACATTGAATTTTTAACAGATGATGGAATGTTCATTTGCCATACTTTCAGGGTCTGACTTGCCATCTTTCCATTAGTACAAAGGTATGGTGGTTCTTCCCTCTCTTGCTTTCTTTCTGGTCTTGGATCATCAGCTCCTGACACAACCCCCATGTGTCCCTTAAGACTAGATGTGGGCTTTAAGTAAGAAATTCCCAGCCTGACAAACCCATATAGTAATGTATAAAACTACATGGCAATGGGGCCAGAGTAGACAGAAATATCTGTTTACTTTCCCAATCCTCTGTACAGCCATCAAAAACAAATACAATTTTATCTCATATAAACACTAATCTGAATTTGTATGTTCTGTATATAAAATCCATTTTGCTGGTAAAACCTGCCTTTGTATCATATTTCAACCTATTTCATTTGAATATTTTATGCAGAACACTGAAACGCTAGGAGGGCAGGAACTGCCCAACTAATAAACCCAACAGCAAACCTGCCTTCAAAGCGAAAAGCATAAGGAGAATTATTCATTTCCTTCCTCTAACATAAGAAGTCCAAAGATGTTTTTACCTTCTGTGATTTGACTTCTTTCGAATTTCCTCTTGGTAGCTGCATAATTCTTCACTGACTCTGGCAAGTTCTTTAAGAGCCTTTATAAATACAAAAATAGGCCTTTAATATATACATTTAAAATTATATCTCCAAAATTAATTTGAAACTTGTGGTCATTTGCCTTTAAGATTCACAGCAGAGGGAGGTAGTACGAGAAAAGATACAAAAATGCCCCCATCTTATGAAGACAGGTAAAGAGCATGCTGTTAACACATTCAAACAGTGAGAAGACACTCATTGATAGCAAACCTAGGAGCAAGTAGAGACAGTGACTTGTGGAAAGCTAAAATCAGGGAGATCAGTTCTTTAGCTTAACCTGGCAGGCCAAAGTCCTCAGTGTTTTCCTCCCCCTTGCAACTGAAACATGCTCATACTTTACTTACTACATTGAGATCACCTATATAATTCTTGGTATTCTGCTCCGAAGTTTTAATGGTGAGGCTGTCTTCAGGTTTTTTGTGGTTCTCAAAGGCCAGATTGTCCACTAACAGAATATTGTTTCTGCTGGTGTCTCTGGGCTCCTTCCATTCGTGTCCTGTTATACCAAGCAGACTCCCTTTCTCCATTCTGTCGTTTGCCACATTGTGTTGATGGTGCAGCTTCGCTGTGTCAGTCTCTTGCAAGGTAGGGGAATGCATGGACAGCTGCAGCTTGCTCTGAATGGCCTTGCTATCATGGACAGTCATATTGCTCTCCCTTCTAAGTTTTACCTCCTGGTAAAGCTGAAAAGACAATAGAACCTTCTATTAAATCATGGTATTGTAATGAGCTTTATGGCAAAGCCCACATATTTATCTTCTGTTTTGAATGATGCATGACTCAGCAGCACTGATTAGAAAGATTCTAGATGTGTTAGTAGGAAAGAGCTGAGTCACCTAGTGTGACAACTCAAACACCAGGATTGCCACAGGATAAGGCTGATACCATTCTCAAACTCTCTGCCACAATTTTAATGTATGGCTCCCACCCATGGTTGGGATTGGAAGAGAGCTCACGAGATAACTGGCCCTGCCTTGGGCCAAAAGATGCATGGTAGTTTTCCAAGTAATATCAGCACACTCTGTGGTGGACATAACTGTTATGTGATGGATAGGGAATGTAGGGGAATGTGACAGAGAGAGAGTGTTCTGGCTATGTTACAGCCTATTAAAACATATTATTTGAAGGAGAGGAAGTGAATTCTCATAAAATACAGTGCCATCTGCACTAGAGCACACTCTTTCAGTTCTCAGACAAGTGGAATTCTTCCCTATGACTGGAGTGATAAATCAGTATTGAAGAATGGTATTATTTGGCAATGTGCTGTTACCTTCTTCTTTCATGCTATCTGCTGAGTTCCAGTGGCTTCATTAGTAAATGGTGTTAATTCTTGTCACCCAGCAAATTCAAACTAGGAACTGCGGTAAATTATAAATTAGAAAAAATGGCAACATCATAAATATCTGTTCTGCTTACAGTATAATTTCCAGTGCCAAGAATCCAACAGCTCTGTATAAACATTCATTCTTAACTTGCTCTCGCGAAGAAAGCACACAGGCACCTCTGAACAGCCATCTGCCTGCCCTCTCACAGTGCACAAGGCCATCACAACAGCTTTTGGAAGGACAGTGGAAAAGAATAACAACATGCAGAACATGTGGCCATTTCATGGGTAGTGCTGTGGATTAGAAGTATTCTCACGTTCAGAGACTTAACACTTG
The DNA here is from genome assembly GCF_017590135.1 of Pyrgilauda ruficollis. NCBI lineage: Eukaryota > Metazoa > Chordata > Aves > Passeriformes > Passeridae > Pyrgilauda > Pyrgilauda ruficollis. The sequence goes on from NW_024523648.1 coordinate 4,070,929, forward strand.
ACCTCATCCTGGGTTTTCAGATTTCACTCCCAAAGCCCAGCTGCTCATGGAAACTGAGAGCTGAACTTTGCCATTTCCAAGAAATAAGAGCCTCATATGGATTCAGTATACCTGTAAGAAGGAAAGCTACCACCCCATAATATCTCCTAAACCCCACAAGTCTTTCTGGAGGAATTAAGTTAGGTTTGGTGGGCTAGAGAAAACTGTCAGATTAAAATACAAGCTGATAAGTAAGCACAAGTTTTATTGAGAAATCCTTCTACAGATAATGGCATTTAAAAGGTATCTATCTCCCCTTTTCTCCAGACATGTGGCTTGTGGAGAAGACATGTCAGGCATCTGAAATCAGCAGCAGCTATAGTCACAGCTTAAGAGGGGACCTTAGGATTCCAATAACCTTGAGGTATAATCTGTAGTTTTGTTTGGTCCTGCAGTAGCCAGCAAATTGCTTCATTCTCTTCCCCTTAGCCCCATTCCATTCTTTATCTCTTTTTCTGTCTCTGTCATGCTTTCCTAATCTCTGTGCTAATAAAGCACATGATGAAAACAGTCCTTGCTGACATTGTCAGGTCTGCTAATAGCCAGAATACCTTTTTATTCCAAATCAGCTCTTATACCTAAGAAAATTAAATTTAACTACATATACAGATCACATTACTAACTTTTGAAGCATTCTCAGCTTGGCAGTGAAATTAGGGAAGACTGCACAGAAAAGTCCTAATACAAAAGACAAAATGTGGCAAAGACTATCATACCAAAGTCTGCAAGAATTGTGGGTAAAATATAAGAGAGTTGACATTATGGAGGTCTGCTGCAGGCTGGTTTAATGGGCAGTGTATGGCTGCCATTCCTTTGGCCCTGACCATTTTCCTTCTCAGTTTCATGTGAGAAGTCTCTGCCATACATTCCTGGGCTGCTCAGCCACACGACAGTGCTGGCAGAGAGCAAGTGAAACTACTCCATATGTATATTAGATGAAAAATGTGGAAAGCTCACTAGTGAAAAAACTTGCCTCTACAGGCTGCCAAGCAGACTCAGTTAATGCATTAGAGAGTGTCAGAGGGTTTGGCTGCAGGGACAATTTGAGGATAAAAGAATAATAAATAATTGCTGTGACTATTTCTGGAAGGAGATGCACTGCAAATAGCAGGGTCTGTTTGCTAGTATGTGTAAACACAAGTGGTTTCAGAACTTTCATGCTATTTACTGTACCTGTTTTCTCTCCCAAGAGTCATCCATAAAAGGAACAAGTTCTAGCCTGAATAATTCTGTGTCATGCAGCATTTCTCATATATATTACTTTTAATATTACCATTTGCCCTGGCAGACCTGTGCCATCTAAGCCTCTTTGCTAGAGAATTATGATACCTAATTTTTTTGTTACAAAATATGCACTTTCTAAACCCCATATTGTTCAGTATTTACTTGAAAAAAGCATGTGTAATATAGGCAACATGGCTCATGCCCATGACTGAATTGTCAGCAGTACATACAGCCAATAATCTCAGAGCTCACAAAGCCACATTCACCTCCTACCTTGTATTCATGACTATTAAATGTGCAATTGCAAATACTGCTTAATCCCAGGATTTTCATCCTTCCATCAGCTGTTAGAAACTTCCAGTGACACATAAGAATTAGGATAAAACATAGAAAAAAATTTGAAGTGACTCAATGTCACTTCACTCCAGTGAAAATGGTAGTTTTCAGATTTTTGTTTAAAAGTACCTCTTCTATTTTCTTCTGCATGACCTTCCATTGACATTCCCATTCTTTCCTTTCGTTGTCAAATCTCTCCAGCAATTCCATTTTTTCTTTATTCCAGCTCCTCTCCGTATTCTCCAGTTGTCCACGCAGGTCCATGGCTAAAGTCTGCACAACAGCAAAGACAGCTCTCCTTTTTTTCTTTCTTCCGTGAATGTTTCCTGGAAGTTTAAGAGAATAAGTCTTACTTATATTTTATTTTAGCTTTCAGGGAACAAAGATAATCAAGAAAATTCCCAAAATTAATAACTGAAATGAGCTTGCAGGAGACAGTATTATTCATATTTGTCTAGAGTGTGACTCAAATATGGATGAACTAAGCATTATAGAACATAAACCCAAAGGTAGAGATGCCCAGTCTGGAGAGGGCAGGTGGAACACATTCAGCATCACAGCATTCAGTAACATCTGCCACAGCAGGCTTTGTACCATGATCACTTTGTATCTTTGCTGTTCCTCTTCACTATAAATGTGTTTTCAATGAACTTGGGTCTGTACAATATTGAATGGCACTTCAGGACCTTGGGATCCTGCACTATCTGCCCTTGGGGGTGAAAGCTATTTTTATATTTGTTCAAAAGACAACTGTAAAAGTATCATGTTTGCTCACGCACTCCCTGCATGCATGCAAGGAGCACGACAAGGACTGGTACATTCTTTTGGCAATTGAGGACTGCAAACTTGATACACTCAGGGAATTCCCGTGGCTACATGAATGCTCTGGAATTCATGAAGAAAGACAGGACAGGAAAGTTAATAACAGGTACAAACACATAAACAGTAGAAATTGTTTATATAGAAGGGACAGAAGGTCACCAAAAAGGGTTCAAGAATTTTGGATTTACAGATCTAGGTCTATAAATGTTAGTTTCAGGATCAGCATAGGGAAAACGAGAAAATATTTTTCAACAGCACTAACTCCAGTCTAGTTCAAAACCTTTCTTAGAATATGTGACTAATTAGTGCTTCACTTTCTTCTTCCCCTTTAGAAGTCTTTAGCATCTTAGTGTTTGCAAATGAAAAAATATTAATTGAACCACTAAACTGGCAAGTTTTAAGGGAAATATTTTAGATCTGCTTATGTGACTGGAGCAAAGCAGTTACAAATCTTATGGGCCTGGTGATCCTCTTGCTTCTTCTTGCTTTCTTAGGCTTTACACTAGAAACCCCATTACCATCAGCACATTTACTAAGCCAGCAAGTCTGAAATAACACTCATTCATTCCACTATGATGGCTCCTGTGATATAATGCCTGGTACAGAGGCATTGGTGCTTGAGTTTGTTAACTTCAGCTCTCAAAGCCAGTTGTTGTGCTACATAGGTGGTCATGGAATCTAGTTCTAGTAATAAAATGCCTTTGCATTGCTTTCTGCTCCTGGCAGAAATCAAATAGGTAGGCAATTGAATTATCAGAGAGTCACCTAGGAGTAAGCCCAGTTTATGTTTCTGCAATTTGTTCATTTGCCTGACTGATGATCAATGATTGTCAACTCATAGGAACTGATGATTTTACTGTCCACATTTTCTATGATATAGTAAAAATTCATTCCTGAGCAAAGTTCTTCCCCAACCCTTATGTTACCAGCACGTCTTGTTGATTTAGCTGTGGTTACCATGTAATCACCATTTACTGTGTCTGCTTTATTTCAGCTGACTGGGAAGACAATGTCAAACTTAAGAGTCAGCTTCTTTCATGTACAAGTAAGCAGAAGAGCTCAGATGAAACCCAACAGGTTACTTAGGTCTTTGGGTCATAGAAGTCCTCCCACAGGATCTCCCAAGCCACCACAGACCCAGCCCTAACTCAGGGCTTGCAGTACAGTTTACCCCAAGTGCCTGCCTTGGAGCTCTGAAATGACAATCTGTCCCTCAACTACCTACAAACAGATTTCAAACCCTTCTTCTTTCCCCTGCCTAAAAACAGACAGAGCAACTCCATAAAACCATAAAACACCTTGAAACTAGGAGCTGCTGAAAGACAGCACAGAATTCTCATCAAAAAAGAAGCCAAGTACTGGTTTGCTCACGGCCTCTTAGGGAATGCAGCCAGGCTGCAGAGACTGCACCTCTCCAGGCCAGTGTTTCAGCTTTGTGCCAGACTCCAGTAAGCACTGACCAAAAACAACTTGCAAAAAAATTCTGTAACACTTAAGATCCATTGCAATCTAAACATCTATTGCTAATGAACTTTAGGAATATTGCAGTACTTTCTCACCTTGCCAATTCAAAGGTTGCAGTTTTTAGCACTGCCATTGATTTTTTTTTTTGTACATTTATGTCTTTATAACCTTTCAGAATACCTCTGAGAAATAAACAGAAGTCAACTCTCTGCTCCACTATAATCCTTATACAAATACACATCAGAAAAAAAAATTAAAAACCCCCATGTGTAAATGTAGTACAGTCATGAACAAGACAGGCAGACATAATCTGTCAACAACTTGCACAAATGGTGATTTTGCTAGTGCACTATTAGTAATAATGACCATGCTTTACTCAGCCACATATTACTAGAAAGGTCAATACTGCATAGCCTATTTGTTTTTACACACGTAAGAACAGATATAATATGTACTCCTTTCAAGCATGAATATAGCATTGAAAAGGCCTCTGGTGTTCCCTTAGTGCTGGAAACTACTATTGCCGTGTTGGCATTCATCTTAACAATTTTCAAATTGTTTCATATGGAACTCTGATTATAAAAAAGACTCAAGACAGTCAGAAAGAAATCAAGTCTCGAAAGAGGATAATTACAGAAGTTACAGATGGTCACTTGTAGCTCTAAGTTTCACAAAAGGCTTGTATTGTTTCTTAGGCTTCTCTGATTTCCTCTTGACATAAATTCTGAGAAGAAAACTCATGTTTATTGATGTTAGCAGCTGGATGACTATACAGCTTTGCTGCTATTGTACAGTGGATCAGTTCCTCAGAGACTTTGACTCCCATTTCTACTTCTCTTTGCCCCCACTTTTTCTTGGTGTTTTCTTTGAGTTTGTTTGGGGTTATTTTGGTGGAGTACAATGTGCAGTCCTGGTAATAAACCCTCTGTGTGTATAGTGCATTGAGATTTCCCCATGGTATTTCACATGGCTAAAGCAACCCAAGGCATGCAAAATGTCACATTATCATTTGCTCTGCGGATCAGAACAATATCTGTGCTCTTGCAGTATTGGCAATTTCTCCATGTCCTAGACAAGGTCAGAAGCTCATTATAGCAATCAAATTAAGCAAATAATCAATTTTGTCTGCATCAGCTGCATTATGCTTTAACTTTTCCTTTAACCCTTCCTCTTCTCAAGCAAAAAAATGTTTTAAGCCACTATTTGATGTTAGTCATTATTCCCCCATATCTTACCCTTTCTAGCCAGATATTAAAAATGCAAGACACTTTGCAAACAACCTCTAGCAACTTCTGAAAATAATCAGCTTGACATCAGCTGAGAAATTATTTCTCACCAGAGTTTAATCAGATTGGATGTGCATAATCATTCAGATACACAAATCTACCCTTTTTTTTTACAGAAGAAAATGCAATCAAATTATATTTCCAAATAAGTGCTGTATTTTGGATGACTAAGAAAATTGTAAACATATGTATTTGCTCAATTATAAATGTGTGCCATGTGTCACAATAACATGCACTTTATACATTAAAAGAAAGTACAGCTGAGTGAGAGAAGGGAAAGAAAACAGGAAGAAATGAGAAAGTGAAAAAAAAGAGAAAGAAAAAAGAAAAGGGAAAAAGAAAAGGGAAAAAGAAAAAAGCAAGGAAAGAGAAAGAAAGAAAGAAAGAAAGAAAGAAAGAAAGAAAGAAAGAAAGAAAGAAAGAAAGAAAGAAAGGATTCAAGTGCATATGCTGTCATCTCTGTTCTGTTAATATATCTCTGCCTGCACTGAAAAAACTAACTGAACTTTAAGAATAAAGACCATATATAACACATATGAACTTCACATTACATATAGATAACATTAAAAAGGATATTTAAATAACTGTTTGCCACATCAGAAATTTGCCTTCTTTTTTAATCTTAACTGTTCAAAAACATTGATTTAAAATAAACTGCAACCATACCTTTCATGGAATAAGAAATCCTTTAGGAGTTTTTCAGTCCATTTCCAGGCAGCAGAGAAAGCAATGAAACACACAGCTAGCAGGGATCCTGTTCTGTGAATCTTGATCTTTAAAAGAAGTAAGAAAGCTAAGCAAGACACAACCTTTCAACTGGGGCAGCATTTGCAAGTCTCTTTGAATAAATGCTCAACTTTTGCAAACTGGAAAACAGTTCCGTTCAGCATCATCCCCGCAGCTGGCTTCCACGTGACGTCAGTGCACGGAGGATGGTTTTAAAGCCATCTCTTCCAACCCCCAGCTTTGTAACTTTATATCTCCTCATATTTTGTGTAAACAACTCCAAGTCCGGGACATTTTTAGGTTTTATAGTTCAGTCCAGTCTTTAAAGCTTGCCGAAGCAGCTAGTGTTAATATCAAAGCTGTGACAATAGGCAATTTTAGGTTTCTTTTATTGTTGTCTATGCTGTAAAGGAAGATTTTTTTGCTGTCTTCAGACCCAGTTTTCAGGGTTATATTTTTTAGTATGATCATTTTGAGCTTTGCAACTTGATCCTGCTTAACTGCTTTGTAAAAGGAGTTTTGTTTAAAGCAGTGATTTTGTTGGTTAACAGCTATCTTAAAGAGCTAAAAGCAGACCACTCCTCCCTAAAATCCCCTTCTGTACTCTAAATATGCTCTCAGTTATGAAATGCAGAATTATTGGGCACTGTGTAATCCTACTGTCTTGACTGTCTTGCATTCTGGGAATGGCAGTAACGGTTTCTTTGGGATATACCCAAATATTCCTGATACTTTATAATGTTTCTGGATCAGATTCCACAGTCTGTTAATTCACTTTGTATCTCAGCAAAGCAAAACACTTGAAATTGGACGAAGAATCTCCCTTGAACAGGGAAAATCATCTCTGGCACAAGGCTGGTAAAGAAGGTCCAAAAACACCTTGGGCTGGATATAAATCCCTAGGAGTGTCCACAGCAAGTGTTGGCATGGGATGAGGGAAGGGAGCGTGACAAAAGCAATCCAGCAAGCGAAAGTCCACAGGAGACCCTGAAGCCAGAGCAGCAAAAGTCAGCTGCTCCCCCTGCTGAGCCGCAGGCAGGAGGAGCCCAGCTCGCTCCTCAGGTCTCTGACCACCACAGTAACTCTCCTGCTGCACCGAGAGTTAAACTGCTCCCATTTTTTGGCAGCCCGAGAGAGACCCTGGGGGAAAGCTTCGCACACACTGTCCTGCTGGTACTCGTGCTTGGGTGTGTCTGCAGACAGCAGCTGAGACAGGTGGCAAATTTACCTTTCAGGGAACATTTTGCCCCATGTGTGCCTGGAGAAGGGCCACAAAATACTTCACTGAGGCAGCATAAAACTGGACAAATCCTGCTGTCAGATGGATGACTTGGAATGCCCTAAGCAGGAACATATTTCTATGGGCAGTGCAGCTGATGACAAGAGGATCAGTGAGAAAAAGAGCACGATATGAGGATTCACACAGCCTTTGCTTAGTCAGCACCCTCCTCATTAGAACAGTAAGTTTTTACCTGACAAAATCCATTATACAATCCAGTATAAAGATTTGAACTCTGGGTGCATTTTATAGTAAATACCAAACCCGGTTACAGGGAAAACACATTTTTTCTCCTTATATGGTCTAGCTGTAAGTCTCAGCAAATACATTAATTGGGTGCTTATTCTGCTCCCATGTAACTTAAATAATGGGACTTGGGCTATTTGTGAAAATTGTAAAGATTATCTAAAAATTGAACAAATGTGCCCCAAGTACACAACTGAACGTTCCTGAAGAAAATCCCCAGACTCTAAACTCTGAGTATTTAAATCTAAAGAAACAGTATGACTTTCTTTTGTGAGGTTAGGTCTCAAGGGCCAGCTGACATGGCTGGGAGAGAAGCCGGAGTGCTTGGGGGCAGAACTGAGCCCACAGCTGGAGGCCAGGCATCAGCGCACTGCCTCCTCCCTGAAGCCAGCACAGCTGCACTACTGCACATGTAGGCAGACTCTTCAGACATGTTTTTTTACTCTTATCCATCAACAGGGGCTATCATTCTTGTGTCTTTAATATTGCTAACTCGATGCCTCTTGTCTTGCTACGTGGACTCTTTGAAGTAAAACTAGTAAAAATAAATAAAACAATGGGCTAAATCCCAGGCTTGAGTTCTCAGTCAGGAAAACGCCTACATTTCTGTCAGTGTGAGGAATTAGAAATGTGTGAGACTCAGGGGCTCACTGGGAGATAAGCACTGGACACACCCCATAGGTCAAAGGAACACATTAAATTCATCCTTATATGGAAAAGGTGAGATAAAGAAAACATGAAGTGAGTTGTAAAAACATGGTGTCATTGTTCTATATACCCTTAAGTGTAGCAGTAGAGAATTCTGCTTTTGAGGATAAGAAATTATTCAATAGAGACTGCCCCTCCTCCAGCATCAGTAGACAAAGCAGCAAATGTAGCTTCTTGGTATCTGGCACAGATGAAATACACAGGAAGACTACTGTAGGCTTATTACATCCAACATATTGCTTCCACAGGAAAAATATATTTTGTCCATGTCTGGTACCAGCACTGCTTGGGTCAAAAGTCAGAACCTCAAGAAAAAAAAAAAAGGTGCAAAGGCATTTTAAGCAAGACCGCTAAATTTCTCTTCATCATGCAAGACTGGAGACAAAGCAGCATGAGTTTTAGCATGAGTTATAATCTGATCATATACTCAAGGCAGTGGCTAATAAAATCTACTGAAGACTACTTCAGGGCATCTTTGGCTGCAACAGCTTGGTTATAGCACACCCATTCTGCCACGGCCACAAAAGCTATTGACAAGAAGGAAGAAGAGGACTGACACCACTGCAATCCACCCAACCTCACCATTAAGATTCCTGAATGATGTACACCTTGATAATCCTGGTATATATACCTTGGGAGTGGCTATATACAACAGGAAACAGGCAGAAGGGAATACAAACTCTGTCTCCTCTTACTGGTGTGTGCTTCTGCAATAGGATATACCTCAGAGGAGAAACAGAGCCAGCTAAGTGTTATGTCATGTCACTGCTCCAAGGTTACATTGGAAATCGGTGGCAGATACTTTAGATGTTTACTTTAAATAGAGCCACCGTAATTTTCCCCATAGGCAACTGCATGTGTAATGGCAAAAGCTGGATTTGAATATCACTTCCCCTGGCATTAAATCAGAGACAGAAATGTAAGCCAATGGCAACTACGTCCCTGATACTGATGCCTTTAGAAGTCTCCTACTCACCTATCAGATTCTGAGGTGACTAAGGAGAAGGGCATGTAGTACCCTGCAGCTCTGCTTGTTTTTGTAAACAAGTCCTGAAGTTCATGTGCAGTTCATCTCTTTTTATAACACATATCTAGACAGCCATGTTTTTGGCAATTTTCTATTTTCCGACTGCCAGGCATAGCTCTGCACTATAGCACCTGCTCTCTTCTAGTTTTGATTCTGTTGCACTGGTGACATGTGTCAGCAGACACTTATTCTATCTCTCAACTGGAGCTTCAGGCATGGATATTTTTGGTTGAAAGAAGTATTTCTGAGCCTGGAGAAAATGGTCATTCTAATGGAATGGGAATTTTTCAGTAGCAGTAAAAGAGAATATCTGTAGAGGGATTTTGTCAGGGCATTCAGAGCCAGCTCTAAACAGGAAACAAATTTAATTGAATTTTTCTGGTACCATTAAAGGAAAAAATGCACCTATTCCCTAAATTACATAAAAATTCACTGGAGATATTGCCAATTTCTACAAGTGAAAAAATATCATAATTAGATCTACAGAAGGAAGATCTTTTCCTTTTGAAAGAATACAGAATAAATCCCCTGGGAACATAGGAAACAGAAATTTAATATTTCAGGGAAGTGCTAAATGAAGGCAATTTCACGGTTCAAATTCAATAGCTTTTTTCCCCTGGAACATTAATACTTCACCAGAATATTCCAAAATGGGAACGGTGAATCTGCTAAATGAGATTTCAACTGATAGGTAACCTGGCGTATCCAGCTCCTTGCCACATGCAAACAAAATCTGTATTCTTCTTACTGTTTGTCTTCAGAACTCTGAGCTGTGCAGCAGGCAGAATCAGTGAATCAGCAGTGTTCTGGCTGTCTCTGCCCTGCCTGACTCCAATGCACTCCTGCTCAAGGATGCTGATGTATTGAGCTGCATTTGCTCACTCACCTGTGAGATGGTCTTCACCCACCAGGCCAGTTACTGAGTGGGGAGAATCTGCTTTCTTTCTTGGCAAGTATAATTACTGCATTTCGTAATATCAAGTTATTTCAATTTAGCAAGACATAGAACACTTATTTTTTTGGCTAGATCTTATCATCTGGCTATGGATAAATGGCCATACTCATTCTATTAGCTTTCTCAGCATCTTTTAAAGTTGTGCAATATCTGGCATGAAACAGATCAGCAGCTCAAATCACTCCCTTCAACCTCAATGCAAAAGGACAAGAAATACACATCTCATTTCTCATTAAGATTTCCCTGTGAGGCTCCTCACCATTCTCCTTGCTCATGAGAGATTCAAAGACTGTGTGGAGCTTCTAAAATAATTTTGTATGCTTTAGTGTGCTTTAATTTCAGACTGCTGCTTGTGCAATAGCTTCCTAAATGTCCCAAAAGGTCTCAGCTTTGATTTTGCTTTGTTGATGCCTGATGGAGAGCTCCAGCTTTTATGCAAGAAAAAACACAGTGAGAAATCAATTGGATTGTAATTGCCTGTGCTGTGCAGAGATTATCTCCACCTTTCATCTCAGTAATTCATTCTTTTCTGATTTCTGAGAAAGAAACAAATATTTCCCAATTAATTTCCAAGATTTATTCAATGTATGAATTCAGTGTATTACTATGTTAAGAATGTTACTGATACACTCTGTAAATCAAGCCCTCTGTACTCATTTTTATTGCATACAACACCAAGAAAGGTATTAGCAAGTGTAGGTTAAAAACTAGAAGCCCAGAACTTCAGATCTTAGATTAAGTATGACTTTTTCTCTCTAATGGAAATTGAGTCAGTAACATTTAAGAAAACACAAACGATTGGTTTTTCCTCCACAGGAGATACTAAAGCAGAAAGAAACTGAAAAAGTCAGTTTTGTGCTAAGATTTGGTATACCAAGTTTAAGCCTCAAATTGTATTTTTAATGTCCAAATTGCAAATCCATTGGGAAAAAAAACCCTCCTAGTGTTTGCAGCAGCTGCTGAAAAACAAAAGGCCTTTTCCAGTTACAGAAATTCACTGTGAATTGATCATATCTTGCCATAATAGTTTTTAATATGTGGAACTTAATTTTAGGTAACTGCATAAATTAGAGCATCTTAGAAATTTCTCAGAATTACTTTGGGCCTGGCTTTATCCTTAACTGGGAAACCAGTCAAAGCTATCAATTAATCTCCCATATATTGATTATAATTTCCTTCAGACATCTCACTAACTATAAAATGGATAATGATGAAAACACCCCCTGGTAGAAGTAAGTATTTGGATTAAATCAAGGAGTTGAATGATTTAGCTGATCAAGGTCACTGCACCTGCAGAGTGTGTCGAGGGAAAGCTAGACAAAGAGAAAAATACTGTATTTTTAAATAATGAATATTTTTACTATTTTTTCATTCTCATAACAAAAATTTTATTGCACCATCTCTTGCCGCTCTCTGAGGATTTTCCCTCAAAATGGTGTCTCAGCTATTTCAGGTAGCAGAGCAAAACCTAGGCATGGAGATGAACTGTTCTCACTGGGGAATGAATTAAGTGAACAGAGAGCTAACAGGATAAATCAAAGAGAATCCTTACCACTAGCTAGAAAAACAGCTGCTTTATTTATTACCACTCTTTACTACTACATTATTCAACATGGAAACTGCAGAAAAAGAAGTGTCATTAATACACATACTTGTTCACCCTTCGAGAATTCATATTTGTGGGACTCAGTGGTTTCAGAATGGGTCAAGTAAAACAGAAAAGTGAGCTCCATCAGGCATTTCAGATGAGGTTTTCATAGTGGGAGATTTACTGCTTGTAGGAACTGCTATGTAAGTATGAAAGAAAGAAAGAAGTCACCTGTACTCTTACTTCAGCCTCTCCCAGGCAAGAAAGGAATATTCAGTGACTGTTGATGCACACGCTTGTACAGAAGCTTTCCTCACTACGGTCACTGGCTACCAATGGCACGGTTAGACAGGGGTCACTCAGCAAACCAAGAGTTACTATGTCCATTCAAAACTCCTGCTCAAATCTGGGGAGAGAACGTAGACCTGTGGTGACCACAGACTGGGAAATGTTACCTGACAAACTTGACACCAGCCAAGGTGACTTACACCACTCCCAATCATCATCAGTTCAATCAATCATCAGTTCTACATCAATCAGTTCAAGTCAGACAGTAGCACGGCCATTTTTCTAGAGCACACAGAGAATGCATCCAGCCTATATCTCTCAGAAGACTCCTCAGCTACTCTGATACCTTCTCCTCATGCTTCTCATTCTCAGAGGCTCCAGCTCCTGGCCACCCTTCCAGATATAGTGCTCTATATAACAACTATTTTGACTGGGGCCTAATGCACATAATACAGTGCTGAAAAACATTATCATCACAGTTATGCAAAATATACATACAAGCTCTGATATAAAACTGCAGAATACACACAGAATGTGGCTTTACTATTCATGTGGCTAAAACACAAATTATTTTTCTAGGAGTGGGGAGAGGAAAGTAACAGAATCCTCACACCCACTCTGCATTTTTCTGTTTTGTTTCTGCTTTGGTGCAAATTAAGGAATATTAAATTGGTTCCAGTCCTCAGGAAATTTTTATTCAAAAATTACAACACCAGACAAAGTGAAAAACTCAATTTTCTGTTTGCTTACCTGGAATACCACAGTGAGCAGGTTTCCTATTCAACTGGGTGACTTTTTGGTATGTTTTTTTGCAGTTCTTTTGGTTTGGATTTGGTTTTGGCAAACAAGTAGTCTTCAGTGTTTTTACAGCAGTGGCTATTACAGAAACTATGTCTCTTGCACTTCTTATCTTGGAGGGTGGACAAAATAAACAAACTGAAAATAACACTACAATGAACAGTAAATGATGAATGACTTACAGTACAAAAAACAGTGTAAAAAGGAAGACAAGTTTAAATATTGTTGTGTATGAAAGGGATGAAAATAATACAAGGATGAGAATAAGTAAAATGATAGGCTGGAACATCTGGGAAAGTAAATACAAAGACAAAGAGAACAGTCAATTAATGGAATAGCAAGTCCAAAGTTTCAACAAAATAAATAGTGAATCAGAATATGCTTGTGGAGGGACCAAGTGCCCATCTCCCATTTACTTCAGTAGGAGTTCTGCATGGTCAAGCACCGAAATGTCCAATTGTTAAATATTCAATTGTTGTTATTTTTTTAGAGAAAATACTAATTAGCTTGTTTGGAATTTGTGTAGGTCCATGCAGTGCTCTGCCTTTAAGCTAATGGGAGCTCTACAAGCTCAGAACTACTGCTAGATCAGAAAGTGAGCATGCTAAATGCCGTCTCTGTTTGATTTCATGCAATACATGTATAGTAATTGATTAGCTTTAAACTCACTGCGTCTGTGACTTTCTGATACAAGGAAACAAAAGACTAATTAGTCAGCATAGGAATAAGAATAGCTTTCAGCTTCACCTGGCAACTACTTCGACTGTAAACTAGCAAGACAGCACAAAGTAAATTAACACAGCAAGAGACTTACAAAACATTGGATAACTTCATTAGCAATAACAAGATATGCCAACTATAGGATTGCATGATAAGATAAGGGTAGGTAATTTTCATTTTTCATGGCAAAAGATCTTGAGTCAGCAAGGAGTTTCCTCCCCAAAATCTCTCTGAAACAATTCTGCACAAAAACAAACCACAACAAAGATGCTTATTACTGCTGCATGCAAGCAGTGATCAACAGGCCTTCCACAAGATGCAATCTACTACAACAATTACAATATCCACATTACTGAGTGGCTTTGTGACTCCATAAAGTAGATTTGCATGGTTTCTTTTAATCTATGGTTTGCCATATTCTCTACAGTTTTTGAAATTTAGTATTTCCTCCTGTTTAAAATTTATAAAATTTTCCTTTTAATCATTTAATAGGAACCTATCCACTAAGAAAACAATAATGACCATTTATGAATCATGTTCATATGTACCAAAAATACTGTTTGCACTGCCTTTAGTGGCAATGAAGGCCCAACTCCATCAAATGCAATTGCAAAGCCAAAAAGGAGTAAAACGTTCTATCTCCTAGAACATAACTTTAATTTTCAGGAGACCAGATTTATTCACTGTTCACAAACAACCCTATTGGCAGAGTATGTTTTCATATGGCCAAATAAGAATTTCAAGTAATATAAGAAACAGTGATTTTTGTCCACTGCCTAGAATTAAGAATTTTCTTTTTGTGCCATAGATCGAATTTGAGGATTAATTTGCTTGGCAGAGCCTTTTTACCTGTAGGCCGTAATAAGTAAAAGTCTACCTGACTCACTGACAAAGGTTCATCGGCACTTCGATCGTCTGAAGACTTTGGAACTTCGAGCCTGTCGATGAAAGCCTGGAGCTCTTTCCTGAAGGCCTTCATCTGCGCATTGATCCGGTACAGGAGCTCGTGCTCACGTATTCTGCTGCCATCATCTTCCTCGTCCATCAGTCCAAAGAGGTCCCCGTTAGCCACATAAATTCTTGCCTCTGTGATGATGGTGCTCGTGTCGGAAATTAGGCGATCTATTGTCTTGCCGAGCCGCTCGGCTTCAGAGCGAATGTCCTTCATCTGCTGCCTGTCAGTGAAGCTTTTCTGCCACCCTGATGGTGTTGGATAAAAAGACCTCGTGGGTGTCAGGCACCGAATGTTGCGCACCTCTTCGGAGTCACTTTCCCCACCGATGGGACCTTCCCTTTTGCGGTGAGGGGGGCGGGAATCATCATCACTCTCCTTTTTTCCCGCATCACTTTCCGCATCACTGTCTCTCGGGCTGCCACGGATTCCCAGATGAGAGGCCAAGTCGTAGCGCTGCATGTTGGACATTAGGACTCTGTTCTCATACTGGAGCTGCATGACTTTGCCACTCAGCTCATTGATCTGCATTCGTGCAGCTTTTAGCTCCTCCTGTAATGCTTCTGTCTTGGCATTGTCATGGTGCCTAGAGCTCTCATGGGCCCCAGACTTGTACTTGTATTTGTTCAGCTCAGCTGTTATGCGTTTGTTTTGTTCTTCTAAATCAGCTACATTTCTCCTCAGCAATTCTGTTTCATCTTCTACTAGCTGCAAATGCTGTCGTAATTCTGACAGGGATTCATTCTGCTCTCCCAGGAGTGGGTTAGTGGTCCCTGAGAAATCATCTCCTCTTAAATCATCAAGCTCGGCTTTCAGTCCTCTATTTTCTACTTCTAGTTCCACTATTTTCCTCCCAAGGATGTTAGCTTCCTCCTCCACAAGCCTCAATCGAAGCTTTAGTTCAGCTTCTCTTGTGGTAGGTGGCCCACCTGCTTCACCTTTTGGCAAGGGACTGTCCAAATCCCCATAAAATGATCTGTATTTTTGCAGCTCATGTTCAAATCTGTCTTTCTCTTTATCAATTTTAGCCATTTTCTTCCTCATCAAGGCTGCTTCTTCTTTGACAAACTGTAGCTGGCATTTCAGGTCTTCATTGTCATCCTTGGGAAAAAAAAAGCAGTATCTGAAGAAACTTGAAATCAAACAGGAGACCTCCAGTGGGATTGTCTTAATTTACAAGATTATCACAGGTACATGGCTTTAGATACTAAGATATTTTCCTGCAATACTTTTTCACTGGTTAATAAATTAGAAAGAGGGGGAAATACTTTTTTACTTGTGACTAAAATTTGCACAGTCTCCAGAAGTACCTTGGGGGGTGGGAAAAGGGGGGCTTGTAAAAAACCTTATATTTTCTATGCTTGCAACATTATCATACTTCACAGTGTTCAAAAATCATGAAGCCAGCACAAATAGAGCCTAGAAATCTTGTTTCACTGCTGCTGCCATTTACTTTGCCTAAAATACAGAGCAGGGGAAAGCTGGTGGGTTCTGTTGCAGCACCAAGTTTGTTTAGGTGGTCCTTGAGATTAGTGGTGTCTGACTGCAGATCTGGGGTAAGAGCTCTTCCATTTCACAGCATACAGGAAAACAAAGGGCAAAGCAAAAAGCAAGGCAAGAGCAAATATGTAAACCATGTACCCCATTTCCATAGTTCCCTGAAGTCTCCACATAGGAATCAAGGCTACAGTTACTTGCAACATACCTCTGTTGGTGTCTGCTGTGACTTTTTTTCTAATTTTGGTGGGTCTTTGCTTCCTCTCCTTTTCAGTGATTGCTGCAATTATAACAAAAGGACATGCACTGAATTTTTTCTAAAGGTAAACTAAAGATGTATATAATTTGTATATCATTAATTTTAAAATAGAGCAAATCCAATGCCACTATAAAGGAATTAATTTCTTGTAATTTTTGAGATACCAAGTACAGAGGAAAGATGCCATAGTCCAGAAATGAAACACCGATGGCGCACAAATAAGGTTTTAGTTTAATCAGTCTGTTACCTTTTTTATTCAACACATTTTGAGACCAGTGCATTATGAATGTTTAACACATGACAAGAGTGGTAAGAAAACAGTCATCCCAAGTGGTAACTTACAGATAGGAAAGCTGAGACAAGCAGTGAAACCCAGCTCCCCATTTGATATTAACCCTGGTGGGGCCAGGGCACTTCAAAAAAGCCTTAGTCTTAGACTTCATGGCAGGACAGCTACACTAAACAGTGTCACTGAGATCTGTGGGCACCTACAAGCACACCTTTCTCTGTGTCCCACCCTCAGGCTTCAAGCTGGCAGTGTACTGCAGTCACACCTCCCTAAGTGCACACTAGGGACAAACTCACACATAGCTCTGGTCACTAGGTTTGTTCTGTTTTCAGATCATATTGAAGGAAATGCCATTTAAAACTGCTTGGACTACAAAATTCTAAAGAGAAACAAATCATACCAGCTCAAGAACAGAAACACACAAAACACACAAACACAGGTCTCCACCACCATATGCGTGAGATTCCTTGGTGCCCTGTCATCTGCTATGTAGCCCAAGAGAGTAGAAAAGGAACTCCTGCTTTCAGAGCAGGATGCACTGGGATTGAAGCCAGCTAGTGTATCCAGCAAAAATCTTGTAGCTGCTAACAGCAGAAACTTCATTATGGAAAAGCCGCAGCAGTGGAAAACAACTGCCACCATCCCACTGGCAACACTCAATACTGATCATCAAGGGAACAGCAGGAGAGAGGCGAGCAAATGAGAGAATATGTTAACACACAACACCCCACTTGCAGCTGTTCCCAGTTTTTGTGCTCCCCAGGTAAACTGTAGGCCCCAAGGCAGACAGTGATAACCAACACCCTCTCCTTCTGAGACTGTGCTCTGGTAGAAACATCCTGTAAGAAACATACTCTTCCCTGCACCAGCCAGGGAAGAATCCATCTCCATGTAAAAGTTGTCCAGTTCCACAGACTGGGAGTTAAAATATGTTCATAATTCTCAAGAAACAGAGTACAGTGGGTATGCTGCAAATAACAATCCTGTGCACTATTTGCCTGCTTGTACTAATCATCCTCTTCCTTCTGCAGATCAACTCTATTAAAAATTCCTACACTCATGGAATGCTCACTAAAAAGGAAAAGTTAATGGCATAGAAAGACTCACACGTAAATCAAATTTTTATGTCTCTTGCGGAAACATTGAATGCTCTGAAAACAAATCAGATCATAGATCTGATAGATCATAGCTAGATAGCTAGATAGCTGTAAAACACAGGCTTCTAATGGAATCCAGAAAAGACATGAAAATAGTTCAATTAACTAATTTATCCCTTTAAGTATAAACCCAGCAACTTTGGAATTCAGTCTACAAATAAAATGTCTCTTTTCCAGAGTCGCCCACGAGTTATCCTGTTATAGAAATGGTACATGGATTTTTGAAAGGGTTGTTTTGTTGTTTTCTTTTAGAATTGGCAAGTTTATAAAGCCCTAAACTTTCAAAGGAGTAGGTTCCTCTTCTGTGTTACCATTACTTATACCACTATGTATCACCACTTTGAAAAAATCCTTTTCAAATCAGTTTACACTAAAAACTTTTCCTTGCCCTGTATTTATGCCAATACCACCCACTGACAATAATAGTATTAAACAAATTAATAAATAAATAAGCTATAGCTAAACTATATTTCTGCTTTATTACCTAAGTGCCTTTTGCTCACCTCGTTGAGCTCAGCATCTCTCCAGAAATAATGAAGTTCTGGAATGCTGGACAGAAACTTCTTTTGTATCCTATGACTTTGCAGAAGATAAGAGATATAACAAAAAGTACTTTTCTAGGTTTGATGTGAAACAAAACCCCCCTGTTTTTCTCCTTTCTTGCTCTACTTTTTTGCTGTTCCTTTTAGTAGTCAGGATAGCAACATTCAAATTACAACAGTAGTTGTGCTATGTAATGATTAGGCACTACTTTCTATTCTGCTCTACTTGAACTACAACCAACTCTCCAGAGCTTGTATTGTTCACCCACAAAATCTCAGCATTTATCAAAAATTTTATAGCAGAAAGCAATGAAGAACATGCACAATTCAATTAGCAGGATGATGTGGGCAAGCAGATTAGGTCCAGCTGGAACTGGTATGATCTCTTTTCATATGAAAAACACCATGAGACAATTTCTGATCACTGGAGGTTAAGATCTCACACATCTCAGCTGACAGAAAATATCCTCACAATCAATATTCTACAACACCACGTCAGGGTACTGAGGCAATGGCAACATCATACTAAAAAAAGAATGCCACATATCAAGAAGTATATTCTGCTATAAATATTAAAATTTTGCCCTAAATACTAAATTTTTGAGCGTTTCTTCCAGATGTGCATTTCACAATTTACAGTGGCTACTCCTTCTATCAATTCTCTCAAGCCTGCAGTACTACTGCAGTCTTCCAGTTCCATTTTCAACATGAAATAAATTATTGCTGCTAATGAAATAAGCAATGGTATTCATCACAGCAAAATGGAAAAAAAGAAAAAAATGTTCAAACTAACATATGGTAGAATGAAAAAATAGCAACTCAGACTCCTGCTCACAAATCTTCATACTAAACTGAGACTGGACATTACTAAAATTGTCTGCACATTGCTTGTCACTAAAAGCCACCTCTGCTGCTTTCTCAGTTGTAGCAAAAAATCTGCCCTTCATATGCTAAAATTGGTTTTGAGTTTGTTGTGAAGGAGAGTTTGTGGGCTCAGATAATTTTTTTTCCATATAATTAAAAAAATCCTATTCAGAAGTGTCCACAGCCAGGATAAGACTGCAGATGAGGTTTGTATTAGATGCAAACCAGATCACATGCAAAGCGCAATTCTGCTGCGGTGCTCAGCAGCATCAATTCTCCAGTGGCCTTCACTGGAATTTATCCAGTGTCTTGCTGGAGATGCTAAGCACTTCTCAAGATGGCATAATCCTTCTCTTGCCAGCCCTAAATTGCAAGCCAAATGTGCAGCCCTCATGTCACCTGTCATGCTCAGTGCTTCTCAGGTAGAAAGAGACCTGAAATCCATTCTGAGAATAACACAATACAGAGATAATTTCATCACACTCTACTGAGTAGTAAAGCTGTAAAATGAACTCAAATTCTTCCTGCCTTTTTCTAAGCTAAAATAAATTTCTCAGCAATTCTCTAGTGAAGTAGTAAACATTGTTTTCATTTTGTACTGCTCCTCAGCAGTGTTTTTGAAATAAGCCAGTTAAAATATAAAGAGAGTGTTGGTACAGCTAATAGGGATATGCTTATTGTTTGCTTTGTGGACAGGTAGGCTGTGCTTTTTTGCATCTCAGTTATCCTCTGCTTTTTCATTTGTGGTTTAATTTTGCAAGCAAGTAGAACACAGAAATATTCAAGACTTCTGCTATTGAATGGTGGTAGAAGGAGTAAAGTATTGTATCACTCTGTGTACTTGTGCTAATGTCAGACAAAACCAGGATCCTGAGCTGGCAAATTGCACTAAGACTTGCAGAATAAGGAAGACATTTTAAAAACAAAGATTTTTGTTGTTGTTGTTGTTGGCAAATATAACATCTCAATTTGCCAACATAGATAGTGTCAATTTAGTTTTTACTACTTTAGACCCAGTGGCAGAAAACTAAAAAATCTGTCTTGTGTCTGATTTGATCCAGCTCTATGAGTTACACAGCCATATTGATCAAAGGGAAAATGCAGAGAGAGGCTTAGTGCAAATTTGCATTTCCCTGGTCATAGTCTGCCACAAAGAGGCAAGTTTGTGCAGCCCAAAAACTGTTCAATATTCATTGACTTTTCAAGACTGTAAAGTGTTGGGTTTATTCTGATTTTTAAAAGCAGTGCAGATGTGTTAGAGCAGTTGGGAGTCAGCTAAACAGAGCCAAATACAGCACAGTTTTGTGCAAATGAGAAGGTTTGTGGTAGCTGTGGAGATTCAAGGAGCTGCACACCCTTTGCCCTGTTCTGTGAGGAGGGATAAAGACTGTTATGGGGCCTCTGTGCATGCATAAATCCCTTGATGTGTCAGGAATTCCTCCCATGGTTACCTACCATGACTTTTAGATAATGCACCCCTAGATCAAGGCTTGAACCTAAGCATCTTGAAAAATCTTGTTAGGTTTTTCTTAAGGATTCTTTATTAATTGCTGAGATATTTATTGTAGCTTAGAATAAGGCAGGAAGAATTTGAGTTCATTTTACAGCTTTACTACTCAGTAGAGTGTGATGAAATAATCTCCGCATTGTGTTATTCTCAGAGCAGATTTCAGGTCTCTTTCCACCTGAGAAGCACTGAGCATGACAGGTGACATGAGGGCTGCACATTTGGCTTGCAATTTAAAATAAAAATTGAAAAAAATAAACCATGGAGAGTAAGAGCTGAAATAGAAGGAAGGTATTTTATAAGTTTAGACAGCCCCACACCTACTTTTCTCACTCTGGTACCAGTCTGATTTGATATAATCTAAACCCGCATCTAATACTTTTGTTGGTATTTCAACAATGGATGGAGATGAGGGGAAGGAGGACATTGCAGTGCTGGCTAGAGCAGGGTGTCCAGCTGCTTCACAAACTTCTAGAAGCTCATAAGACCCGTCACTTGATCCCCATGTCCTGTCCTCCAAAATAATGACTCTTCCCCCTAACTGAAACTTGCACAGGTTCTTATGAGAAATGCTTATTCCCAGCAAGGGAATGGGCTGTGACTCTTAGGCTAACATAAAACCTTAATGTTTATGTTAGCCTAAAACTATTATTTAAATGTTCCCTTTGCTAGAAATGTGAAAATCTCATTCTGAAAAGAAGCTTGACAGTCTTCCACTCATTATAAATATTTGATCACTGGAATGTATTTCTAATTAGCTATCATGAACAAATATTTGAGTCTTCAGCATTTATCATAAATGTCACTGAACCAGCAAATCACCTGCAAATTAATACCACAGCAGCCTTAATGGGGTAATGCAAGAATCAATTCTAGGTCCTACTCAAATTAACATTTTTTCTTACTAACTGGAAGGAAAACCCATAAAATAACATTGGATAAAGGCTGCAGGGTAGAGGTTGGAGAAACACTAAATATTGAAAAGGAAGGTCACAGATACAAATCTTTGTGCAATCAAATAAAAATCAGTTTCAGTATAACTAAATATGAAGATACAGATGTAAGAACAAGGAATAAAAGCTATGCTAAGACAACAGGAGAACTGCCTAGAGAAGACAGTAAATCTGTGAATTTAAAATAATTTAGACCAGCCTGTAATTTAAAAGACTGCTGGTAATCAGGGCAGTTGGATGTCATCATCAGTCGTGGTTTGCAGGGAGATAAGAGTCCTCTCATTACGGACAACACTGATGGAAACAGATGCATGGCAAAGACCTTCTAAGTGCAAGTACTCATCTGTGATCTAAGCAAAGGGCTTTGCTGTTATCCTAACCTGGATTCATTGGTAAGCCAGCCAAAGTCAATTAAAACAATCATGCAACCAGGATCAAGCAAAGCAAAACAGACTTGACACCTGCAGGTTTTATTCTACACATCTTGATATATTCACATCTTGTTAATACTAGCAATGAGGGGGAAAGGGGGGAAATCACATCATATGTCAAAAAAATCTAAGCAGAAACAAACGCTTCAAAAAACTATACCTGCACATCTAAGAGGTTAATCCAGTCCCTTTTACTTCAAAATAAGAAAGCAATACTTGGAACTCTCAGCCATGGAACATTATCAAAATCTGAATTTTTCTAATGCCAGGAGGTTTCATTTCTTGATACTATGAACAGTGAAGTAAGTGGAAAAAAAACCCAAAAAACAAACAGACCCAAAACATCAAAAGCCTGGTGCTCTTGTTCCTGGTTAGCATTAATTCCACATGATTCAGAAGAGATGCTGAGCTGATGCCAGAACCCAGCACACCTATAGCTGGGTGTTCCCCTGTCAAGTGACACATATTACAGCATACAGCTACAAATGTGTGCAAATGAGAGGGTCTGAAAGATGACAGTGTCTAAAAGAAGGGGGTCAGAACACGCCATTCTGCTCCCTGAAGTGCCATATTCTTCAGGGCAGTTCAGAGGTAAAGCACAACCAGCACACCGCCAGCTTCTGAAGAATCAGCTGGCTGCCTTGAACAATGGCACACAGAAGCCATTTGCTGGGCAGCGTTCCCCACCCCTGCATGTGTACAATGCTTCCCTTGTCACACTTTGCTCTGCCTCGCTCGCTCCCGCACTGCACGTGAGCTGTGTGCCCGAGGGAGACTTCAGTGCTTTGCACACAGACACACACATGCACAGCTGTATGACACAGAACACAAGCAGAGGCACAGACAATGTGCAATATCACTGTCACAGGGAAAATGCCCTTCTTGGTAGCATGTAGCTGCTTCAGATCTCCTGTTCATTTGCTGTGTTTTGCCTTGGGAAAAATGTCAGCTTGGACAGACCTTGAGCTCTCCTGTTTGGCAGAAGTAACCTGGAAACTATTTCCTTTCTCTCTATCCAGAAATGACCTTTTCTACCCCTCGTATGCTCCACTGCAAAATGGGAAAATAGATTTCACTTGTTATTAACAAGAACAGATCAGAACAGTTGGGGCTGAAAGAGACCTCTGTTATGACCAGCCCCCTCAGCAAAGCACCCAGGCACCTCCACAAATGGACAAATGTTTTGAGTCATTAATCATTTAATAGTCCAGTCTCCCACAACATCTGAAGAGCTAGTCCAGTATCCCCTGCTCAGAGTACAGACAGCTGAAGCAGGCTTCTCAGAGCCATGTCCTGTGCAGTCTTGACTTTCTCCAGAGGTGGAATCTCCTTCCCCTATAGGCAATGAGTTCAGCGTTTGAACACTTTCACACAAAAGTTTGTTCTTGTCCTGTCACTGAACACCACTGAAAAGAGACTGCCTCCTTCCTCTTTCCATCCTATCAGATATTTCATGGACACAGACCTGGGACCTCCCCAGACACCCTTCCCCCAGGCCCAGGAGCCCCATTTCAGCTCAGCCCACGCTTCAGGTCCTGCTTGAGCTGTGTGAGGTGCAGTGAGTGCATTAGCTCACCACAGTTGCTCCTGTCACAGTCATACACCTGTGACAGGAGCACACAGGTGTAGTTATTGATACACCTGTGAGCTGGTTTTCCAGCTAAACCTTAGACCTGATTCATCACCTTGAGCCTGACTGATAATCTGGACTTCATAACCTTTCATTTCTAAGTGGACTGCAGGCAAACACAAGTGGCATTATAAAGCACTGGCAATAAAACATTACCTTGGGCTGATTTTTGGGGGGATTGAGTGGGGGCGAGGGCAGGGAGAAAGACATGGGAAGGTAGTTTTAAAGGAGAAGAACCAAGCCCCATCAAAAGGCGGAGTATCATACTACATCTTCTGCATCCCACTATGTGCCATTAGGATACTAGTTAACAAACAGTATCACTTCTCCTTCAGGAACGACATACTAGTCAGAGCAGCACACAATGAAGCCATGCTTGCTTCACTCAGCTTTTCTGATTCTGGAAGTACTGGGTAATTTATGCCAGACACCTAAATTTTCAGAACCATTGCTCTGAAAAAAGTGATGTACAATTACTACTGAATAGTAAATTTAGAAATACTTGTGCTAGCTTTATTGCACATGTCTCTCCTGTCCATGTTCCATTTGAGGTCGTGCCAATTTGTTTCACCTGTTTTTACACTGGAAACTGCACTGAGGTCACACCCTGAGGGCCCATGACATGTTCCAGAACAGCCATCTGTACTGTGACAGGACAAGGTTCCCTTCCTTACACTGAGTTCAGCCAAAATGCAGAGCAGCACGTACCTCCATGGTGCTACTTCCTATTTACTCTCCCAAAGCCAGGACAAACTACCTACAGCTGTGAGGCTTTGCCAAACTCCTTTCAGGAGCACCTGAAGGATGCATTGGGAAATTCCATGTGCAGAATAACTGAAAAATCTGTCAGGCTACAGAGCTCTCTGGAGGTTTTTGAAACTGTAGATTTGCTAGAACATTCAGGGAATGCAAAGACAGAAAACTCTTTTCATGTGGGATTTCTGAAAAGCTCAGTTTAATACTATGAGAAAGACAGCCCTGAAACCAGCAATGACCACGTACACTAAATAACAGAGCTATGGCAACTTTTCTTTCAGTCTAAAACATGCTCATATTTGACCTGTATCAGCACATTGCAAATACTCTGTTATTTCAGCTGTTTCTTTGAAGGGACAGGTGCACTTAAGCAGGACTAAATACAGTGGTACAAGAGACAGAAAGCATATGTATAACTATTACTCATCAAAGCCTTGGTGGGACTTCCAGTAATACAATGACATCTGGTGTACATTGATTCCCTACAAAAACATGTATCTAGACCTCTGGTTCAGCACCTAGAAAATGTCTCTGTTCTGCCTCTATAAAGCCTTCCAAGTAATAGAGAGCAATTTTGCAAAGTCATATGGATTTCCTTAAATCCAGAGAATCCTAGCCTACATCTATTTTCCCGTTCATGTTTTTGTACTAGTACAAAGATACTGAATTTGTCCTCTCTACTGTGCAATCTCTTTCTTTAAGATCTAAAGTAAACATACATAGTGTCTTACAACAAAAAATAAATTTTCCACCTGCCAAAAATGAAAAAAATGAGCAAAAATGAAATGTGAGCTGGAATTTGAAAAGTACAATATATTATTAAAAAAACCCAAACAAAACCAACTTAGGCAAAACAACAACAAAAGAACCAGGGTGGATTATATGTTGTCTCTGATACTGTGAAAAGTAACATAACAGAGCTATTTAAGAATAACCTAAAAAAGTGAGCTCATTTATACACTTTTAAGTGACCTGGCAACTTTTTGTTTCAATTGTGAAGTCAAGTTGTTACCCTTATGTCTAAATTGCATATAGGGGCACTTGAATGTCCGTTTGAGTAAAGCGATACTGAAATTGGGAACTACAAAAATAAAAACTTTTTTCTGTGACTGAAGACCATTAAGGAGCCTTCTAATATTGTATTTCCCAGATTTTCCTCCATTTGTTAATGTGGTATCATATTTTGGCAGCCTTAGTGAAGCCAGTAGTGAGGCTGCCTACTCAGCAAAGAGATAAAAAAAGGTTTTCTTTCTCCTTTATATCTTGAGGAAGTCCTACCCTTAAGTCTGTATTAAGAGAAATACATCTTTTACCACCTGCGCCATGGAGAGTTCATGCTCACAAACCATTTTCTGTGATAACCAGTTACCATCTACCACCTGATCCACAGTTCCCATCCTGTCCATTACTTCCATGGACAACTGGGCATGCCAAGTGATTGCCCCTTGCCAAGTAATTCCCAGCAGTAGGAAACCACATGGCAACAACAGACTGGATTTGCTGTTCTGCATCTCATTTGCCATCTCATCTGGCTCCATACCAAGTCACAGAACCTTTGCCTGGTTTTTACACTAGTAAATGGAATGGTCAGAGACTGTTCTCAGGACCCAATGCCAACTGGCTCTTCACAATTCAGTCTCCTTTCAACTGTGATGACAATACAGCTGAACTTCCCTACAGCTTCCTTTCAAACAAACAGGAACACATCCAAATTGTCAGTCAGTAACAAGCTCTGACCCAGGCTAGACCCCACATCATGCCCAAGCATTGAAGCAGTGGTAGCTGACCCAGGTCAAAACCATCTAAGGGACACGTTAGCAACTGCTTGTTTAGTGTGTAGGCCCTTCCTTAGCCTGATTTACTTTACATATATAGTTTTTGACTGCTGGAAGTGCTTCTGTAGCAAAAAACATCTTTTAAAAGAATGACCCAAGCAAAAACAAAAAAGGGTTTCAGGTGCTTGAGATCAAAATGTTGTGACTGATGTCCTTTCTGTAAAATATAGTTTCTATATGTTTGGAAGCTCAGGTTTTATTCTATACTTCTGTTTCAGTTAGGTTTTTTGTGGGTTTTTTTAAGATGGTCATTACTTTTTTTTTTTTCCTTTAAAATACAGCTTACTGCAAAGACACTCTAATTTTACCTGGAGAGTGTATATAACATCAGTAACTCCTTTGACAAGAGAGCTTGCAAATCTAAGGCTGCTGCTATCTACCACAGAGATGAAGGAAAATAAAATAAGATTCTGACACAAGGAAAGAATTCTCCTGTCCCCATGAAATCAGAGTAGCTGCATTATGTTTACAGATTCAAAAGAACTGATCAGTCTTTATTTTGTGATGGCTAAATCAGTTTCTGTTTTAAACCTATCCCAGATATACTCTTTTTTACTACAGCTGCCACTCCTTCATTATTACTTCCTAATCAGCCATCAATCCTGCCACTTCTTTTACACACCTTTGTCCATTTTCAGACCATACAGCAGAAATTCACAAAGCAGCACACCAACTTCAATGACTGAAAAATATCCCTTCCAGGCATCTTTATTCACATAATCTCTTCACAATAAGATATTTATGGAGCTTTATTCCTTTGAAATAATTCCATACTTATTATCTATGTTTTGGAATACATTATTATTGACCATCAGGCTGTTTATATTCAATTTTGAGTAACTCTCTTGAAGCAAACGGCTCATGTGAATTGCTGATGGCTGATAGATAATTAAAATCCAATTTTACAAAGTTTAAGCATCAGCTGCTTCTCAAATGCACTTCTTTTTTCCTACTTATGGCATGACATTTTCAGAGAATTACTACAGCAGATTCTGTCACACAGACTAATTTCTTTCTCCATTATGATGCTTTTCTCATATTCAAAGAACCAAACCAAAGCAAACTCTGCTTATTCCAGTCCCTGTGAAATTGCAGTGTGCTCTGAGCCAGTATGTCAGAATCACACCCTCACAGGTTATGAATAGCATCCCTGCTGAGTACTGTTTTTAAAGGAATAAAATATTTGGGCAAGACACCAAAGGTAACAGAATACCACACATGCAAGTCTGACTGGGGGTTATGCATCTGCTGGGATGTGGTGCTTAGAAATCACTGAGCTGTGCTTGGAGATAGAGGAGTTTTTTTCCTGTACAAACCCAGGCAGACCTTTGTTTCTCATCTCTTTTTGAAAAGTCATCTAATTATCCTGTTGTTCTCTTCATCAAAACAAGTTGCCTTTTTTTGAGACAACAAACCGAAATTCCAGATCACAGAAACCCTCTGCTTAAAGGTACTGTTGGTAAAAGTGTTGCTGATAGACTTAGTATTGGATACTCCAAAAGACACAGGAAGGAGCTGGTCTTGTGAGAGCCCAATTAAATCCTCCCCTGCTGCCATCTGGTGCCAGGAGCAAGTAAATTACTGTAACTCTCCAAAGAGTTCCACTTACTGCACTGAGCCTGTGAGGATGAGCAGCTAGAGCAGCCTCTCATCTCACTCTGCTTAACCTTGCTCCCTCCATTACCAGCTGTTTGAAATGAGGCTCTAACTCTGAGGAAAAATGAAAATACGAGGTGCAATTATGATGTGCTTGGGTGACAGCATGATGGAGGAGACTTTCTCTTTCAAACCAGAACAACCAAATATCAATTTCCAGTGATTCACATGCATGCAGCATGGGCAACAAACAAACAGAAGCTAGAAATCCATGAACATTCACATAGTTTTGACCTCACTGGAATCACAGAGATGTGTCAGGATAGCCCACATGCCTGGAGTGCAGCAATGGATTGATGAAAACTCTAAAGGTGAGGAAGAAGGGTTTGGCTCTACACAAAAGAGCAGCTCAATTGCATTTGGTGTTGTCCTGTGAAAGGTGATGGACCAGCTGTGAGCTATGGGCAACAATCAGAGGACAGAGGAGCACTGAAGTGTCTCCTCCTGATCATCTGATGCACAAGGGGAAATACATGAAGCATTTTCCGACAACTAGCAGTCACATTATTTCTGCATTGGATTGAAGACAATTTTTGCCACAGGTGATTAATAAGCCAGCTGTAGCAATTACTTTGATGGACCTCTTGCAAACAAGGAATCAGTGGTCAGAGGTTGAATGGTCAGTGGTACCATTGGCAGCACTGGCTGTGAGATGGTGAAGTTTAAGGTCCTGAGAGAAGGGATCAAGATGAGTACCAGGCGAGCAAATTCTGAAAGCATCCAAATATGTAATGTTAATGTTGGATATGGCTGCCTTGCCTGTTGGAAATGCTGCAAACCACCGCTCTCTATGAGACTTGTTTCCAGTTTCTTACAGCCTCATTACATTTTAAGTGTTGCAGATTTTCCACACCAAGCGTCTGTCCTGGGATAAGTTACCAGCACTCTTAATATTTTGCGAAATTTAAGCAAATTATTCAGCTCTTTTTAAGATGAAAATACTCTTGTTTGCTCATAGTAAATTATTCTAGCAACTGTTCTCTTGAGACATCCCAATATGTCTGTGTTCCAGACCATTTTTATGTTTATATACAATGTATACCTCATACTTTCCTAACTCATCAAAAGGATGACATAACCTTTTAGAAATTTTCCATTCCTATATATTACCAGGTAATTATTCATTGGAGCTTACCAGTTTGAATTGCTGAAAATTCAGTATTTATAAATTACCTCACTCTCTCCCACTGCCAGCTATCAATCTGCACGTTTTCTCCAGCTGACAGATTATGTTCCAACTCCAGGGCCAGAAGGCAAAGCCAACTAGTCCTGCAATTGCTGTTCCATGAGGGTCTGGATAAAGCTAAAGCCAGACATTAGAACCAGAAACCTTCCTTCAGGTACTCACAGTGATAAGTTCCTGTTTCCTAGCACAGAGAGTGATCCTCCACTGCTCTCAGTCCAGATGCAAAAATGACAAGCTAAGGCTTGGAAACAAGGAAAGGAACAGAACAAACCAAGGAAGCTGACAGATTTGCATGAGGGGGTGGAGGAACCAGGGGAAAAGTAAAAATTTCACAGCAGATAGAAGTTGTAGCTAAGAAATGGGGATAATATATTTGAAGCAGAATAAGAGCAAAATGAACTGGAAAATTCTTGAAATCCAGAGAGGAGAATGGACACTCACGAAGAGTTGGAAGGATGCAGGGAAGGAAAGAATGGTGGGAGAGAAGGACAAGACTGGGACTTAGAAATCAGAAGACAGCAAAACAACTACTACTGTCAGACATAAAAGAAAAAGAAAAAAAGAAAGAAAAGAGAAAGAGAAAAAAGAAAAAGAAAAAATAGAAAAGAGAAAGAAAAAAGAGAAAGAGAAAAGAGACAGGATCAAGACTGAGTGAAAGAATCTGGAGAATGTGAAACTTTGTGAGTTATAGAAGAAAGACTTGAAATAAGTGGTTGTGGCAGGAGAATGGGCTTAAAGAAAGCAAGGGTTAAAAGAAAGAAGAGATACTGGATTTTCCTCCTAGAAAAGTGAGGCAAGCTGGTATTGGTGATCAAGGGGACTGGGACAGCATCTTACCAGATCTTTTGCAGTGTGGGTCTGTTGGTTTGAGGCGTTCTTTGAGGGTTTTTTGTTGGCTTTTTTTTTTTTTTTTTCCAGGGGTGGGGGGTCGAATTTGGAGTTGTTTGGGGTTTTTTTATAGCAGCATTTTTAGTGATATTTCCAGCTATCCTTCTGATGTCTATGCAGCCAGAACAATCAGAGATGTATAAAGAGCTAATCTGTGCTTAAACAGGGCAGGCAAAGGTTGCAAGAGTAAGCAGAAAAATGTAATTACATTCCTGCGGTCCCACAGCAGGTTAGTGTCAAAATAAGGAACAGAATTCAGATTCTTCCTCCCAGCTGCAGTGCCCAGTTCCCCAGATCCTGCTGCCTTCTTCCATTTGCATGCAGTGTATGAGCCAGACTGACAAGACAGGCACCACTACAGCAAAACACAGACCCATGTAGGGAGGCATAGACTCCTCTGCCTGCAGTCTGAACTGGAGGGACAAAAGACATCTCTGGTTCAGTGCCATGGTTATCACAGGTTCTGTATCTGAACTAAAAGTCTATGTTTAGAAGAAGAAAATGGTGGCTTGACAATGCCACCCCAAAGCAGCTGTAAGAACTGAGGCGCCCTGCATCTGCCCAGCTTGGAGCAGTAGCAGAGCAATCTATACCCATCCAGAGAGACACATGTCCCTGAAAAACACTGTGCTTCGTGCCATTGCATGTCTGCATTGCAACGAGGATTTGTAAAGCCCAGGGTCCAGTACATCTATCATATTTTCCTCTTATTTCATTTGTCTCACAACAAACCAGTAAACCTCAGCTAACTGGGTGTTCGCTACATAGCTACAGCAAACAAATTAATTTTTTGTTCATGATAACAGAAAGGTCTACAAGCATTAGTTAGGCTTTACTTGTTAACAACAAATTAATGAAAGTTAATTAATCAATGAACAACATGTTCATTATCATTAATATGTTAATTTTTTTAATATCTGAAAAATTACATCTAGCTACTGTTGGTTTCTCTTTCCTGCTAGGAAACAATTCCTCTACTTTGTTTTCGGCTTCCCAAAAAGGATTACAGTTGATAGCAAGCAATATTAAAGAAGAAATCAGCAGCAGTTGCTACAAATAAAACCAACACAGATTAAAAATCTCGTGTGTCTGTGTGGATATATGCAGGAATAACTTTCCATCAAATAGCTGCAGCTTGGGGGACTGAAAGCAAAAATAACTGACAGAAAATGTATGCATTGTTGGAACACCTTCCAAATCCTGGATGCTTGCAAGCTTCTGTTGCCATCAACAACAATTTCTAACTTGCTGTGGAATTTATCATAATTTGTTTTTTCCAAAAGCTCCAAATCAAGAAGGCAAACTGCAATTACATCCTTATATAAATGGACAAATACATTCACATGTCTATATTAATCCAAATGTTAACTGGAGAACTCCAGATTTGACTTGAAACCAACACATCTGCTAGCTTTTATATTTTCTACCTGTTTTCAGTCAAGTCTCCATGCTTTTTTGAAACAACAGAGAATCCACAAAGAAAGAACTTTGGCTTTGGTCCTGCCCTAGAGATTACCTACCAAAAGATTATGCTTTCTTTCTTATATTTTCTCTTAAGTCATATTTTAATTCTCTGATATCTCACACTGTTCATTATTAAAGAACAAGAAATTTCACATGGCAGTTGTACATAAATAGATTTTAAGAAAGGAAAGGTTTGGGTTTCTGCAGTACATCTGATGGCAAAAGTAGAGAAATAAATAATTACATCTCCAAGCATTTTTACTATGCTGTGAAACAAAAATGTTTCTTTGTCTTTAGAGAGATACTTTCCCATTAGTTCTATGCACAATAAAGCAAAGATCACTACCCAGACAAAAGGTCTTCCCTGTATTTCAATTTAAGCTCAGTAGACCTCCCTTAAGCAGGAGATTCCATTGGTTATAATGGCTGTATTGAAATGAGAAAGGGTTGTGAATCCATGAAATTAGAGGAAATAACTCATAAACAAACCGAAAATTAACATTATGACTACCTGACAATGACATTTAAAATGCATGAAACCTTCAATTGCCAGAGAAAAAGAAAAATTATTTGTCACAGAAAAACTCTAATGCAGACTGCTTTTGGTTGTTTTCATGTTTTTTTGCATTAACATTTGAATAGCTTCTTCACAGATTCTAAATTTCAATTCTGTAAGATTTACTATACTTTACAAGCATGTTTCCATGGGTCCCCCAAGTCATGGTATATTTGCAAAGTGCATAATAATTTGGCTTTGCTTCAAACTTGTTTTTCCTCTGACTTGCACCTCCCCCTCACCTATCCTCCAACTTCCCCATGCTGTGCTGAAAGTCCTGGCCTGAAAATCAGCATTCACCTGCTGAAAGCAACTCAGCAGCCTATTTGAAATACATAAATCCTGCTGATTATGATGACACACATAATGACTGTGCAAGGCAGCTCTCCCTACTTCAGTATAAGGATGTATTTCTGACTCTCTGTCCACTCCACCCCTACTATGGTGTCAAGCCTTACTTCACGTTTTCATTCTGGCTCAGTGCCCCCATTCTGTGCCACTGGGAAACATCCATCTGCTGCAGCTTCATGAAAACCATTATTGTGTAACAAGAGACCCTAAACATGACACCATCTCTTCTGGAGTCTCCAGCACCCTTTCATTGATACCAACAGCAAAAACAGAAAGGGCTAAACACTTAAGCCAAAGAAGGTAGTGGAGAGCAGTGTGGGAGCAACAGTAGTTCCACATAGCGGGCTAGAGGCAAGAACCACGATAAGGAGAAAGTGACTAGTGATGACAGGGATGAAGAAGTCCATTAACTGGCTTAATATCAAAGAACACAAACTATTAAATTGCCACCAAACATCACTGTAATCTGAAGATGCTTCAAAAAAGCAAGGCAAACAAATGTTACATCAGTATAATCTACTAGAGAGAAGGAGAAACCAGAGATGAGAACCTAAAAGAAAGTAGAGTCTGAATGGACAAGAATAACAAAAACTTTGGAGTAAAGCCAATCTTAAAGACAAGTTATAAGGATAATTACAGAAAGATCATGCTCTTATCAAGAGGCTCGTCCAGGAAACCAAGCTCTATTTAATGGCAGTAACCAGAGTGAAAACAGAAGGCAAAAGTTTCAGGGAGATGAAGGGAAAACAGACTAAGGCTCAGATTTTTTTCATGCCCTTTAAAATCAGCAGTTATCTGGGAAAGCAGCAGAAGGTGGAACAAGCCACCTGTTTGACCTCTACTAACATGCTTGAAATTCAGCTCCTGTAAAGAAAACATTTTAATATTTTTAATACTACATCACGTAAAGGACTCATTTGCAGTTCCTAAACATGCCCTATCATCATACAACTGAAAATTTCCTGCCTTTTTGACAATACATCTCTTCTGCTTCATATAAGATCAAAGACACTGGTGTTCCTACTAGGGTATATTGCTAAAAGTGAAAATCAGGGGTATTCATTGAATTTTAAATCTTGAAGAGGAAACAGGAGAGCTGTTTTTAAAATCTCTTCTGAGAAGTCATCCTTAGTCAACAGTTTCTCCTTTTACTGCTGCTTTGTTATCTCTGTCAGCCTGGCTAATACTGCTGTAATGCAATTTTCTGCTTACTTAATGGCAGAGTATCTTGCATCTATATAATGGCAGCTGGAGTAATTTTGAAGATTAATTAGATACAATGAAAAATTATGCTTAGATTGAAAAGTCAGGTAGAGTCTCTCACTTCCCAGTACTCCAAAGAGCATGACTGAACAAGATGGGGAGTTGGCTAGATCCCCAGTCTCCATGTGCCTGCTAGTCCCTAGTAGTAATTACCAAGGGAAGAACTACTGGTCTTTGTAAAGACCTGTGGAAAACATCATCTGTAAAGTTAGATGCCTCTGGCACACTTGAGCACACTTCCTATATGAATATTTATGTAGGTACAATGTATCAAAGCCTCTGTACTCTTGTTACCACTAATTTCGCATTTCCCTTCTAGTAGAGAGAGAAAAAAAAAAGGCACCACTTGGTTCCTGTTTTGCCTAGAAAACACCAAATATTTCAGTTTATTCTCAGCTTCACAATCATCAAGTTGTACTTTAGCACTCCTTACAATTTTCAACTTTTGACTGCCATATTGTTTGCCCCCAAACCAAGCTGTAGAAGAAAAACAGTTCATCAGTAAGAATCTAAGAGCTTCAAATAATTGGTGTAGAAATAAATAGCAATACTAACCTCTTTCATTTTTTCCAGTTCATTCTGTAGTGCTTGTTTGGCAATTTCAACTTCTATAAGCTGCTGTCTTAATTTTTCATTTTCATCTTCTGTTATAGTACGTTTTTCTTCCACATTTTCTAACTCATGATGAAGTCTCACTGATACATCTTTTGCAACCTAAATGAAATGGTATATCAAAAGAAGGGTTAAAAAAAAATTTACTGCTGCAGGCCTTAGTGCCTAAGCAACCATTTAGAAGTTAATTCTGGGTGTTTTGATGGAAGAGGTATGTAAGGAAACAGGTAGACAAGGACATCCACAGACAGAATTCTAAATAATTCCAAATTAAGCCAACTCCTTCCGAAAAATGGTACATTATCCCTATGGACTTCACTGGAAACCACATCAGACATTAAACCCCAACTCCTTCTTAGGTTCTGTCACATCAACAGTTAGACAGGACCTCCACTACTTCTGGAGACAGTGCATCATCTATCTTCTCTCAACCACAGCTAGCTTACTCTTTTCAATGCACTAAAACACACGCCCTTCAAATACTTGACATGCAACAACATCTAAAAGCAGGGCCCATCTTCTCCAGGCCTTCCCTACCTGTGTCTACCTGTGACCACAAATGGATACATGTTTATTTTGACTCTGCTAGTTTCTCTCTCCTTGGCGGAAAATCAATGAAAATATTTACTGCTATTGACTCATTTTAAGATTAAAATACAAAGAAACAACATTTTTACTGACATCGTGTTCACACAAATTAAAATGAACACTAAGGTTTTTGGTTGTTTGGGGGGTTTTTATGCATTTTCACAGGAATAGAGTTAAAAGGCATATGACAAGATCTAATTCCTCCTCTTCAGGAAAAGTAATGAGAATCTTGCCCTGCAAGCCACTTGCACTATATTTTGTGAAACCACCAGAAATTATAAAACATCAAAAATATTTAAATATACACTAATCACTGTGTTGATGGTGATTTAGACACACAGACACATAGTTTGAAAAGCTTCATTTCTTGCTTTTTTAGAACACTGGAAAGCGTAATTAATCCAACTTAGCATTAGGGGAGTTCAGCGAGCTGTCCTTTATGGTTTTCACTCAAACCATCTTTATGTTAGTATGTCCGAAGTTTTTTGACATACTAAAACCCTAGAGAAAAAATAATAATAAGTAAGCATCTAGAAAGATCCAATGTATCAGAAATCAGCAGCAGCTAGTGACTCAGCCTCCCTTGACAAGAAACCCAGTGTGTGTGAATTACAGATACAACACTGCAGTGTAGCACAAGATCATTCAATAACCTCCCCCACTGCACACGCACTCAAGACACATAATGCCCAACAGAAAGAGTGAGTGGAGGGGAATTTCAATTATAACCATAGTCCAAAGAGACTGCAGAATGAGCTGAGAAACACACCACAGGGCTTTAGCTTGATGTCTTTTCCTACACTTAGTATTAAACTGCTCATCTGACTGTGCAACCAAAGTAAATGGAAAATCATGGGGAACATTTAAAACAGCACCCTAATGGAACCTATGGTCTGTAGATACAGTCTGGAAAAAACAGATAAAATAGATACAGTCAGTAAACAAAACCAAATTGTAATATAATTACTGGT
The DNA here is from genome assembly GCF_017590135.1 of Pyrgilauda ruficollis. NCBI lineage: Eukaryota > Metazoa > Chordata > Aves > Passeriformes > Passeridae > Pyrgilauda > Pyrgilauda ruficollis. The sequence continues at coordinate 4,106,642 of NW_024523648.1, forward strand.
AACTAATTTTTTTGACGTAAAAATTGGTGGAATAGCTATTAATGCAGGAAAAAATACAGAGCATTCTAGATCACATGGGAAATGGGACTCACTCATGCAAGATACATTTTAATCCAGGCATATGCAAGATATATTTTAAGATACATAATCTATCTGCAAGATACATACAACTATCTGCAAGACTGTATCTCTGAAGGATCAAGTTCCCTAGTATATTGCAAAATGAACAATGCCAATTTGGACAGTCTTTCTTCAGGAGAGGACTTGAAAATACTACCGAAAACCATACGAGTTATAATTATGGTTAGCCAGCACCCAGAACTCTATTAGGCAGAAATTTGGCATTAGACATTCATCCCTACTCCAAAGCAGAACACATTCATGAACAGTGAGAACACTCTGCAAGAACACTGCTCCTTTCCAATGAGTCAGTCACACTGGAAAACACATGGGAGAAATACTAATTAAAGCAAGCTCTTTGTCCAGCTAAACCCAAGGCCTTAGCTACTATCTCCTATATTGGCAGACAAGCACCACAGCAGAGGTGCCCTCAACAATTCCCTCCCCAGTTTGATGTGTATGACTTGCTAATAAGAGTAACACTGAGCCAACAAAGAAGCCAACTCTATAAACTGGAATCACAATTCACTTGGGATATGAAGACCCACCTTCAAATTCTGCCTGCAAATGTGTGTGTCTCAACTGATCACCTAAGCATCATTCTGAGCATGCAAAACATCCCTTGTTTCAAACAGAAATCCCCATGAGAAGAGGGTGATTTTGCTTCTGATCAGGAGACTCTATTTTGCCAAGAGCCACATGGGCAGCTGTATTAATAGAACTGTCACAGCCACAATAGGAAATGTGGGTTTTGAATGCGCACAGAAAAGGAATATCAAATAGAAATGTTAATAATAGTGATGACAAGCTTGAAAACTTTCAGAAAAGATGATCCAAACCAGGTCTGAGAACAACATACTCTCAATCCATCATATTTATCAGAAAGAAGTTAAAAAATAACCTTGTTCGTAATCATGTATTAAATTCACATTTTAAACTGCAGCCCACAGAGCCCATGTGCCATAGGTAACTAGAGTCCTAGGCAGAAGTGTGGCCAACAAGCTCACATTTGCTGTACAGAGGTCTGCACTTCCATGAGAAAAGGTCAGTTGACTGGGAGACCAGTCAACTGAAAAATGTTTAGGTGTCCTGATTCAGCAGGAGTACTTCAATATCTAGTGAATGGAAGCAAAAATTAAACTTCCAACTGTGCCAAGAAAGGTTTTTTTCTCTGTAATTGGACCAGTCAAGAATGGAGATGATGGGTATTTTACCAATGACAATCTTTAAACAAGGACTGAAACATTTCCTTAGCAAGAGGCTGTGGTTCATTCAGATCTTACGGATGAAATGCAGGTGATGACACACTGAAATTTGATGGGTTTTGTCTACAGTTTCAGGTGGATGTGAAAAACCCTGGATTCATTGAATATGACAGCAGTTTTTTTACTGACAGAAACAAAGTAAGGATTTAGTGTTGTGACTTCAAGTATTCAATCTGCTTACTCCCTAAAATCTTTCAGTAAAGAGTAACAAAATCCCCTCAAAGTCAGTGGGGCTGTTTGGTGAGGTTGGTTTAATTCTGCAGTGGAAGGGTATGCTTTGCACTCATTATAAAGAGCCCAAAACCTTTAGCTTCTAATTTGCTTTTGAGTAACTCCTTGCACATTACAAAAATGATAGTAAGAGCTACATACAGCAAGGGCTCCTATTACCAAGAAGAGCTTGGCCATTGCTATTCCACAAGCTGCGCTGGGTGCACAGCGGAATGCATGGAAACACCTGAGTCATGAGGACCAAGAGCATGGTTGTGCCTCCATCTGAGACGCTGCCTTCCCCTGGACACCTGCTCATGTCTGTACCTTGAGGTCCTGCTCCATGCTGCGTATGAGCTCGTTGTCGATCTCGCCAGTCTGGGCGTAGCGGAGCCTCTTGCGCTCAGCTTTGCGCAGCCGGTACTGAAGGATCCGGCAGTTCTTGTTGGCTCGCTCCAGTTCATGGCGCATTTCTTGAAGCTGACAAGCATCCTCCTCAAAGAAACTGTCCCTCATCTCGTCCATCTCTGTCCTCAGCTCATCTATTTCGTTCTGGCACGGGGGCAAGAAGGGGACAGGGATGCAACAGGTGGGTCAAAAGCACAAATGTCAGCACATATAGGGGAAGGCAGCCAAAATGGAGCTCCGCCCCGCAGGGAGGGCAGGTAAATACAATCCAGCTCATTATAAGCACCGCAACGAAGCAGGGAAGCGGCACTGCCCGCACACCCCACAACAGAGCCATCTTAACGCAGCTTCCAGTGCTCCTGCCGCAAGAGAAGGAGGCCGGGAAGGTCCTCCCACCGGCAGGCAGCCCGGTCCCCGCCCGGCCCTGGTTCTCCCCCACCCCGCCGCCGCCCCGGCCCCTCACCTTGAGGCTCTCGTTCTCCTCCCGCAGTTTCTCCATCTCTTCCTGCATCTCCTCCTGCAGGTGGGGGCTCAGGGCGACTTCGGGGCCGCAGCTCCTGCCGTCGCCTTCCGCCTCACCCTGCCGCAGCCCCTCCGCCCCGGCCGCCGCCATGGCAGCGGGCGAGGAGGCGGAGGCGGCCGGGGGAGGCTCGGCCGGGGCGGCGGCCGCGGAGGCGGCGGAGGCAGCGCTGCCGCTGCTGCTGCTGTGGTTGCTGCCCTTGGTTTGCATCTGGGCGGCCGCCGCCAGCCCTTTCCTGAGATGGAACTGGATGAGCTCACTTTGCAGGCATCCCTCCTTCCAGTACCCGCCGCCGCCCGCCGCCGCACCGCGGCCCTTCCCCGCGCCCGAGGAAGATGGAGGCGCCGGGGCCGCCTCCCCCGCGCCCTTCAGCGGGGACCGCCCCGCTTTCCCCCGCCACTGCTTGGGCGGCGGCGCCGCCGCCCCCTCCCGCTCGCCCCCGCCGCCCCCTGCAGGGGGCGCCTCCTCGGCGGCGCCCGGCGGCGGCAGCGNGCTTTGGCGGCGTTGGGCGGCGGGCGCGGGGCGGCGTCGCGGGCCCGGGCCGGCGAGGATGCCCGCGGCTGCTTCCTGCCGCTGCTGCCCTCGGGATGCAGGCGCGGCTCGGCGGCGGCGCCCCCTGCAGGCGGCTGGCTCATGGCGGCGGCTATCTGGGGGACGCGTCCATCACCGGCGGTGTCCTCCGCCTCCTCCGCCGCCGCCGCCCCGAGAGCTGGGGGAGGAGAACCGGAGAAGCGGTCGGGGTGGGGACGAGGAGGACGGGGAGAAGGGCTTTCCGGCCACGGCGGCGGCTAGCCTGCCCGCTCCCCGCCGTCGCTGCGCCCCGCCGGACCCCAGCCCTGCCCCGCGCCCACCTGCGGGCGGAGCGGTCCCCCGGAGCGGCCCAGGCCGCAGCCCAGAGCCAACCGGAGTGGCTCATGGAAGGGCTCGGCTGAGGCTGAGACCTGTTCCCACTCCGCCTGCACCTAGGGGCGTGTCCCCTGCCCCGATGCCGAACCTTCCCCCAGCGGACTGCCACACCAGGGATGAATTTCCTCCCACACACAAACTTCCCTCTCCCTTGTCCTCACCACCAAGCCTGGGTTACTAATGCACCTGTCTGCCTGCTGAAAGGCCTCATCCCAGTGTCTATCACAGCCGAGTGGGGGAAAGCTACTGTACAAAGGGCTGCACACGTGGAAGCAACTACAGATTTCCCTTCAGCTTTGACAGTGACTCTTCCGGGGCAAGGTGACTCGGGAATCTAGGGTCATAAAGGAAAGGGGTTTTGCACTCAGCTTCTAAACACACATTTGCCCCAGCACACAGAGGTGCTGTCAGGACTTAAGACCGATTCATTTCTGTTACCAGTTATGCATATTGATAGGTTATATAGGACTCAGAAATAATCATTCCAGCAGATTTTCAAAACAGAGAAAGCAAGGAATACACCCTCACCCAGAACAAAATATTATGTGGCATTCTCTGAAGGATGCTCACTTGGCAATTTGCCCCTATAATGACACAACCAGAGTTTTCATGACAACAAACGATTATTAAAAAGGGCTGTTAAAAGCCATATCATGCTGCTAATGTCCCCAATATATTTTGAAAATAATGGCTATGATCCACAAACTGTTTTCACCCTGCCTTTATTCAACTCTCCTTAGGGAGAAAACATGGGCAACAGCAGAAATGACAGCATTCCTAACATGGCCTGCCCATTCCATCCTAGAACATGGCTTAACCATTCCCTGCTAGAACAGGGAATAAAGAAAGAAGCACGACTGGGCAAAATCAATGTAGAGACTATACCGTGCTCTGACAATTGGTTTACTCCCTCGAACATACTAGACAATGAGGCTGTGTTTGCTCTGCTGTCACTGGCAGGAGGACATCATTTCCTCTCTAATGTGCTGTCATTAATAACCTGATTTAAACCAATATTCTGGAAATTAATGCTCAGAATGACACAATTTGGCAGACACTTCCCAAGCATTAATTAGTAAAAAAAAAAAAAAAAAAAAAAAAAAGCATATAGAGCTATAAAACTTGTATGACAACACTTTATAAAAGATTTCCTTGCATTTCTATTAGCCATCACAAACAGGATTCCCACCTTACCGTTGTTTGGAGCTATATAGGTATGAAATACAAGAAATGTAATTAATCATCGGGAACCCTATGTTGTACTTGAATCTTTTAGGGAACTTTTACTGCAACTAAGACATTGAACTCAACCACGACCTGCCAGAACACAACCCCTTACCCTGCATACCCCAAAATCCAAGATCCACTACCGCCTGGGGTTAAGTTGGCTGATTATATATATATATATACATATATACATATATATATATATGTAATTTTATACGTTTTTAACTGGCACAATGAAAGCCCCGTTTGAGACCAAGTCTGAAATCTCTGTCCTCACAAAACTCCACTGCTCGACCTTCTCCCCAGAGACAAACCCACGTGGCGCCGGGACGCGGCGTCTCCGCAGGTTTTCCTGTCGGGAACAGCTGTCCAGGCGGAATAAGGGGTAAATAAATGGAAGCAACAAAAGGGAGCAGTCCAGTAGCTCCACGGGCCAGCGCGGGACTCTCCCGTGCCCCGAACTTCGGGCGGGGCATCCCCCTGGCCCTGGCTCTTTCGTCCTACCGGGAGTGCTTCTGCCTTTTGTCCTGGTTTAAAGGTGCGGAGGCGATTTTTGAAGGTGCTTCCCCCCCATACCTGGCGGGTTTTTTACATCTGCATTAGGAATAATATTTCCTTTTTGGGGAGAAGAAAAAAAAAGTAGAAGGAAAAAAAAAAAAAAAAAAAGGCTTGGATCTAAAGCATCTGCATTACTCACCACCACTGTGTCCGCTGCCCGGCTGGCGAAATGCATGCACGGAGAGCCGGGCACCGCGCACGAAGTACCCGCCGCTGCCAGAGCCTCTCAGGAAAATGAAGCAATATTCATGAGCTGACCTCACCGGGCCTGGGAGACGGAAGGGGAGGGGGGGGGAAGGGAAGAAAGCGGCGAAGGGAAGAGAAAGGAAAAGATTAAACGGCGAGAACCCCGCCCAGGCTTGAAGGCTGAATTACGTCCCTCCATCTATCTGCACATGGTGGAATAGGATTACAGCGCAAATGGGGGAAGGAGCAGGCTGCAAGCAAGGGATGCGCCCGCTTTCGCTTCCCAATGCAAGCAGGCGATCGATTATGATCCATTATTTAGCGTCCCCTTCAGGGGAGCCTGCTCGGGCCGGGCAGGGGTGCCCGGCACCTTCTGTACGGGCAGGGCTGCGGTGACAGAGCTTTCTTCCCTTTGTTCACCGCCCTCGCCTGCGCCCCTTCGGCAAGAGCCCGCTGCCGCCGGAGGGCCAGAGACAAAGGCAGTCCCGTCTCTGGGCTGCTGGAGAACATTCCCTGAGGTTATTTACGCACCTCAACACGGGGACCATCGGGTCACTGACCCTTTATTTACTCGTGTCGCGGGCAAATCTGTTTTACCTCTCTGTTCTATCGTGAGGTGAATTTACCTTTGTTCTGAAGCACCTCAGGAGGCGCTTAAGACTTTGCGCTTGAAGTCTTTCCCAATTACAAACAAAGAAAAACGGGGAAAGGTTTGCTTTCGCTCCCCTCCCTCCTAGGAGGGACCCTCGCCATGCGATGGCTTTGTGTGGGAATGTCCCGGACCCACCTGTGCCTGTGCGAACACCCAGCAAGAACAGCCTCAGGGGGAGCAGCGCTCCTCCTGCAGCACCCGACAGGTTCGGGGGAGATCCTGGGCTCTGCCTGAACCCCGGCAGCGCCTTCACGGCAGGAGGGGCGGCGGACACTTCCCTCCAGCCGTGGGGAGACTGGGTTTCCGGGCTGGAAACTCCTCCCGAAGGATAATTAAGCGATGATTTCGTGCCCATGGGTATACCAGCATATACATGCGTGCATGCATCTATATATAAACTGTATGTACACATATCCACTGGGCTTACATTTGTACACAAATGTGTGTGCATACACACGTGCTAGCACGCCTACAAAATACACATGCATGGGTTTGTACATTGCATGTAGATATATACTTATCTCTGAGGTTCTTGTGCAGTCCTTGGGTGACGGCAAGCTCAGGGGAGACAGGCTGCCCCCTTTCCAGCTCCCCCTCTCCTGACAGTCCTCTCCACCTCTCCTGGTATGCCAAGCAGGACTCAACAGATCTAAACCAGCATGTCTAGCGTGCAAAAAGGTACTCCCCCCGTGCAGGTGCATGTCCTCCAGACTCGAGCCCTGGGACTGCATGAACAGGATATATATAGATGTGATGAGTTGAGGGCAATCAGAAAATAGGAAATGGAACATTGATGCTGAATAAGAAAATCACTGGGGCGATGAAAAGATACTTTTAAAATTATTAATATTTAATGATTTTTAGGCCTTTGAAACTCATAAAAAACAACTGCACTCATACTAAGTAAAGAGAATAATTGGATGAAAACATGAGGAATGAAAATAAAAAATATTTCTGGAGTAGGAGTTGAGAAAATTTCCTATGAAAGAAGCACTAGATAGATTTTGCTAGAACATCTATGTCCTGATCTCAGTGAATATACAGAATAGAAGCATTAAGAGCAACATCACACAACATAACATTTAATTTACACAATATCATTCAGAAGGACAAGCACAGCTGTCCCTACTTTTAAGCACTGGACATTATTTACCATCCTTTCTGCTCCCTTGGTGGGTGAGTTGCCTAGATGAACTTTCTACAGAAAACAATTATGCAATGTGATGGCATCTCATACCACCTACAACAAGTTTGATCATACTTTTGGAAAGGTACAGATTCTTATTTTCTCATAGTAGTGTCCAAATGAAAACCAGGTCATCAGATTATCTTCACCTACATTGTCAGGCCATATGTCTGACAGAAAAGATCAATCTTATGGTGGTAAAAATTGCCAGTTTCTCAGTGTGGTTTGCTACGGTTGACTTAATTCTCAAAATTGCCATTCTGTCTAAACATCAGTGCTGACAGAGTTATAAAAATTGACATGGGCACAAAAATATTCTACTCATATCATTTACTTTTCTTGGGGAAATGGATAAAATCAATACAAGTTAAAGTACTCTTTTTCTAATATAAGAAGTATTTTCCACTAGGATTTTTTTTGCCAGATCTCTGTGGGCATTTTCTATTACTAACAGATGATGATTTAAAAGATACAATAATTATGTCTACCCTTCAGTAAGTGCAGTATGAAGAGACCCATATATACAAATTAATACAGTAAAAATTCCATTTATGAGCAGATCTTATTGCAGAGTCTCTAAAAACCTGTGGATTGAAATAGTACACAGAAGGAAAGGTTTTAACTTCACACAGAAAACAAGGGGATCTCAGCTGACTACTGTCATTCAGAAATGAAACAATTGACATGGTGCAGAACAGTTGTACAAATACACTGGCTCAAATGTCAGGGAAAACAACAGAAATTGAATACTAGAAATTATTTTGTAGGAAGTAAGAGAACAAAGCAGAAAATATAATTACTGGTCTCGTATAATTCCATGGTGCGGAGCGATTTTGATTACCGAGAGCAGTTCTGGTTCACCATCTCAAATCAGGCATGGCAGAAAGGAGTAAGGTTCAGAGGAGGGTGGCCAGGGCCTGAAGTGTCTCTGCTCAAGGAATGATGAGGTATGGTAGGAGTCTTTAGACTGGAGACAGGGTGACTGAGGGCAAATGTGATTTCAAGTCCCTACAAACTTTAGTAAGGAAGGTAAACAAGTGTAAAAGGTTCACTGTCACTCACAGTATCTTCCCACACAAATGGTGCAGAGATGCAAACATGAAGGAAGGAAACAAGCAGGTGATATATTTCAAAAACCTAGAAAACAGTCCTTGTGGTTAAGCTATTCAACTCCCTGACACACAGAATGTTGTGAATATAAGAGTCTAGATGAGTTTAAAAGTGATTGAAGAAAGTAACGGAAGAAAAATTAGTTGGAGACAAAAGAGGGTGAACATGCTCAAAATCCACCTCTCCTCTGACTATTTTTTTGATCTGAGAGATGGTCTGGGAGAGAGGTATGTGTTTTTGCATTCTCTTCCAACATCTACTATTGACCACAGCTAGACACCTATCAGTAAGATAAAAAAATCTTTGATCTGGCTCTGTATGACAATTCTTATCCTGTTAGTATCATGCTAGCTTCACCCCCTTTCTCTTTTCCACCTTATTTTGTTTTCTTCATTTCTATTTCATTCTTCCTCCTTAGATTTATTTTTGTGCAGAGCACTGGCAACCTGCTGCACCCTGGTAGAGCATACCTATGACTTTTTCATTACTTTTTTGCTTTCAATAGCTAGAATTGTTTTTACTCAAATTAGATCTGTGAATACCTTATTTTCTAGTCCCCATTATTGCTTGCTCATGTAGAGACATATTTTTGTGTTCAGCCTACAACTGAATTAAGTTGTATGCAGTTAAGCAAGAGATGAAAGTAGAGGAAGAGAAAGGAGAGGAAGAATTTCTCCTCCAAGCAGAGTATAGTTTAAGTCATATAAGTTTGTTTTCCTAAGTTAAGAGGATAATCCCTTTACATAACACCCTAAAAGTGTGACCGAAGCATGACCTCTTAGCTTTCAGTAGGGAATACTTTAATAACATTTCAGAAGCAGGTTGGAGAGGATGCTTTTCCAGGAAAATGCCTGGGTTGCTCACAATTGCTGTACTTTCTGCACTTGCTTACTCACCTCCTCTGCCCTCTTGGGAATATGCTGGGTTATGCTTGTTCAGAAAGAGAAGCTTCTGGAGCATGCTGTGCTAATTCATGGTACTGGCACTGCCCCAGCTGGCAGAGGCTGCAGTTTATCTCCCTGCCCAGGAGGATGTGCTGGACACCCCAGGCCAAGGCCCGTTTTCTCTGTCCATACAAAAAAATAGAAAAAGTTTGAGACTTTAATTCTTTAATTTACCTATTTCTAATATGTTGACTAAGCAACTCAAGTGGAAATTTGAGATTAAACAATGAATACATTACAACTTTTCTGTTTTCTTATATACTTGTAAATGGAAGAGCTTTCGAGAGGTACTGCATAGCAGAATAGTACAGCACCAAATCATCACACTTCAAAAAGAAGAAACCTTGATGTCAGATAAGACTAATACTTGGCTGAAAAAACAAAGTTAAACCCCAAGTATTTTAAGTTCATACAACTCAGTAGAATGGAAATAACAGCACCAAATAATTTGTTAAAAGACACATAGTTTGGCATACCTGTTCAGCCAGATCGTTATATAAAGTCGTGGTGGTCTGATTGCCATTTCTCCCTTCCTTTTTCCTCCTCCTTAACAGCTGCTTCTCAGCCAGAGACAGCTATAGCATGGCACACTGAGGCTGCACCTTCTGTTCTTCAGCAGACCCTACCTACCAAGGGGACAGGATGCCCCACCAAAGGTACAGCAGTGCCATCTGCACCCTCCCTGGCAAGTCATTCCCATGGGAGAAGTAGGTCATGTTGCCTTTTACTGCTATGTAAAGAAAGCAGCTTCAGCTACCATACCTGTAAGGGATCACCTGCATCCCAGTTCAGGAAGTCTGGATCTCATGCACTCTGTCAGACCTCTCTTGCTTTAACCCTTGCATTCAAACACCTCACTGTATTCTCAGACTCACAAGATTGTGAGGAGGCACAAAAAAATTTAAATTGTAATGAAAATTAGAGGCATATCTTGTTCCAACAATGAGGAATTAAACTAGATGAAATTAGGTCTCTTGCTTTTACAAACTAAATTATTTTAAAATAAAGGCTTTGTTCTAATTTTGCTGTCACACATTTAATTCAGCCTTTCCAAAGGCTTCAGGAAGTTTCATAATTCTGGGGTTTTTTTCTACAGTAATCAATTGTACTTATTGTTCAGAGATAATAACAGAATTGAACATGCCCTGAAACAGGCCAGTTCTGCTCAACCATTTCTAATGATAAAAAAATTTCTATCAGTCTCTCTCTGTCTCTTCTGAAATTGCTATACTTTATTTTACTAGAGTGATTTAAAAAAATAGTATCAATTCTGAATTTAAGACACTGAAAAAGGTCTCTGTATTGCCGTGTTTGCTGCCATTCTACTTTCTCATACTCTTTTCAGAGGATAAGATTACAGCAGACTTGCATAAATACAATCATGTATGCACATATCTGAATAGTCTATATATTGCATTAGTATCTAAACCTCATTGATTATTTAATGAGGCTAATGGTAGAGGAACAGTAGAGAAAATTTTATAGCAAAGACTCTGGGAATGAAAGGCAAAATATGGAATTCCTCTGGATTAACCAGTCTTGTACCCTGTCTCATTGCATTTTGTATAGCATGCTCACTGGCTGCTGAAGGTAAACAATATTTCTTTGGACACTAACACAGTACCAGTATGTTCAAACAGCTTTTCTAGGAAGATATTTCAAATACAAAGTATTTTTGATGCAGATAATCAATTGCGGGTGATCTCAGTCTTAAAATGACTGGTCTTAAAAGAAATTAGTCATGAGCAGGCTGTATTCTGGGATCTGCCTGCTTCCTCCTGAAAGGGAGGCTGTGCCACAACCTGGGCATCACGCTGAGAGGTGGCCCACAAACAGTATGAAGGTCTTATTGTCTATCTTAATCTTTAAAGTCTTCATTGTGACTTTCCTGAGCAGACTGCAGAGCTTCTTACCCCATGGTGTTCCACCCCAGCTTAAAGCAAGTGAAAACAGTGGTTCTAGCATGCCAGGGGGTTGCAGACTCCTTCCTCTGTGCCTAAAGAGAGTTTGGGAGAAGCAGGGCCATCCTAGTCTCACACATCTGGTGACCAACAGAACACAGTACTTTTCAGGGGTCTCCACAGTAGGTGATTTTTCTTCATTTATTTGTAGGCACTAGAATGCCCAATTCCCTTTGAATGCTAGGGGACTTAGGTCCCTAGCTTGGAAAGGCAGGGAAGATGTGAGGAAACAGGTGAATAAACAGTCTGCATTTTGTTAGCTGAGAGGTTTGAGAGTGTTTTATGTTTTTATTTATTCCTCACTTAATGTTAATTAAATTTTTATTTCCTCCCTGTTAATTTGTTATGCTTGTTTTGATAACTTATGGAAGTGTATAATTGTTTAGGCTGGGACTGTATCTTCTTACTCTGGCTTCCAGGTGGCATCGCATTACCATATACATAAGCTTCCAGATGAAAATTCCACCTAGATTTTCCAAGACCTGATGTTAGATAATTAGTTTCTTATCCACGTGTGATACCTCCTCAATTATTCTCTGCCTTTTTGTCCTCTTCTTATGGATAATCGCTCTTTACTTTGCCTTTGGTTTTTCTGCTACTTTTTCACTACAACCTGCATTTTAGGATCAGTGGATTTTTGTACATACCATTTCTAAGCTTAATGCAGTTTTCAGAGGTAACTATTGGACTAGAAACATTTGAAAATACTGTCAAATTTATCTCTGCTCCTTTTTTGTCCTAAACACCTGTGAGACCTCAACATAAGTAATCCTGAAAATAAGGTTTTTTTGTTTCTATGTCTTACTGGATTTTGTGTATGATGACTGGACATTTTAGTTGCTAATTCACACTTACAAATCCTATAAAAAATCGCTGTATTTAGGCAAGCTGCTGATTAATAAATCAACAGTGAATGAGATCCTTTGTTCAACAATTTGCTGGGCTTTTTATCAGGCCTGTTATGCTGTTATCTACATCCTGGATCATATCCAAGCTTCTTACATAATGCCCTAGCACTTTTAGAGAAATTAGAGGACTCTGGCACTCATCAAAACAATAAAATCAGGATATCAGGTTTTCCAGCTGGTGCACGTGCACAGAAAAAGCTCTGTAGGTGTATTGAGAAGTACGCATGGCAGATCTGTTGCAAGGCTTTTGACTCAGGGGCCGAATTTTGATTCTGATTTAAAGAGCAAGTGAGAAAATGATTTTCTCCAAATCTGATATTGCTGATATTGCTTTAGATGGTTTTAAGCGGCAGACAGTGGATCGGCGTGGCTGCACCTAGAACAGCTCCCGTGCTCTGGGGAGCCGCTCGCTGTGCGAATGAGGCCAAGTCCCCGTTTCTATGGCGACTTCACCTGCCGTCACCCCATCAAGCAGCCCCTCTTCCATTCCGTGGAGCTGAGGAGGGAGAGGAGGGGGAGGCAAGGATGGAGTGTTTCCAAGGAGGAGCCTGAGAAACCAGTGTTGGTGTATTGTAGTGTCAGAGTGTCAGGGGATGGACAGAGGCAGTCCCTGCAGGGCAAGTTCCAGGGACATGCTGGGCTCCTCCACCCTAACCCTGCACTCCTTGCATCTCACAGAAAGCACGGCAGAGACATGACAGCGATGGCCTGACCTTGTTTGGAGTCTCTGTAGAGAAATGTTTTTCAGCACAACACATGTACCCTGGTGTAATTCTATTACGGCCAAAACAACAATCAAGCTTTGTGGAGTAAGGACAGCCCCAGCGACACTGCAGTCCTGCAAAAAGGCTCTGGGTGACATTGCCATAGCAATATGTAAACCCTGGACAGCTGATGCTGCTGCCCACAGAGAATCAGGATGTTGCAGGACAGATCTGAGATAATCCTTTATTGATCTGAGGTTCAAGAGACCATAATTGAAGCACAATTGCCCCTTAAGCTTAAGGTAATGCCTTTGTGTTGAAAAGGGTGCTGCAGAATGAGTCTTTCTGCTCCCCCTGTTCTGAGTCTGAATGTGAGGTTAACTTGGTATTTATCCCAACAAAGTCAGCAATAAATCCAAGTGTTTTTGTTTGGCCAAGCTAATCAATTATTAATGAGATATATATACAGGAGAGGATGCCCTCCAGGTTTCATTCATTATTGAGGAAGGAAGTCCAAAGAAGGCACATAAACTCACCCTGCCATGTAGTCATAGTTGCTCAAAAGAGCTGTGATCCACTCTTTTCAAACCCACCTGCTTTTCCCACAATCCAAGTTGTCTTGTAATTGTAGAAGAAGCATGTGTAAAGAGCAACAAATCTTCGTTCTACAGAGATATGCCTTTAAATCTTCTGGGGCTAAATCTTGGCTCCGTTAAGGTCAATAGCTAACGTCACACTCTTGTCAAAATGACCATCCCTAATGTTAGGATTTCTTGGACATTTTGGTCATTGTCTCCTCTAAGCTGGCACAGGATTCTTCATCCTGATTTGAGTACTGACAGATTTAATTTAGAAGATTTACTAAGCCAACTGCTATAAAGTAAACATCTATTTTCAAATCACTGATTGTTTCTGCCATGACTAGAAAAAAAAATGTTCTGTTCACTTGAAATACTTATATAACCTGAGAACTTCTGTGAATAATAATAATAATGAATTGTAGTAATTGATTTTATTAAAACATCAATTGTCTTTGCATTTACAAAAATTTTTATTACTTAAAAAGTATAAGAAAAATAAAAATAATTTAATGAAACAAAGTAAATGTTCCTAGTTTTATAATGAAGTTTTTCCTTCAAAAGGAAATCTGTAGTTACTGGAAAGGAAGGCTCTCTCTTCTGAGCTGGAGCTGCTAATGCTCAGGCACAGAGCCAGGCAGTGCATCCCATCTCCTCTTTGATGCTGGCCATGTGCCTTATGACTTCCTGTTACAGTCCCCCAAAGTCATGATAATATTTGCTGCCATGTCTTCTTTGCCTACCCTTCAGATCTAGTTCTGGAATGAGACATGAGTAACAGACTAACTCAGGAAAGTTAAGTCCTTTTTCTCAAAGATGACTGGGTTAATTTCTTTTAAGGAAAAAAATCCTAAAAGGCTTTTACCCACTTTTCATTTGCACATATTTTCCATTAATCCATCATAATTTTAAAGGTGCTTAACTGAGTTGATGCAAAAATTCAGCTTTCATTTTGTTTGCCATACTTTTAATAACTTGAATACCAGAAACTCTAGTTTTGTAGGTTTCACTACCATTAAAGCCCACAAAAAGACACATGAGAAAACTCACCTTGAGCCCTCTTTAAAGAATAAATATCTTCTTCAGTGACTGTTGTGGTGTCACTCTCTCATTGCAGGATGTTCTGTGAGCCATTGGGAGTCTGTGTGCATCTTGTAATTAATATCAAAGCTTTGGCAAAGGGTCAAGCTATTTCTTCAAGCAGTTTTAAAGTGTAACTCAAACCCATGTGCTCTGATCAACTATCCTTTCAAATGGCCTGATTCAAGCCCTTGAGGTAATGGTGACCTGCACCACTGATGTGGAATGAGCACGACACAGAGTTATTTCCCTGGCTGCCTGGCGAGCACATTAGTGCATGGGCACTGCCCCTGACCAAGGAGCTCTGGAAATAGCATAGATCAAAACCTCTCTGGGGCAAGAGCAGCTGCTAGTCCACTTTCCAGACAGTAACATTTGAGATTCTCCCATTCAATATTTCTACAAATTATGCGAGACTCAACATATCTGGACAGGGACCTGTTTGTGTCTGTAACTATATCCACCCTGAGACATGGATTCACCGCTTGGTTAGTGTTTGAACTGTGTCATAAGGACATCATACACACGAGGGTCATAGGGATCAGAGGAGCTGTTTCTTGCTGGAAAGACAGAAGCCACAATGGCTTCAAAGCCTTTCCTCTGAGCCAAAGCCCTTTTCTGTACACTACCACGTTACCTGGTAGCGCAAGTTTCATCTGGACCAAAACCAAGCTAACTTAGTCCAAGTACAGCATGTGATGTTTATGCCAGTTTAAGGAATTATCCTGACTGCAGCAAAAGAGTTGATACCTGGTTCAGTATTAAAACTGCTGGCCAAAGTGGTTTTCTTGCCAAAGCATTTGGAAAGCATTGTTGCTATTAAGCATTTGTGTAAAATCCTTCTGTAGCACATTGCCACAATGTCTGGCACAAGTAGCCCTAAAAGTAGATGTACCCTCTCTTTGCACCAGTCCTTTGAGATGGAGACAGCTGACTGGGAGAGAAATATAGATTTTTTTACTTCAGTGTTACAATTTGGCATATGTGTATACTTGCCAGCATATTAAAAACATGTTCTAGTCCAGTCTTCTGATTCTATATAATTTTTATTTCAGTTACATGTGAAAGTGATGGGAGATTGAAAAGTTATATAGCATCATCTAGTGTTCATATACAAATTTACAGGAGCCTGCAGTTCCATCACCCTCAATTATTCAGATTAACTGGCACCAGTGTTGACTCCAAAGGAAAATGTGAGATAAATTCCTTATTTCCAGCTGTTGGCCTGTGGACTCTAAGGAAGGAAAAAAAAAAAGAAAAATAAAAAGAGCTGTGCTATACCCATACTGTTAGCATTCACAGGAGTGGGGCAAGAATATTAAGTATTTTCTTGCAAGGTTTTTAACAGATAAGGCTAAGCCAAAGAATTTTGGTGTGTGATTTTAATATAAGGATGGTAGAAACCCAGGATTAGAATGCTTTATTTTTTAAGCACTAGTTCAAACAAAGAGAATCAGAACAGGAATCCAAATATTGCCTCCAAGGCTAAGAATTTTAAATTAAATTACTTTGAAGGAAACACAATAGAAATCCAGGAGGACATCACAGAGTTCAGAAACCTGCCTTCTATAAAACATGTCTGCTTATGTTCACTTTTCTGGAGGGAGAAAAAAAATCTTAAAAGCTTAAGATTTCAAAATTTTAATATTGGTTTTCCTTAACTGTGTACTGTTGTTTTATGTGTAGAATAGCTAGTAGAGAGGTCTGTGCTAATGCAAAAAAGAGAGAAAATAAAGAAGGAAAAAAAGTACTGGTGTCTCAGGTTTTAGCTCATATTTTTCAGATTATGTGCTGCTTTATTGTGTAGTTCTGAGCTTCATATTAGGGGATAGTAAGCTCTCTTCGCAGGGTTGATAGACAAAACAATTCCTTCTCTAGCTGGGGTATGGGACAAATGATCCAAATTTCAGGTCCAAGAGCATAAACAACAGCAGAATGAAGAGAGAAAAACAAGAAGGATGGGACTTCATGGGCTAAAGCTACAACTGGACAATTAGCTCCAATACGCTAATGGACCAGAACTTATAAAAGTGTGA
This sequence comes from Pyrgilauda ruficollis, assembly GCF_017590135.1. Lineage (NCBI taxonomy): Eukaryota > Metazoa > Chordata > Aves > Passeriformes > Passeridae > Pyrgilauda > Pyrgilauda ruficollis. The sequence goes on from NW_024523648.1 coordinate 4,123,201, forward strand.
GACCCCATGACTGGTTGTCCATTTTGTGACCATTTTGGGTTCATCTTGGGTGTAGCTCTGGCTGGGCTCTTGTGCTGCCCGAGGTGTATCTATGGAGGCCTTCTAATAAATATCTGCTTTATTCTTTAGCTCCATCTAGCCTCTGTTCTAGGTCAGCCTTCACAAGGCGTCAGCACTGCTGGCCTTTCATTTAAATCTAGGCTGCAGTGTAAGACTTTCTGGTGTCCGTGTCAATGACACTCTTAAGCATCTCCAGCAGGTCTCATCACTCTGGAAAAGGCAACCTCTGTTTGCAGGGAGCACAGCAGCTCCATTCACCACCCAAACAGCAGAAAATATGCAGGTCACATCTCCCCAGGCTCTTCTGCAGGATGGTTTCCCATGGTAAGCCATCCCTGTAAGTAAGCATCATATTGTGGCCCCCTGCAAAGACCACAGAGCATGGCCAAGTGCTGGTGCAGGCAGGGAGGAGACAAAGACAGGTTATACTGGAAAATAATGTAGGAACAGGACAGCCAGCTGAGGCTGAGGGAGGCAATCCTTACCACCAAAAAAACTATTCTCTTCTTCTTGATGAGAATTAAATGGGACAATTAAGTATGACTCAATATGAGTAAGGTCATGTAACACACTCATTTGAGGAAATGGCACTTCAGAACAGGCCAGGAATATTTGGGAAGCTGGACAATTTTCTAGTGAAATCAGGGAGTCCTCAGAAGTTCTTGTTTGATAGGAACACGTGGGGGATAAATTAATTCCTTTCAAACATATTTAAAACTAAGCACGTGTTTCACTTGCACCCTTTTAATAATCCAAGGCCTAATATTTTGATGACTTGAGACAAGGGACTAGAAATTCCTGTCCTGCAATAGCTGCCCAGCTGTGTGCCTTGGGAATTTTTTTATGGTCCCAAACTTGGCGGCCTTTGTGGATCTTAGTCATATTTATGTTTGCTGTACATCAGCAGGTGGCTGTCAGATAATGGAAATGAATTTCACATGAGTCTTTATGCATTGGCCACTTCCATTATGGAATAAGTATTGATATGTATGAAATCACGCCATGTGTGAAATCTCAGAAGCAGAGTTCTCAAGGCACCCAAATACTGGAGTTTGGGGTGTGCTCTAAAAAGAAATAAAAGTTAAGGGAAAGAAAAGCATGAAAAACTGGGCAAAGGAAATATTTATCAGGTTTTCCAGAATAAAGTATTCTGTTTGAAAAAATGTTTGTTTTCTGTCATCTCTCAGCTTGGTGATGTGACATCTCTCCATATGTTATCATTAGGTCTCATTTCAATGTTCGCTTTGTTGTGCAAGCATCTGTGAAAACACAGTCATTTCTGTCTTTTAACACTTATCCATGCACATGTTTGCTCCTTACACACCTTTTCTGGGTTTATAGTACCTTAATTATTCTTCAAAAATGACTGACTTGGTTTAGGAATTATATGTTGAATATAATATAAATATAAATTTTAGTTTAATCAAACAGGTTTGGAATTTGTTTTTCGTGAGTTATTCAGACTTCTCTAAATGAGACTGAAATCTGTTTTTCTTGAAAATCACCCTTATTTCCTCTCTCATTGCAAATGAACAGCAGAACCAAAATACTGTGTTGTATACCAACACAGAATACCAATTAGAAACAACAAGAGTGTTATTCTTGCCCATGACAGAAGCAAAATTAGGCAATAAATGTGAGGCTAGTTTATACCTCATGTTTTATTTTACAACATTTCTTTCCAGTTGTCTTGTACTAAAATTTATTTTTCCTGCTTACACAGTGAAGATTAATCTATTTCTTTGAGAAATTTTTTCGTTAGCTCTCCTTTCCTTTCTTGCAAGAAATCTTCTCCCCTCCCCCTGCCCTTTTATTTTTCACTCTAAGGAAAATGGCTGCATCTGGAAGAAGATGGTTGACAGTCTCCTTAAAATTTTCTCTGCAGTCTCTGAGTTTCAAGAGCTGATTTTAATTCCTGAAATAATTGTTTACTCCTTCCAAATGGCAAAAAAAAAGCTGTTTTGGTCCAAGTTTCTAATTGATGCAGTCATTTTGCATATTTGACATCAGTAAATCTGGGCACTAGCATCTAGCCACAGATTTACTGCTTTGGATACTTGTGTCTTTCTTTTAATGAATCTTTTCCATTATGCTGATTTTTTTTTTTCTGATTAGTTATTCTCATTTTCACCTAACTAAAATGTTATGCTAAAATTATAAGTGAAGATTCAGTTTATTTGTCTTATAAATTAATGCATAATTAATGACAGATTGAAAAATAAATCCCACTCACAATGTGATTCTAGTAATTTTTGCTGCAGTTTACTCTTTTCCCTGGTGGTTTATTTATACAAATAAACAGCCAAAAGATTTTCTTGGCTTCATAAGCAGTCTTAGGGCTGTATTTCACAACAATTTCTAAGAAAAAATAGACATATTATATTAAAAATTTACTATCATCTTCCTCCATTAAACAGGTGTTTACAACTCAGATGCTGTCAGGAATATATCTATTTTGGTTATATCAACTTTTAAGTATATGTTTCAGTGAGTGGATCTTTGGTGTAGTCTGACTCAATGGAATGAATTCCATCACACTGTGAAAATAAGGCTGAAGTATTTTATGGTAGGTGTTGAAGAGGTGATACTGAAGACCACGCTGTAGGTGCTAAATTCTACAGATAGCTGACTCCATGATCAGCTTCACCTTCAAGCTAAAGATTGAAAAGCAGTGAAGATTATGGTACAATCTGAACTAACCTCTAAGCTAAATATACCTCCATAATACCATCACAAAAATGAAAATTATAGGTTAATTACACTTTTCATGGTTTGGGTCTGATAAATATTTTTTTATTGGCTGGTTTCTTTCATATGTATCTATATAAAAATATATATAAATGCACATCTTAATGTTGGTCCTGCAAGCAAGTCTATTCAGGAAATTTGAGCATGGTTTTGACTCCTCTGGAGCACGGTGATCTGGGAAGTACACCTAGGACACCACCAGGTACTCATTAAACATCTTGTGTGTAGCTTGCTTCTCAATCCACATTTTTACCTTGGTATTTTTTTTTATACCAAATAGCTCAAAAATTGATATAAGGGGAGCATAATGCCATCAATTTATCTCAATTCTGTACTATAAGTCTTTTGAGAAAGTGTGGTTTTGCATTTACACTAGTGATTAATATTTTCATGCCTGCCCAGGTTAGTGTTAGTAGGGTTTTCCTTTCTAGAAGGCAGAGCAGGAGAACAGTTTTCCATGCACAGTAAAGTCCCACACAAACTTGGAACTAGTAGTTCACTACCAGGTGATATGCCATGAGGTTGTATGTATATGGTATCTCTACAAAAAAAAAAGTGAAGGTGTTTATTCACCTCTCTTTATCTCACGTACCTTAAGCAAAACCACTCATGTAATACAAATGTCTGGTGTCTTTCACTAGAAAAATTCAAACTCTCACCTTTGACTAAAGAGAAACAGAAGGAGTTTAGCTTCCCAATTTGGACACTTTTTTCAGTGATGGTAAAAAAAAAAAAAAAAAAAAAAAGCCAACCACTCTTACTCACTCCTTCATGTTCCTAAATAAAATTTTTGCCTTAGTGCAATTATAAGCTTTGTGCCTTTTATTTCATAGGTTGCCTCCATATATCTTGTGCCTTAGCTGATGCCTTTCATCATCCTTCCTTTTTAGGTGAGCCTTACTACCCATTGCCTCAGTTAGAGTCTAGTGTGTATATATATATATATATATATATATATGTATATAAAATCAGCACAGTTCTTGGCATTTATCCTCAGGACTATTTAATAGAATGCCTTATTTCAAGGAAAAAAAAAGAAGTACCTTTCAAAACATTTCTGAAATTATTATTTCACAATGTAAATCAGAAATTATTTCAGAAAAGTAGTAGAAAGAATATTGATTTTATTTAAACTAAAAATATTTTTTCTGTGTCTAAAGGTAAACTTGTAATTTCTACTCCCTTTACAGTCAGTCAGGAACAATACATGTCTCAGTGATGTGTTTTAAATGAGTTACATTCTGGATATGCCTCATTCTCTGATTTGGATATCAAGTGAATCTACATAGCTAGGCTAATGTTAAAATGGCCACATTTGGGTTAGATAAATGCCATCCATAGAAGTTAATAAAAGAACAACTTGATTTTTCGTAACTTCTTCAAGACAGCATGATCAGATCTGTGTTAATCTCTGTATTTCAAAATCATTTGTGTTTCTCTCTCAGTCACCCAGGGACAAGCAGACAAAAGAAAAAGTGATCATTGAAAAATTCTGCTATTTACTAGAAAGTCTTCCTAATAAATAGAGTAAATTGAAAAATTTTGAATTTTGAAAGTGATACATTTCTTTTGAATTTACTATCAGAAGTTTGCAGCCAGTTTTGACTTGCTCCCACCCATGGTTAAAGGTACTTTAGGCACACAAAGCCCAACCGAAACTCACAGAATTACTTCAAAGAAAAGCAGCATTTGCAATTTTTCTCATTCAAATAAAAGAATAGAGAGATAACAAACCACATGTTTGTTTGCTGAGTGTTCTTTTGCAACATTGCTTATCTGAAAAAAACATTGCTTATCTTCAGCTGAGAAAAAGCAGCTGAAGATTATAAAGTCCTAGAATTCCTGGCAGTAGGTGAGAAGAAGGCAGCTGCACAGTTTCACTTTTGTTGAAGTATAACTTAGACACCAATTTTATCACTGGAGGCATGGGCTTTGTGTTCCCTTTGGAGTCTGCTGGATCATGGGGTATCAATACCTTAGAACTTTAAAATGATGACCATTTCTACACAAGACAAACCAGTACTAAAATTACAGCTAGCCAGGTGCTACGTGGCCTGAAGGCTGGTCTGGCTACTTCCAACCCTCTTATGACCTGAAGGCTGCAGGCAGTTGTCCCAAGGCCAAAAGACAAAGCTGACAATGGCAGTGTGTCAGTGATGCTCTTTTATCAGTGCCTGGAGTCCTCCCCAGAATGCCTCACCCATAGCCTGTGCGTGTCTTGAGGTGAGATTTCTGCCACTGCTGTCCCTCCTCTACCCAAAGGAATTAGGCTGGGAAAGGCAAGCTGACAGCTTGTAAGAAACACGGACACTGAAAGTTTTATAGTGCAACTGTACTATCAGTATTGTAGCACCTCAGCCTTTTGGAAGTGTGTACATATGTCATGGACAGCACGGATTTGGACATTTTCTGATTAGATTGATTCCTCTTAAACACCTGCTGGTACTCCCTAGATCCCACAGAGAGGACAGAGCACTGCTCACAGTTGCTAGTCTGGCAACTCCACTTCAGGGTCATGGCTGGGAAAGGGAAGAGAGACAAAGGCTTGTGTGTCTGAGTCAGCCTTTTTGTCCAGCCCTCACCTTTACCGATAAAAGCCCTGCAGCCACAATCCCCTGGGTCACAAGCCTTCACAATGTGGCCCTGCTTTGGCTTACATGCTCTTCTTGTAGTGGCTGTTACCCTGAGTCCTGCGACTGTTGTGGCACAGAGTGAAAACGATGTCCCTGGAGGTGTCTATCCCCCTCTGTGGGACCTGGCCCCCGAAAGCCTGCTGGATTTCCCAGTAAAGGACAACAAAATTGTCATCAGTGCTTGGAACTATCAAGGTCGACTGGGAGTGTATAAGAGTTTGCTGAGTGCTTCAGCCAAATATTTTGATGCCTTTGGACCCCAAAACAGTGGCAATATTCTCTGGGGATTACCACTGCAGCATGGGTGGCAATTTCGTACAGGTATGAATTATTTTCTTAAGATACTGGCTTAGCAAAGTGTTTACCAGATCTGCTTAGAGGCTTCCTTACCAAGGTTTCTCCCTCACAAGGCCAGTATGGCCTCAGACAGTGTAACCTTTGACAGAGCTGCCAATTTGAAAAAGAAATGCTGAGTGAACACCTTTACCTTGCTGAGAAATAGCTATTAAAATTCTTTATAGGAAGAGGTCAGAATCCAGATTTATGGTACAGATGGGCAATATTTCAGCTAACTAAAAATCTTTGGAAAGGCATTCCCAGTTGCTTCAGTTTATGTAGACAGATTTCAGGGCATACATTCTACAATGATATCCTTAAATTGTTAACTAATAGGCTTTTATTTTTGTTAATGCTACAAGCTTCTAGAGGTGGTTTGAGTTTTATTTCTAAGACATATTTGAAAGTTCACATCTCCCTCTGAGAACCCATTTACATTTATTCTTCATGATCAGTTTAGAAATAGCCTCCTTATTTTCTAAATATGTTTTTTACAAAAATTAAAGCTTTTTCTGTTTGTTGGTTTGGGTTGGGTGGTTTTTTTTGTTTTTTTTTTTGTTTTTTTTTTCCCCGGTTGCTTGTTTGTGGGGTTTGTTTGGTTATTTTGTTTTGTTTTGTTCTAAATTATGTCCAGATTCTAAAGGTTTATCCCCTAAAAGCTGGTTGTTGTATAGGGCAGTCATTCTGGTTTTCCTGTTGTCCCCGCCAGGGGAGCAGACACAGAAATACGTGTCAAAGGTTCCTTAAGGCTAAGGCTGCAATATCTTATCGGGGATAAACAAACATATCTGACTGCCTGTTGTTTTCTTTATTGGATGCAACCTGTAGTTACACGTGGTGGTGGTTTGGGTGACACTGTAGTTTTGAGAGAAGACAGAGGTCCTGCACCTGGTGGTGAAGGAAGGCTGCCAGCATTTAGTCACACCTAATGGAAAATTTACTCCTAAGTCAAAATGAGGAAAACAAGATAGTAAGCAAAATCCAGGCAGGAAACTAACTGGCAAACAGATAGCAACAAAAAGAATTTGGTTGGAGTTTAGGCAAGCTTTTTCCTCTTTTCCTTCTTTATGTATACAAAAAGAAGAGCCGATGAAACAGATGGCTGGTACAGCAGGAGAATTGACCCAATGTGTGGTAGAGGCAATGATGACTGGATGCAGCAGCTACAGCTGAGTGGTGACCTGCTGAAAAGGAGGAGGTGTAGAGTATGGCTTCATCCAGAAAGTGAGGATTTGCCCTGTTGCAGTGACAAGGGACATAGTTTGTGAGGGGAAGATTTGCCCCTGGTTGCATAGACAGGTAAAGATGTATTGTCACCTGCTAAAGAGTCATAGGGCTGACACTTAGATAAATTTTTTTAATTTACATGACCAGAAGGTTAAAAAAATACTAAAAGGAATCTATCACTTAGCTGGAAGTAGTTTTGCATTAAAAAAAAAAAAAAAAAAAAAAAAAAAAAAAAAAAAAAAAAAAAGTGAGCCTTTGAAGGATAAATGGATAAGGGACAAAGAATAACATAATTGTGGCGCATACAGTAGTGAGGTTAGCAAGGGCTAAACCTAATCCAGGTAGGCAGTGGGATAGATTAGTGATGAATGACTGAAGCATTTGTATATCAACATAATAAGCTTGGGCAAACAAAAACAGGATTTGAGTTCATGATGCAAGACAACAGAACTTTGAAAACATTACAAAATTTTTTGAATTAAGAGTTCTGTCTTGTCATGAAACTTATGTTACTGAGAGAATATTTTTATGGAGATGGCTCTGTATAAACCATGAAGAACAAGTGAAGCTGTTACTTAATAAGAGTGGTACAAAGGTTTGCGATAATCCACTCAGGGACATAAAAGGAAATCAGTATTTTGCCTAAATTTACAGCAGAGACAATGATCTTGAGACAGCATAGCTATTAGAAATGAGATTGTGGAAGCAGAAATTGTCACATGGGAGGTAAAGCTAAACTGAGAGTTCTACCTACAGAAACTGAGGAAACCAGATAGACTCTATCCCCACTTCACATACAGAAGTACAAATCCAGGATCAGGAACTTTAAGAAAGATTCACATGGTATTGTATGTCTCAAGAGCAGAAAAGATTGTGCCTGTACTTAAGAAGAAAAAAGAGATAAGAGCACATATAATTATTTGTCTTATATCAGCAGTAAACAAGATATTAGAATAAGTATGGAGGAAAGAATATTTAATGACATGGAACCAGATAGAAAAAGGGATAAAGCACAGGATATGTGAATTGAAAGTAGATTGTGTCAAGCTAATTTGATATCTTCTTTCATAATACAAATGTTGGGTTTTTTCCAAAGTTCAGAACTACATTTACTCCCTTTGTAAAAGCAAAGCTTAGAATGAAATTTTTTCAATTATACTTTACAAGACAAAGGAACTTCAATCTGGTAAAGGAACACCTGAAGGAGAATTTCGTGATAACTGTTGCTAAAAGAAATCTGAAGCTAAGTGGAGGATGTGCTAGGATCTCTTCATCAGCAAGATGAGAATAACTACATTTAGCACTTTCAGTAACAACATTTCCACAAAAAAAAAGTGGACAAATCTTGCTGATGAGGTTTCACATAGTTGTCAATAACACAGCTGGAAGGCACTATCAATACAGATTAGCTTGGGTAGACCTGAAAACTGAAAAAAACAATTGTGTTAAGCACAAGGAATAGGAGAAAGCAGAGACAACAAAAATGGTGTAGAGACCTGTAAGTGCAGTTAATGCTTCCAGCTCCAATTTCTACATGTCTTATAATTATCACTGATACTGCCTGGGAAACCTTAATTTTCCTGAAACACCAAGGCTAACAATATTTGGTAAACCTCATGTACAATTCTTTTGCAACATATTGTCTTTTTCTTCTCATCCTTTATCCTTCCGATTCATCCCCTGTTTAGGGTCACACACCAACAATGTTCCCATTTGGAATTGGTAGATATTTCCAGTTTTGTCAAGTATCTTATCTGCACACCAGTGATCTATTGTTGCCTGTTTTTTGACAGTCTGTTGAGGTAAAATCTTGAAAAATTGAATCTTTCTGTAAATATTAAAAAATATAATCTTCATTTTAAAAAATGGGTTGAATTACAACCCTCATTGTTGCAAGTTCATATTTTCAGTGCTTGGCTACTGAATGATACAGGTTTGAGTAGCTAGCATGCCCCAAGGAACAAGCTCTGCCCAGTCAGCTAGAGAGAATAATTAGGATAATTTGTATGCACATTCTTGAGTGTAAGTATCAGAAAATTTGGTTTGGTAATGAGGTTTAGTTCTAATCTGACAGAAATGACACTGCCATTATTCAGCTGACTATTGGAGAGCAAGTGCTTTGCAGGGCAGTTTGGGAGCTTCTGTAATAGCTCAAGTTGTTGCACAAGGCCATGGTAGTTGCATGTCATGCACCTAAAGCAGACTTCCTGACACCCTGCATGACAACACTTAATGTACACGTATGGCATGCTTTTAGGACTTAGGCTATTTCTTCATGCTGCATGCTTAAAGTAAAATATTCTGTCATGAGTAATTGTGAAATGTCTTGCACGTTTTCTACAGCACAGATGCTTGCAAACTTTGCTAATTAGTTACAACAATGTTTGCATGCTCAGCTTCACAGTAAGGCCACGTTTGTCTGTGTGATTAAGATGGAAGTGATTCTGTATCACACAACCCAATTAGGTGAGGCAATTACTAGCACATTTAGTTTGTGCTATTTTGCTTGTTTAGCAGCTCTACTGAGCTAGCAGCCCTACATCTATTAGAAATGATGCTTCAGCTATGCACATGTTCATGTCTGTATATGAATGTATATTTATATGTCACTAAAAATACTGTGATGTCCTGATTTCAAACAGTTCAGTAAATTCCCAGAATACATTTACAGTGAGGAATAGCTCAAAATTTAAACACAATCAAATTACTATGCAATGAGAAACTCAACTACTCTAGGACATTAGCTTATGAAGCAAAGCAGCAGTAATTGTTTTGCTTCTCTAAACAAAAGTCTGCTTGCTTTATTCCTCTATATCTTTTTCATCTCAGTGGGATTTCTTGTATGAAAAGTTTGAGAAGTATTTGTTGTGTTATTTCATTTGATTCATTCAGGTAGGTTAGCAGATCCTTCTGGTGTGACTTCCTGTGGATATGAAAATGGAGAGATCCTGTGCCAATCTGTAAGAAGCTGGTGGTCCTGTAAGTATACGCTGTCACACTGTTCTTCTCCAAAATAAATTAGTGTCCTAGAAAGCCATCTGAAAATATTTCTTCCCCTTAGACTTCTCCATTACATTATCATTTCAGTGCTATGTAATTCTCCATCACAAACTTGCAACAAGACACCTGAGTGTGATTGGGTAAATGAAAGTTAATTGATTTTGACAATTTACTTGAGGAAGGAGGAAAAAAGTTTGCAGCCTTAAAAATACTTATACTGCAAATATTCACGTGAAAATGTGTGGGAAACACTATGACAGGTATATATATTTGTACAATTAGTCCAGAGCAGATTTCTTCAGTTTAGATGCTTGCACTTCAAATTAAAACTTTATGAGAAAATGTCAAGCAGGAATCTTTGTGATTCTTATATCAATATCTTGGTTCTTTTTCCCTTAGCATATTTTCCCTCCATCACTCTTGTCCTTTGCTCCCTCAGCTTCCTTGACGTTCTGTTGTAAGTTCCCCTTTTCCCCAGACCTGTCAGTAGGTTTGAGCAAGCAGCTCTGTCCCTTCCCTGGCACAGGAATGTTTTTCCTTCAGTGGCCATTTGAATTAAGCTTTTGGCTGCGAATCAGCAGTTAAATGTATATGTCTTCAAGTGAACCAAGACATAAGCATAGATAAAATTAAAAATGTAAACATAGGATAACACTGACTGTGGTACTCACTTCAGCTTTGGTTTTCCCTCTCTGTGTTTGGATAGCACTAGTGCTCTGTGGGATGGTGTCCCACACAGTGTCAGGTAACAAGAGTCGCTGCATAGCCCTTTGCAAGCAGGGGACCTTCCTGGAATAGAATCTACCACTTTTACTTCCTCAGTGCTTGAATTCCTCCTCTTCATTTCTTCTAAATATTGCATGTTTGCTTGATATCTATTTTGTTGCCTCCAGAAAATGTATAAACTCAGCTTTGATTTACCCTATTGAAGCAAGAACATGCATAGTGTCTTTGAGACTTCATGGAAACGTGTCTCAGTGTTCTGAGGATATGAAAACCTTCAGCTGGCCTTCAGAGCAGCCCACTCTGGCAGAAGCAGTCACATGAAACCAGGAATGAGTTCAAACCAGAAACTCACATTGAATATACCTCGGGTGTATGGGATACTACCTGCTTAAGAACATCAATCTCTTTGCCTAGAATAATATTTAGTATAGTCCTGTCCTGCATTGTTTTATGCCCTCTAAGTCACCCAAGCAGGTGCAAATATATAATATAGGCAAGAACAATTAAAAGAATATAAGCACTTTGTGATGTGAGATCAAGGTTTCCATACTTCTTATGAAAACAGTGAACAAGAAGCAAGAGCCAGTTCAGTTATGAGTCTCAGTGAAACACTGTCTTCTCATCACTTGAGAGTTTTCCTTTACTCTTCTGACTAGCCTTACATTTGCTCCTGAATTTCCAACCAGGTCCACATTTAGGAGCTGTGTCACATGAGACAAGGGGTTTCTCTTTATATATGACCCTTTATATTTGTTCAGTCAGCACCCCCAGAGAAGTTGAAACCCTTGTGCCTGACCAGCCTTTCAGTGCCCCATTATGGGGATCCCATCAAACAGTTCACTCTATTGGAGCATGGTTTGACCAACCTGTTTAGGGTCACAAACCAACAATGTTCCCATGTGGAATTGGTAGATATTACCAGTTTTGTCAAGTATCTTATCTGCTTCTGGCCACTCCTCCCTTAGTGCTCTTGAAGGACTCCCACTAAACAGTGTACTGAATAACACGCTTTATTAACAAAGACACTGATAGTTGAACGCTGTGACAGGTTAAGGTTCAGAGATTACTGCTGATAGTAACTGATTGCAAAAATGAATTTGAAGGAATATACTGACCAATTCTAATCTCCAGTTAAAGCTAGCTAGAGATAATAATTTAGCTTGAACAGAATGAGGTTCTTGCCCAATAGGCATCCCTTTGGGGGAAGAAGACAAGTTCAACCTGTTGACTGATCCCAGAAGTTATGACCTCCTTCCCCAGTTTAGCTAGATTTATATTGCTTCCTTTGAGAGAAAAGAGAAGGTTAAGTTACAGTTGGTAACATTTCATGTTGATGTGGTGCTTCAGTCACTAGTATATGTAGAGTGTGAAAAGCAAGATGTATTTTCAAGATAATGAAGTGAAGGCCAGCTTCTGCTTACTGTCTGGTTCATTCCTTGAGCTTAGCTCCTCCTAGCTGCATGTTTTGAGTGGAGCATAACCACCACACTGCTCTGTTTCTCCATCCTTTGTTTCGTATCTGCATTGATTTCAGCAGACCATGACCACAGCACCTCCATGCTGCTCCATCCTTTTTTTTTCATCTTTTGCTTAGAGCAATGCATCCAGTTCCCTCAGTATCCCTGCTCCTAAGGTGTACAGGCCAGTCCCTGCTGAACTACAGCCAACACACACACTCCTTCTTCGTGAACTTTGTTTTGTCATCTTCTCTCATAAGGTGGAGCAATGGCTTCCCATTAGGAGGACATGGATACATGGTGGGTGTTCAGGTCTTGATGATTTTGGTTCTCACTGCTGGGATTTTGTACAAAATGTCAGTGCAGTCCGTGTCCCTGAGACCATGCATGAGCAAATGGCTTCTCAGCATAACAGCTCAGAGGCACCCACCCGAGAGGGAGAACAACAGATCCCCAGGGTTTTCTTCACTCAAAACCATTAAACTTCATTTCTACAAAGGGGACATAACTAAGAGGAGAACTTCAGATTCTCCTTTCACGAGAGGAATATCAAATAGTCCTGTAGGCACTCTCACTGGGGACAAGATTTGGTACCAGTGAGAACTGAGCCTGAGTTTCCTATATTTTGAGTCTGACTGCTCCAACTTATGGATGAGACCAAAGAAAGCCGTCATCATAAAATAAATCTAAACAGATAAACTGAGGTAACATCCAAACAATTTTTAGTGAGTAAAATATTTTTTAGAAGTAAAATTATTATTTTCCAGTAAAATATCACATTTTCCTTTCTCATAGGTCATGGGTACATAGAAGGGGGATTTTTAATAGCAACAATACTTGTGGAAAACCCCTTAGTCTTTCTATACTTAGTTTGCAATTAATATTTGAGAGACTTTTCTTGTCCTGTCCGTGACAGCCTACAAAGGTCTAACTTTTTCCCATTAGTTTTTTTCCTTTCCTACAAAGTAAAGCACAGTGGAAACTCATACAAGGCTCTTAAATGATGATGCATAAATGAACACTACAAATAATATCTAAATCAATACAAGTGTCATCTTTACTACATTTCAATACATCTATTCCACTGCTGAACAGAGTGGCATTCGTGGCAATTTGAGACAGTTGTGTTTAGTGTGGGAGAGAGTTCATTTTCTTATGTGGGAATTTTTCATTCACTTGTGATTAACACCTGCTGCTTTTTAATTATTGTTACAGGTATGAATTACTATCTGTCCATTATACCCTTTCTGGGGGCAGTGGAGGCTGGTCTCTTTGGGCAGTTGCCATATGAGATAGAAATATTGCCACCAGAAGAGCAAAAAGATGATTTCTGTTACAGCGTTAAAGACTGCCGGTCTCGCATGCCCAAGCTCATGGATGACTGGAAGGCCTTTTTTGAAGTAAATAATTTTTTAAAAAAATGTTCATAAATTATACCAATATATTAGCTTTAAAAACTATTATTACTGTCATTTTTTAAGATTTAGAGAGCTTAGGTTGTTTTCAATAGCAGCTTCATATAAAAACAACAAGCAGGAAAAATGGAAAGCATAACATACAGTGAGTCAGAGAGAAGTAGGACAGGATTTTTAAAAGTTATAGAATTTTTCTCTTCCTTTAAGACAGTTCTGTATTTTGGCCTCTGTTCCAAGACACTGTTTTGTGTTCAATTATATTTGTATTCTTCCAATACTGCTTATGTTAGCAATGCAAAATAAGCCTGTGAGGTGGAACACTGCCCTTAAAAAGTGGCCTTTGGTTGGTTTTATAAGGTTTGTTTATTTCTTTCAACATCTAAAAACTTGAAAATGCTGAAACATCATTCAGAAGTACACCTATTTATGCAAGTAGTTATTCTCTTTCCTGCTCACTCAGCTGTTCTCTAATCCCAAAAATAACAATATTTCTTACTTCATAGATTTAATAGCTATTTTTATAGCTAGACTACTGCAGTCAATATTTTTTATTGATAGTCAAAAAATTGATAATGAGCAGAACTGTTAAACTGTAAGTTCCCCTTGTGTGTGAAAGTAGACGGTTTAAGAATAAGACTGGATTTGTCTTCATAAGACCATTTTTCCCATGCATCATGTTTCAGAAGTTATTGTAAAATATCTACTACTCAAACAACCATAATGACAACAAGGAAAATTTTCTTACTTTTCTGAAAACTTTCAGAAAGTTGGGGTCAAAAGAACATAGATAAGTGTTTTAAGATAATAAGGAGTCCCCTGTTTCAGTACTGAATACTCCATGGCACTTAGCTGCAAAAGTCCATTGAATTTTTGTAACCAAATACTGAAATTATGTGACTAAAACCTTTGCAATGTTGAAGTTGAAGAACAGCAACTATCACTAACTATTCAAACGCAATTTCCTTTAGCTTATTATTTGTGAGGTATGTTCTTATATAAAAAAATAAGAATTGGGTTTAAACCTCCTCTCCCATTCTCTGCCCTTTTTGCTCCCTGCTGCTGCAGTATCTGTTATCTACAGAACACAAAGCTCTGAGCTCTGCCAGCCTCTCCTCCTTCAAACTGGACGATGCCCTTGGCCTCATGTGGAAGGCACACACCTCCTCCATTGCTTACGCTCTCCCCAAATTCCAGGACAGGTAAGGGGAATAGAGCAGTGTCCATGGAGGATCTTTCCACCTCCAGGCCTCTTTGGAAGGATGGTATCCTAACAAAGTCTGCATGAGCCCCTGTACCTTAGGCATCTACTCTTTTGGCTCTTCTCTTCCTTCCTCTCTCAGAGTGTGGGATGACCAGTGAGAGATGGCTGCCCAAACTGCAGTGTCCAGTCAGGCTCTGGGCTTAAAATGAGATGCTGGTTCCCCTCTGGGAGCCAGGGCCTGATTCAGGAGCTGTTTTTAATCTGGGAAGAGGCAGGGTTGCCAGGAGAAATTGGGTATAAAGTACTTAAGGAGGCTTCAAGTGACTGGCGCTGAGGCTGCTCAGGATTTTATACTGAGCAAAACCCTTTGGGATAAATGATCAACTAGTGTGTTCTACAGGAGAGTTCAGTTATCTGCCGCAATTTTTATTTTCTTCTCTTTCAGCTTAAAATATCTCTCTGATCCAGAAGCACATTTTGGTGAAGACTGGGCTAATGCTGTAGATTTCATTGCCGCCACACACTTCAGTACAGACTTAGTGACCACAAACGAGTTCCAGGCTTTCCTGCCCCAGAGGATGCTTGTTGAAGGGGATGTTCTCCCACCCATTAGTGACTTCAGTCCAGGGCAAAATAAGGTCCTGGTGTCACTGAGAGCTCTTCACAAAGTAAATAAAATGACAGGTATGAGCCTGACCTACAGATGTCTGTTGTCCATAGATATTTAATATCTTGTTCTCTCTACATACCTCTCTCCTTATGAATACAGTGAATATTTGATATAAAGTAGCATAAACACATCTTAGAGACTAACAGTAAAACAATTAAAAATAAAACCATAAGCAAACCACACACCAGACAGCAAATGCTGGTGGGACAACACTGGCAATATGAGGGATTTCAGTGAGAAAAAAAGTATTTTGGGAGCAGATGTTCTTACTCTTTCTTTTCCCAATTTTCACAGGAACTTTAAAAACAGACTTTTTTTTTTGTCAGTTGAATCTGAAACCATTAAGACTGTAAATTATTAGACCAGTTGAACAAAAACAAACAAACAAAAAGTAAATTATCATGAGCAACAGTTTTTGTGCTCACAAGTGTTCTGGTTTCAGTTTTTGGTTTTCTCTCCGTCTTTGATTTAACAGAGATCTGTCCCAGCAAAACTGTATCCTTAGTCAATGCTGACTTCATCGTATTCACCAAAATAAGTCGTACATCACCATCCAGTGGTGCAACACAGAATTACACTCTCCTGAGGATTCAGTTCTTTCATAGATACTTCTGGGTTGGCTATTTTTGTTTGACCTTTATGAAGCAAAGTTATTTTGAATCTTTAAATTAAAAGAATGAAAAATTGGCATGCTTAGCTATGGCACTTGTGATCCTCTTCTATCTGTACATTTCACGGAAAATTCTCTCTCCAGTTGGATTTAAAGCTGAAAAAGATGTGAAATAAAGCTATTCAGTGCTACAAAAAGAGCATCTTCCCATGGCAGAGTGCTTCCCTCACATTTTTCACATAGCATTTTTTTTTTTGGAATCTGAATAAGGGTCTGAACAGATCTATCACCTGCTTGGCAGCCTATGACACAGTTCAGGGTTTCTTGACACACCTCCAGGAAGGGAGAGGAGCAGGGCAAGGAAAAGCATGACCAGAAGGACAGGAAGGAGGGATGAGAGCACTAGGGTAGCACATCAGGTAAGGACAGCACTGCAGGGAGAGAGGGAAAGATGCATGGATGTTGAACATAAATGGAAGAAGAGAGAGATAAGTTTCATGCAGGTGCAGCCATAATGAATCCTATAGCTGAAATCCCTTATTTTGCAGGTAGAGATTTCCCTGACTTCGCTCTAAGGGATGAGCTTTGAATTCAGCTGAGAATTAAATGCCAGCTAATTCAGCCTGGTAACTGATTTGCAGATCAGAAAAAGGAGCCTTAAAATAAATTTGACTGCATCTAAATCCACAGCCTCATCAGGGACCTGAAAGACCCTACCTTAGTGCTACAAAACACAGGTGACAAAATATACTGGTTTTGTAGATGCTTTTAAATACATCCTGTGACAGGGTTATCTACTGGTACTGCAAACTTCAACAGCAGCTAGAGGGTCCTATTACCTCCTAGGACGGGACCCTGTCCAACCCAGAGTGAGACTTGATTTCTTGATTCAGAGCTTGATTACTCTTTATTTTTGTTCACTTGCCCCTGCTAGTCCAGCAGGAACTGTATTGAGAGTGTTGTGCTGCTTCTAAAGCTTTTCTATTCATGGACTGTCAGATCAACTTTTTACCCAAAGGCAGAACAGGAGGAGAATAAATTCTTCTTACACTAGACATTTTTACCCTCAGATTTCCCCTCTATCCACTCTAAAGATGAACACTGAGTGGGGTGAGGAGTAAGCAGTGACTATCCTGCAAACTGGTGCTAATGCTAGGCTGGGTTGGCCAAGCCAAATGTCCTAGAGCGCCACTGTTTATTGCCTGGAAAAAAGTATTAGGATAATTTGCTTCTTTAGCTTGAGGTCTTAGCTGGCAGAAAGTGAACACTTTTTGTTTTAGAGTGAAAACGAAAACAGGCCTGATTTTAACTCCCAGGCTACTGCTCCATAAACCACGGAGCTACGTGCCAGAGCAGACAAAGACCTTCCCATAAGTCTTCAATCATTTCGACCTGCAACACTGGTGACAAGGGAACAAGCCCCGTTGTCTGTCAATACAAAGGATCCTGAACTGAATGAATGGTCTGTGTCTCTCTGCACACTTGTAGGCAATTATCACCCGACCGCAAGCTCCAGCTTTGTCCACATTTCTGCGTCCCCAGGAGAGTGTCGAGTGCTTGTTGCCAGACGCGCACTTGGTCCCTGGTACGCCGCGAGCTGCGTGCGCTCCATGCTAAATTGACTATGTCATCTTGTGTTTTTTTCCAAGGAGGACTGCTGCTGAAGCTGTGGCAAAAGGCTATGTCCACAGAAGCAGGGAGAAAAAAGGGCCGAGAACTGATTGAAAGCTTGCCTTGGAGCCAGAAGTTCGAACTCCTTGACCTAATAGGATTTTAGGATTATTTGGAAGGAGATGATTTGAAAGTTCCCAGTTCCTCGAGAAGGAGCGGTTCCAAGGTGGATTGATTTATTCTTTTAGCAGATGTGTCTGGTAATCTGGCTTTGGTAATTTCTTACAGCAGGATTTCCTGAGTAGCCATGCGTTTCTCTCCCTCATATGGAATCAATATTTTTAACCTTAATTTTCCTAATTATCTCATTTGTTTAACTCAATTCCTTATAAATAAAAAACCTCACAAAAAAATCTTGCTTTACTACTTTTTGTGGCTTTATAAATAATGTATCCTAATTGGAGACAAAATTAAAAGCAAAATATATTCTGTTTCAGACTGTTTTTTTTTTTTCCCCCTCTAGGCAGGGATTCCACTAGATATTTAATTACTTGATGGTCTGACAGATGATCATGAGAAAGCTTTTTTTTGAAGTTCTGGTCTAAAAGTAATGCCTTGACTGTTTCCCAGCAAAGCTGTTATTTCACAGAGCAGCTGCAATCAAACTGGAAGCTTTCAGGCTTTTCAGATTAGATACTTGAGTACAGATAGATTCCCTTGCTATGCTGTTTTGCAACAAGTACATGCCTCACGTGGTAAAGCAGAGCCAGTCCCAAGCAGTCCTGAATCAAATTAATTTATTCCATACCAGCTTTTACATGACAACAGAGATTTCTTGTACTTCATTCATTTCACTTTCTTCAAGAAAACTTCGATCTATATGTGAATTTATGTGATTATACGATTTATGTGTCCTGTATAACCACAGGTTGCTTTTCCATTGCCCCATGTCTAAACCACTTGTTGCAGTGTGTCATATATTGGATTTGGTTACTGAGGGAAAAGCTGTATTTGCAATGTTTGCACTCCCAGTACCTGGAACAATCAAACCCAAGTGTTGATCTCAGTCTTCGGGGTAATAATACATATTTGGAATCAGTTATAACTTGAAAACAGAGGTTGCGGGGAGCTGAGCCAGGGGTCCTGCACGCAGACAGGGCTTGAAGTTTCTTGTGAAAGTAGGAAATGAATGATGTCTTTGCCCACAGCAGTGGGCTTGGAACCAAATGAACTTTCAGATCACTTCCAATCCAAATCCTTCTGCAATTCTATGAAAAGAAATAATTTATTTCCATTCCATTTTCCCGGTTTGATTCGTCCTTTCTCCCCAAACTTGCATGATATTTGCACTGTAAATTAAGAAACAATTATCATCACATTGAGCAGTTAAACACCATTCTGTCCTTTAATGTCCCAGGACAAAGGTGTTAATTATTCATTGTCATGTAATGGATAAACTCTTAATGTACCATCATTAGCTAACAATTTTCAAAGGAAATACATTAATGAGGTATAAGAAAATGTGGGAGTTTTTACCTTAATTACCTGGTTCATAGATCACAGTAATTAGATTCCAGCAGACTTTAGATATAATCCAAAAGTAATCACCACAGCTGCCAGCTGCTAAATATTAGGTTATTTGAGCTCCAGAAAAGTTAGAAAATTTTTTTTTACCTTTTCTGTGGTTAATTTAGATTGAACTTAAGGTACGCTTTGAGAAAACAAAAAGAGTCATTAATACAAACTTTTAAACTGCAAACTGCTGCACTTGAGGGAGTATTTATAAAACACATTTTTAAAAAGCAAATTACTCCTTACCTGAATTTATGAAACATTAGGAAATAGTTCTGAATTTTGAAAAAGTCTTCTTTCTTAATACAGCATCAAGCATTTATGTATTTCATACACTTTGTCCTAATCCAACAAGACAACCAGTCAGGCAAAGACTTTAGAAATTGATTGCTCAGTGATTGCTCTGTGGAAGCTGAGGAATGTATAAAAGTTTATACAACGTCTGAGATGGGGGTTCCTTACAAGCAGAGTAGAGCCAGGTATCTTGAAATAGAATAGATGTATACTCACAGGAAAACTTTAGAGTATCAGAAACTAAACAGAGAAAAAAGCATCAAGAGAAAGCTGTAGAGGTGTGGTAGGATGGCTTTGGAGAGGAATAGGAGAGCACTGAAAGAGCCTGCTTGCTAATAAGAGCTAACAAAAGTTGATGACACCCTAAGCTGGGGCTTGCCCAGCGAGAAGGGCTCCCAAAGCATAAAGGTTTTTCCTGCTCAGCATTGGTCTGGGGTTTGCTGCTCTCTTCTCATGCCTTTTACACTTGTCTCTCTACTGAGGAATGGCTGGCATTAAGTAGGGATACTTCCTATTTGACAGAGGTGGTGTTTAAAAAAAGCAAAGCCACAGCTGGCTTCAGAAAGACAGGGGGTTAAACTTCTGTACACACTTGCAAATAGCAAGCCTAAGGGGATTGGAACAAACAACGCTTGGGAGTGAAGAAGGGAAATTTAGAAATTACATGTGGTACATGATAAAGGAAGAATTTGGGAAAACAAAAACACACCAGAGAAGAGCCTGTCCATCCTCAAAACTTGGGCAGTAGTGCTGAATACTGTGCAGCCCCATCTCCACAGCTCATATTAGTCAGGTCAGCTCCTTATTTCTGAGTGCTCTGCAGTTTTCAGTGCCTTTGCTACTGAGCGATCAGTTTCTGAGGAATGGTCAGAAGTGAGATTCCTATCCATATATTTGCAACACAGCTGCTGTGCCTTACCAAATACTAAACTTACATCACAGAAATACATAAGGGCTAACGTCTCCACCTATTCTTCCATAAGGGGAATAGCAACCTTGTCCTTCTCTAGGAAAGGTGCCTGTGCCTTCACAGAACAGCAGACAGGTGTCAGCAGGCACTTCTTTAACTTTCTTTGGCATCAAGACATGGAGCTTACAGGGCAAACACCCAAGACAGTCATTAGCAAAGATGTGAAAAACCTCTTTTTAATTTCAAGTAGGAATTGACTTCTAGGTTTTCCCTTCCCTATGATCCTAATCTGTGGAGAATTGGGCGTTCCCTTCCAGCCTACTCTCTCTAATGAATAATAAAGTGCACTTTTTTTCTGATGGGAAAAATCACACCTGGTAAGTGTGGAGGGAAGAGCATTCTTGCCCAGGGCAGCCTCTAATGTGGCAGATAGGAGGCTTTGCAGGGAAGCAGAAGATGTAGATTTGGATTCTGACAGCTAGAAACAAAACTAATCTCATCTAAGTATTCTAACTGTTGTGCACAGCATTAAAAACCCTCTGCATTTCTCAAACCCAAATTGTTCAGTTACTTTCTCTGACCATTTTATCTGCCCCTCTCAGCAGGGTTTGGAGGCTGTGCACCTTCAGTTCCTGCTACCAAAGGCAGTGAGATTCAAGATGATGGGGACCTCTTACAACATTTCCGTCACCTTAACCTCAGTGACCTCAGGAGGAGCACGTTTCCTCTCTGGTTTTGATATAATTTAAAAACATGAATATGTTTGTAGATCTGAGTCTAAGCTTACTATGGATTTAGTTTTCTTTTTTACAATGAGACACAATGGCCATGAGGTGTTTTAAGAACAATGTGCATGGCACAAACTGCTGCAGGCAGGGGCTGTCAAGGATCCCTAGGAAGGTGTAGAGGAGCCTGGGGCTGCAAACCTGCCTAACTGCACCAGCTGGAAAGGGCTGCTCGGTTGGGAATCATTGGCAAAGGTTCAAAATGGGGTTCAGAAGATGAGGAATGGAGGCAGAATCATGTAAAGATTTGTTAGAAGACATTTATACCTACTTAAAACATGGGTAGAAAAAACATGATAATGTAAAAATTATTTTTAACTGATTAATGCCTAATCAAATTCTCCAGGACAGAAAGAGCAATAAAACAAAATCCTTAATGTCTCCCACTTCCTTCTGCAAATTGTTTGTAGCTGTGGGAAAATTTGCATGAACTGTTTTTGTGTGTGTTTGCAGGAAGGGCTGCAGCAGGTAAGGTGGACAGATAGTGGCAGTATAAACCAGGCTTCTGGACAAGTAAAGTAATTTCAGAATGAAAGGCTCTTTTTACCTCTCCTTTTGTGTGTCATTAGGTCCCAACATACTAACAGATGTGATCACTGAACCTAAGAGAGCAGGCAACTGAAATAAGAGGGAAAAAGGAAAAGAGTCTTTTTGCTGACAAGGTAGCTGCAGTGCCCCATGTGGGGCAATCCTGAGCCCCACTCAGATCCTTTCTCTGCACCATGAGAACCAGAGGAATTACAGAAGGGTGGTGTATTTAGAAAAAAGGAAGATCATAACATCTGAGGCTGCCTTGGGAAGAGGTACTGCTTTCTGTGGCTGGCCTGAGCCTCTGGTTGCCAGCACTGCTGCATCTGGAGTCTCAGGGACAGTGTCACAGAGACATGGGGATAAGGCACGTGGATGTACCGGCATTTCTTAGATCCTGGTGGAATCAACCCCTTGACACAACATGAAAATGTTCCCACATACGCCTCAACGTTAACAAGTATGAGGGATTTAAAGTTGCATGAGAAAATTAAAAGGGTCAGACTGTGCTATCCATCCTGGTACCCCCACTCTGGACGGAGCTGGCAGCAGTGGACTGGGGCAAGAGCAGCAAACGCAAGGCAAAGGCAGGGTAATCTCTCCTCTCAGCCTGCCAGCAGCTGGCAGTCTGCACTTACATCAAACCCACACGGTTTATCAGTCCCAGCGAAAAAGAGTTGTGAAAGGTTGTCTTAGAAAATACAAAAACCCAAGAAAACATACAGAGTAAGTTTATCAAAGAGATGTATTATTGCAAAGCACAAGAACACTCCCAGCACACAGATACATTAAGAAAACAAAGGAGGAAAACTAAAAATCAAACAAACAGCAAAACCTGACAATAATACATGAAGTAGAAGCAAGAGAACATTCTCTTCAGAGACTATCAGGTTTAACATTGTGTCAGGATGTTGAAAGTTTACATGGCAAAAGTGCACCAAAGACTAAAAATGTAAGGAAAACACCTGGACAGTCTTAGAAGGGGTAGGAAAGGTATCATATATGTTAAGTGAATAAACAGTGACTTCTTATTGGGAGCATTGTGGTAGATAAGTGTTCCTGTGACAGATGTCATTTAAACAAAAGAGTTTTGGAGTTTAAAGAATGTAGGGGGAAGATTCTTCTTATCTTCCCAGGCACAAAGGCTGTATATATAAAAAAATGTGCGTGTTGATCATCCAAACAGAAAATTCTGTCTCACTAAGGGCTTATGCACACATGGAGTGCTGCGGAAACAGCTGCTTCTGATCAGGTCCTCAGTGAGAACTCACTGGAAATACTTCTTAGCATTAAAAGAGATAAGCCTTTAAGCTAACAAGTCTGTGCAAAAAGCTTATGCCAATCTTTTGCAAAGCAAATATCTTATTATTTAAATACACTTGTATTCTCTTCAGGCATAGCAATTGTGGTCTGTGTTCAACTAAAAATGGCTTTCCATTCCTGAATGCAGTCTTCTTGAGCATTAATGTCTGAGAGTGATAACCATGTCCCTCAAGGATTGCCATGACATTATAGCTTTGTCAAACATGTATTAGCAAACAGTATGAAATCACAGTGGCCATCTGTACGCCGTAAGGGAAACACAATACTTATTAAGTCTTTAATATTGAACACAAGCCTTTTATTAGGATCTTTCTTCATGTCTCCTTCCTCCCCTCTGTTTTCCCCAGCAAGATGGGATGTCCTTTCTTCACAGCACAAGACAGCACCATGTTCTCTCTTTCATCCAGAACTGAATGCAAATGGCATTGTCCCACTGTCATGTAAACTGACCAGCCAGGATAGCTCCCATTTCTGTCATAGGACATGGTGTTGGCTCACATGCCTGAGGAAAAGATGTGGGAGACATCGCTGCTACTTATATGCTTACAGAGTTCATTAAACTGCCACCTTTACTCAGAAAAATGAAACTAATTTGATTCTGTGCAGCTGAATATACAAGTGAGAATTTCCATCACGTGACAAGGGTGACAGAACCAGGCTCCTTATGTGAGAGGATCTATGCAAAGAAGAGAAATTGCTTCTTTGAAAGCATTTTGAAGGGAAGAATTTACAGAAAGGGTTGGTAAGCCTTTGGGTTTTTTCACTAGATCCCAAATGCTGATGTAGGTATCTGAAAGAATCTTAGGTTTGTTGGGAAAGTAATGGCATTCCACTTTGTTCACACCCATCCTAACACTTACAGCAATTAGGGGACACTTTGTTGTTTCTAGGCTATCTCAGCCTCTCCTTGTATGTCAGACTCTCCATGTCCTCAACCATCCTCATGGGCTTTTGCATGACTCACTGCAGTATATCTGCATGTTTCTTGCACCAGGGACCCCAGAGCTGACACACTAGTCCAGATGTGGCTTCACCAGTGCTGAGCAGAGAGAAGAATGACCTCCCTCTACCTGCTGGCACATCCTGCCACCACAGCCCAGAAGGCTCTTGGCTTTCCTCTCCTCCTTTCTTCTGTAGAAACCTGGTACTTTACTGAAGGAAATCATGGTAGTAACATATCATATCTTTCAGAAATCCAGCAGATGACAACATCTCATTCAGCAGTAAAATAAAAAAAGGTCAGTAGAATACAAAAAAATTATTTTATTCAAATACCAGGCTGCCGAAACAAATGGGACGGTTTTGAGCTGCCAAAATAGACATATAGATTTTAAAATGCTTAATATGTACTTAAAATACCCACAAGTGATGTGACAGCCACTTTTGTACACACCTGCAAGCCATATTAACCAGTGATATGCAAAACATTGTATGCTACATATGCATGGAGTAAAAGTACTCTAAGCGATATTCTTAATACTTAAATTGTAACTGATTTTAATGAGGATGAACATTTATATTGAATAAATTAACGCGAGATAATATTAAGAAATCCTAAATTAATTTGCATCGGTGAAAATTAATCATTCAGTAGAATTTTAATAGACAAGTCTGAAGACACTTTACTGTCTGCTTGAAAAGACTTTTGCTTTAAAGTATACTAAGGCATTTTTGGAGTTTTTGCTTTTTAACTCCTCAATAGAACCAAAAATAAGATATGTCCAGGGTTTCTAAACACATGCCCTTTCTCCACCCTGCTGATTTCTGGATATGCCACTCTGCTCAATCTGCTGTTGACTTGGGAAACCCCTGGCACATCAACTGTGTATTTATATATCAGTTCTTGATAGTTTTCCCTGAAATTCAAATCACTGCCAGAGGGTTATGGACCTATCCTAGGTGCATAGGGATGGCATGGACATTAATTCTTCAGCTCCAGCTTCTGTCTACCATTTGTGGCTGTATTTTCAGGAAATTGCTGAATATAATGGCTTTAGTGTGATTCTGGATACTAGTGGTACAAGGGGATATGAAGATGGCAATGCTACATAATTTCGGTACTCCCAGACTTTGTGAGAGGACTGGCTTTTCTTTCCAGGGCAGATTACATGTTGTGCAATGGTACTAACTGTGCTTTGTTCATCATGTGAAAAAGTGGCAGAATCTGGTCATTTCCAGTTTTGAGCCTTAACCTGAAGCACGTAAAACTGGCTAAAGAAATGAATGTTCACCTTTGATAACCCTTTACTACCGTTTCCTTCTCAAAAAAAAAAAACCCCTAAACCAAAACCCAAAGGAAGCAACCATGCAGCTGTTTCAGTAAGGGATGTTTCTTTTGCATATGCCCTACAGAGGTTCAGGAAATAACCGGAATTTCAGGCGCAATAAGAATGAAGGATTGGGCTTGGCATAATTCTCTGAATTCACTAATAAATATGTACAGAAGAGCTTTGTCCCTTCAAAGGGTCATGAGACATTAGCTGGTTTGACTTCTTATTTAGGACAAGTAAGCAGTTTAGTTTCGCAGGGGATTATTATAGCTAAATTACAGCCTTGTATGCTCTCCTTGAGTCAAGAAGGACACTTTCATGAGCAGCTTTTTCTTACAGCTGTGGTCAATCTTGATGTGCGAAGGACACAGCTTCCTACTTGTTTCCAGTTAATTTCAGAATTATTTTCCTTCAGATGTCTCTGAAAACAAACAAAACATAATGACAGGGTGAAACAGGAAATTTTATATTTGGATTTAAAAATTGCACAGGGAGCACAGGTGAATGAGCTCTTGAGACAAATTAATGGCTGTGAGCTGGGGCTTATCTGTACCATGAAATGGTTTGTCAGTACAATTACACAGCAATCCAAAGACTACAACAAAAATAAAGCTAATATATGGCTCCAACACAGCTATGCCAGCAACTTTGCTTAAGTATGTGAAAATCTTACCAGTAAATTTTTCTTTTACTGGTATAGCTGGTGCAGTTTAGGGAAATATTTAACCTTCACAGGATGAAAGAGCTCATTTAGTCAGTATCCATAAAAAAGCTTTCCTAGTGTATCTCCACTGTGATTACGTGGTGTCCCCTGTGTCATATTCTGGTCTGGCAGACATAGTAGAAGAGATACCTTCCTCTTGGGGACAGGCGTTCCTAAGGATGTGCCCTGTGACTGATGCAACAGAGCTGCAGGCCTGGAGGGAAGTTAATTAATAATTTAATTAATATTTAACGGCAGTATGCCAGTGTGCCAGATTTCACCAGTAGGCTGTGTTCCCAGCTCTGCCAACTATAAAAACATGCTTGAATATGCCCTGTGGGGGGAATGGTAGGGCTTGTTTGAGAAGGAAGAACGTCTAGAACATCTAGATAATCATGGTAGTCTTCCCTGCCCTAAGGCTCTCTGAACCTTCAGCTGCTTTGAGACAGATCCTTTGAAGTCCTGCCTGAGTCAAAGCTAAGACTTGCAGCTCTTAGAGCAACACACTACTTATTTGCCCCCTCTTGACTCTTTCTTCTCTCTGTAATCGCTATTGATTGCAACCTGGAAAAAAGCTTCACTGCTCATATTAGAGAAAAATGAAAACAGCAGGCAGCTGAAAATTTATCTTGCCATGAAAATTAGCAAGGTAGATGATGCCCACAAATCTGCATTGAAAGTTACTTAGGAAGGGGACTTTCGAAACTGCCGAGAACACACAACTACAGTCATGGATTTGGGTTCCTCACTCCAGTATATCCAAGGTTACGAAACCTGCAAAGTCTGCCTCAACCACAGAAAAACCCAGAGGCTTTTCTATGAAAGAAACAGCTCGCTCAGAGGGTCAGTGGTATGACAGCTCCAGAGAAATGTCCTAGAACAACAGTAAAAAAGGATTAATCAAGATGCACTGGGGTCAGAAAGGGTGATTTTCATTTGTAGCACTGTCTTTAGATTTCAAATATGAGGTAACCTGCATCTCAGCACAACTGAGGTAAAAAATAAAGAAAAAAATTGCACCTTAATCTGTTTCATACAATTAGTTTTAAAAAATTGGTACAAATTGAAAATAAAGAAAACTATTTTTTCAAACAAAACTGTTGAGTTCATGAGAACAGGAAAACTGTTGAGTTCATGAGAACAGGAAAACACAGCTATGTAGCTTTTTCATTCCTTACTGCATTTCCCTTTCTTTTCTACTTTTCCTTTTTTTTTTGTGCCCTATTTAATAAGCACAGGAGCTTAGTTAACTGAGACCATTCCTTTTCTGGAACTTGTGTGCAGTTCAAGTCCAGAAAGCAACCTCCTGAAACAGCCTGGCACCAGCACTCATTTTCAGCTCTCCAGGTGTCTGGACCACAAGGTTTCTGCCCTTTTCCAGCCTTGCAGCTAGCAGCACTGGAGACAGACTCTGCCTTTTGCTGGTTTTGCTGCTGAATTTTTTTGTGGTTGTTGCTGTTCCTGTTCCTGCATGCCTCCATCCCATTTTTGGTGTCAGGGACATAGGAGGAGACATTACAGCAGCACCAGAGTTATTCCAATTCAATGGCTGCAATGGACTTTCAATCTTCCCATTTTCTCACACCAGAAAAGCCACAGTTGATATTTGTAAAACCGTCCAAAAGATTGTCAAACTGAGCGCTTTCCTCCTTAAAAAAGAAGAAACAACTCATGGCATTAAGAAGAGAAACTTGTCATGCTGAAAAGAAAGCCACACATTTTAAATGCTTCAGAGTGGTGTGGTTTTTGTTTTTTTTTTTTTTTTTTTTTTTTTTTTTTTTTTTTTTACTTTCTTTTGAATATTTTATGAAAGGTTAAAATATGTTAATGATGGTTGTTGCTATAGCAAACTCAGGCATCTGTAGTGAAGTCTCTTTCTTAATTGTTTGTTGTTCTGGAGTGATGAGGTCATGTTAACATCATTGACCCTCTGGGCACATTTGTTCTATCAAAATTAACATAGCAATGACCTGAGACAACTCTCTGTTCTTTTTCTCTCCTGCTTAGGATGAGGACTAACATTTTACCAGGGCATGCTTCAGCCCTGATCATGGAAAGATTTTGAGAGGGTCAGTGGTGAAACACTGCAAATACTATATACTGATTTTTTTTAATGTAGACCTAACTGCTGAGTCTTACTTCTGTATTTCATCAAAACTATTTTTCCTCCCAACAATTCTATTTAAAATTATTTTAGATCAAATTACTTAATTTTGATAAATCATATATACCAAATAACTAAAAGTAGATATTAATAAATGGCATACATGTCCTGAGGAAAGGAGGTACCATAGGTAGGAAATGGTTAACTGATGAATTCTTCAAGAACTATTATGATTAGATATTAGGTATTTGACACTTTTTATAGAAAGAGACAACATATTTTGGTGCATTATTATCCTGTATGTAAGCCTAAATCAGCCAGTTTGGTTATTTTATCTGTCTACATATTTTTTAAGAATTTTGCTTGTATTAAAGATTAATTACATATGCCCTCGTCAAATCCTTATTTCCCAAAATGCTCACAAGTGCAAGTGTGGAATCTTGATAGAAACTTATTATGCTAGAAAAAAACCATAGCACAGATTTCTAATGGCTGGGGGAGAGCAGCAGGCTGGAGAAGCCACATGCTCCTTGGCTGCCTAATGATTTCAGAGAGAGGTTATATCTGTCAGCCATTAAGGACAAAATTTTTTTGGGATTGCTTTATAAACCAAAGATTATCGAAAGAGAGTGATCTCCCTCAAGGCAGCAAAGGTCCTTTTCTTTCATGTTTTGCTAGTAACCTCAAAGAGGACAATTAATAAAGGGAAACCTTGCTTTCATTAACAGGGAATTTAAAGGGCAGGTGGATAAAGACTTTGAAGAGCTGATGCCACAACAGTAAGTGGTATAAACAGATGTGAATCCTCTAGGCTGGTGCTGCTTCTTGAAAGTATGCTTTCCCCTTAATGCCTATGGTCAGAAGGGATATTTTAGTCAGAAGAGAACTTAATTCTCTTTTTCTCAACTTCTTTACATGATAGAACCTCAATAGCACACGGACTGAGGAAGAAATGTGTTATGTGAAACGTCCTACTAAGTTCCATTTTTAGTCTTTTCTGTACCTTTGGAGTCTCTCCGTCTGTGAGTAGAGGGAGACATGGCCACACACTGCCCTGGATATTCTGAGGGTGTTGAGCACTGCAGAAAAAACCCACCTTACTTCATATGCACTATGTTGCTTAATTTAAACACAGTATGAATGTTGCACATAATTTAAAAATAAATACACAGTACATTTTGAAATTAAATGCTTCATATTAAATCTCTGAAACACAATATTTCAAGTTTTTCCTGAGTTTTCAAGGGTTTCTTGCAAAAGAAGCAATTCAGCCAAACCAACTGAAATTCATAGAAGGTTCAACTATGAGTGAAAAGAACTGTGACCACAGTTTCACTCATATTTAGAAAAATTCTCATCTGTGTTTAGCTGGAAATGACACCTAGAGATTTTTAGAAATAAAGGCCCTCGTCACTGGCACTTAAACTCACTGCAGACTGCCAGAGCAGAACCTTGCAGATTTAATGAATCTCAGATAATGCCTGAAAGCTATTAAAGCATCAAAACAGTCATGGACAACAAGGCATCCACTTCCAGAAAGAGGGAAAGGGCTGCTTTCAGAGCACTATAATGTCAGAGCAAATTGGCACAAAACAAAGGTGACATGGCTGAGAGGTCACAGGTGACAGCTCAGAGGAGCCTTTTCTGCCTTACTCACAGGACATTGCAGCAACAGCAGAAGTTCCCAGGGGAAAACCTCTCTTGTTTTGGGAAGTGAAGGTTACCAGCCAGGTTACTGAAAAATCACTCTGCCTACACTTGTTTGCATCCACAAGTGGTCCCAGCTTACACTCACCTTCTTCCTTTGGAGAGTGTATGGTCATTCCTAATGCTGGTGCCATGAAATACTTTTCTTATGTTTTCAATTATGTCTTCATCAATATAGCTGTAGTCATGCTCTTCTTCCTCTTCCTCTTCTGCCTCATAGTTTCTTGCTAGGCCTGAAAAATCAGCAAAAAATAACTCTAAGGAAATGGAAGACTCTGCCCTTGGCCTGGAGAAGAAAAATTGTATAAATCAAAAAGACAACCATAAAAGCAAAGAAAACAATGTTCTCTTCATTTTCATATTTTTCAGAGATCCTAAATGATTTGCTCAACTTCATGAACAGTATCTGTAACAGAACAAGAATGAAAATGAGGTGAGCACTTTACAAGTGTCTTCACTCAAAAATTCCTATTTCAGTTTTTGCAGAAGCTTGTACCTCTAAGTTGACCATTCCCTGCTATCTATCCATAAATAACTTTAAAGTTTATTGAGAAGTTTAGCTGGTGTAATCACTAACAGCATAAAAACAGGCAGATAAAATTATCTCACCATTTTCTTCAAGAGAAGAGCAGTCTACCTGCCATGAGTTGCTTGTACCATCCTTACCACAGATGCGCTCCCATGCTTTTGTGTTTCATTGCCTGACAAGAAGAGCCCTGCAGCTAGGGAACCACAGTGATACCTTGGGGTTTCCTAGAGCCAGAACTCCCCTGTTGCTTCTTATTTAGAAGTTGATATAACAGAGACACGGAGTTGAGAATGGCATGAGTTTAAAATGACAGGTTTTGAAGTGCATTTCTGTATGTCCACCTAGACTGGCCTGAAAACCTTTCAGAAAACAGCAACGTTTTTCCACAAAAGCAGAGATCCTCTTAGTGGCTCCAGCACTGTGGCAGGCTCTACTCTGCATCTGGGTACTGTAACAACTTTACTTGACAGGTCACAGTTCTGGATGCTGCCAGGAAGCCCCAGGGTCTCATCCTGTGCTTGAGAGGTCCACCACTCCCCTGAGGCTAGAGGAGGCTCTTCAGGACATGTGGGACCACTGAACTCATAGAACTAAACTCCATAAGGATCAGTCCATGAGTGCCCCATTTCACCCCTCAGAGCCACCCCATCCCTTACACCAGCCTGTGGTGGCAACAGGACCAACTAGAGCTGAGATGATGCTGATATCATCACAGATCCCCTGCAAGACAAATCATCCTTAGAGTTTCTCAAGAAGTCTGATAGGGCATGGAGCTGAGAGGATACTGTATTCTTAAAGCCAAAATATTCACTTGAAGTCGCAAACCAGTGTGCAACACTGTTGTGGGTACAGCTGTTCCTGGCTGATTAATTTTCTAGGGCACAACCTGAAAGAACTTACCATAGTGTACTATCTGACCTCCCAGCAAGCCATGTTTGTCAAACAGGTTCTTCTTTATGAAACCAAACTTCTCAATTAAGAATCCTCCCAGTCTTACACTTGCAACGACTGTGTGTCCCTTCAACAGGAGAATAACTCTATAATTTGCCAGCAGTCTCCAAATCCCACTTGTGTTCCTCCTGAGACTCTCCATGACTGAGAGAGTCAGTCAGTCTGACTGAGACTGAAAACTGGGTAATAGTAGTTTCTTTCTGAAGGTGTGATCCTTTCCTTTATAGGTTTTCAAAGGCTGGAAATAAATACGAGGTTAATCAAGTATCTGTCTGGCTATACCTGTGCAGAGTTTATCACGGACCTATATAGCATGAGTCCCCCACTGCTGAACTAGCAAAGTATTTCCAGATCTGGGCATCAAAAGGAAAAAGAATCCCAAAGCAAAACCCCAAACATATGATTAGAAATGCATGGAATACCTCACATGTGGCCACTTGTTAATAAACATTTCCTGGTTTGTAGTTCATTTGCAATTTGGCTGTGCTTGATATCAGTAAAAGCAAACTAATGAATAAAACAGGCACTGAAATAATAAGTTAATCCCTCTGATTCAGCGAGGGAAATGTTGTTTGTGCACTTAGACTTGCTAATACGGATATAAGGTACAGATTGCTCATGGATGGCATAGCCAGGCTTTCTTCTTTCCCAAACACATGTGAACAAATTGATACACTCCTAAGCAAGAGAGCTCAAGGAAAAAGAACGTTGATGTCATCAGGCCAGACTAAATCACAGCTGCCCACAGTCCCAAACCTGTTCAGAGTTCCTTTTGAAATGTATATATTTACACTTCAATAAAGCATTAAGCAATTAATGAGACAAGCTGAACAGTCCAAGGGGGATTCTGAACACTGAAATCAATGCAATTTTCTTCCCTGTTTGAAAAATAAAAATTTATTAGCCTCAACACTGAATTACTGAATCAGATAGGCCATCTCAGTCTGCCGAGAAAACAAGGCTTATGTCATCGTGCTGTCCATCCATCCATCAATTTCCTCAGTACTTTTACAAGTTTATTTCTGCCAATTTCAGTCAGATTTGAAAAGGGGACAGAAGTCTCACAGTGGTTACTAAAGCTAGAGTTGAATTGGTTCCTCTATTAAAAGAGAAGCGTGCAGAACACAGCTGTTATCCACTGCATTTGGCAGCAGACAGCAGGATAAATCAGTCTGTGCATATTGGTTGGCCACTCAACACACACATAGCTCCAGACCTGCTCTTTTTCTTTTGATAGGAACACTGCAAGGAGAGTTTTGGTTATTGTCAGGAAAGACAGAGATGAGCAGTAGGGGACAACAGTCCTGAATACTTATTAAATAAAATTTCATTAATTCTGCTCTTCCTGGAACAATTTGTATAATTATATTTGCCTTTATAGTGGAAGGCTAGTGCTCTGCAGACTAAAAATTTCCATTAATTTCACTTGTATCTTTGAGTGAGGAGGATGTATTGTTTTTTTCTCGGAATATGCTTGCAGTTTTTCACAAATTTCAAGGTCAGAAATACTTGTCATAAGTCTCCATTTTGCCCTTCTTCAAAAAGTAGGCGACAGAAGTGACCCAACTCATCAAGACCCTTGGTTGAAAGAAACAAGAGTTAGAGACCCCAACTCATGTACTTGTACAACTCTGCACGCCTGAATGCCTCTAGCTGTGTGACCATAACATAGTTTTATAGCTCTGGTAAATATTTCAGATCAGTTTTAACTCTGCATAAATTAACACCCAATCACACAGTGTTTATTGTTTATTTATGCCTAACTTGAAAAAAAACAGTTGTGAAATATTCTACATAATAATGTTATGAACTCAACATGGTAGAACCACATCCTTATTTCTGAACATCACTTAAGTGAAACTGCACAGAACGAAAGGTATATGCATAAACCAAGCATTTTTATGAGCAGCAGCATTTTATTTGCTGTGAGCCTGGTTCTGATGCTCCTCAGTGCTAATGAGAACTAATTCCTTAGGGAGTGCTGCTGAAAACCGATCAGTGATAGAAGAATCAGAGCCCATAAAACTAATGGACTGTTCCTTGAGCTGATATCCATCAACCATTACTTCATGTGATGATGTAGCATATCTTTAAAAACTGTTATATGCCACAATCAAAATATTTCACATAAACTGTAGGGTTGCATTTAATGTATGGGTAATATTTATCTTCCTCTGGAATCTCCTAAACTAATGTTTGGAAAAGATTAGTCTGAATTTCTTTAAAAGACTCTTAAATTTCCTGAAATAGAAAACTGTTGACACTTTTCACTGTCCTTTTACTTTAAAATGTTTTTCTTTGTCAGTTTTTTTTCTGGTCTGTTTTGCTGGTTTTACTGAACTTTTTGAGATCTAGTTTCCACTGTTTCACTACTGCCTCATATAAAATAAATCCCCAGTGTAACAACAGCTCTTGCAGATGAGAAATGGTTGCCAGAAGTTTTAAACAGTCTCATATTTCTTGTCTCATCATAAGTTCCTGCAAGAGGATGCAGAGTGGGGCTCAGGGCACCATCGGAGATGTTCAAGTGCTGCTCTGCACAGGACTGGGGGAGCAGAGCCAGCAGCACTGCCAGAGAGTGACATGAAGATGAAGTACCCTTTGGTTTAACTACATATAACGCTGTCATACCTCCTCCTTGGAACCACCTAAACTCCTGCCTGAAATCTCTGAATATTATCACAATTAAATAAGTCATATCTAATAAACCAGTGAAATTAGAAGGATTCAGAGCCTGTGCTTTCTTCTTCCTGATGTAAAACAAGTTAGAGTTTGGTTGAGAGTAAAGCTGATTGAACATATTTAAATATCATTTACTAAAGTGTAGTCACATCCTATAAAATTGTATGATCTCCATATTTTCAGTAATTTTCTTGCCTTTTATTAAACTTACCTCAGAAGAAGTGTCAGCTAAGGATAAATTTTGTATTTACAGATGAAAATTACAAGACCATGGGAGCCAAAGAATCTAATATCAATTTTTCCCTATTCAAAGGCCAAGCTGAGTGGGGAAGCTGGAGGGAGTTGTCACACACACATACAGGAAAGAATTCCTAATTCATATTGCTTATTCCCTTGTACCTAGTTTAGAACACTAATACAAAATCCCTGTGATGTCATCAAAAAAAGAGCAGCTTTTATTTTTTTTTTTTTCAAAATAATTCAGAATTCTACATTTTGCTTTAAATTTTTGGGGTTTTTACTTTTAGTTCATTTTAATATTTGTTTTAGAGCACAGTGCCATAGTCAAATGCATTGTCTTAACTAAAGGGACAGCAAGTTACAGGAGCAGAAATTTCTTAAACCACCTTTGAAAATTTAGTAGACATGTGTGCATCCTAAAACACAAATGGAAGTCACAATCCTCTTTTTCTTTCCCCAGCCCACTAGCCTCCTAAATCAAGCACCTAAAGACAGAATATATAAATACTTTCTCTAAAATATCCTGACATCAATGAACAAAATCAACATAAACACTGTTTTGTTGCAGACTGCAACTATTCCAGAAACCTATGCCAGGAACAAGAAGATTATGTAATGTTATAGGAACTCCACTTGGAATAAATTTGAAACATAAAGAAAAACTAATACAGCAGATTTCTGATGAGAGTTATTATCCTGCAGATATTGCTACCATTTTTAATTAATTCAAACTCAGTCAAATATAAGAAAATAAGATAATATCTTTAGTGGCCTATTCAGGTTTAATTGCAACAGAGGAAGAAGGTTCTATTTCTTAGAATCAAGGATAATAAATCCTATCTTTATTCACATGAACTCTGTAAAGAAAGAGAGTAGAGGCTTTAAAATGGAGGAAAAACATGTTTTTCTTTTTGGAACTATCTGGCCTTTGGTAAGAAATAGAAGTTGTTTCTGTAACTAGGGGGGATTTTGAGAGTACAGATTCAACATCCTTATTAGGAATTTGAAACAGGTTGGTGTTTTGGAGGGTGGCTTAACATTCATCAGTAGAAGTTTAAAGATTAGTCAGTGAATGGTGCATTTCCTCCCACTCAAAACCTACAGGAGTGTGTCTGTGTTATTAGTCTTGACATATTTTCTAATCCATTATCTCTTGAATTAGCAGAGCAGAGTACACCCTCTGGAACAGACAAGCTTGCTGCACGCAGCATTGGACTCATGGGGATGCCTTGGCTGGTCAGGAAGAACTGTTCCATAATCTAACCCGCCCTCCTGTATAATTCTGCAATTATCTTTTAATCAAGCCAAATAATTTCGGACTATACTAACATAGAATTTTCAGAAAAAACTTTAGCTTTGATTTGGGTATGTCAGCATACAATCTGTCACTGTTCTTTGGACTGGGTTACATCTGCCTAGCTCAAACTCACACTATATTCTAATTTGGACAGGGTAGGTAAAGGCATAAAGGGATATACTCCAAGGAAATTAAATAAGAAGCAATTTCCTAGTCTTGCAAAAGAAGTATCGTTATGATACTACTTAACGATTTTCAGTGTGTGTACTAAGAGAGGTACTAGGAGTTTGCTTGAAATCCTCAGTAACAAAAGCTATCCTTTATCTGGTGTTCTGTGGACAGCCTAAGCCCAAAGAGTGAATAAGATGAACTTCAAATGAACTAATTGCAATTTTCATGGGAAATGAAGCAGAAGACCTGTGACTGATGGGCTTTTGAATCAGATACATGGCTAAGAACTCAGATGCATGGGAAGAGTTAGTGCTGTAAATGTTTGCAGTACCAGAGTCATGCAAACCTTCAGCAGTCCTAACACTTTTTTCTTTTAACTCTTGGTCATACACCCAAATCTACCTGCAAAGCTCAGGTCTCCAGCCATAAACTCGTGGAAATATATCAGAAAAAATAAGCTTGACTGACAGCTAAAGTTTAAAAAAATATGTCTGCTAGAAGCAGGAGGAGTTAAGTCATCAGTCTGCTATGACTACTGATATATGGGCCTCAACCAGAAGAAAAGTAAACTCTGCTTTCTCAGAAGGGATATCACAGCAAATATTAGGATCTTGATGGAATGAGGGCCAAGGGAAATAGATCAAGAACAATCAAGAAAAGATATTTTCAAACCTGAAAAAGGCCCTAGAAAAAGCATTCTTCTCAATTAGATTTTTCAGAATAAAAAGCAAATGAAGAATTGGCTAAGAAAAGCAGACCTGTGCTAGAAACTGAAAAATCACAATAAAAATCAAGTGCTTTTTGAGATAGTTAAAAAGAGTTATCAATGACATATAAATAAGGCTTAATGGGGTGGACAAAAGACTAATGCTATTATCTCTGGATGAATAAAGAGAGAGAAGGTGGACAGATTTCAAGCAGGGCAGATGGGACAGTCAGCAATATTGCATCATTTCACCATGGTACTGAAACATGTTCAGCAAAAGGTCCAAACCTGGAACTGTTGCAAAATGTCCAAGTCTGTTTACTGGTGTCCAGAACCATGAACTGCATGAGCTAACAAGTAGCATGAAGGAAAAAGAAGAAATCTTGCTGGTTCCATGGGTATCAGAGGCAGGTCTCTGCCTGAAGAGCCCCCTGAGAGTTTCTGGGTCAGGATTTAATGGAGAGACCAATATGAGTGATGCTATGGGTGCCTGCTACAGACACAGTGATTCATTAACAGAGCAGTCAATGGGAACGAGCTTTCCTCAGCAGGTTTGCAATGGGAGGAGCAGCTGAGATGGTTGTCCTGCCATCCAAAGGGACCTGAACAGGTTGGAGAACTGGGCAGAGAGGACTTTCATGAAGTTGAGTGAAGGAAAATGCAAGGCCTGGGGAGGAATGACTGGAAAACAGCTTTTCCAAGGAAAACATTGGAGTCCTCAAGATAAGCTGACCATGCACCAGCAATGTATCCTTGTGGCAAAGTGGTCCAACACCTTCTGGGCTGCATTAGGCAAAGTGGTGCCAGCAGAGATCCTTTTCCCCTTGATCAACACTGGTGAAAACATACCTAGAGTGTTGGGTCCAGATCTGGGCTCCCAATACAAGAGGGACATGGATGTTCTGGAGCAAGTCCAGCAGAGGGTCATGAAGGTGATCTAGTGCCTGAAGCACCTGAAATAGAAGGGGAGGCTGAGAGGGCTGAGGCTGTTCAGCCTGGTGAAGAGAAGGCTCAGGCATGATCTTATCATTGGGCATCAGTACCTGAATAGGAAGAAGATGGAGGCAGACACTTCTTAGTGGTGCCCAGTTACAAAAGAAACACAAGCAGAAACAAATATCTTCACAGTAGAAAAATGGAAAGACCGAGTGACCTCCCAGTCCTGTTATTGAGCTGAAGCTTTAGTAACAATGGCTCCATACTGCTTTTCTCAGCCAATGGAGCTCAGCTTAGAAACTGCTGTACAGTTCCTGTAACAGGCACAGGAACTGACTCTATGACTTCACTTTTGCACAAACTGAGAAGCTGCATTCAGAAAAATATTCGAAAACTTTTCACCATAAAAGCACTTTGAGACTTCAGCCTGTGTCACGTTTCTTGTCTGTGAGGAGTCTAGGCCAATAAAGTTAAGCAGCTACTCAAGCACTGACTTTTGTGCTTGTGAATAAGCCAGTCCTCAGCATAAGTTTTACATCTGTCTTCTTCCTCAAAGAGGCATTGGTCACATTTACTTCAGATGTATTCCCTCTGCTTCCCATGTCTGCCTCACCCCCCAGAGACTAACCCAGGCAAGTGATCCAATTAATCCCTGTAGCATGGACAATGGTTTTCAAAGTCAAGCCTCAGTGATTTACAGGAAGTGCCCTTAACAAAAAATGAGTACCAGGTTAACCTATGTTGGTATTCCTTCTTTTTTTTTTTTTTTTTTTTTTTTTTGGTGGGATTTAAACTGAGGATACTGTCCTTTGTACCTGCTGACATTTAAACTTCACCATTTACCACTATAAAATCTAATAAAATCATTAAACAGTGAAAAAACAGAGCCTGAAAAGAGATTTTTTCAAAGCCACAAAATAACAAATCTGGAATTTTATTTCAAAGCTGCCAGATACCAAGATATCACGCTGGTTTTGGCTGGGGCAGAATTAATTTTATTCACAATGACTAGTACAGGGTGGTTTTGTGCTGAACACAGGGTTGATAATATGGAGATTTTTTTTTTTTTTTTTTTATGTTGAAGGGCTTTTTTTATGAGCAGGGCTTGCACAGAGCCAAGGGCTTTTCTGCTTCTCATACTGCCACGGCTGGTGAGGGAAGTTGGAGTTTGGAACAGGTGACCCAAACTGACCAAAGGGATAGGAGGAGGAAGGGGGATGTTTGGAATGATCGAGTTTGTCTTCCCAAATCACTGTTACACAAGATGAGGCCCTGCTGTCCTGGAGATGGCTGAACACCTGCCTGCCCATGGGAACCATGAATTAATTCCTTCTTTTTCTTTTGTTTATGTGAGTGGTTTTTGCTTTCCCTGTCGTTATCTCAACCCACAGGTTTTCTGGCTTTTTCCCTTCTAGTTCTCCCCTCCATCTTGCTGGTGGGGGAGTGAACAAGCAGCTGTGTGAGGCTTGGTTGCTGACAGGGGTTAAACCACATCACTTTCAATAGTCAGTCCACAAATAATCAATTTCCACAGCAATAAGGATTAGTGAATATTCAACATGACACTGTAATTCTTCTCCAGAAAAGTGGTTTATGTAGCTTTTAGAAGTTTCAATACACATACTTTCAAATAGACAATTCTTTTAAAGAGTCTAACACAATGAATGACAAGAAAAAAAAGGAGAATTTTTATAAGAAGTTCTTCTATTGACATCAATTATCAGTTAACAAATGCTGTGAGGATGAATATTCGTGCTTTAGTCTTTGAAATGTTCCAGTGTTGTAATAAATGTGATTTTTTCATATTTCAAATATAACCTGTGACCAAGAGATTAATGAAATATTTTTTTAATATTAATTGCAAAGTTGAAATATGTAAAATAAATTTGGATTTGTCCTCTTATGGTCTAGCTTTTCAACTTCAGTATAGTTCATTTCTGAAAAAGGAAAAACTTGAAAATAGAAAAATTAGCCATCTATCAAAATTATGGGAAATACAAACAAATAGAGAAAAATGTTAAAATAATTATCGGTCAAGTAATTTGCTCAGTATTATTTTGTTCTTCAAAATACAAAAATATGAGTTGAAGGCATCTCCATATCTGTAATGTAAATGGCTTTCTCATCTTATAACATTTTGGGATAGGTATTTTTTAAATAACAGATTATGTGTAAGCGTCACTGTAAAGCAAAAGGACAGCACATGTTTTCCAATCGTCTGTTCCTAAAAGCCACTGAATATTCATGCTTCAGTGTCAGACAGAGTTTAATACTATGCTGCTGCTGAGAGCTTGGATGAATTTGCCTTATGGCATTTATGGAGGAAAAACAGAAAACTTCCCTTTTCCTCCCTCTTTGACTAAGCCACAGATTCCAAGTGAAATCACACAAGATACTCCTGTATGACAAATTTTCATTAGGGCTGGGGTTAAGCTTTGTTATATTAATAGCTCAAGCCATAAAGCTTAACTGACCTTTAGTCACAGTGGTTTCCACCAGTGCAGCTTTCCCAGTCATGTCCTTATTGTCACAATGCACCAAATCATTTTGACAGCTAACTTGCAATTCCAAAACAGCAGCATCTCGATCTGAGCATGATTTCTTGGTGGTGTCTACGTAGAAATTCTGAAATTAGATAGAATAGCACATTAACTTTCCATGTAAATTGTTCTTCCAAACTGATGTGACAAGCAAGAGCAATATTCTTTGGGTTATTTCTGTGAGTTTTAACTACAGATTTTTCTGTTTGTCAAAGTCATCAATGACATTTACCACAGAGCTTGTCTTTCAGGCATGTACATCACAAAACAACATGACCAGGAGGCACTCTAGGTGAAGACATTACCTCTAAAACACATCTGCAGTCTTTCTTTTCTTTTTTATTTTTGTCTATATGGTGTCACACAAGAAAAAGGAGAATTATGTACCCCTTTTGGTTGATTCAGATTACTTTCTGATTAACTATTTTTATTGTATCTATTGTAATTTAATGTGTTCTGTTACATATTACATCACAAACTCATATAAAGTCTGACATTTCAATTACATTTACCCAGTAGCCTTCACAGCATAGTATAGTTAGATGATGGGAACATACAATTGCGTTATTAATTATAGTTTTATTACATTGAGAAAAGTAAGTTAGATGGCTGCAATATCTGCATCCCTTGAAATTCAAGCTTCATACACACCTTTCCATAATTATGTTGTTTTATTTTTAATTTTGAGGTATTTATGTCATAAATGCTTTCAGTCAAATACATATTTTTAGCTATGTAAGTAACAGTCAATTAAAAGTGTCAAAAATATATCTTTGGTGAAGCTCTACAGTAGCTGCAGTGTAGGTACAGACCAATTGCAATCATTATACCAGAGTCTATATTTTAGGAAATAATCAGTATGGATTTTCCATTCAAAATCAAATGCAGATTTTTTCCTTAGCAATGACAAAGCCCATCCTATTCAGAGAGATAAGGTCAAGTTGGTAAATCTGACAGTAGCTACACAGTAAGAGGATCTGATCTTTTCAGAATCAACCCACAATTTGCAAAGGCGCAACACAAGCCCACATTTTACAAAAATTTGCCCTTTTTGGAAAAAGATATCAGCTAGCAATGAAAGAAGTCACTGGTAATCAAAATAGAAAATTTGGAAGAGTATATTAAGCAAAACAGGTGAGGATGAAATCTATAAAACATAGGCATGATTTTGCCCAGTGGGTGGGTCACAACACTGCAGAAGTGGAAGACTCCTATTTTTCAAATAGAGGAATCTCTGTTACTTTTCTCCTTTTCTTAAACAAAACTCCACAGGATCTATCTACAGGAGTCAGCTGAGTTACAATATTCAATGCATGTTTGTGCTCTACAGGTTGTACAAGGTTGAGGAGCACTCGCCTTGGTTGCAAAAGAATCTCTGAGGCCCAGCAAAGCTGTAAGCAGTGATGTAATTCACAAAATACTCAGGGCTTTGTGAAAGAGAAATTCAGCTAAGAAATACTTTGCCAAGAGGACAGAAATGTCAGAAGAAATTCTTCACAGCTGAGAGCTTAACTTTCTTTCACCAGGAGGGCATGGCCTTTCTTTCATCTCCTTTTCTTGACCTTCAGCACCTAAACAGGCCTGTATACCCCACCTGTTTGTTGCCAGACTGTCCCAATTATATGAACACTCATTTTATAAGCAGTTATTGAGAAATGTCCACCTTCTGCTTGGGGAAAATAAATGCATAAATAACCATGTTTCAGAGCCGCCACTGAACGAGTCCCATCCTTAGTATCAGTTGTTGGGGTACCATTTGTTGGTTTCTCTGGGTCTGGATTGAAGGCACTCGAGACGACAGTTCATGTTGAGACTGTGAGCTCGGCAGCTTTTCATTAGAAGGCGCAAAATGGCTAACTATCTCTTGTCTTTTAAGACTAAACTATTAAATTAAGAACTGAAACCTAGATTATTTTCCCTTTTACCATGAATGACGGCCAAAGTCAGTGCTCCCCTGGTCGTCAGGACACCTCAGAGCAGGCAGAGAAATATTCCCAGTGCTCTGGGTTTCCACAAGTCATACCTCTTTATCACAAATTAAAGGTCTTGGGAAGGGTAGGGTAACTTATTCATAGGCAGATTATTCCTGTGTTCCAGTTGTTTGGCATGCTTAGCACACAGAAAGTTTTCATTTAATGGTCAGCTTTCAGGGAAGGATGGAGCCTTAATTTAAACTGTAGACATAAAAAAAAAAAAAAAAAAAAGCTGTTTTTTTTTTTTAAAAAAGTGTGAATTCTCTTATTTTCTAGTCAGCTCCTTATTTACCCTATTAATACTAGCAATAAATGTGATGTATGAGTATGTTGAGTTTATTTATTTTGCATTGCCTTAACTAATTAAAAACAGGCCTTGGTATCAAAATAGAAAGATACCCTCATTAAGAAAAATGTACCTGGAAT
The DNA here is from genome assembly GCF_017590135.1 of Pyrgilauda ruficollis. Classification (NCBI taxonomy): domain Eukaryota; kingdom Metazoa; phylum Chordata; class Aves; order Passeriformes; family Passeridae; genus Pyrgilauda; species Pyrgilauda ruficollis. The sequence continues at coordinate 4,165,542 of NW_024523648.1, forward strand.
TTGTGCTAATCTTATAATTCATCAGCAAAACCACATGCTGTGAAAAATTGTTACCTGGGGCACCTTGTAAACAAATTAAAATATGCAAAACTCAAACATTTAAAAACAAATAGGATTACAGAAAATGAACTGTCACATCACTTTATGCTGAAATCTGATAGCATTTTAGCATCCTTAATAGCACTATAAAAAGTAATTATACTAGAGACCAACAAAGATAAGTTTCTTTTTTATAACTGTGTAACAGAGAAGTCTTACAGTTGTCTTTCAAATACTTGGCAAACTTAACAGCACAGAATTTCTACCTAGGCAGAGTCATTGTTCCACTAATTTAAAGAAGTCAGGATATCAGCCATGATTTTCAATAGCTACTGCCAGAAAAAAACATTAATTCAATTAAAAACTCATAATCTGAGCTGCAGTCATTTGTTATAAAAGACTACTCATGAGGAAACCCCAAATCTCAGCATTTGGAAAATAAAACCAGCATCTACAGGTGCATAAACTAAAAATTTTACAGAAATGACTAAGAATTTCCCATTACATCCTCAGGTTTTCTTGTGGTCCAGGAACAAAGGAGTCAAAGCACAAATCTGTAAAGGTAAATGAGTCTAAATATGAACAGTCCTTCTCTGGAAACACGAGGTGTTACATTGAAAAGGATAAACACAAAAAAACTGTGAGAGCTAAGGTGAGAACTAAAAGACTGGAGATGCATCACTTTAGTAAGAACAGAAGTGTCAGAATTCAGTAGAAGCTGTAAATGAGTGCAGTGTTTGTCAAAGGTGCACAAGCTGAAAACACTGCAGAGACAAACTGTGTTTCAGAGCGAGGTGTTTGAATCAATTTCCCTTTTTCCCTCCATCACCTGATGAGTTCTGTGTGTGTGTGTGTGTGTGTGTGTGTGTGTGTGTGTGTACATGAACTCTCTTCTGCAAGCAAGGCTTCCCTCTGCTTTTCTGCTCCAAAAGCTGTGAAATCTGACAATAGTTCTTATCAGTGGCACTGGTCAAATAGTAATGTTTTCCCTATCTACAGCCACAGTTGCACAAAACCTGTCCCCAAAATGCTGATATCCCTTACAATATAAGTGTCTGCTCTTATCCTCCTCTCACAGCTCCAAGATGTGTTCTCCCCTGACTTAAAAAATTTGGGCTACCAACAATTGTATCCATATGAATATGTTTTCATTACTGTGTCAAATGGTTTTTTAAACTCATTTACATTTCTGTTATCAGTATGATGTGGCAATGAGTTCCAGAGTTTATTTCTGCTCTGAAATTAACTTTGAGTTGCAAGGTTTCTTTTTACTTCCCTAACTCTTAATTTCATTACTTTTCTCCCATCATTCAGATTTTTACTCTTTTTCTTGAGTCACCTTCTTTAGGTAGCAAAGTTTCTGGTCTTTAATCTTTCCCCTTCCAGGAGTCCAGTTATAACTCAGGATGCACAGACTTTGGAAATTCCTGCTCCTTTGCAAGATACAACCCAAAAATACTGAAGGCAATCCCTATCCCATACATGCTTCAGACAGCAGTATTTGGCCACAAATACTCAATCAGCCCATAAAATAGCACAGAAGTTCTTACAAAAAAACACCCCAAAACCCCAACCAACCAACCAACCAAAAAAACCTACCAAAAATCCCCCGAAAACCGCAATAAGAAAACCACAAAACAAACAAACAAACAAACAACAACTCCCATCCTCCTCCATCTCTGGGGGTGTCCACCAAAATTATTGTAACCACTGAGATAAAACAGAAAAAGGAAAAGCTCTTAGAGCAAGTAAGAAAAAAGTCTTTTAAATCTAGTTGTAAAAAACCAAAATAATTCTTGTTCATAATGCACATTATTGTTTGGTTGCTTTTTTTTTTTTTTTTTTTTTTTTTTAAGGAAAGAACACCTCAACATCATCTAGAACATTCAGAGTAAAGAAGGAAACATTTGTTTAAAGTACAGAAAAATTTGGAAGCAACTATGAAACCAACAGCTGTCATAACCTCTGAAAATGTGGTGAGAGATATAGTGCCATAATACAATCTGACAAAACTGTGCTTTTCCAGGCTGAAAGTCAAGCTGTTACATGATTACAAATGACTCTAGTGAAGAGGAGTACTCATTGCTGGAGCAATCAGTGCAGGACATGGCACTACACCTTTGGAGTACATTATTATAAGTCACCCATGCTGGTAGATACAGAACATAAACCTTTTACTGCAATCTTTAAAAACAACTTGGAGTGGCAGTATTTACAGCCATCAGAAACCCAAGCCAAATCTCCAGATACATATTTATTGCTTTGGCATAAACTGCATGGGTATATTTATCTCTAAAATGCTTAATTGCTGCATGCACCTTTCCACCAGAAGAAAAATATGTATACATAGAATGAAAATGTGATGAATGATTTCACTGTCCAAACACAGACAAAAAGGAAAATTTATCCCCACAAGCTGCAAATGACATTTCTGTAAGAGGGTCACACAGCACTGTATTCACCAGGAAGCCCAAACCAGGCTGGATGAAGTTTTAGTTTTAAATATTTTGCAGAGTATTTCAAGGAAATTGTGAGAGAGGGTGGTAGAGAGAGACATATCAGTATTCATAGTTGCTGATTTATAAAGAAGATTTCATAAGCTTCAGAACCTACAGAATTACAACCTACCTATATAATTTTGCTCCCACAGTCATTTTATCTGCATGACTTTCTGCAGAGACAGTTTGGAGCTACAGTGGGTTAGAAAATAACCACAGATTGTGTTTCCCATGAAGTATCAGCCAGAGTAAATGCCATCACATTCAGAGCCTTAGACCATCCTGAGTCACAGATCTGAATTACTTTAGGGTTGGAAGTGCATATGTTGGAGTACATTCTGGAGTAACTACATTGGTCAGATTTACACCATGCTCATCATCAGGTGATCCCCCCTCTATTCCACTCTGATGGAACCCCACCCAGAGTACTGCACCTAACTCTGGGGCACCCAACATAAGAAGAACATTGGTCTGCTGGAGAGGGTCCAGAGGAGGGCCACAAACATGATCTGGAGCACATTTGCTATGAAAATAGGCTGAGAGAACCGGGGTTGTTCAGCCTGAAGAAGAGAAGGCTCTGGGGACACCTTCTGGCAGTTTTCCAGTACCTAAAGGGAACTTACAGTAAAGAAGAGGTGCTCTTTATCAGGTAGCATAGTGATAGGACAAGGGGAGTCGTTTTAAGCTGAAAATCAGTAGGTTTAGATTAGATTTTAGGAAGAAATTATTTTCTGTGAGGGTGTGAGGTACTGGCACAGGTTGCCCAGGGAAATTGTGGGTACTCCATCCCTGGAAGTGTTCAAGGCTAGGTTGGGGTTTTGAGCAATCTGATCCAAGATAAGGTGTCCCAGCCCATGGCAGGGTGTTGGAACTAAGTGATCTTCAAGGCCCCTTCCAACCTAAACCATTCTATGATTTTATGAAAATATATTTCACGTGCTGTCTGACTAAAAATCTGAATGGATGCTCTTACCTAACAGATGGGAAACACAAATTTGAATAATAGGAACACACACAGGAACTGCTGACATGTCTCAAAATCTCTATTATTATGGCAGACAATTAAGATTGATTTATTCCACTTGAAAAGAAACAATTACCTTTGGATTATTATTCACTTGTATCCCAAGGTAGCCTTCTTGTGTGATCTATTGGCAAGCCAACTTACTTTGCACATCGAGGTAATTTTTGCAAGGGCACGGTGTACCCATAGCAAAGGGTACTGACAAGGGTCTATGATTTTGTAGCAAAGAATTTTAACAGTCTTTCCCATTGCACTGATTCCAGTACATGGTATCAAGTCTTCATTTTCCACAGTCCACTGGAGTGTGGAAAAGGAGAAGAGCTAGTTAGAAGATACTTCAGAAAGGCCATGGGTAATAAAGAGGGTCCTCATTTAGTCTTATTAATATACAGGATGAGAGCACTTTGGAGAATTATTATTTGCCTGCAGGACTCATAAGGTACTATAAAATGCAGATTAACAATTTTGACAAAGAAGAGGTCAAGGTTATATAATTTCAAAGACAGAAACAAAATTATGTTCATTTATGAGTTATTGTCTGCCTAAAAGAGGGAAAAAAACCACATGAACAAATTAAGTTTTGTGATCCACATTAAGGTGCTTAATAAATTTCTTCCTCACAAGGTACTTTCTCTACATACCTACAATATCACAGTTAATTTGACTTTCATTGTCAGTAGTCTGGGTTTCATCATAGAATCATAGAATGATTTGGGCTGGAAAAGACCTTAAAGACCATCTAGTTCCACCCACAGTGCCACAGGCAGGAACACCTTCCACTGGACCAGGTTGCTCCTGGTTCTTTCCCAAAGGTTAAAAAGGAGAAAAATATAAATAAAATCATTCCTGATTGTAGGCTAATGTTACTGTAGGCACATTCTAAGGGTTCGAACACTGTATTTAAACTCTTACATTTTCCTAATAGTAGGGACAGGATTAGTCAATCCCTGTTCAGAGTTTCAATAAGAATATTTGGATTTAAAACCAAAACAAACCAGAGCAGAAAGCCGTGTTCCAGCCAGATCCATTCCGACAAAAATAAAATAAAATAATATGCCAAGCCGATTGGTCTTGGAGAAACCAGCGGCACCGTGCTGTGCCCGACACGCAATTTGTCTGTGAGCTGGGACAACCGATGACATAGAAGGAATGACACAAAAACCCTCGACAAAAGGAATAAGCGGGGAAGCAGGCTGCGGGCACCGCTAGAGGGCTCCGCATCCCGGCTCATCCCGGCTCATCCCGGCGCATCCCGGAGCTCGGCCGAGCGCTCCCCGCGGAGCGCGCTGCCGGGAGCGCGGCTCAGCCGTGAAACTGGAAAGCCTGGCATCCCACTTCTCCTCCGACAGACTTCTTCTGGTCCACCCCTCTCCCTCCGTTTGAAACGACACACTATAAATTCCTGGGACTACAGAGGGAGGAAACAAGGCTTGATCAGATTTGATGATTTTTTGGGGTGCAATGTAGTGAAACGTTAAGATCTAATAACAGGCTGGGGTTTAATAATTATGGTGGGGGAGGCAGAGAATAACAAACAGAGGGGAAAAAGGGATCCAGCTGATAGGATGGCCCTTAAAAAGGGCTGTTGTACCTGAACAGTCCATGCTTTCTTAGGAAATTTTGTGAGGGCTTTAAGGAGGTAAGAAAATGCTGCCACTCTTCACTGACTGTCCCCACAGTTCAGGTAAATTTTCTTCAGTGAAAGGAAACAAAAAAAGTTCCATGATGTAATCAATAAAAAACCACACTAGAGTGTATTTCTATTGCATTCTACAGAAATTCTTTGCTTGCTCTGAAAATTCAGAGCCCCAAGATTTTAGTTGTTAATCCAATGACTTTCATGTACTCATTCACTGCTCACAGTGTTTGTTTAATCATTTGTTGAATGATATCTTTTTCTCCTCCCCAGATTTTCCCAGAATAGTACCGATTGTGTGTCAAGAGACTTTAGAATTAAGTTTTGCTACCAGAGATCTTTTATATCTCTGGGTAACTAAAACTGTCAGCCCCTTTTTCCCAGATATTTTTCCTTCTCTGTGTGTGTACAAGCAAGAGAAGAGAAAATTATGTTGGGCACCCTTGAGTGGCTTGGGATGAACCAATGCTGTATTAGCCTGCACAAAATCACCAGGCTTACACCTTGCGCTTAGTGTTAGAAATCAAAAAGGTTATTTAAAAATCTTTTAGCAATAGTTCAAATGCAAAATACAGAGCTGCATAATGCTCTCCCAGCTCCATCTCTTCCCTTTTCTCTCCCTGCTAAATACATAAAGGGGAGAGTGCTTGATCCCCAGTGCCTCAGAGCAGAGAATAGTTTTTTTGTCTTTACTATAATGTGGATGATAATATTACATTTATTTTTGCAGTGGTGTCTTTATGTTAAGGTTTGGCCTTTTTTCTGAGTACTTAGTCTTAAACAGCACTTTGCCTCTTCAACACACCATGCAGTGAAAGAAAAGTATTGTTTTCTGTATTTCACGTGCTGGCAAATCAAAAGGCATTCTTTTCCACATTGCTTCAAAAAAGTGGGTAGGAACTGGTGAGATGCCACCAGCTGTCAACTTTCTACACACCCTGAGCTCTTCACCAGCCTGCCTTCCCTGCCATTGGGCACAGAAATTGCAGCCACACTTGTGAGCTCTCAGCTAAAAAATTAGGCATGGGCTGTTTCAGATTGGGCTGAAACTCAGTTAGTATCAGCCTGTAGAAATCCTACTTTCCATGACACTCACGAGAGTCCTGAAAGGAAGTAAGAAAAGGATCCCATAGTTTCACAGTAAGTCTGATGCTTTACACCAAGGCTGGCTTTGCTTTTCTCCTGGGTTAGCCACCCACTAAACAGTGAAGTTCTTGGGAGGAAAAAAGTATACACCTGAAGACCTAAATTAATGAGGTCTACTTCTGTATTACAAATGCACCTCACCTTGGCAAATGGAACTGCTTGTTTGTTCAAAGACTATGAAATGTTGTATTTTGTGCTATCACCACTTAAGCAGAAGATGCGGATTCTTTTTATTTGTCTTCAATGGAACACTAACTGAAATTATAATTACAAGGGACAGATAATTACCTGCAGGTTTGCCAAACTGGAGATGGAATATACTCAACAGATTGAAATCTGAAGGCTGAAAATGATGTGAATGTAAGTGCAGTTTAGTGTGTGGAAAATTTGAATTGAAACTAAATGAAAAGAAAAATGAAATTTCCTGTAAGTTCTGACAGAGGACTCCAAAGGAGGTAGCCCACACTGCACTGTTGTTCCATCTATCTCTCCCTCAGTCCTCAGATCTTCTCTGCCCCTGAATATTTAAATAACATCCACACTGGTTCAGGTCAAAATGCATCTCACAGAGTATTTTTGCTTCACCATCACCTTACGCAGACACCAAGGAAGAGTAAGAACAGAGCAAGTCAGGATCTGTTACACCCAAATACACTCTCAGCCTCTTACTATTTTCAGCTCAGGGAATTTCCTGAGTTTGATGTGGCTTGTGTCTTAGTAACACTCAAAGGGTGTCTCTTCCAAGTATTTGTCCAGTCTCCCCTTGAACTCCTGATCTGCTTCCAGCCTTGTTCTGACTCCCCTTAGTCTGAATGTATCCTGCCCCATTTCCTCTAATTGTGGTCCTGCAGAGACTGGGGGTGAGGTGGGGTGTGTGTGTGTGCGGGGAGAGTGGGGGAGTGAGATTTTTTAAATAAATTCCTTTCAAGTTCTTACTGTTGTGCTGGCCTTCCTAGCATGTGTCTGCAAGTCCAGCTGCAGAACTCACCCTCTACCTCCACTTCCTGCTTGACAGAAAATGCTGTGTGCAGCAGACAACAGCCTGGGGAAGGCAGCAGGACACTGAAATTACTAGATCCATCAGACTGGATTCGGTCCTCAGACCCTGGATGCAAATCTGCACTCATTCCCTGTAATTTGAAAGCGTTATTCTGGATTTGCTCAGTCATGGCTGAATTCATCATCAGGCTTCTTGTTTTTCAAAATCATCTGGTTTCCAGGCCACAGCAGGGAATGTAACAGCAGGAGTGAAAGGAAAATAGGTTATTTTATTAGCAAAATCCATTGCTATTCTAACAGGTATTTCTGCAACGTTTCAATTCCTTCAAGAATTTTGCCTTCACACACACATACACACATATAAATGTACACAGAGATATGAGTATATAAATATTTCAACTTGCCCACTAGAAGCCAGCCTGTTTTGTCAGAAAGAAACTATTCTGCCCCATTTTTCCTTTCCTTTTTTTATTGTTTATTCTCTGACATAATTTCAAATTCCTGACAATTAATTCCCTTGCAGCTGTGCTGAACTGCACACCAGTGGTGAGCAAACCCAGCCAAGTCACAGGGGTCTTTGGTTTGCTGGCAACAGTGAATCACATCCTGTAAAGGATCTGGATTTTTTCTCATCAGAAAGGATGTTCACATCCTGATGCTTTTGGCAAATTGGGAAGTACCTACCCACCAGAAAAAAAATTCACTTCTGATTACAAATACTTACTAAAAGTATTAAAAGAAGACATTTTGGTCTGTTTCTGGCTGTTGACATTTTAGATTTTGAATTTCCTCAATTCATTACAGGGAGCAAGCATTAAGGGAAAGAAAGGCTTTCAAAACCATTTACTCCCGGGTATCAAAATGAAACTGTGTGATACCATGTGCCAACTTCTGCCTCCAGCTCCAAACCCTGCCTTGAACCACCCTCCCTTCTAAGCACTGACTCCACTGGAGGTCTGAGTTCTCTCCCAGAGAGAGGCTGTAGCCCAGTCAGCCCCAACACCAAGCTGTGAGAATGAGAATTGAATATCCCTCTCTGCTCATAACTGTTTTCCATTGCTTTTGTTGCATCCACTCCCTTTCCAGGTTCTCTCCTGAGAGCTGGCTTTGTAGGAAGGCCTGGCACTCCAACAGTGTTCAGAGCATTTAGAAGGCCTTTTAAGCATATTCAGAAATAGTCTGCTGAAAAGAGAGGATCTCAACCCATTGCTTCCTAGCTTACCAAAAAAAAAAAAAAAAAAAAAAAAAAAAAAAAAAAAAAAAAAAAAAAAAAAAAAGAGAATCAACACAGAGTTCCAGAATTAAAAAAAAAAAAAAAAAAAAAAAAAAAAAAAAAAAAAAAGCAACTGGAAAGTCAATCTAAGAAGCAGCATGGAAAACACTGATGGTGGTACTTTGCTCATATGCTAGGAAATGTCAAATAGCAGAAGAAGGTTAATATTCAGTAATTTTTCTTCATACCTAAGATATACCTGGTTGTTAGTTCCAACCATTCTGTAGATGACACTAAGGATTGCACAACCTTGAAAGTGGAGATTGCTCTCCCCCAGTTCATGTTCATTCACGTTCAGCATATATCCAGCTTCATGAAATAGTGTCTGAACTTGGCGGGTAGTTTAATGTACCAAACCTGTCCTTTTGAACCCCCTGTTCAAAACTTTGCAGAAAGATTCTATGTGCAGAAGACATTCTAAATTGTAAGTATCTACATTTCCTAACCAAAATAATGAAGTAAATAATTCCTGGCATTTACACTTTTACAGAACCCAAGAAGACATCCAGGTTGGTGGGGCTTTAAGCACTGTTGCAGCTGACTAAAGCATTAAACAGCTGGTGGCATGGAGAGTTCTGCTGTGAAATTCTGCCCTGTTGGGGCATCCACAAACATTTTCACAGGGCTTTTTCACAATGACCACATATATACACTAGACAGAAGATTCTTTGAGCAAATAAGTACTTGCTTGGTGGACAGCTCTTTAAACTACTGACACAAGGCAAAGAGCTGTGTAACTCCCATGATTTTCATCCATAAGACTGTTTTGGTTTCATCAGCCCACATAATTACCTTGGGGATTTAGAAAAGATTTTATTTCTGCAGCCTAAAATTTCCTCTCAGTTAGTCTTTGAGCCAAACTTAACTGTTCACTTGCTTTTCAGTTCAGCAGCCAGTCTTTAAAAACATAATGCTGTCTTCTCCTGATGTTTTGTGCTCAACATTCAGATGGTCAGCTGGGTCTTTTTTTCAGATGTGAATATTTTCTTCTCAGGACTTGGAATTGAGATGACTCTACATGAGTTCACATGAGGTTTTAAAAGTGATTATTATTACATCAATCTTATGCCAGTTTTGAAAGGTAATATTGGCAGTTCTATTAATTGCACAGGAAAGAAAATTTGCTCACTCTTCCTAACAGTAAATAGCCCAAACATGCAGGCTAGGCCTCCCCTCAACAACACGCATTACGTGTCAGATTATGAAGAGATGATTATGATCCATATTGCAGAAAAGTTTGCAAGCAACGTTGCAGGCTGCTCTCCCAGATCTACCAACTTGGCTCTCGTGCTTTGGCTCCGGAGAAAAAAGGTGAACGTGTCCAATCCAACTGGCAGCTTTGTCAACAGCAGGACTTTGTTCCTCAGCTGAAATGATTGCTGACCTCCAACCTTCTATAATTCCCTTCATCTGGTTTGCAAAATGAGGGCAGGTAGGAGAGGAAGAGGCTGGGTCTTTGGTTGCAGTGGCAGGAGTTGGTCGTTGCCTCAGGAAACTGCCAGGCACTGCCAACCAGAAACAAAGGGCTTGGGGAAGAAAGAAGCCGGATGTGAGAAGACATTTCTCTCTTCAGAACTGTTCTTTTCTGTGATTTTACCAAAACCACAGCTTGCTGAAGTAGAGTGCTGCACAGGGGCTCAGCATTGAGCAGATGCAAAATGTTTCAGCTCTGGGAAAACAAGGCTGCCTCCCAGCTGTGCCTCCAGCTAGCCACGAGCATATCAGGAGTGCTGTGGAACATGCAAGCAAAGACGCATGTGGCAGAAGTGAGGTTGTCCCAGCTGAAACAAAATGGAAAATCTGTAATGAGCCTGGCCAAGCTGCAGAAAGATGAAGTGGCTGGTACTTGTTTCAAGCTGGTTGAAAAATGGCTTGTTGAGAGTTTAGTGAAGGCAGCACAAATTCTCAAATTCATTTGGCTGGTTTTGGCTGTTGTGTCTTCTTGACCCAGTGAGAAACAGATTAATGCAATAACCAGCTGAAGAAATCAGTCTATTGAAATCAGTGTGCATCTTTGGGTGAGTACAGCTATGCACAGGTTTCATTGTTTACAGGATCAGAGCCTCAGAGACCCACACATTCACACATTCTGAAGTTTACTATGGTGAATAATCCCCTTTGGTAAGTGGAAAATCTCACCATGGTCTTTTACAAACCTAACAGCTGGCAAAGTCAGGACCTTGGAAAGAATATTTTCTACAGCAGTGTGTGTTTTCTGGCACAAAGGAAGAATAATCTGTCAGATATATAAATCTTATACATCTTAAACCAAAAGGTATTCCGGGAACAAACTGTATATTTCCATAGATGAGGACAATGCTTAACATATTGTGAGTGCTACCAAAATTCAAATAAAAACCAGAGCAAATAAATTGACATAATTTATTTATTTGCTTCTTTGTGAATATATAAGAAGACTGACAAGAATAAAAGAATATACAGTTTGTTGTCATTAAATCTCTGGGTTAATAGTCTTTTATTTACTTAGGTGTAGAAAACGTCAGAACTAACAAATCCATCTATGTTTTCCGGGTGCCTGTGACATTTGAAATCTTATAAAAGTAATGCAGGTCTCAGGTTAGTCTCACCATCCAACATTTACTTCAGCTTCCTAGATAACTAATAAGATCAACAGCAGGTGACACTGCATGTGACAATGGCTCTAGGGAGAAAATTCTCAAAACTACCTGGAGCTGGACTGAAATCTCTCATTAATTTCACATGGATCATCAAAGAGCATCTGTGAGGCAGCAACATTTGTGGATGGCACAGTCTTGTTTGCCAGCAGAAGCCTTCCCTTCAGCACTATTAATTTCCAAAGACATAAACTCCCAAATTATTGAATCCTACTGTGAATTAAAAAGCTGTGTCATAGGCAACCTGAGGGCACCCCCGATGCATCATTTTAAGACAATTTATTGGGTCAGCAACTTTTGACTCCTCCTAGCCCATTTGGCCACCTCTATAGCCAGCGTATTAGCAACAGGGAAACACATCTCATGTGACAGTAACTTTTGAGGCCCCATTTTGCACTGCAAAACTAAAAAGAAGCTTTAATGCAAGTGAGAGCTAGACCCAGGGAGGAGTAGGAAGCCATACTTACAGTGCAGAGCTTTTTGAAGTCAGTGAGTTTTACTGTGTTCTGGTTTTAGCAAACCTTTGCAGGAGGTGGTCTGTGTGGTTTTGTGACCCAAAAGTTTCATTTTAAGTTTAGGGGGTTGGGTGAAAGAAGACATTTGAGAAGAAATGTGGGTAAAAGATTCACACATATCTCTGAAAGCTTCACAAAGTTTTCACTGAACTGCATGGTTTCTAGTCTAAAGTAGGATTTCATTAGAATTTTCCAGTAAAATTTCTAAGAGCTTGAATTTTGATCCATCAGAAATAAAAGATCTTGTATTTTGAGTCACTTTATTTTGTTTTTTTTAATACTCTAACTTTTGCAGCTTTGTAGCATAAACATTTTCTCATATCTTAGAACTTAATATAAGTAAGACTGCAGTTACAAAGTTTCATACTTCCCCCCCCCCTAAAAAAAAAAATTGCAACATTCATATAGTGAAAGGAAAAAAGAAGAGACTATTAAATATTCTTCTGATAAAAGCAGTATTACTGATAGAAATTTCTAGGTTTGAATAGTCCTCATCACATTTCTCTTACAAACTTAAAAATATTCTTTATAGCAATTCCATAATGTAGCTATCTAAAACTTCTATATTAAGCCCTGGATTCAAGCAGGTATTCTTTTTTTTTGTGACTTTACAGGTACAATTGGTACATTGCTCCTGGCAGACTGGCAAGATAGCACACAGGAATTATCTCATTTAACTGTAGATCAATGCCATGACTGAAACGATAAAATTGTAGGAAAATTGTACAGTAACTACAAGGTTATTATCAATCACTTTTAGCTCTGCAGTGGCACAGGAGAGAGGACAGATACTGTAATAGGCTCTCTGCTGAGTACTTTTCATTAATATACTCTGTTTTCTTACAGTCTTGCACATCTCTTACTCCCAATGGTTACTTTTGTCTTGCTTGTGATAAAAGTAGGGAAGTCAGACCAGGTTCAAGTAATTATATCAGGGTGTATGTTGCTTTTCTTCTTATGGACCAAAAGGCTTATTTAGTTATTTATTATTTGCTAGAGATATATCACAGGGACATTAAATAAAATCAAGATGTATCTTTCTTTTGCTTGGTAATTATTAGGTCACAGCCCTAAGTGGAAGATAAAGCTAAACTGAAGGTCTGTAGTAGATTTCTGAAGTAGGCAGGTGTTCCTTTACTGAACATGGTATCTTTACAGAGGCATAAAATGAAGAGGCCAAATGAAATCCCAGTCTTAAACAGTTGATCAGATTTTAGCAGTTAATGAATGGATAGAGGCAAGAATGGAACCACACACTTTTTCACTACTGTGAAAGATGCTTTATCAATGAAAATCAATTTATCAATGGTTGCAAAGTAATTTAAAGGTTCAGAGCAGTAGTACAGAAGAGTAAGCTTTATTTTTGTTAAAACAGCTTCTTTTGCTCATCTCAAATTTCTTCCTTTCAAAATTACCTCTTTAAAAGTATTTATTTCACACCTGACCAAAATTCTTCACTTCAGGCAGTCCTCTTACTTCAGCTATTTCATGGTCATGGCAGAATTCAATGTTTTGGGCCAGGCAAACAGTAACACATTTTGGCACAAAAGAGTGTCAAGGATTTTGTTCCAGAGGAGAGCTAAGTACAGCAGTCAAGTGCCATAGCATTTCTTCTTGCCTCCATAAATTTTATTTTTCCACTATAAAGGGAGGAAGAGGAGGGAATTCCTGGAGAGTGAGGTGGCAAATTTATTCTGGTTGTCAGTACAAAAGTGGGTGTCATTCAAGAAAGAGCTGCCTGGTGATGATCTCCAACTGCTTCAGAATTATTTTTCAAAACTCATACCTAACATTATTTCACAAGGTTGTTTTATCACAGAACTTCTTCCTAAGACTTGATGGAGATGTGTAGGGACACATTACAAACTCATGACAACCATGCCCTTAAAAAATACAGTGGTTGCTGTGAATTCATTTTGTAGGCTGACTGTTTGACAAACTTTGTATCTCGATCTCATTCTATTTTTTTTCTTGTTAAAAACTACAGAGAAAAAGTTCTGCCCAGAGATTTAGTTCGGGACAAAACAGGTCTGCTAGCCAAGAAGCCTCACCACTAACCTGCTGAGTGACTGCAGGCAAGTTGTCTGCTGTCTATTCCCTCTGACATGCGTTCTCCACCTATTTAGAACATAAGGATATCTGCTGGGATTGCCACTCACTGTGTGTTTCCGCGGGGCTCAGAGACCTCAAGACCCTCATTCCATATGGCCCTGTAGGTGATACGATGACTATAAATATCTGTGAAATGGATTTCTACCATCACACCATTTCCTAGTGGAATTTTATCTCATCCAAATATCCTTCTCTTATTTTCAGTGATCAGCTAAGGCAAGTCCCCACGTGTGAGGAGCTCTCCAGCTGCCTAGAAAATGAAGCTACGGAGAGCTGCAAGTATTAAATACCTCCCCAGGATTCTTATAGCTAGCAGCAGCCTTTTGTTCCCATCTCTTTTCATATTACCCTTATATAGTTCTCTGGTACAGCCAATAGCAACATGAAAATGTGGAAAAAACTCCAGCTTGCCTTAGTCTTGACAAAACAGGCCCACGCAACATCACAAATATTGATATATTTATAAAATATATTTTGAACAGAACGATGGAACCATTCTAAGTGAAGCAGATGTCTGAGGTCAGAGAACTTCCCCGAAGTTATGATTAAGGGTGCAAAGTTCAATTGATTTGCATATACTCAGCTAATAAAGAAAATAATCTCTGACTTGTTTATCAAAAAAATGGCATCCTTACATAAATGTGCTCATCAGAACCCCAATATCGTAAACCCACTGAAAAAAATGTAAACCTGATTCCTCAAAACGAAGGGCTGCATTTAGTGAAGGTTCACCCTGTATTTGGGTCACCACGACAACAATTACCGAGCCACTCAGAGTGTTATCTGAGGCACTAAGGGGGCCTGCCTTGCACAAAATAGGAAGCAGAATGAAGTACAGTGCATTCCACAGGGCCATACGGCAGGTTAGCATCGATGAATATTGAGATTAAATGACAGGCACAGAAGCAAATGCGAGTAAGCAATGGGATCAGTTCATAGCTTGCCTCACTACCCATAGTGTCTTTTCAGGCCTCATAAGTTTTCTGTTTCAGTTACATCAACTGTAACACCAGCCTTAACCTTGATACACGCTATTTTGGCAGGTTTATTTTTTCCTCCCCAGATGGCAAGATCTTTGAGCAAGGCTCCTCTCTTCTTTCCTGTTTGCAAACAAGACAGCCCTCTCATGTTTAGAAACATTTACATATGTTCATGGCTGTCCTGCTGACTTCAAAATAATTTTGTCACAAGGAAAGGCCAATGTGTGACATCAGAGCTGGAGGAGAGCTACATGGAAGCATGCCTCAGGTACCACTAGGGCAAATACTACAGCAATTAATGCAGAGAAAACTGACTGCTGAATACACAAGACAGCCTTTATGAAAGTACTGACAGGAGGCTTGGAAAGTAGAAGCACATGACCAGTCTTAATCTCATGGTTCCTCTGAAATTAAGTGCCCCATTATTGGTTACATGTCCAGTGTGCAAGTGAGACTGTTATTAAATCCATCACTATTCAGTGAAAACCCCAGGGTGAAATTCTGTGCGGTAAAAAAAAAAAAAAAAAAAGAAAAGAAAATTACAGCTAGGAAGAAGAAGCTTTGATGGCTTAAAACATCCAACTTTCAGCTGTCCTAGGAGATATAGCTGGCATCGAACTGTTTTATGCCCTATCACCCCACTTTTTACCAAGGCCTCTCAGAACAGAGGAAACATTGCGATGAAGTACAGGAGCTACTGTCCAAGGATGTATTCATTTCAGTCAGATGTAGTGAACAAGGTATGCTCAGTAATGGAGAGATGGGAGATAGAACAAAATTAGGGAACTGAAGAGCAGCTGTTCAAATTAACTCATTGCATCTGTCTAAACTCATACAAAAAGATATAATTTCACCCAAGAGCAAACCTTCCAAATGGCAATTTATTTTCTAGAAATAATTTAATGACATGCAACTACTTGAGTGCTGGTGCTTTACATACAAATAAAAATGGCAAGTCTTTGCACTTCAGTGTTGTCATCTAAATTAGGCTTTTGAGACCAAGTCCTCTGTGGGTATAAATTAGCATAGCTCCACTAATGCTAGAGGAATTATTTATGCACTAGAAGGGGAAATAGTATAGGGAAAAGACATTTTTTGACTATAAAACACTACCTCAGTCCTGATTGTTTTTATTCAAATTATTAATCCTCTGGGCATCTCCAGTGAATAGATTTTACGACTTTTGTAGATCTGGAGAATGCATATATAGATACATGAATTGATAAGACAAGCCTTTAAGCTCTCAAAAAGATGAAGCACAGGGGTGAACCATGTAGGACAGGGGAAATCTACAACCAAGGTTTCTAGGCAGCTTATGCAAAACTCCTGCAATTTTGGCTTTAAAGGACACATTTGCCAACAGGGAAAAGGGTTGTAAAAAATAGATATTTTCACATTTAGAGAAAAAAATCCCTTTACTATAAATTACTGTCGGAGCCGGTGTATTCTCTGAACTTTCAGTTCCCATGGTGGAGAACTTAAATCTTTCTAAAGAGAAGGGGCAAGCAGAGGAGCAAGCTCCTCATGTCCCTTGTATGCGCCATTGGTATCCACATATGGGATATAATCCTCTGCAAGAATGTATATGAGTCACAAAACAGTAGCAAAAATCCAACTTTTTTTTTTAATAAGAAGATTTAAACCCCTTTCCAAAAAAAAAAAAAAAGAAGGTGCAAGTTACAGGTAGAAGGAATCGTGCCTCTGAACTCTCAGAGAAGAGAACCCGAGATCTGTGGACTCAGTCACATGGCTGTGTTCAGCATTGCCTGGGAGCCAAAGCATTTGTACTTTACTGCAACTGGCTGAGATCCCTTCAAACAGAGGGACTACCACTGGGCTATTCATCCTTCTGTGGTACATTGATGGCACTTCAAAGGTGACACAATATTGTTTTGTAGGTTTAGGGGTTTTTTTCCTTTTCTTTTTCCTCTCAGGAGACATTAGGTAATGGTACTTTTACCTGCTGGATTGCACCAAGACTGTTGTGAAACGTTCCCTGGGACATTGTTGGAAAGCCAGCAACTGCGCTCCTATTTTCACACCTCTAATTCCATTTATTTTAAAGTAGTGCTGATGCGTATGCTCTTCTCAAAGACTGTATCCAAATGGACCCCCAAAAAGCAAATAAACAAGATAAAGGTAGTGTTAAAAATATGCATTAAACTATTTAAGAAGAAAAAAGATTTGTCATAGTAGGAGGCTAGGCTCTGAACAGAGGCAAAGCAAGGACTTTGCTCTGAACTGCTACTGAATATGCTTTACTAGAACATTTTACTCATTAGTTATGTTCTGCTGGTAGAATGACAGCAATGTTTATCAAGAATGTTGAATTTATTAAATAGGGATTTTATATCACCCCTTTTATTATAAAGTGTAGAACGTAACCTAAGTGGTTCAAAAAAATTACAGATGAATAAGATGAATATGGCATTTATTATTAGACTAAGCAGTAGTAAACAAAATTCTAATGTGAAAAGCTGTGCTTTTTATGGGTTTCGTTTCTCTCCTTGAAAGAGTAGAGTTGGCATCTTTCCTCAACTGAACAAGCTTTTAAATGTAATGAAAATAGATGCACAAAAATGCTCTTAGTGGTTGTGTATCAGTAGTTTAGTTAGATTTCAAACAAATTTTTCTTGTCCAAGATTATCTGTCTTTAAACTATGATTATATCAGGTAAATTATTGGAAGAAAAACATTTGTTATGTTTTGGGAAAGGGCTCCCAATATTGGTATAGTGTATTTTAAAACATAATTCTCTATAAATTCAATCTATTCACATATATCTGCCAGATGAAAGAGAAATGTTAGTGAACTAAAAATCAAAAAGTAAAATGAAAGAGAAATAAATTTACTTTATTGCACCTATTAATGAAAATATGAACCCTGTGAGATTAGTAGGTGGGGACACATTTATTAAATACAGATGAAATAAAAAGAATTTTAGAACAAAATTATTCTGTGGATGATTTCATTTATCTGCCATTGAAAATTATCTAGGACAGAAGTTTAATACAGTGAGATGCTTGTGTAATAAGCGTGAATAAAATGGATTCATAAAATTCAAAAAGAGGAGGAAAGCTAAAAAATTGTGTGCTTCTGTCATGCTACATTATCAATATACAGTGTGGAGGGAGAGGAAGATGGAGAGGGAGAAGGAGATGATCTATTTGATGAAGCAACCTTGTATGTGTGGGGTAGGATTAGCACATTTTTACAGGTTATGTACCAGTAAGGAAGGGAAAGCCACAACACATGTATCTGTTTTCTTACCTGGAATGGAAGCTGAACAGACACATTAAAGTGTGCAGTGTTTCAGTATACAGGAATCAAAATTTATGGCAGAACTACAAATCATATGCTTTTCTGCCAATGTATATGGATTTTCCACATGCAGATGTAACTAAAGTTTTCTTTTTCACAACAAAGGCATTAAAAACTCACTGAAATTATTTTTTTAAAAAATTCAATACTTTACATCTTCATCAGCAGTAAAGATGAAGACTTCAGAAATCCCAATTTTTAATCTTGTTCTAAGAAAGGCAAGGGACGTGCTCTGGGATTAGACTGTCAGAATAAACAGTTTTCATCTTTGTTACTTATTGTGTGTGTGCGTGTTTGCAGAGGGCAAAGGACAGTCTTCCACAATTTCAAGACATCAAACAAAGAATCAACCTCTAACCAAGCACAACCTGTTTTAAATAAAGGTTCGAAGAAAAAACTGTGACTGTTGCTTTTGACAGGTCAATGTTTCTTATGTCACTGAAATACGTATGGATCTTGTCACCTGTGCCTTTGGTTTCTGTTACAAAAAATGCTACAAAAGCAAAGTGGTGGATGAAAACATTTGTAAAGTATTTTTTAAATCAACAAATTAGTGTCTCAGGGCCAGTGCGCCCTTCAATTACTGGCACTGCAAGAGCTGTGGAAACAGGGGGACTAGCTTGCACTTGAATTTTTACTTTGTCTTTTTGTCCAGAAAGAATTTGCATGGCAAGATTTAGTTTTACTGAGAAAAACAAATTGCAAAAAACCAAACTTTGCCCAGCCATACTAAGTAATTCCATTAAATGTTTATTTATACATTTTTTCCTGAACATATTTCGACTTCAGTAGGAATGAAATGTGCACAACAGAAAAGCATGTGTCCCCACCCAGACCATTATCTTGAGGATTGATTTGTAAATTAAATTGTGTTTATGCCCGTTTCTATGAAGGGATGAACTTCATCTTTGATATGCATATGGCCAAATTTCTAGACCCCATGAGATTCCTGAGCAAGGCTAAGAGATTGGCACATGCTACATACCTCGGGAACCCAAAAAGGCAAACACTAGAGCAGCTTGTAGGCTAGGGGTGAAAACAGTTGTATGACAATGCTGATTTTCCTCTAGGCTGTAGGTTTCTGGCTGACACCTAAGCTTCAGCCTTCCTTGCCAAAGCATTTCCTTCTGAACCAGGCTGTACCTCATCCCTCAGACCTTGTACCTGCACAATTTTGCAGAGTCCAAGTGAACATATCTGTGGCCCCAGGTGGCTGATGGGTGTTGTGTGTACTGGCAGCCATCACGTGGTGATCCTTTCCCTACACAATGCACTAAGCACAGCCTTATTGTGAAAAACAGGTCTATCATTCATTTTGGGTTAGCACCTATGCCACCGGTGGAGTTCAGCTCCAGATCAAGGCACAAAAATATACATAACTACATGTATCCATCTGCATGTTTCACATGTCCTTGCTCTGATTACAGTCAGAAAACCTCCACAATGCAGTTAAGAACTGCATTCAGCTAACAACAAAGTGTCTACTTGGCTCTCTAGGCACCACTGAGAGTAGAGACCAGAGTGGAAACGTACTCATAGAGGTGTAGCTCACATCTCTAACATGTGACTACCTAAGCAAAGGCACCCCTCTCTGTGGCTCTGCTGTACCAGGCCATCCATCACTGCAGAATGCTGGCCCAGCTTTGAAGAGAAACTCATGCCATTTTGCTCTTCGTAAACAAATATTCCAAATTCACCCTTCTTGGAAAGAGTTTCAATTCCATTAAGGCAAATGGAGCTGTATTTCCTTAAACCATGCCCACACATATCCCACGAGGTCCATCTATCCCAGTCCAGACATTTTAAGACAGGACACAGACATTAAAATGTATACACAGCAGAGGAGCTGGGCAAACAGCACAGCAGTCAAAAGTGTGCTCATAGCATAAGTTTCAGAAAGGAAACTGCTTAGCACTGCCTAAGGACTGAAGTCAGCTAGAAAAACCAAATGCTCTCTCAGGAGTCTTCATACCAGAGAGGAGGTTTTGTGGTTACATCTGAATGACACGACATGTGGAGAGAAAACCAAGCATGGCATTTTGGTTAGGGGTGCATGCAACGTATATGCACATAAAACATTTGTAAAGTATTTTTTAAATCAACAAATTAGTGTCTCAGACTGTCATGTTATTACAATTGTGCTGTACCTGCAGACAGGGTGAGATGATGCATTTACATTTGAAAATTGCAAATACAAATTGCGTTTGTACATCTGAAAATATATTTACATTTGATAAAGTTATGAAAAATATGATGGCAGCACTTGGCAATGTGTCTTTTGAAATAAGCTGGAAGAGCCCATTAATTTGAAGTTGTTAGCATAATGGTTTATGCCATTAGGTATCAGAACTCCTTTTGTAATTACAGAAGAGACCACAATCAACAAATAATGAAATTGTGTTTAGGTGCTCTGGAAAAACAAATTAGTTTAATCTACAGTCCACAGACATTTGAGAGCCATATGTTACTGTTGCCTTTGTTATTTTTGAAAGCTGCTATGATTTATTACTCTGAACATATAGCAACAAATTGAAAACATGGATTAAATTGTCTCCTACTTGACCTTTTCAGAACTATTCCGTGCATATAAATATTTATTTTATGGATTCAACAGCTACTGATCAAGTTATATATTTTGAAAAGTATTCTTTGAATTATTATTCCACCATTCAAATTACATAGTTCCATGATAAATTTTGCAGGCATTTTATGCTAACAGGCACTTTGTAAACCATTGCATAACCCTCATGAACTCACACTGCATGAGTGGTTGTAGAGGCATATGATTGTCTGTAACGTGGTGATCTTTGCACTGTAACAATACAAGAAATCTCCTTTGGCATCAACTCTTCACCTGAAACAAATCTTAACTTCTTCTATTTAATTCAGAGATGAGAAATCAGTCAGCTATTGTGAATAAAATAGGAAGGCATAACAACAAAACCAAAACAAGCAGTTTCCACTTTCCCTTGGATTTTTATTCCCATTCACATTTGTAACACTTTCATTCTTGGCCTTGCCCTTACTTCTCTCAAGCACTGCAATCTCAGTGAGGACCTGCGTTGTCTTCACTTGGCACAAAGCAAAATAAAAGATGATGCTAAGCTGCCATGATTGAAGACAAATAATAGAAGAAGTATATTTTCCCAATGCAGCTACTAAATTCTGGTGTGGATTATAGCCTATTCTCCCATCTGTGCCTCTTCTGGTTGAGTCAGAAGGGAGAAATGGAGGGAGAAAATATTACTTAATTTCTTTTCAGTGTTCATGTCTGCTGTAGGATCAAGCACACAAGCACTTAGCTGTTATACTTATGCAAAGAATTCCTGAGGTTATCAGATTTTTTACTCCTTGTCCTGCAAGGCAGTGAAAACAGTCTGGTGTCTCTATGCTGGTTAGTATTATATTACTCATTAGAAAATGATTCTAAATTCCAATTTATTGTAATTACACCAGTTTACCAATGAACAAGAACATGAACACCTTGTGGGAGTTCTTGTTTCAGATGCCCTAGAAAAGAGATTTCTAGAAAACCTTTCTTTTTTAAATTTGAGTCTAAGTTTTACTTGTGTTTTCTGTGTCCTCAATGAGTTGTGACCTGCACAGATTGCCCTACCTTCCTCTGTTACACCCACAAAATTAGGGCATCCAATATGCAATTTACAGATTTAGCCCACAGAGTGTCTTCCAAATGACATTTATCTGAAAGGCTTTTCCTAGTGTTTTCAGCCTCACCCTGAATATTCCTCTGCTTTGATAACCACCTTGGATGCTTTTGCTTGTTCTGTCTCTGGCCTTGTTTATAAAGATATTGTGCAGTAAGTTAGGGAATGAATTTACAGCTCCTTGCCACTAACCCTCTCTGTAAACACCCCTACAACACACTATATTGCCTCAGTTTGAAGCAACTTAATCTCCTCTCAATGCCACGTGAAATATCTAATACTTTCTGCAAACTGAGTAACCACAAAAGAGGGCAAGCAGGAAACCAAATTAGCTGTGAAATCCCAGCTGATCACACTACTTTCTGTAGAAAAGCCATCTATTTCAGTTATTTCTTTGCAATTAGGTCGTGGTGATGATACACCAGCATCCCTGAGAAGAAGTTTCATTTGCTCTTCCTGCTTTCACTTTCACTGTCATGACTGTAGAGCTGGTGTCTAGTCAGTGAGAGAATCTTATTATAGTAACATCCAAATGTGACACGCAGCAAGGATTAAACTGTTATCCAACTTGTAAATGCATAAGCAGGCTCCCTGGAAACAGAATTCAGGCTGATATTTTCATTTTCAAACCTGTATTTTTCTCCATCTGAGCAGTCAATGGAGCATCTTCCTTCCTAAGTAAGATCCAATTATAATGAGAGCCTGGATTGACAGGAAACATTATTATAACTGAATGAGCTGTCAAATCCATGATTAATAAGGGTTTTCATTTAGGTTCAACAATAGCAGCATTAGACTACTTCCATATTATTATTCAATAACTCATAGCATTCATAAGAAGGTTTATTTTCTGTTTCAGAGCGTAGACCGAGATGTTTCACATGCAGCTATTCGTATGGGCAGAAATGGTTTCAATATTTCATGAGATGATTTTATCTCTATTTTTTTCCTGAAGATGCAAACTAATGAAAAACCTTTTACAAAATCTAAGCCTGCTGTTTGAGGATTTAGTTTCTGTTTTCCTTCTAGCTCCCATGTTTTTGCATCCATATTCCTATTGCTTGAACCATGAGAAAGAGTAGGAGTATGAATAGTGTAGGAGGTTGATACCCTGGGTGTTTGCAGCATCAAATGTTGGTGATACAGAGTAGAAGTATGAGGCAAACCAAGACCTCTCTGGTCTGTGTGCTCAGTGAGGTACAAAGAACAGACAGAGAGCAGATATTTCACGTTAGCCACCATGTATGTATGCATTCAGCTGTCTCAAACAGAGGAGATTTTTTTACATAACACTGTTTTTCACTTTTGTATGAGAGACAATGAGGGCAGGATTGATATGAATTAAGATATTCACAAGGGGAAAAGAACATTTTTAGAAAGAGAAGTGCTCACCCTCAGCCTTCTTGTAACAAAAATGCAATTCCCTCCATCCTACATAAATTCTGCTTTCCCATCCCATTTCACAGTTTGATAGAATGTAACTGCATGTTCTGTTTTTCTGTTTC
This sequence comes from Pyrgilauda ruficollis, assembly GCF_017590135.1. Lineage (NCBI taxonomy): Eukaryota > Metazoa > Chordata > Aves > Passeriformes > Passeridae > Pyrgilauda > Pyrgilauda ruficollis. The sequence goes on from NW_024523648.1 coordinate 4,188,891, forward strand.
ACTAGTTCTCAATTTCACCTTCCTAGCTTAGCTCCTTAATCTGCTCTTCCACCCAAATGGAGGTGCTGCTCCATCATTGCTAGTATAAATGGTGTGTCAGGTTGACTTCAAAAAATAACCTTTTAGCCCAGCATTTATTTATACATCATCAGTTATGTCTGATTACTTTTTATACCCATATGATTATCAATATAAGATACAGATGTACAGATATATAGAGTTAGGGAGCTAGATAGATAGATAGATGTAACCTGTACTGTAGCTATCTTTTTCCTCATTTTCTTCCCTTACTGACACCTTTTGTACTTGCACAAACTAACCTTTAACATGAAACTCTTAGTTTAATGTTATCGTCTGCCAAAGTCCTACAAGCTGGAGAAATTTATGGAGGCATTATAAGAAACATCTGACTTTCCATCCATAACTCTCCTTGTCTTGAAACTAACTGCTACCTTCTGTAAGCCAGCTGGTGAAGAAAAGGCTAAAGACGCCAGACAGACCACAGCAGATGAAGAAGACAAGCACAAAGACCTGTGTCTAGTAGAATAAACTATGAAGTGGTCAACAAAAGACTGATCCCTCAAAGGTGTTAGTGAGCCTCAGGGTTAACACCTTGCTATGGTATAAGTTCATAAATAAGTTATTCTTTCTTGTTTCTTCCTCTTTCAAATACACACACTTCAGAATCCATCTGTCCTAAACAACTGTCACTTGTTTTTTTCACCTCTTTTGTAGATTAACTTCCAGCTAAAAACTTTAAATAAGGCTAAAATGTACTAATCTCCAGTAATTCCATTGTTGATATTATTTTTATGATAATACTGCTGTTGCTATTGCAGTAGCCAATGTACAACATTCTGCATACATAGAAAAATCATTCTTGTCTACACTAATAACCAAGATGTGAAAATGAAGCATCGTGTCCCATTTCACAGGCAGAGGAGACAGCTACATGGACAAGTTGCCACCTAGTAAATGAGCATGGATTTACAGCTCATTTAATACTCCATGGCAACTGTCTGTGTGGTTACTGCTCCAGAGTAAATGCGAGGTAGCTCTGACCCTTACTGAAAGTGAGGCAATGTATCTTGCATTTACCTGAGCTTTAAGCATCCATATAAAGTAACTAATGAGCTGTAAATCCACAATCCCTCTTCACACCTGGCAGTTTCTTCATGTATCTGGAGGTAATGATATTTTTGTGATTTGCCTGTGGTCACTGAAGCAGCATTTACAGAAGTGGCGATGTAAACCAGACCTACTGAACTCCTGTGAACCCCTCTCCTCACACGGCCAGAATTTTCTTGTAGAGCTACTGTTCAATTGCTTGGCACATTTCCCTTCAAATGACAGTAATTCACAAGGAAACTGAACGACTTTTTCCTCATTAATACTGCAGAACATGCATTTACCACTTATGCAAAACAGATGGATCCCTTAAAGTAGCTTCCAGATATGGTTTCTTCATTTCACACATAAAATATTATTTACTTTTTCAAAGACTCTTAAATTTAAGGTTTAAAAGTGATGCTTTGGGAATAGCTTTATCCTGGTTTATTAATCAAGTTCCAACTCTTGGTAATTTAGAGGCCAAAATAAAGCAGGGTCTAAGCAGAGTTTACCACCAGTGTTTTCCATCAGGGTGGCCCATGACATGACACAAACTAGCAAAGAACTTTCTTTATTTTCCTTTTTTTTTTTTTTTCTTTTTTTTTTCCCCAGTGGCTCTCTATTAAGTGACCCTCTACTTACACTCCATCACACTATTTCAGGTAGACCATTGATACAAGCCACTGCCTACACTCACTGCAAGCCTGGGATCACTGCTCTGGTTTTACAGTGGCACTACAGGAATCACAACAGACTTGAACACTCTGTGCATTTTTACTCCTCTTGTTATTCTGTATTTAAAAAAAAAAAGAAAAAAAGAAAAGAAAATCTGAACCACAATGTCACAACATACTGCCCTGACATCTATTTACTAGTAAAATTGTTTCATGTTCTGAGGCAAAACAAGACCAAAATATTGTTAAATACCTTGAAAAAGTTCAGTGTAAATGATATACTTCCATACATAGGGGGAAAATTTTTTTTCTGGTAGAGACAATAAATACATTATTTTTTTAGCCTTTAAAAGCTCCATCATCATATTTTTTATGCCGTATCTATGGACTAACACATTCAAGAAGCAAAGAAGGAAAGCCCAGGGCTTAGACAGCCATTACAAATTTTAATGGATATGATGAGTCCCTCCACAGCACTCTGTTTCTTGATAATTGCTCAATTCCTCACTGTAAGGACTCGCTGAAAAATGTGAACCATGGCTACAGGTGTTTTAGGATGTGACCCTGCTGTCACACTGACAGCATCTTTCTCATTTCTTGTCATGGGGCATATATTTCAAAGCATGATCCCAACCTTCTGGAATGCTTTCATTACCAGAATGCTCAGCTGACAGTACTGCCAAATCCTGAATTTCATGAAAGAATGCATAATGTGAATGGGCAATGTCAGTGCTGTCCCTTACACTGACCACATAGAACACTTCAGTGACTTTAGTGAAGTTCCATCTCTTTTTTTTTTTTTTTCCCATAGTTTTTTAGCAGTGGCTCTATCAACACTAGCTGATTACACAGTGCCTGGAAAACATCTCTGTACTTCATTTCAACCTGTGCCAACTATCTCTTTCCACACAGTTCCCAGGCCTAATCTGGTGGTTAAAGCACCCCAAGGTCCATTCCACAAATAAGGAGTCCAAAGGGTTACTAGCAGGGACACCAGCCACCCCAGGCCAGCTGGCCTTCAGAGCCCAGAGAAGTTCCTGAAGCTGTTTGAGCAGGGATGAAGTCAGAGAGCCTGGGAGCTGCCCAGAGCCCTGGCAGCTGGTCTGTGGCAGTCTTGGGATCTGCCTGGCTGGTCACTGCCACTGCTGCAGACGAGCATTGCAGGAGTACGGGGACTGTGCTTCCTGCTGGAAATTTGCTGGGCTTTAGATTATCTCTGGCCATTTTAAACTGGAAAACTCTTTAGTGATTCCAAACAGAAGTCTAAAACACAGTCCATAACAGCTAGTGCATCAACAGCTAGCTATTCACAAACGTAATTTTCCAATTTTCTTGCTGTGAGGAGAAGGACAAACAGTAAAATGCAGCCTGCAGATCAGCTTTGTGTGAAGTCAGGCTTCTTGGAAACCAAGTTGAAAAAAAAGACATTTCTGTGCCCCCACTCCCCAAATTCTATTTTTGGAGAGTTATTCTGCTGCAGTGGTTCCTTGAATTTTAGATTTATTCTTCTACTTTTTTTTGTCCTGCTTCAGAATTATACATAATTATATGATTTTGTTATGCTGTGTATTTTATTATGTGCTTTCTGTGAGACAGAAAAAAAATGTGCCAGCCAGTTCTTTCCTTACTGACATCAATGGCTTTTGGCTCACACACTCTGTTCAGGATTTTCCTTCTTATCAAGGGTTCCATATTTTCATGTGGTTCAATTTTTTATTTCTTCTGGGTATCCTCTTTATTTTTATATTTTTTTCTCTTTGTTCTCCAAGTAATTCATTTTTAGCTCTAAATTAAGCAATTTGCTTTTAACCAGTTGGCATTTTCATCAGTCAGCATATCCAAATGTTCATCTGTACCTTCCTTAATTCCATGTACTATATCAGCATTTCCTGTATCACTAATGTCTTTCTGCAATGAGACTTACACCTCAGATTGCCCTGCTGTTTCTTCAGGCAATTATGTACTGTCTGTCCTTCTGGCAGGCACACTGATATCTTCTCTACTGTATTTCGGATTTGAGACTGACATCAAACCACAGTAAGTTCCTACTGCAGACTTGACGATTCTCTGTGGAAATTTTAAGCTTTCAGTATTTTTTAAAAGGAAAAGAGAGTACTGAGAATACCAGGAAAACTCCAGTACTTCATTAGCTTGGGCTTTAAGGTTTCCAGTTCCTCTAACCCCTTCCAGTTGGTTCATTCAGAGTCCATAGGGTACCCAGCAGTCCTGGTCTCCAGTATTGCTTGGTTTCTTCTGGAGAAAACCCCAGGAGGTGAAGTGGGATGGCACACGTGTAGACTTCAGCCCAGCATCGTATAAGGATGTGGACAGGCTTTCCAGCAGATCCAAACACAGCAACAAGGATCTCTACATCAATATAAAATCCTTCAGCTTGGACTGTCCAGCCAACAAGAAAATCAAAGTGCTTGACACTTGTCAGCCCCTAGACGCTGCTTTCCCCCTAAGATCCTAGCAGGAGACCGATCCTGTGCTGAGGTTTGGCACACGTGCTGCTGGGGAAGGCAACAAAAGCCTGTGTGTAACTTGAGATGTCCCTGCAGCTCCAACTCCTTTGTGCCTGTGACCTCGGCCTCAGCTCACTGCATGAGAGAAGAGCAAGAAGGGGAGATGTTTTGGGAAAAAGCAAGGAACAGGAAAAGGCAAGCCTGTTGAAAGCAGTACAGGGGACTGGGGAACCAATATCATATAGGTTATGGGTGGGGTGAAGGGCACATGAAAAGTGTAGCATGGGGGGCACCCAAACATTTGGGTCTGGGGGAAATCAGGCATGTCTGTCACCAGATGGGTTTTAGGAGGGAAAGGAACCCACAGCACAGTGCGGACATTGTTCTTGGAGTGGTAAAAAGCTGCAGTACCTCTTGGAGAGGTAAAAAGCTGCAGCACCTCTTGGAGAGGTAAAAAGCTGATTTGGAGGGAATTGGGGCCTGATTCACCAGGTGAGGCTGTGGTGGGGATAGGATTTTGAGACACTTCAGGAAATTGGCCACAGTGACAGTATGGGGTGGTCCTCAATTTGTAGATCTGTACTTCCAGCCTTCACATGTTATTTACAAAGCAACTGGAAAATGACAGGGAGAAAGAATAGATAGGATGTGGGAAAGGAGGGGGAAAGAGAGGGTGGAAGGTGAGATTCCAGGGAGCGGGAAACATCCTCTTCTGTGGGGACAGGAAAAAAGAGAGGAAGAGGAAGCACAGGTGCAGCATCAGCAACCGCAATTCCGCACCTGTCAGAGAGAAACCCTCTCCTTATGTTTGCATATGCACATTTCTGCATCCACTAATGAACCTCCTTTTTCTTCCTCATTTCTAGAGCCAAAAGATTGTTAATTCCTGAAGTCTGCTCTTGCCTACTCTTTCCTGGCTGTCCAGTGTGCATTTTCTAGAATGCTTTTGTTTAGGAAGGTTAGTTTCTTGCTACACAGCAGAAATATTTGTGTTAAATGTACTCTGTAAAGGAGCCAAAAATGTGAAAAATGCTCTGGAAGCAGAAAAGAAATACTTATGAGGAAGGAAAGGAGACGCTGCAGGAAAACTCATTTGCTGAGAAATGCAGCTTATGTCTTATCTTAATTCCAGATAAGTCTTCATTCTGCTGTGAAGACAGATGTGATAAATATGTTAATGGCAGATTTCGATAGCTCAGTTTGTAGAACTGCAAGGCCAGATGGAAGTGATAATTTTTCTTTCATTTTAATTTTGAAATAAAAAGCAAGAAAGCAAGAAAGTTCTCGGTATCTTAGCACTGTAATGACTTTTGAAAGGATAATGGACCTTAGCACAAAATGACGATTAACTATCATGCCCTGATGCTCCTATTTTATTAAATTCCCGTTTCCTTGGCTGGAATTCTCTCAGCTTTCTTGCCAGAGATGAGCAGATTACTGCTTGTGACTGACTTTTCCAGTTCCACATTCATAAAGTTATTTAGCAGCAATCCAGCTGGTGGATATTTTATTGATTCTACTGTGGCTCAGGTTAGATACTTGACAAAACAGACCATTGGTAATAGCATTGGATGGAGCTAACTCCTCTTACTCCTTATCAGGAGTGTAATACTGCCTGTTTTGTCCTTTAAGCAGTGCCCTTCTAGGTTTAGGAACACAAGGCTAAATTGTAGCTTTCCATGCATTGATCAAGATTGCATTTAGCAATATTTGCTGTGGGCACTTTGTTTCAATTTAATACAAAAGCACTAGAGGGACATAGATTAACATCTTCTTAAATGTGTAGGATATTTACTGCTTGAACTGATAGTCAAAAAGAAAACTAGAAAACTTTTGCTGCTTGAACCCTCTTGAAGGGGAGGAAAGAGTAGGTTCCCAAACAGGTGAAAAAGGAAATTTTAGAAAATTATTTTCAAGGAAGTTATTAAGTGAAAACTTGGTTTGTCATATTTGCAGTGATGTTTCTAATGTGTGGAAAAACCAGACACATCTGGGTTGTTCCCTTTATATGAATTTTCATTTCTAGAAAGTGAGTACTGAGTGAGTACTGAGTGAGTACACTGAATACTGACTGAGTACTCCCACAGGAACTTCAGGAACCACTTGGCAAAAGGGTGAGATGCTCTATTGTTGAATCAGTAGCATTAACTTCTAGGGTTTTATTGGGTCATTCTCACTTTCTAGATAGGCTCACAAACCAGGAGCTGAATGACCATTTAATTCTACATGTCAGTTAAAACCCTCTCTGAAATTCATTCCAATGATTCTAGCAAAGAGAATGTAGATTTCTGCTGAATTTTATAATACATTTTGCCGTAAGACACAGGATACAAGTTGTTATGTCATTCCTGTCCTCAGCTGGGGGGTGCTTGTGTGTGGAGGTATTGGCTATTGGACAAATACCTGCTGTAGGCTAGTAATATCAGGTGTATGAAGTATATATTATTTTCATCATTCAATACAAGCTATTTTTTTCATTTGTTTAGTTTACATGCATTTTCTTGGGGTTTGTCTTTTTAAATTCAATTAGCAAGTAAACACAAGTAACACAAAATTGCAAACATATGTGGTCTAGATGTTTCTTACACAAATAAAAGGTTGATATGAGAGGGGGAAGGGAAAGTCTATGCAGTTCTGTAGAGGGGAGAGGAGAGATCTCAGGTTCTGGAAGTGCAAACTGCATCAGCAGGAGCTGAGCTAACTTAATTAACCCTGTGAAGGGATTGGGCAGCGTGCTTAGTTAATGCAGCTGTATCATGTTTGAGAATTCATCTGCTGTCTCTGGACTTTGCTGAACTGTGCAGACATGCATGAAAAGTTGACATTGCACCTTGCACACAAGCAGAGGCAGTTCTCACACTCGTCTGTGGTTCCAGTCTGCGCTGGATGTCAATCCAGTGACTCACATGACCAAAACTATGCAGTGAAGCATGCAGCCCTGCTCTTGGGCCCGGAGTTTCCTTACCAAGGTCAGAGAACAGCAGGAAGAGACAGCTGGAGCCTCTCTGTCCTCACAGCCTTGCTGCAAGCTGAGGCGATCAAAGCACAAGCTGTAGCTAAAGGTGACCCATGCTTGCAGATAATCCTCAGGTACTGGCAAAAACCAGACAGATCTTAGTCTTCTGTGGACCTATGCAGCAGCAGCATTTTATCCTGGAGCTCCAAACCAAGCAGAGCTTCCCAAATGATGTGCAAGGAAACCATTCACCACTCTCCAGCAAGCAGCCAGAGCTCCCCAAGCACCAGGCAGAGAGCTGCCTGCAGGAGGAGAGTGGCAACTCACGCAGCACTAAAGCTTATCCCAGGCTGCCACCTTGTCAGGCTTAAGTTCAGCTCATTAGGACGCTCATCTGTTATTTATGCAAATAAGCCTATGCATAGTCACAAAATATGCAAAATGGCTATTTATCAGTTTGGCACAGTTTCTGACTTCCTGAACCTTCAGACGTTCCTGATAGATTTAAAAAGAAAACACAACGTCCCCTAGCGCTGCAGAGGGGCCAAGGCAGAGCCTAGCTGCTACCATCCACCTCTTCTCAGAGGACTCATGGTGCTCAGGATAGAAAAGATAATGTATTCTATGTGACTTTAAACACAATATGTTACAGCTCAGGATGTTTAATCTAGTGAATAAAGGATCTCTACTTGTTTCACCTTCCCAGGGGAGGAGATTTACAATATGCATAACTCCAAGCATTCTGACTGCAGTTTATTATTTATTTATAACAGGCACCTGCCCCTCAAAAAATTAAAAAGAATCTTCTGAAATAGTGTTTAAATTATCTCCTTTGTCTGGACAGCTGCAGTCTAAGGTTGCTCTCACTCATGAATGTGCAAAAGAACCTCAGCTCATTCCTTCTCTACCCTTACCGCTCTCTTCTCACTTTAGGAAAATATTATCTTCTGCATGAGCCTGATGAGGAGTCAGCATCCACCTGCTTTTCTGCACACACAGCCATCAGCAGCTGCAGGAGGTTTGAATCCTCCTGACAAGGGTACAGACTGACCAGAAACAGAGCTTTAGGGAATTTTCCCCCAGTTCTTTATCCCTGGCCAGTACCAGGGTGATTGCTTTCCTGTGAGCTCCATGGACAAGTCTCTCATGTATCCTTCCTTGCACAACATGATGTCTTATTTAAGCTGCCCATTGTTCATTGTAAAAATTAGAAGAAAGACCTGTCTGTAGTAAAGACAGGAGAAAATGTCACATCTTTTTTTGGTAGTACCCTTACCTTAGGGAGCCACCTTATCCGTTCAATTCTCCTATAGACTGTTGGAACCAACTCCCAGGTTCTATGTGGAGCTTTGGACCTGCATGTGGTCTTGGAATTGAGGAAAGAGAGAAGGAACACCTCCAGCAGGCAAAGAGAGGTACTCACAAATGCTGCCCTTTCAGAGGCTACAATTGAACTTTAGTTGCATACCAACACACAAAAAAACAATTCCATCTGAATCTCCCAAAATATAATAACATGAGTTACATTGTATTTAAAGCATAGCAGTCAAAACACAGGGTGCTCAGTCCACCCTGATGTCAAGATGATCTCATCAGGAGAGAGAATAGTAAGAGCAAGAGTAGGAAAACATGTGGATTCAGATAAAGATGGCTTAATAAATGAAGGGAAGAGGGGGAAAAGAAAACCCCAAAACAGTGATGCGAAGGCAGTCCCTCACCACCTCCCACAAGCTGTCTGACCAGTCTATGAGTTATGGCTGCCTTCCTAGGCAAATCACTCTCAGTTTTTATTGCTGAACACAGTATTATGTGTCATGGAATATCCCTATGGTCAGCTGGGTGTCCTCTCCCAACCTCTTGCCCAGCCCCAGGGAACTTCCTAGGGGAAGCCTGGGAAATCAAGAAGGCCTTGACACTATGGGAGCATGGCTGTAAAACAGCCAAAAGATTTGTGTGTTATCAATCCAGATTAAATAAAAATACTTTACAGACTGGTGTGAAGAAAATCAACTCCACCTCAGCCTCACAAAGACTAATGAACAAATGCATTGTCTTAGTCAATTAAAATTGTCCTGGAAGGGGTTCTTCTTTGTTTTTGTTAACATCAACTTCTATTCTAAAAGAACTGTTGTTTTTGGGTTTTTTTGTTTGTTTTGTTTTGTTTTTGGTTTTCTGTTAATTTTATTTTAAGTTCCAAACCTATTTCCCACTTGAGTGAGTGTAAAACAATGAATTCAAAAATTTCAATACAACCTGTCTCTCTGTGAACTTAATTCCACAGTTTCCAGCTGAGCAAAATTATCTTTACATCGTGAAAACATATGCTTCCCCTTAATAAAGATTTAAATACAGGCACTTCAAATCCCTCCCTTCACTTTTACAATGGTGCAGTAAAGGATTATCCATGCAAAATTATACAGCCAAGATTTCTGCTGTGAGTCGGCATGGTTCCGTTGTTTTTCATGGATCAATTAACACACACTGGAGATTTTAGCCATTCCTGTCTGTAATTGCTAATTTGCCCATTACAGGGAGCTGAGAGCCATCTGTGTACCTGGCATAAGGATACAACAGTGAAATGAAGACTTTAAACCCACAGAACATGACCTGTGGTTGTAGGACATTCAAAGACAAGATTGGACACCCTACCTTTGGAGCTTGTAGTACATCAGACACATCTCGCTTAGGCACTGCAAGAGTAGGTGGTGGTGCTGTTGTTGGCTTTTTCGGAGGCCTGGGTGGTGGATGGAGGGTTAGGTTTTCATATCTTCTCAACATATAGTATTCCTCTTTGCTGACCTCTTCCACAGTTGCCCTAGTCACAGGCGGTGCAACTGTCTGGACATCTTTGCTGAGCAAATGGACCAGCATGTTTAAACGATACACAGGAATCTCCCAGCTCTCCGCTGGACTGCTGGCACTACTGACCAGCAAGTAAGAGTCTGTGATTTCTTCTTCAAACTGCAGACCAGGTGCAGCAGCCAAGACATCTTTCTCGATAGAAAGGTCCCTCACAGACACTTTGACGTTAAAAGGCAAATGGAATTCTTTGCAAATCTCAGAGAGGTGGTACTGTTTCTTGTCATGAATCACTTCCACAAAGCCACCTTCCATGTACATAGGGAGGAGCACTTTTTTATATGAATCACTTAGTATTTGCTCACAAGCTAAAACATCTATGAGTTTCTTTCCTCCCTCATACAGAACTTCACTAGTCTGGCATTGCTGAACTAGAAATTGATCTCCAACTGAAACAGAAAAAAACTCTTTATGAGGGGAGGTAAAGGCTTTAGTTGCTACAACATGAAGATGTTCTTTTTCATTTCTCACTATCTCTAAGTCATAGGCAGTTGGAAACTCCCGAGGTCTTCTCTTGAATTTTCCTTTGTAGCTCATAGGGATTAAATAATGTCTTTTGGAGGAATCACTTCTCATCTCAGAGGCTAGGACTCTTGCTGCCTGGTACTTTTTGTAAATGACAATCTCTTTCCCTGTAGACAATAAGTTATAAGGTTTTTGGTTTCCCGAAGGCCCTTCCATTATCTCAACAACCATAGGAAATTCTTTGCTTGTTCTCTCAAATATATCTTCCAAAGAAAGTGGCTGAAGGAAAGAGCTAATATCATAATGGTCTGTTACATCCTTGACCTCAACATCCAGATCTGAGAGGATATGAATGATGTCTTTTCGAACTGAAAAGAAAAATAAATATATTGAGTTTTGTTTTAAAACTGACACTGAAATAAAATACACATCCTGTTGGCCAGATACTAAAAGTACCTTCCCTGAGGTGTGCATGTCCATGTGTAAATGTGCACCACTAACTGGGCCAGCCAAAGTCTGATTGTGGTAATTTGAAAGATATGGTTATCAAATATGCACGAGACCACACAAATGAAGAGAGACAATAAGGTGTGCAAGTGAACACAAAATTTAAGAAAAAGAAAAGTCTAGTTCACCATTTCCCCCACAACGCCTCCAAGTTTAATCAGTTGTTTATCTTCTCAAACTCTTGGGTGCAAGATGTATTTTTATTCTTTTACTTCATAGCAGTTTAGGGTTTCTCTAAAGAAATGAGTGAAGAAACATTTTTAATAAATAAATAGCATTTGGATCCGTTAACAATATGTTGCTGCTATAGCCAGGCTGGGAGAAAAAAAGTATTTTGATATTTATAAGAATAATTAAAACATCTGTAATTACTAGGAAATAATATCACTTAACAAAATGGCAAAGCCTTTGTATAACTAAGAGTAAGTTATTTTTATGAATTAAGACATTTAAATATTATGTTCCTCTCTGGAACTGTTGCATCTTTTTCTGCATCACCTGGTTTTATTCACTATCAGAACTGAGCCAGTGAATTTAACATCCTGACAGTGAATTTAACAGCTCTTTAATCACAACTGAACTTGCAAAATTTTGAATGCAAAACTTCCAAGAACAAAGCTGACTACGTAATTAAGGCTTGTTTAAGAATTTGGCTCCAAGTCAGTGACACCACAGATCACTGACCAAGGGAGTAAAATTTAACAAACACATAATATTTAATTACACTCTTCAATAAGATTTATTCTGCATAGACCTACACAAAGGGATAGTATATTCTGGATTCACACTTCCTTGTAGCAGGACATGCCAATATTTTATACTGAAAAGTTGGTGTTGGATTTATTTTCTATGACAGAGTTCTATGACAGTGATTCAGGGTCTGTTTGTTCCAACTCTGCTTTTGTCATATTGACACCTTGAGGTGATAAACATTCTGAGCACCACAAGGAAAAGACAACAAAGGAAAATGACTGGTGAAAATGAAACTTTCTACGAGCATTTGTGAGAGTTCCACACACAAAACTTGTTCATTATTAATAATGAGACGTATAGAGGATTCCTGCTCACAGCCTGTGAAAATGTAATCAGCTATCCGAGTTATCAGGAATCTTTTTTTTTTATAGTGGGTAGTAATTCTCATACTTTATCTTGTGCCTATTTATAGGTCTTCTAAAAATGGTGAAAATCCATTTTCCATGGTCCACAAGAAAGTAGTTATTCATGTACCATGAAGCCTACTTTTCAAGTTTGTATTAAATAGTTATTTAGGACACATGCAATGCTTCTTAAATGTTGAGAACACCATGAAACTTAAAATGAAAACAACAAATACAATCCTTACTGGAATAACTGACTGGAAGACAAGTGAATACCAAATATTTCTGAATCTTCTGAAGGTTTTCAGGGGTATTAAATTCCTATTGATTCTGCACATATATCTAATGACATAGCAATAAACCTGAGTTAATTGAGCTTCAGGAGATGAGCTAGATCTCTGAATCTAGCTAGAGTTACAGCAAACATTACTTTTACATTTTACTTTTACATTACAGTTACCTTAACTTGTGAAGTTATATTTTCCAAACTCACACATTAAATCACATAGCAAGCACCACTGAATGTCTTATGATAAGCATATAACAACTATGGTATATTGTGTTAGCAGTCTCTGCCTGCTTTTATTTCTTTCTCTTCTGTCCATTTGCTTACATAATTCAACAGAGAAATGCTCAATTGTGAAAAGATTTCTCGCTTAATATCCTCACGAATGTCATACTTCTGTTAAGATTCAATTTCTACGGAGCTTGTTGGTTTGCTTCTAGTAAATGCAACAAGCAGCAAAACCTTCCCAAAAGCTAAGCTACTATCCTCCAGTCAGAACCCAGCTGTATCAAGGTTTTGTGGAACAACTAGTTCATAAATATTTTTGAGTTTTTAAAAATAAAAACTCAGAGCACAAACTTTTAAAGATACCGGTTTTCTAATCTTTCTGCTTCCTCAAACCCACAGGTTTCAGAATTTGTCCATGAGTTTTTTGTGTTTATATTTGGTTGATATTTGTTTCTGCAACAGAATAAGATAATATGATTTTCCTTTCTCTGACATCCTCGTTCTGAAAATTAAATGGTAACTAAGTGTATTGCAACATGTGCAATTGTTTTTTTTTTTCTTTTCTTTTTCTACCTCCTAGACATAGCCATAAATGATCAAGTGGCTTCTCCATGGCCAAAGTCTAAGACACAAAGAAAGAGAATCTGGGAACTGGACAGAATTCCTAAGCTTAACCTTTCTACAAAGCTGAGCTTAGGAATTTACTATGCAATGTATTTTCAGTGAGGATTTAATTGTAGTGATCAACAAAATGGCAACAGAAAGAAATGCAAGGTAATAATCTGAACTAGCAGATGATAAAGAAACACTAAAAATATTATTTTGATCTTTCTTCCTCTTGAAACTAACATTAGTGGCAAATATGGATAAGGAATTTTTAACAAACTGAATCTTTCATGGTTATTTTAAGAAAATGTTGTGTATTTAAGGATACTTTTGTACTTTGCTACACCAAGTTTAACAGAACACTGACTTTAATTCCTACTTACATTTCATTACTGCCTGCACCTCGTAGACAGGCATGAGAATCAAAGAGCCATGAAAATTCTCAGGAAGTGGACTAGAGGAGTCCCACTTATGTAAAGTATTGGAAAGTTTAACAATCCGGTTTCTACCCTTAGGGATTTTCCATTCTGCAATCTCTTTTAGGGTGTACATCTGGTCATCTTCACACTCATAGAATTCTCCTTCTTGGGAAAGCGGCAAAGTAAAAGAATGAGACTGTTTATTTCTGACCACGACACAGTTCACAGCCATCATCCCATGGACCTCTTCCACTGAGTTGAAGGTGATCTGCTCATCATGTTTGATAGTGAAATTTTCCAATTTTATATCATTGGCACTGTAGAAAGAAGGATGGCCAAACCTTGTTGGCCCAATAGAGACTGTTCTTGCAATTTCTTCAATGCTGATATATGGAGTCTTATCTGCCACAACCTTGTAAAGACCTAAAACCAGAAAACTTGCATTATAAAAAGGAAAATACACAAAGAAAGTCTGGCCAAATTTTAGACTGTGAATGTTATGAAAATGGGGAGCAAAGCACATCAAATAATTAATAGATGATAGATCAAGTGCTAAAAATATGACTCTGTAGAGGTAATATCAGCTGGTGCAATGTATAGACAGCTGGAATTAGCACTTTCTTTTGATGTGTATTTAATTTCTGACATCCAGCATTCTTAATCCACAGTAAAATTTTTCTTTGCCACAGAAAAAAGAAAAATTATCCTAAATTCCTATCTGTCTTCTCAAGAAACCAGCCTTTGAGACCTAAATGCAGATGTGGCATGAGGAAACACAACATTAATGTGATCAGTTCACACAGGATAAGTTTCTTGTCTAAACATCAGTACTATGCTACCTTCCACATGATGGCTGGGAATTCCTAGACCAAGTGTGTTTAAAGATACATCCCAAATGAAAGAGTAGCACCTACAGATAGAAAGAGCAAATAGATTTTAGCATATCTGACAGCCCAGTCCACCAGCTGGATTAATTCAAAGTCTGGGTGTTGTAGCACTCCAGCCATCACGAGGCAATTAAAATGCTGAAGATCTGCAAGGCAGAAGCTGTATCTGAGCTTCCCTATCTCCTAGGGACATTATGACTTCATGTTAATCATGCCCTTTGGATCTGTCTCATTAGGAGTTTCCATTGCAAGAAAATGTGTACATTTCTATATTTGCATGAGAGTTTTCATAAAGGAAGATGAACTGAAGGGTTGAGAGGACTAAAAAGCAGGTCTTAGCTGAACTGTGTGATTCATCTGTCTTCCTCACAAGGCGTGGCAGCATTGTGAATGTTGCCTTATGGAATTGCAGTGCAGCTTCCTGAGACAGACATTGACAAAGCCTTGCTTTCGAGTGAATATAAGCAAGAACAGGGTTATTTCTAGGCCAAGTTTGCTAGTCACAAATAAAACAATAGCGACAGCTACAGTGATCAAAGAAGCCAAGCTCCCTGGGAGACACTGCCTTTTCTCCCTTTGTCTGCAAAAGTCAACCAACAAAAATCCTATGGCCTCACTCCCCTATGCTATTGACTCCTCTGAACAACAGAGAGGGCTCTTTGTGGTAAAGGTATACTCCCATTTTGGCTGTTACTGAGGAAGCATGGGATGGGGTATCAAGGAGCCTGGTTGGTACCACTAAAGACACTTTTATGGCAGCTTCAAATCCCATGAGTAGTTCAAGCTTTATGTCTGAAAGGTGTTAAATTGTCCTCAGCCAAGTGCAGGATGCCCCAGCAGATAACTAGATTTCAGTAAGGTGAGATGCTGCCAGAACACACAGTTGCTGCTGGATCTTGGGAAGACACTAATTTCCTTCGCTAGACCTCCCCTGGATGTGGGATTGTTTAACAAATTTCATCATGGGATATTGTTTCTTTTGAAAATAAGCAAGGTGCTTATTTTCTTCCAAACATTTTCCCTTACTGACTTTCATTACTGACCATAATCAACACAACTGAGGGACCTGCATGGTATCAGGGAGTCCCTAAGATTGTATTTCTTTAAATGGATATATCAAATAATTACTTCTATCACAACAGCCTTTTAAAAATAATTTTTTGGGGTGGTTCTGGTTACAGGATTGCTGTGATTCTTTACAGTAGCAAAACCCTGTACTTTCACTTTGTAACTTTAGCATCACTCTTGTTAAAGGAGACATAATTAAGATTCTGTCTGTTGAGTAGCTTTTAACTGGATTCATCAAAAGATTGGGCATATTTGGTTCTGTGTGTCCCATGTGGCCACTAGTAACTCTGGGAACTAATGTCTCTGAGGGCCTGTCAGCAACCTAAGCAGGAATAGCCTCTTTGATCTACTGCAGAAATAGTCACCAGTTGCACCAATGTCACCTATTTCTGCAGTTTTGTGCCTTCACAATTGTCTGTATGACAGCCAGCTTTTCCTGTGTGAAGTCAGTACCCTTGTGTCAGTGCATCCTCTACATATGTGTCCTCACTGCAGGAAAACCTGCAGGAAAACCTCCAGACTTTTACCTGGGCTGCAAGGAAGGCACATGCATGAATGTACAAAGTACAATTTGAACACACTTTTCTCTCCCACTGATATTTGCTATGTTTCTCACTGCCATTTTAAACACAATTATTAGTGAGGAAGTTATCTACCACAGTCCTAAGCACTACTGGAGCATGTCAGTGCAGATCAACACAAACAGGTTCATCAGCATTTAGAAAGCATCACTGTGACAAGGCACCAGTGACAAACTGAAACTGTGGAAAAGACAAACAGTGTTCTAGTACCATGCTTTGCAAGCACAAGATGGGTATCACCTCCTGGAAGTGCTGAGAGAAAACAAATAGGAACATTCTTCATTAAAAAGGATATTCAAAATACTTATGATGTGTCCCAAAGGCAGTAACTATGCTTACCCATCTGTGATACAGGAGCAAGTGTATGCCTCTCACAAATTCCCCGGAATTACATTGAAAAGCCTCCATAAACTGTGCAAGAAACTTTCAGTTGAAAGTATTTTGCAAGGTACAGATATGAGGAACATTCTTCTCTTGTATGAGTTTGACAATAGTCTAGGGCTACTAGTTTTGCTGGGGCTACAAAGTTATTTGGCAAGGCAACTATTTCAGCAAGAAACTGATGAACATCCCAGGTTGGACAGCAGGTGTCATATGGAAGCATAATTACCAGATTTCATGCAAAACTAGACACCTGATTAACCCCTTGGCTCAGGCAGACTGGCTTTGTCAAGGATGGGAGCAGAAGAATGTTTGCCTTCTGTTCTAGTCATTTTCATCATTCTGGTGACAGAATGCTTGCTTAGACAAGAGAAGAGCTATGTGCCCTTGCATACTTAGCTTCTGTACTGATAACACTCCTGACATGACCTAAGAGCCACCTCTGAGTGGCTATGAACATGCAAAGTTCCATATGTTTCTCTCTACACACAACATAGTTAAATATATAAAAGGCTATTTTGGTATATTGAGTGGAAGTCACTGCCATATTCTGCCATGATATCCTCTCTTAAATGCTCTCCTTGATACTCTATATACGTAAAAACCAAAACAAAACCACAAAAACCACCAAACAATAGTCTCTGGAACAATTCAGAGCCGTATTAAAATCACTGTGAATCAAATTGCAAAAAACAAATGTTTTCCAAATCTAAGAAAACAAGGAAACCTCCAGGAGGAGGAGACATATGGTAAGTTTGAGATGCTAAAATTTGGACATTTTGAGGTCAAACAAAAATATTTTTTACTTTTTCATAAACCATAAAATGACTGAATCAAATTCACTTAGACTTTCCCAAGAGATCTTGGTGGACGGTAAGGAGGAAAGACAGATGGGAATAACAAATTTGGAAGAAAGTCCATCTGGTTTATCAAGATCTGGCATTATTGCTCCTATAGCTCCCACTTTCTAAATGCAATCTGGTCTATAACCAAACTGTACTGATGTCCAATGGTTTGAGGGAAAATAAAACAGTCATATAAGTAGAACTATACACATATATAATAATGCTACAGGAAAATGTAACCATTCCACTCCATGAAGCCTCTGTACCTAGTGACATTTTACTAGCTGAAGTGTCTGCCTAGACATAATATGGTGATTAGTAAGCCCCAAACATCATCAGCCCATCTTTTCAACAAGTTGACACAGAGTTTGAGAATCTGAGAAAATTATTTCACTGGTATGGGAGAAAAAACATACCCAGAGGATCTCAAGATTGAATGTGCTATGGGAAAGCATGTTTTGATAGAAGGATATTTTTACCTCCCTGGAGCTTTATGGACTTCCTATTTTCAGTCTTAATTAGAGTCCTGAAGGAAGGGAGTATTTTACTCTCTTTCCCCTACAGAAAGCTGAGAAAACCAATAGTTTGGCTTGCCTAGTAGCATAGCAAGCAGCTTTCAAGAAAAAAGAAGAGCAGAACAAATCATCTGTACCAGAGTAGCAGTTTCTGTTCCCAAAGTAAGGCTGGGAAGAGCACAGTTTCTACCTTCTCTGGAGAAGACTTAATTGCTATTCCTCTTTTCTCACACCTCCAACACCCACTCACTACCTCTTCTGCTTCAGCATCTTCCTCTTCTCATCCTGTCCCAAAGTCCAGCTGTTCCTCACCTAATACTGAGATGAGCCTTTTAATGCCTAACCCCTGTTTTTCCATGGATGTGTTGGGTGGTCACTGACAAGTCTTCTGTCTTTTGACTTACAGATGAGTACTCAAAAGGGCAGTCATGCTCAGCTATGTGTCTGTCAGACCATACAGGAATGAGCAGCAGCAACAGCCAGGGACCTCATGAGAACAGGAGCAGTCCAGGAATGTTCTTTGCAGAAGAAGGAATACAACAGATTGAAATGTAATCATTTGTGCTGGCAAACAATTCAGCTGTTGTGCAAATTACCTGTCTGCTAATTTGCTAGTTGTGAAAATTGTAGTTCAAAATGTGGTTAGATGTAGTTATTGAAGTGTCTAGAGTAACAGCAGACTTCTATTATTTTACCCAGTGTATGAGCACAGAAAGAATAGGCCAGTCCTCTGAGGCATGAAGAAGAACAAATTAGAATGAGGATAAAACGAAATAACACAGATAGTGAACTTGTGGTTGCAGCGGTTTCTGTAATGCAAAGCACAGATTAGGCCTTTATCAAGGATCTGATTTGCCAGAGAAGAAAAAAATCAGTTCTGAAGACTGCAAATATGTTCAGAAAGACAAAGAGTAGGGCTCATTTAAGGCCAATGAGCCTAGTTCTTCACTCTCAGAGCTGCTATCTCCAGAGTAAACTAAATAGGAGCATTGCTCATTCGTGCCAGCATGCACGCAGTGAAAGCATACATGAGCCCATGACATGCAAAAGAGCTCATGGCAAAGGAAATGGAAAAGAGCATCAAAGAAATAGATTTCTTTGCATCAACGCTGGCAAGAGAGGACTGTACATACAATGTAAATACAGGGTCAGCCTCCTGGAGACCTGTGGATATTTTTATTGAATTAAGTCAAAGGCAGTGTGAAAAAGATAATCTCCAATTCAGTTCTGTGCTTCATTCAAGAGATGGGGCAAGCCGTGTTTCATGTACAATGTTTCATTTAGATCTTAGCACGTGTATGTAATAAAGTGAAAAGGAAAAAGGTCAAGAAAGAACAAGAGACTCTGCAGTCTTTACTCTGCAGAGCAGAATCATTCATCAGCTAAGAACTAAACTAGAGAAATGACAAATTTACGTCTTACCAAATAGCTCCTGAATGCAAAAGAGTACATATACAGAGAAAAAGAGGAAAGAGGTGCTCCCTGTTGGGCTAATAAGAAGTGTCATTATGCCCCTCTTCAGTGCTGCTGTTCAGTAATACCCATCATGTGGAGGATAATAATGATAAATTTCAGCAAAATGAACTCTGAATTTATTTTTCAAGTGAAATAACCCAGTTTTCTAGAACACTGCTTGGGAGAGTTCATAACTATGCATGAAAATTGTAGTGATTAGATCGAATTTGAAAATGTGCTCAGCAGGGCAACAGCATCCAAATGCCAGGTTGTAAAACTGATCACTTGAATGCAAATAAATCCCGATTCACCAAGTTCAAGCATTTGAAATCACAAGTCTTTCTGTTCTAACAATCGGGACCTTCAACATTAATAAATTTAGGATTACTTTTATCACTCTGTGGTGTTGGATATTTTAGGATTCAAATGTTCAACCTCATCTGCCAATCAAGATTTAGAATATATTTCTATTGGTGTATGTATTTTAGAGATAGAAGAAATTTTAATAATATCAGAGAAACTTGGATTACAAGAAAAATACCAAGTATCTTGAGAGTTCACAGGAGAGTCATATTTTAATATCTCTAGATAGCCACAGATAATTAAAAGGTCTTTGATCTCTACGTCTGGGCCCTACTAGTGCTTGAAAATGGCATTCCAAAAAAGTATTTTAATAAGTGGTCATAGAAACCACTCTGATTCACAGCGTAAGAGAAACATGAAAGTAAATTGAGGATCTATTTTTGGGGGGAGGGGGGTGTGAAAGTTATATATATGCAACTATTTCAGGGAGAAATACGTATTTTAGAGATGGCAAATAAAGGCACAGCAGAAAATATTTTTCTGTAGAATTCAGATGAAATATTTCATTCCCATGGACTTTTACATTTTATTTGTTTCAATAAGTGTGTCTTGTCTTCCTCTGCAGAAAAAGCATGTCCCAGCTTGGATGCTGGCATAACCTAAACCCTATATATGCACGTGCACACTCTGGCATACTCAGCAAGACTTTAGAAGAGCATCAATGAGGTTATTAAGTCAAGCACTCAAACACTAGAAAACACTCATATTATGTTCCCAATGCAGCATCAATTTAATTTCCCATGTGCTTTCAGTACAACACAGTGCTAATTAAATATTTAGAGTGGTTTTTTTTTTTTTTTTTTTTACAAAACTGTAGCCTCGTTCAGTCCATTAGCTAGACTGAGGGCCAAAGCGAGTCCTGGGCATGATCTCAGACTCTTGAAGTCTGTTGTGTTCTGTGTGTGCTCTGTACCAGTGTTTCCTTTATGCAGGTGTCCTAAAGCTTCTGCCCCAATCTGCCTCCCACCCCCACTGCCCTCCTCATGCAGCTTTCCAGTTTGCTTCTCTCCTCTCACCAAGTGGTTCCCATTACCTCTGCTGTCTGCAACACTCCCAGCGTATTAAATGCCCTACTTGCAAACTTGTGGGTGGGTGGGGTTTTCCTGTGCTGCTGAAACCACCTGCACCTGCCTCCAGCCTCTGATCTTTGCACAAAAAATCTTCATCCTTCTGTCCTGCTCTGACGTCAAAACTTTTTCTACCATTTTCCTAACGCAGTTTGTCTCCTCCACTTCCCACGCTTGGGATACTCACATGGGATACACACTTCTCCCTCTGTGCTTTAATCACTTCCCTGCTCAGTGCTGCTGGGCCCTAACAGTAGAGGAACTGAGATGAGAGCCAAATTCAGAAATCAATAAATATGACACATGATGAACTAGTACTGGGTTCAGTACTTGACCAGCTCTCCTTAACAAGGCAACAAGGAGAGGCGAAGATATGGTTCAAGTAACAAGTCAGTACCACATGCCAAATTTCAAGTCCATCCTCCAAAATATGAATATATTTGGATTTCTCTACAGAACAGTTAAAGAGAGACTTTTTAAGCAGAAAAACACATCCATTCCCCTCTAATCCTGTTTCCAAGCATGGAGCAGCCACTCTGGCCATCATGGAATAAATCATTAAAACAAAAGCAGTATTGAAAACAAAGTATTGAGAATATTTTGTACCCATAATAATAAAATACAGATGTAGTAATGGTAAATACATTATAGTTTAAGAACACAACAAGGTAGATTTCAGCTCAGACAAGGTTTGGCAAAGTCATAAGTAAACGAAAAGATTTTTGTTGTAATTCTTACACCAAGGGACTCCAAGTGTGGAAAGCATTACCACGAAACCATATAATATTAATAACTTCTATCCAGGTTTGAGAAAGGACTATAAGAGTTGAAATTTAAAAACTAGTTGACTGTGTCTTGTATCATCTAATAAAACTGTATTCTTGACAGCTGAGTTGTAACCTCAAATATCAATCAAGATAGCAAATCAATAAAATGAACAAAGGTGATTACTCAGGGATATAATTTCTCAAAAACATGTATTAGTGAAATACTATACCAGGAAAATTTAGTGGTAATTCCACTTTGGCTGGAAACTGGCTGACTTCATTATTCTCACAGATACTTGCTATGAGTTTATTAATTTTGAAGCCAATAACTTTAATGACATCTTCTGTTGAGAGGGAGAATTCTTTTCCAAACGTCTCATAGATGGAGTCTGAAAAGAAATACAAAAGGAAAGAAAAGCATTATTTAGCTTTTTCTCACTTTGTCATGTGTCTTTACCTCTTTGAGTGAAAAGAAAAATAATACTTAAAATATAAGAAATAATACTTATCTTGTGATAATTAGCCTAATTAGCTCAGACACTAAAGGTGCCTCTGCACAGCACAGGGCATAGCGTATACCATAGGAAACAACAGACTACAGCAGGAGACAAAAACCCATAGACCCTTGAGGTACCCAGGGAGACGACAGGAGACATCCAAGTGCAACCAGCATTTGAGCTTCCTGTGGTGACAGAAGACCTGAAGAAAGTACTAGAAATTGGAAAACTGGCAAATTAACAATGGCAACCCCTGTCCCATGTTGAAATGAGCATATTGATTCAGGCCTGACAGCAAAAAATTCCTTTTCTGTCTCTCATGTTCAGAACTTTGAGAAAAGAAACAAAGCAATCCAGCCAAGTGTTTCAGCACTTCCTCAGGAAAACCTGGAACTGTATCTTGTCCCACAAAAACCAGTCCTCCCTCCCTTCTCCATTCTAGTTGTGGTCAACCTTCACTGTTTCAGAAGCAGATGTACAGGGAGAAGAATAAATCCAAAAAACTCAAAAGCCAAGCTATGAAGAAGAAGGAAAATTCCTCCTGGTCTATGCAGGAGATTAGCAGAAGCTTTGGGGCATGGGATCAATTAATTATATATAAAGGCAATACAGTGAACACATATTGTTCCATTTGTAGATAGAATTGCATTGAACACAGAACATCAGAAATGTTGACTTTAATACTAACTTCCATTCTTCTGTGCATTTCCTCCCAAGAACTAACCAAGATCTGTCCTGAAGCAATGTGGACATTCCTGTCCTGAAATCTCATCTCAAAATTTCATTTCCCTTGTGGTGAGAAACACTGTTTTCATTTCCACCCCAATGCATTGGTGAGTGTATTTATTTGCTCTCCTACTAATATTGTTCAGCTACTTAAAATACTTTCTTTCTCATTTCCATTTTTCCTTCCCCAGAGGGTTCTCAGGGTTAATTTTGCCCTTTGCTTTATCTCCTCTGAGAAGACAGATTTTCCTTCAGACAACTGCTCTAAGCCCTTAGTTATATCTTGTTCAGTTTAAAGTCTTGTCTTTTTACTTTTAATTTTTTTTTTTTTTAACCTAGGTAAGCAGAATGGTATCAAGCAATGAGAAATATTTAAAACTGACCTCTGGCTACATAGTTTCAATCAATAATTGAGAAGGCCAGTACTGACATATCATTTTTGCTGGCAGAACTCCCTTCCTTGAAGAGCAACACTCTTTACATCTCTCCTTGTAATGGGTGGGGATGGTGAGGAGAAAAGAAAAAAAAAACCAGCTTAGCTTTTTTCTTTTTCCACCCAGATGTCACACCAAAAAACCCCAACTATTAGCTGACTGATCTTCCTGGTGTTCATTCAAGAACAATTCCAGTCCTGAATATAGCCTGGACTGACAAGCATCTCTTACTGAGTCTTAGATCTATTTATTAACTCTGCTGCAGCACCTGCAAATGGCAAGTGCTTGACTATCTCCTAGACCTCAAGAGAAGTCACTGGGAGTCCAGCCTGAGCATAACTTATTCTTGTTTTAGCCTAAACCTACCCAAAGCCTCAACAGAGCACCATAAAACAGCAGAAGAATGATGGAGAGTAAAGCTGAACAGCTGGGTAAGTGTGCCCTTTTGTGAATAGATGTCCAGACAAACCTATTGGTTGCTTATACAATGCTCTCAAAAATTGAGATGGACACCAGAAAATCCTCAGCTTCCCTGAAGAAGATGTAGGTTTTTAAAGCTCTGCAGAAGGAATCTTGATTGAAAAAAATAAAGTAAAAAAATATCTGGAAGATGCCTTTCACAGGCTGGATGGGACAACATCCCCTGGCTTCCCTTGCTGAGGACCCTATACAGGCTTAAGGTCCCTGCTGTGCTTAAATTCCAAACTCACCCAGCCGGCTTCCTGCTGCACAACCAGGATGATGACTAACTCAGAGGTATTCTGGATTATAGTGCCACACAAATATCAACCAGTGCCAGGTGAAGATACACGCTGTTTATGCATGCTTTCAACAATTTTGGTACTGAGCAGAAGACCAAGAGAACTGCTGCCCTTTAACAAAGAAGAACAATCTGGTTTTCTTATTGTAAAAATAGTGCATAGTTGTTTGCTCTGTTCAGTCCCTTAGCAATTCAATACAGACTAACTCAGCTGTCTCTGGAAATTGCTACAGCTCCCATCAGGACTCTGGCTGCTGCTAATAAGATCATGAAGTGCCATGTCTACTCACTTTTTTAATACTCCAGGTGTGGTTACTCCACCATTTCCCTGGGCAGCCTGTTCCGGTGCTTCTCTCCGGTTCACTCTTTCAGTGAACATTTTTTTCCCAGTATTTGAGATGAGCCTCCCCTGGCACAACTTGGGGTCGTTTTCCCTTGTTATGTCACTGGTTGCCTGGGGGAAGAGAATGACTCTCACCTCACCACAGCCTCCTTTTAGGTAGTTTTTGAGAATGACAAGGTCTTTTCTTAGCCTTGTTTTCTCCAAGCTTAAATTCCCCAGCTCCCTCAGCTGCTCCTCACAGGATTTATGTTCCATCCCCTTCACAGCTCCATTTTACTTCTCAGGGCATGCTCCAGAACCTCAATGTCTTTCCTGTTATTATTTCACCCCACTCCCTGGGCTTGGCCATCCAGCCAGTTTTATACCCAGTGATGAGTGCACTTGTCCAAGCTGTGGGCTGCCAGCTTTCCCAAGAGAATGCTGTGGAAGACTGTGCCAAAGGCTTTCCTGAAGTCTGAGTAGGCAACATCCACAGCCTTTCCCTCATCCACTAAATTGAGCAGTTAAGGGGCTAAAGCTCTCAAAAAACTGTTATTGAAGAATATTTAATGATTATTTCAGTCTATATTTGCAACAGAGTGATTCCACAAAACCCCCTAAGAAAATTAAAATCAAGGGAGGTCGTTGTCCTACCATCAAAGAAATTAACATGGGAACATAATCCACTGGCAAACAAAATGCTTTGCAATACCACCAGTAAGGACCATAGGATAGTACTTTTTTTTGCAGAAGAGAAGTTGGATGAATAGGTCATATAACCATGGAATAATGGAGGCATGCCACCACATTTTCCATCCAAGATGTCAGAAACCAACTTTCAACAGCTTATCAATAGTAAAACATATATTACCAGATTTATTTGAAATAGGCCAAGAGGTTGAAAGATTATGAGGGTGAGAGGTTGGGTTAATGATTGCTAACTGACTGAGACCATGATAGCAGAAGCCTCATTTTTATCAATAATAGGATTTAGAAAAAAAAGTAAAATTTAAAATCTGCCAGCCACATTTTTGGGGGTACGATTGCACATACAGTATTGATTTTAATTACATATTTGTCTGCAACTAGATTGCTTTGGCCCTGATTTTAGCCCTTGCTTGGCAGTTTGCCTGGAATAATACAATGAAGATTACATTCAGACAAGAAATATGTTACCTAGGCACTTGCAGCAAATATTTGTGCTGGTAAAAGGGAGCCAGGGAAACTGCATCGCTTTCAAAAAGGATAATAAGAGTACTTTTTCCTTTAGAAGCCATGATAATTAATCTTAAAACATTTTGAAAATTCCCACTTTGTGACAATGTGACCCTGAGAGATTTTACTTCAGCTGTGTAAGGCAGACCCCCTCACACGATATATTGAAAAATAAAATTTTAATTAAAATGCACTTTTTAAACATTTATTTGTTGTTGCACAACAATAACTTTGTTTTTCCCACTCAAGTCACAAAGAAAATGAAACTCTTTGAAAATGTAAATCAAATAACATTGAGAACAGAATCTTTTGATTTGAGAAAGAGGTATGCAATAGAATGCAAAAAACCCCCCAAATCAACATTTTAGCAGAACCCAGAATAAAGCAGCTTATTTACAGTGATCAAACAATGCCCCCGAAGGCTGTAATTAAAGAGCTTGTTGCCTTTGAAAAAACCTTTTCTGAAATGTTACTTTGTTCAATAAAAACCACATTTATATCCTTTCATAAGCTCATCTCCAGTCTGACAATCTGTGTTATCAACCACTGTGATCAGATCAAAGCAAACATCACATTTGGTTCAATATCTTTTCCCTCCATCTTTCCTAAAATGTTAAACAGCCACACCACCATCGTCCCTGACATAAGCCCTTTATTTGATTTATTTCTCATTATAGCTACAAGAAGAGCACTTCTGTATTAAAAACAGCAATATAAAATATAAATACAGTGAATGCCTGATATGGAGGATATCATTCTTAATGTCAGGGTATCTGCCAGTACCACTGAGATAAATATTTTATAATACAAGGTGAAATAATAAAATATCTCAGTAATATGTCCCTTTTTCTTGCCAGCAGCTTGGAGCTCCATTGGTGACTGCTCGAGGAGTGAACTCCTCACTGATGCTGATAGAAACGGCTCGCAATCAGGGCAGGCAGTAAACAGCAGTAATACATCACTGCTGTGGAGCTCCTTTCTGCCAAATGCCTCCGGGCACTTTAGCACGAAGGGCCAGGGAGAGCGATGCAAAGGAGACAAAAGACTTGACTAAGGTGGCACAGAGGATTATTCAGCAGGGGTGAAGCTCAAGCTCAGGCTGGCTGACTCCCAGTCTCAGCCTGTCTGATACAGGGTGCTGCTAAACACTTCCAAGTACCCACCCCTCCTTTTTTTATTATTTTTTATTTTCTTTTTTTTTCTTTTTTTTAACAAAGACCAAGCTTCTTTCCTAACAAAACCAGATTACTTTGGAGGCCAAACAGTAGGCATTGACTGCCTAGTCCCATGAGTTTGAATCTTTGAAGGAAAATATTTTCTCTTTCATGTCTCAGTAACACACTGAATTCATTGCAGCTGGCAGGCTGAATAGTCTTTGAAAGGAGATCCAAAGAACCAGGAACCTGGCTGCTTAGTGGGGAGATGAAAGATCCCCCTACATCTCCTGAAAGAGTAGAACTTTGTCCCAGTGTCCTTTTCCCAGTGCTCTTTTCTCCACTATTAATTTGTCATCAGTTGCCCATATAGGTGCTGTCTTCACTATCAGAGGTGACTCTGTTTCAGGGGCTGGGGAAATGGTTCTGCTTTCACGTAAAGGCTCTATGCCCTGGTGCAGCCATTCAGCCAGAATTACAATAGTCCATTCTCCCCTACAACATAGCTCAGCTGAAATCACATTTTTATTAAGGCTGCTGCAGGCTCTCAAAGTAATATGAAGGGCATAATGGATCTATAATTAGTGTCAATAAAAAAGGGTATCATTCTTTATGGGCATTATTTGAGGGCTAGCCAATTGTTCAGAGTTTATGCTCTTTGGCAAGAAAAGAGTTCTATTTTAAAGTTCTAAGGAGGAGAGTTTTGCTTAATCATTTAAATCATTTTATACTCTGATTAAGCAGAAGGAAAAGCAAACAATTTCAGATGGGGAGATATTAGGTGGCTTTTTTTTCCAGTCAAATACCTCCTGAGCACCAAAGATGCTCAGCAGTCTGCTGGATTTCCCCCACTAAACTCAAATAATCTAATGCCTTGTAGGGAAGAGACTGGAAATCATGCACTATGACAGACAAAGAAGGAAGCGTGCCCCAGCTTCTCTCTCTAACCCCAGGCGTGAGAGTGGCTGCAAACAGGATAGAACACCTGTATGGCTTTTATCCACCCCTCCCTCCCTAACCCCAGAAGGTGCCACACACTGAGAGCAGGTGAGCTCAGCTCCCCAATGCCCACATGGTGCTCCAGAGGCCCGAGGATGGCAGAGTCATGAAGGCAATGTGAATTTGAGTGGAAGGTCCTTTGTCAAATGACAGAGCAACTTATTGGGCTTTCAAAAAACTCTTCTCTCTTTAGCATGTCCTAAGCAACAAAAATCTTTAGGTTTGATAATTTTAGGACACAAATCTTCCAAAAGACTCTAGGTAAGATGCAAAGATGCATCTTAGCTAGATCATACCTACTTAGGCTGTGAAGGATCTGATTTTTGCCAGCACAAAACCATCAAAAAACAAAAGCCGTTAAGATTTATCTTTTGCCATATAAATTCAAACTTTAAATGTCAAGTGCTTTAAGCCATTTCAATCATAATGGACTTTAAAAAAAATTACTTCTGAGGTTTCTGATTTATTACTTTCCTGATAAGTTTATGGCCTTTTTTATTTGCTAAATGCATTCTTCTGATTCTCTTCTATCTAGAGGCTCACACACTGCATGTGGCAGCAGAGTTTTGTGCATGCAGCACCCACTATAATGGAAAGAGCAAGTAAAACCACAGCTCCCAATGAAACACCTTTGACCTTTTATTTGGGTTTACCCAAATGAGTCAGAATTACTACAGCAGTGAAGACAATGCCCAACCTGATTTTGAACAGCATTAGTCACTGTTATAGCTGTTCATGATTTATTTAGATTTATTAATTTTCTTTACAGCATTAATTTACTTTGAATTTAATATGTTTATTCACATATATGTTCAACAGAAAACTACATTTTGTTGGGCAAGGCTTAGGAAGGCTGCTCAAACTGAGCTGCAGGAGCAGATCAGTGTTGAGCACTTCACAGGTGCAGTCCAGAACTGGAAACTTGTTCAAGCATCTTCCCTACTGAGATCAGAGCATGATGCCCCTTGTGCCATTTCTGTGTGTCCAAGGGAACTAACCAGAAATAGTGGACTTGGACAAATGCCATATTCCTTCATGAACACATCACCAGGTACTTGAAGAAAAAGTTGTGTCACAAAAGCCCTGTAGCTCAGAAATAGTGTGTGCTCATGTGCTTGTGTATTGTGGGATGTTTACCCCAGGATCTTTCCTCCTATGCAATTTAACATAGTTGTTCCTTTGTCTTTCCAGAGCCTGAGTTTGTGAAAATTATCTCGGTACTTTTATAGGCTTTTTAAAGGTTTGTGGGGAGGGAAACAGGGCCCCTCCTGCTGCAGACCTCCTCCTCCTCACATCCCTGGAGCCCAAGTGCAGTGACAGCTGGGGAGCTCTCTGCTACAGGACACCAGCACATTGAGGGAGCTTCAGCAAGACAAGACAAGGAGTTAACCCCTGCATTGAGACAAACCAAGCAATTTGGGTATTCTTCCTACGTCCTGTGGCATCCGTGGGGAGGCCCAAAATTGAATGTCACAGAAAGAAAATCCCCTCAAAGGAGATCCTCAAATCAGTTTCACCCTGAGTGCCAGCTACCCAGGGTCAGATTTTTCGCACTGTGTCTGGATGAGTCATTCCATTGAGGGCAGCAGTATGAATAAAATGAGCAATATTTGAC
The DNA here is from genome assembly GCF_017590135.1 of Pyrgilauda ruficollis. NCBI lineage: Eukaryota > Metazoa > Chordata > Aves > Passeriformes > Passeridae > Pyrgilauda > Pyrgilauda ruficollis. The sequence goes on from NW_024523648.1 coordinate 4,218,214, forward strand.
CCAAAAAAGTCAGGGTTTGTTCTCACTTCAACTGAAGAACACTTTCTTTCTTGTTTAGAATAAAACAGGCATTTGAAGCAGCTTGAACAAGTGCAGGAAAGTTTCAGTGGTTTGTATTAATAGAGAAGATTTACTAATATGCTCCAACTACTGACCACAAAAAATAATCCAAACTATTTGTTACTCTTGGCTGTACTTAAGGCTCTTGCTCCAACTTGCTCAATCAAGAGGAACAGAAACAAATGTATCCAAATGAAACCACCCTTCCAGGTTTTGATATGTTTATCTATCTTTTAAAAATCTTCTCTATCTTAAAAAAAAAGGACACAAATTAGTAAGTGAAAGCATTGTACCGCAAGTTTCACAAATTTCACATGCAGTTCTCCCTTGGCATGCACTCCACTGAGAATCCACCCAGCAAATGCAGAGAATGATAATAATTTTTAATGATATTTCACCTCTAAGAAATACTGTCTTAATTATCTTCATCAAAACTGTCTTATGCTCAGCCTCTGTTTAAATTATTTGTTGCTTTTTGTAAGAAAAAGTAGTTTTATTAATCCTGAAGAGGCAGTTTGCTTGTTTTAGTCGTACGTATTACAGACTGCATATCTTAGCATTCATCAACTCATTGGCTTATCATACTTGACAAGGGAGAAGGATTTGTTCTCTCTAGGCTGGCTTAGAAAGAGTAAAAAAGTTCTACCCTACGTGATCATTTCTGAACTGTTAGTGTTGAGAGATATTTCTTGTCTAAATTAGGACTCGGGGCAGCTGAGTTGGGATCGATAAGGATTCCTTTTGCATTCAGTTTTTCTAGCTACAATAAGAGGGTTAACAAGATCTTTTGAACTCTGTTGATGGTCAGCAGAGCCCATCACTTCCCTGAAAGGCTTGTAGAAATGCATGCTGGAAGGATGCCATTTTCCAGTCACCAAAGCAGAGAGAGTGAAACCGAAACTGCAGAGACAGCGAGTGAATGTGAATACGCAGTCAGCAAGAGGAACCATGAGTCATGTTGTTTAGAGTTGACCAAAATGAGTTTTGAAATGGAAACTAATTCACCCAAAGGGTTTTTTTGGTTTTTTTTTGGCCCTGCCTCTCATGCAGCTGTCAGAGTGCACCAAGCGTCTGCCCAGAGGAGGAATCCCAACCTGTCAATTCTAAGAATCTTTAAATCCCTTGGGTCTGGAAGGACATTAACCAAGGATGTACATGTGGGGTACCACAGTTGCCTCTTTCTATATTTTCTCCCTGCACAGATCTGGCACTTTCCTGAACCCCAGAGACTGGAGTACCACAGCTACAACACACTGCTTCACTGCATACCCAGCCTGCAGAGACAGAGGCTGCTGCCTTAGAGTTCCCTTCTCCTCAGAGAAGGAGCACAGAATTTCCTGATGTGTTTCACAGACCTGTTGTAAAAGAGGGTATGTCCTGGAACTTCATTTTACACAACACGCATGCTGGTTTCAAATTACTGAACCACAGAGCTGAGCTACAAACTCTCCCCATATTCTGGGAAGTCCCTACCCCTGAAGAAATGGGGGAATACCATTACTGATGTCTTTGTTTAGGTGGGGCAAGAATGGGAAGACTGTGGGTAAGCAAATAACAAACACCAACAGAAAAGGTGCCTTGAGAGGTTCTTAATTTTTTACAATTAAAGTTGGCACTTTTTACTGTTTTGCCATTGGTTAAATTAAACCTGGAAAATATTAAATTCAATTACCTATAAAATAATTATATTAGTATTAAAACAGACATAATTTTTGCAACATAAAAATGAAAGCCTACACTTGCATGCTATCTGTAAAAATCAGTGGTCAGACAGTACTTACCTCACTAAGTATCAATATTTACTAAAATGTTCAAAGAAAGATATTTGATCAATCAAATCAGTCCCCAATGGAGTTTCAGCAATTTAATTTTTTAATAACATATTTTAATGAGCTATTAAATTATCATGTACCTCAGTCTCCACTGTAGTTCCTTTCTAATCAGCGTTGATTACCAAGTTATTTGTATCTGGCAGACTTGCTTTCATTTTATAATCATCTTTCCTATTCCCTTCAGAGATTCAACAGAACAGTCCAGTTTCTGTAGCAAGGACATTACAACTGCAGAGTCCAAAGCAACTGCCCTGAGAGGCATCCCTGGCATTAGCAGAACCAGCATCTCCTTTCATCTGTGTTTCTGTTTTCAAACCAGGGATGACAATAATTTCTCTGCTTCTGTGTGGACTTTTGACTATGATGATGAAAAGCATTTTGGAAGAACTCAGAGCTCTTACTAATACCCCACGTTTCTGACTTTGCAAAGTGTCAGACAGTGGTAGGTGATGGCTGCAGGTTGGGTCTCAGACTATGCAGCCCCACACAGCTGGAGCCAAAGTGGAACAGAAACATGGGAGTGTGAATAAGCACCTCCAACCTTGACTATTCTGCCTAGAGGCAAACTGGTAAGGTTTCCACCAACCCCAAAGTCCAAGTGTAGCATGAAAATCACTGATATCATTCAAAGAAAACACTTTCCTCTTCTTCAGGGCCAGAACAGAGAGGGAAACAGCAAGAGAACTTCCTGAGAAAGGTGTCTAAAACATAGTATTCACTACCAACAGCAAAAGTTCAATTTCCCAGAGCTTTTCTAGCTGAAAGTATTCCATATGGAAGCAGGGTCTATAAAGGTCTGTCCATTTGCAATTTGGGGAACTACAGTTAAATACATCACATTCCAGTAGTATCAGCAGAAGCACAATTTTTTTTACAGGCCAGTAGAGAGACTAATGGTAGAATGAGTGCACACAGCATATGTTTTCTACTTGCTTTCCACTGGGAACAGTAGCAGGCAGGCTTGGGTCTGAAAGGAGAGACCTAAATTGTATTTGGTGCAACATGGATAAAGAAGCAGAATGGATTCTTTCAGAGATGTTACCTTGCCATAGGCAAGTAAATTCCCACTCTCTCCCTGGAGCTTGACTTTGCAGCTTCTAATAAAAATACCTCACCACATGGAAAACATCCATCCTCACAAAGCATTAAACTTTCCTTATGCTTCCAGAGGTACTGAAAATCTGTCAGGAACTGTAAGGCTAGTTTGCAAGTCCTATATTCACAAAATCATAAGACCTAAGTGCAGTGTGTGGAAAATGCTGCTTCCAACAGAGTAAATGGAGAGTTTAATCCCCACAGCACACAGAGCACCAGAGAAGAGCAGTGAATCAATTACACTCTGTTGTCTTATTATCAAGCATTTTGCTGTAGCCTTCTTTGGTTGGCTGCTACAGCTTTGAGGTGACAGCTCTAATGGATGTAATAGACCATTATTTACTCCATTAGCCATTCTATGTACCTGCCTATACTATGTTAAGAAATCTTGCCCTTTTTGTGGGGGGATTCTGAAGAGGGAAATATACATTAACATTTACATATATACAAATTCTTCCTATTTTAAATTCTTATACAGGAAAATTAAGTATCCCTGGTGATTGATCAGTTTCAAATGATCACATGTAATGCTTTAACAATTGGTCTTCTCCCTTACTATCTGCAGGTTATGCTGAGAATGGTTACAGATTCCTATGAAATCCCATTCCACAAAAGCACTTAGCTGACCAGGCTGACTGTGTAGCCATTTGGGAGCTATTACAATCAGCGCACAAACGCTCAGATTTGGTCCCAGCATCCAGAGCAATAAACCCATATTCCCTGCCGATAGACCTGCCGTTACCCACACTGTGATTGCTGGTGTACTGCATGGGGTAAGAGACATCAAAAAGGTTGGTGCAGAGGCAGAGGCATCTGCCTGAGGAAGGACTAAAGAGTGGTTGTCCTAATGGAAACTTGAAGTGCTCAAAGTGGCCTGTTCTCCTGTTTAGCAATATAACAGGAGTTACTCCAGACTCTCTTGGAAGCACTAGTATTTCAACAGAAAATGTAACATAAATCATAATGCAATCACAGAACAATGTGTCCACCCCAGCTGCCAGACACAGAAGGAAGGAAAATATTCAGGAAAGATCTGACACAGACAGAGAGCTCAGGGAAGGAGGGAGAGAAAGGGAGCGAGGGCCTGGCCTGAGAAGACGTTTTGTAGCCCTAGATCCTGCAAACCTGTCAGGCACCAAGTGTCTTGAGCATCTCAATCTTCCTCTGAAGCAAGGAAGAAGAGGATCCCACAGAAGCCTACTACAAGACATTGGTGTTCCTAGGTACTTGCAAGTATTTTTGGGATATGATGACTCTGAGGGCAAGGAGCCAGGCAGAATGTATCAGTCTTTCTTGTTGTATAAGCAAGAGACTTGTGCATGGCTGTCGGTGCTGCAGCTGCTGCACTGGTGGGACAAGTATGAGAACAGCTGAGAAGCCACCAGGAGCAGAGGATAGGAAGAGGTAGTGCTTCTGAAGACCAAAAAAGCACCACAGCAGTATGAGGTCACTTTTTAATGCTAATATTCTCCAGTCTCTGGAGCACATACCACCCCCTCCCAAGGCTAATCAGCGCAAATAGACTTTTTCTTTCACATGTGAGGAATTGCTACAGAATGGTCTGTGTGCTTACTCACCAGTGTTTTTCTCCTCAGGAAAATTGAAGGGTTTAGACAGCATGTAGAATCACAAACTGAAATACTCTGGCTACAAAAATGTACTGGTATAAGTTTTACCATCCTTGAGCAGTAGGATGCAGACTGTAGGAACTCAGAAACCTGCAGACAGCTGGGCTACCATCATTTTATCATAGCATTTTGTATATATATATCTATATATATACACACACATCCCATAGTATTTTGAGTACACCTGTATACACATATATATGTATATGTACACATATCTACATGTAAAAATGCATATAAATTGGTTTTTGTATTACTTCTGCTTCCTAGCTCAGTGAAAAGAGATGAATACTGTGGGTACTCCAGCTTAAGGAGGTGATCTTCTCCTTTTTAGTTTTAATTCTACTCTTCATCACTTAGGCTGTAATTTTCTTATCAAAAACCTATTTGTCACAGCTGCAGGACCAGTTTAAAAGATAAAACTTGAACAGTCCACACAGCAAAGTTCAGAATAAGAGTATTTTCAAAAGTTTCTGGTAATTTTAGCTAAGTTTATTTCCCAGAACATTTTTCTATATATCAGTATTATTCATAGGTAGTTTCCAGGGCAGGCAGGATGGGCAATCAGGAGCACGTGGACAGTACTCTACCATTACAAATTCAGTATGCCCGTTCCCATTTCCTTTCTGCTCAAAGAGGCTGCTGTCATGGAGGGAAAAACCACCCACTCTGGCCACAGCTACTGATTGCCAGTCAGACTCTGACCACCTCCTCCCTCCTACTATGGAGCAGCATGGAAATATTTAGATTGATGTAAATAAAGATAGATGTTGTGGATCCCGAAGTGGGTGTTTCGCTGAAGCTGAAGCTGAAGCAGACTTCAGTTCATTTCATGAAACCCTCTCTGTTTTATTAGTTGAACCCATGTTTTTCCATCTCAGTGGCATGGAAGTACTTTTCTTTTTCTAGACTGATACATGGGCTTGACATGATGTCTTCACTATCAATGAACAAAGTCCAGGCCCAAACCAAGAGCAGATTTTTCCCTCTAATGCAAGCCTCTTTACCACCTTTCAAGAGTGTTTTGTGTACAACCAGAGCACTAAAAACATCATAAAAATAGATCTGCGGCAGAAAAACCCAGTAAAATATTACCCCTGTGCTGCTCCTGTCCAGCTCAAACCAGCTCCTTTGCATTGTTGCGCACTAGAAGTGCCCCCAAATACAGGACAGAATTTCAGGAAAATCTTATGATCCTTCATGGTCACTTTCCAGACTCCCTGGTTCTTTATTTCTGAGACAGAAGAGACCTCTTCATGGCAGCCCCAGAAGTCCAAGATGAGTTAAATAAATCAACTTCTGTGAGGTGATTTGCAGTTGCTGGATTTATGGCTCTGTGTAAGTGCAAAGCAAATTCGTGTCTTATTCCAGTACTCTTTCTGGGATATGATGAGGGCTAACTAGTTTCTTTTTCACTGCCAGTGAGAAGACCAAATGCACACTGCACCAAAGGCATTTCCAAAGCTATTGATAAAACACTCATTCTTCAGCTGGTGGGAAAACACTAGGAGACAACTCCATGAGCATCCTTCCTTATCCCCCACATTCTACATTCCAGTCTGAAGTCGGACCTGATGTCAAATAAAGGCTTTCAAAGCCCTGCCAGAAAATATTCGATGCTCACCTTGACAGTAGATGCCTGACTGGATTTGAAGGACCCTGGGAAGGGCTCTGAGGTCCAGAGAATGAATGAACTTCTGCAGGGTAGAGGCCATGGTCTGCAGCACTGCAGCATGTGGCTTTGGCACGTAAAGACCAGTGAAAAGTTCTCAAGGCAGCAACACTCTCAGCCGGGTGCATGCTGTGCTCAGAAGCTCCACAGCAGAGGGGAGGAGTGGCATGGGGAGGTACTTCTGCTTCCTTCCCTCTGTGGCTGCTTCCTCCCATATGTGCAGCTGGAGCGGGGTGAGGCGGTTGGTGGTCCCGTCAGCTGCTTCTGGCACCCACACCTGCCAAGGCTCTCTGCCAGGCTGGGAGACATGGGAGATTGCTGTAGGTACTGGGCTCCAAAGGGGAAAGGGGGATCTGCTACAAAATTTCATCAGTGATAGTTATTGACCCTGTGAAAAGAAGATACTGAACATCAGCCCTGCCTAGAGTGGGAAAAAACCCACCATATCTGGGTAGGGTGTTGTTGGTTTGTTGGTTTTTCTTTCCCCCTCTTGGAACAAGCAAAATAGTTTGGTTTTTCACTTCAAAACCAAATTGCCTTTGAAGAAAAGAGATTAAGCACTCTGCTGTCCTAAATATTTTATCTGGATTTAAGATATACAGATAGAATACAAATTACTTCATCCTCTAAATGGACATTTAAACACAGTAGTATTACACAAAACAGTCAACATTTTCTTATACCACCAACAATTCGTAGGAATTTGATTTTGAGGTGTTTCAGCTAGGAAAGAATTTTAAGAGACTGTACCAGGTGAAAATCAGACTGCACTGGTGACAAACCCCCAGCACTGATCCCAGCTCTGCCAATGTGGACTTGATCAAGCACTGTTGTTTTAGCAGGACTCTTCTCAAGAACAAGGCCATAGCAAATTAGCAGCAGACTCAGATCATGAGGAAAACCTATATGACTGTGACTTGATGTTTTTTTGCAATGCTCTCCTGTGTCTCTGGGGGTCAGGGAAAGTAGAAAGCATGATATTGTGACAAAATAGTGAGCAAGATAATCAACCATTTATTTTCAAAAAGCTTGCTAGCTTCATTTCCTCTATATATAATATTTTGCAGGAGACAATATTATTCACATATTAAAAACTTTACAATTAAAAGTCTCAAATTCTTAAAGGGTATGCACTGGCCTTTGAACCTCTTTGAGGTGCTGGGCTACCTATAGAGTCTGAAAAGTTTATTAACTTGGTCTTAACAAATATTTCTCTAGAGATGTGAAATAGATTTTATAAGTGGGGAGTCTCCAAGTGCAGAACTTACTATTGCTGGTCATTAGTGCTGCAGGTGCTACAGGGAAGAGGAGTAACTGGGCTTTGAATCTAGGAGTAGAAGCCAGCCTAGAGAACATGCACAGCCAACAACTCATCAACTATTTTAATACAATACATTACTTATTCTCCCCTCCCAAGGAAACATATTTGAAATTATGCAAATGTAATTTGAGAGAGAAGTGGAGAAATCACATGTATTCAGTGGTAACCAAAAGACCCATATGGTAAAAAGCTGGTTCTTACAAGCACAAAGCAGAGAAATGTGTGAGTGGTTTCAGTTATTTCAGTGGGACATCTTTGTATTTTTAAGATTTTTTGTGCAACTCTAGCAATTCAAAGCCAACTTTCTTGCTCCCAAGGCTGTCAGGTATTGTGCCAATGCCAGCAGCTGGTCTTTACCTGTACACATTGTTTTGATATCTTTGGATAAAGAGCCCCTAAGGTCGTTTCTATAGTTCCTCAATTCACTTGTATTTGGCTCTTCACTTTGGTAAGACTGCCAGGAACAACACCACAAAAGAACATTTAACATGGATGGCAAACACGCACACAAATTAATAAATGTTTTTGAAATTGCTTGAATCCAACAAAGCAAATGCACTAACAGACATAGATTTCACGCAAGAAAAATTCAGAACAAAACCTGGTTTATGTTGCTGAATCCAGCAGCCCAACAGCATGGAGAAGGCAACTGCAACGCTGCTCCCATGGCCAAGAAGCAGCATGTGTTTCCAACAGTCACAGACACACAGACATATACAGCACCCATACACATAAATACACTGCCAGACAAACCCCAGCAAGCCCCAATGGCCTCATCCTGTTCCCCTCTCTGGCTGATTGATGTATTACTGAAATATGTACATATGTATTTGTGCAGTGGGGATCTCTCCAGCAGCTGAACTTAGGTGCAGTTCACCCAGTGGCCTCTGATCCTGCTGCCACTGGGGTCTGCAAGCAGCTCTGGAGCTCAGAGCTTCTGTAATGTGCCTGGGAATACCCTGGAAATACCTCTGGAGTTCCTCTAACCACTGTTATTCCTCTGTGCTTCTGTGTGTGTGTGTGCAGAAGCCAGCCTTTACCACATAACCTAACAAAATCAACCATCTTAGCTGCAAGGAAGGAACTAGAAATGAACTTGTCTGAAATTGAAATTTAAATCAGGAATGTTACCCACTGGTCATTTGTTACCAGAAGAGTCCCCATATCTGCTAACTCAGAGACTGGTAAATGACAGTCACTGAACTCTTCTTCCAAATGCTCTGCAGGAGATTTTCCAGTTGATGTGTAAGGCCAAGTGCAGAGAAAAAAAATTTGCTGTCTCCTAACCATCCTTGATCTCGGATTGAGAGATCATCAGATTGTCATCATGGACTGCTGGTAACAAGGGATCATTTGGGGAGGTGTTCATATTGCAGACTAAATTCTTAGGAGGATCTTGACTAACAAAAAATTCCTTTTGTTTTGTCCAAGTTTCAATATTGAAGTTAGGACAAGCTGCTGAAAATTTGTGTATACTACACTGAGAGGAGGCAATATCTGATCCCATTCTTCCCATGCAGAAAGAACAGAGATCACAAACCTCTCCTTACCTTAGCTTCAGTCCTAAGTTATGGCATTCTTCACAAAGGGCTTGCCAGGACCTCAGTGTTGCCTCTGCCCTGTGGGAACCTGCAGGTACAATCAACTTGGTCACTCCATCTCTACTGACAGCAATGGGGTGAAGGTCAAGTTGCACAGCCAAACCTACAACAGCCAAAGTGACCGTGAGTCCATGGTGTTGGTGGCTCCAGCTGCTCTGGAAGGTGCACACAAACAGGGACCCATGTCTCCCCAGGTGGAAAAGCGCTGCTTATTCCCCAAAGGGGTGGCAAAGAACCAGCTGTAGGGGAATATGACAGAAAAATATTCTGAAATATTAAAAAAATAATACTGAAAATTCAGAAGGATGGACACATAGGCAAAACACAGAAGTTTGAAAACTATATCCAGGAATATTTTTTCTACCATGCTGATGGGTTTAATTATTGTTTTTCAGAAAGTCAGTAAAATGTTCCAAGTTTCAAAAGAAAATAATTTCTAAACCTGTGAAGATTTGTAATATTTTTTGAGCTCAGCCAGCCCATTTGTTAGATAAATGCGGCCATTAGTTGATCTGGTTGAAACTTTAAAAGGGAAACTTTAAAACAATCCCATAAATATGAAACTAAGCATTATGCCTACAGGAATATATGCACAATTTATTGATCTTATAAACATAAAGGAAATGTATTTGATATAGCGGGCAGAGCAGTAATTTCAAAGAGGGAACTGCTTTAGAGAAACTCAGAACAGTCAGGACCTGGGAGGCAGGTGTGAGTGAGGTTCATATGGAATGGTTACACTATCTTTTGAATTAAATTCACAATATTGCAGGAAATTCAATACACTTGCATATTTTTTTGAATGTAAGGTTGTCATGATTTAGGAATTATATTCTCCAATATAGTACTCCCAGTAAAAAAAGCACATGATGCTTCCCCGCCCTGCTCTCCAATTGAAGGCAAAAAAGACAAAGTTCACAGGCTGGGATAAGAACAATATATTGAAAACAGCAATGAGATAAGAAAATGAACAGTAACAACAACAAAATTAATAATAAAAGTACACAAAAGAGTGAGTGATTCACATGTAAAAATGCTTACCACAGAGCCTGAGAAAATCAACAGTGCCAGATTCCCCCCCACCACGATTTTTTGACCAGAAGAAGCCCCTTCTCCTTGGAAGCAGTGGTCCCTTTTCCCCTCCCCTGGAAATGATGTGAGGTGTTGTTGAATAACCCCAGTGTCCCAGCCATGGCCCTTACTGGCTGCTCTAAAAAAATGAACCCTGTCCTGGCTGAAACCAGGAAAAAGGCGGACACTTCTCCTGTCATTAAAATAGTTTGACTCTATTAAAAATAGAGTCAGACTAAGCTGTAAGGAAGCCTTCCTGACAGAGGTGCATTGAGCTGTGAAATAATCTCCCAAGGGAATGGTGGAGTCCTGGAATGTTTAAGCTTTGAAAAAATAAAGGACTCTATGATACCATCTAGAATAATTCTGACAAAGAAAGGGAGAGAGGTCATTTATTCCTATGGGTAGTTAGCTGTATTGTCACCCTTCATTTGTAGTGAATCTACCATCTCAATAACTAAGTCAGGTGAACAGCATTATATTTAACTATTCCAGAGGTGAACTGAGCATTAAAAGAAGCTGCAGAGACCTTCAGGAGCTGTGGTCTTCCTCGGCTCCTTCTGGTAAGATCAATCAGGTTTCACATAACCCACCCAAGAAGCACAACCCTGAACTGACAGCTGTGTCCTTCCAGTGGCCTTTATGATGTAAAATGATTGTCTCAGCTTAAACAAACTGTCCCCAACGTGAGAAAAAATCTAATCCTTATGATGGCACACATGGATTATTCACAGAGACAGAGGCTGAATTGGCTGAAACATGAACTGTTGTAACATGGATTACAACACGATAGGAGGGTCTTTGTGTAAAAGCTTTTTCTGCGACTTCAGTATGTATAGGAGGATAGGATTTACTGCCCAATAAAGCCTAAGGTGATTAGCTCATAAGCACTGAAATAATTCTATCCAAAGAAACCTAACTTTTTTAGCCTATCATTTAGGTTGCTTATCCTCCAGCACCTGCAACAATTGCTTCTAACTTTACCTGAAAATATAAAGATCTCTTTGCTCAGAATATTTCACTGACCCCAGAAAGCTGGTTTGGGTTTGTGGTTTTTTTTTTTTTTTTAACATCCTTTCTTCCATGGACAGCTGCTGATAACACTCCCCCTAAGATGAGCCAATTCGGGTAGAGGACTTTTCAAATCTGGAGAGGCAGATCTTGCTGGAAATTAAAATTAAGAGCCATGTTAAAAAAGCAAGGATCATTACTCACAGAATTTTATACTGCTTTACCATCAGTTGAAGTCCACAGATAGAGGTAAAATCTGCCTTTCTAAAAATGTAATCTTGCTCTGCCCCAAGTTTTTGCACTTGGTATAAAAATTACCGTGATGAAAATCCTAACACCTTCACAAAGCAGGTGGTCATCCTTGTGAATTGTGGTGGCTCCTGGCTCTAAAATCTCAGAACATTTTAGTGCCCTGTGATCTTATTTTGAGCTTTCCTTTACATTTTCAGGAGCTACATTTTGGGTTCTTTGACATTTCCTTACAGTTTAACAGAGAGATCTTAGACATGTTCTTCGTATGAAATTTAAATGGCTTAGCAGGTATGAACAAAAGGTTGTCAGTAAAAGCTCTTGAGCCCACCAGGTTTTTTGCCAGTGTTTGACTCCAGTGAACAGTCTATTGAAGAACCAGGGTCCCCCAGTGGTTTTGAAACAATTGAAGCCCATGTACACACATTACATTGTGAAAAATAGTAAGGTTTTGGCTGACTTTTTATGGACTGAACAATAATAACCTGTGGGTATTTTCAACATTTTATTGAGCAATTCTGTACCTGCCAGAGTCAGAAAGATCTTTTCATTGATTTTAATAGAAGTTGGAGTAGATTCTTAATAAGAAAGAGTTATGGCTTTCAGCTGGTTGTGGCTTCACATAGAAGCACCTTGCTTATAACGGCGTTTCAAGTTACAGTCCTGCGAAGAATATTGACATGAAGTTTTCCAAAGTTTCTTCAACAAAGACTAATAGCTCTGTATATACCAGTAAATTATAGAAAATATATCTCCATAAATCTCTCCCCAGCTGTTGGTAAGTGTGATAAGAATCATGGTCTCAATGAATGCATTTGAAGTGTTAGCACCAGGTATGTATTGAACACTCAACCCCCTGAAAGGTTCCAGTGCTGCGAAGGCAGACAGTTCTACCAATGCTTTGTTCAACCACAGAGAAAAATGACACTATTTGAGATTTCTAAGCTCTGTGCTAGTATAGACTCAAAGCTAAAAATAGCCTTGAGCATATAGAGTCTCAAGCAAAAAATTCTCCACTCTATTGACAGGTATTAATGCTACCTATCTTTATAAATGTATGAAGATGATTGATACTGAAGTGTTTATAAAGCATTTTGAAGATAAAGCAGAATGCAAATGTTTAATACAGCAGGAGTCCCAATACAAAGAAGCACCTGCCAAAATGAGCCATCCCAGTGATCCTCAGCCAGGGTTACCACTTTTTATTTGACAGCGCAGAACATGAACTCACTCTTCCAGTGGAAATATTTATTGATCTGTGCATGGCATCGCACTACAAAATCTATTCAGGCAGGCTCAGTGTTCCAATGGCTAAACAGGTATTAAATATATTTGGGTTCTATCTTCCATACTCAGTTTGGGGGTACTATTTTGCTTGAGTAGACTTGGAGCAGAGAACTTACAACATAAGCAGGGCTACATGGAAAATCTATGGCAAAGCCATGGTCTTGAGTCCTGATCCCTAAAGCCCAGTCTGAATCCCTCACTACAGTAAGAATTTTTACTCTTTCTAAAAGACAAAACATTTTGCTCTCTGAAAAAGAAAAAAGAAAAAAAGTCAAACCAAAACTCCCAACTCAGCACCCAAACTGTGCAAATTTCATTATCTATCTGGTTTCTATGGATTGTTTGTTTGTTCTGGGTTGTTTTTTGGTGTTTTTTTTTTTTTTTTTTTTTTTTTTTTTTGGGTTTTTTTTTTTGTTTTTTTTTTTTTTTTTTTTTTTTTTTTTTGAGGGGAAAGAAAAATGATGGGAGGGACCTAAATAAAAAGACATCCTACAGCTTTAGGAAAAAGATGGAGTAAAGATTTTGGCAGTAAAAATTGCTTGCGATATCTTCAAATTGCAGAAAGTGTTTTGAAATATATTTGGCATATCTTAAATGCATTTTTGACAGCTGGAAACATGCTGGAGAAATTTTTGAATTAATTTCAAATATCACTCTCTCCCTTTGTGATTTCTTGAGTGGGGTGGGCTGTAATTTATTTTTAAAGAGGCAATGGAGGTTTCTAGATGCTGTTAAAGGAATCCAAAATAATATTTTTGCACCCTGTCACTGTTCAAAGAAAAGGACACTGTATTAATTTGAATATATTTGTGAAAGATTGATTCCCCCAATGGAATTTACATAGCTACTTCCACTAATTATTTCTGAAGTTTCACCTATAAGCTGTCAATTTTCCACAGAAGGGAAGCAAAACAGTTTGACTTTTCTTGACAGCAAAGAGCTTTAATAGAACTGTAATGAAAACTGGCATCTCACACTCCTTACCTCCCCAATGTCTATACTACCAGAAGAAAGAGCACTAATAACTCCTCTTTATGGGAGCATTAAAAACCACAGTTTAGCCTAAACAGCTGGTAAAAGACATCAACAAAACATTTCATTTAATAATGGTTACCTTCAATGTTTTTTCATCCTTAATATTTATCTTGAATGATAGACTTGTCTAACTTTCAAATTAATGATGAATGGGTGGCACTGAATGTATTTGCTCATTTTTATTGAAACTGAAATACTAGCTGTCATTTTAAAATGCAGACAAACCTAAGCTTTCTCTTGTCCGTCCTTCCTTCCTTCCTTCCTTCCTTCCTTCCTTTTTTTTTAATTTCTTTCTTTTTTTTTTCTTTTTTTTCATCATTAGTGGGAGCCTGTCTGTCAAGCACACAGTTTTATTTAGAAACAGCTTTAGAAATCTGAGGAACAAACTTAAATGTAATTACTTCCATTCTGTGTATGAAGTTGAGTCTAAAAGCAAATTGTTTCTGCAGGAAAAATGTGTCTCATTAAAGAACAAAGACTTCATATAAAATACAGTTAACACTTGCCAATATATCAGTGAAAATGGTTATAATTTCCTACCTTTTCCAAGGCATTGATATTACCTTACTGCAAGACATTTTGGTAGTCATTATAATTTACCATATGAAAACTCATATGTATTTGCTGCCTCAGTGCTCTTCATCTATGCTCTTGTTCCAGGTGTCCCTATCTCTTTCTTAAGGAGAAGCAGTATAAAGGTATCAGTGATTGGTGGACTTCTTTCTTGGAGGCTTTTTTGGGTTTTCTTTTCAGTTTGTTTGTTTTGCTATTGTGTTGGTTTTTTTCTTTTTTTTTTTTTTTAATTAAATACACAGGCAAATTGAACACAGATGAAGGAATTTGGAAAAGTCTAAGAAGTCTGTAGGAAAACTTGGATCTGACATCAAGAGTTTAAAGATTCCTTTTATTTGAAGAGGCAGCCAGACTCTTGGGCTGACACCTGCCAGAGTTTCAGCCCATGGGAGAAGAGAGTGCCCAGGGAGTTCTCAGTCTGCCCTCATGACTCCTTATCCCTAGGGATGATGGACTGAAGGATGTATTTGGTCTAGCTGAGATGAGGTTTGTTTTCATTTCATCACAAGCACGGATACAAGCTCTTTATTTCATGTTTGTGTCATATTTTTTTTTTGTTTACTTATCAGCCATAAAGATTTTTTTTGGTTTTGGGGAAGGGTCTCATTATAATTAAACAGAGATTAGTTTTTAAATTCATGCAGAATCCAGTACATTTGGTCATTAAAAAAATCTGAGAGTAACACAAGCAATGTACATCTACTTCATAACAAGCAAACATAAGCATCCCCTTCTTTTTCTCTTCCAATCCCGTTTCTCCTTCTCCAAGATCAGAATGCTGCTTTTTCTGCCCTTCCTGGTATTATTAACATAAATAGTGCTGTCACCAAAACCCCTCTAATAGCATCAGTGGTGGCACAGGTTTCATCCTCTACCTCATGCAAGGGATGACTGCTGGCCAACAACTTTTCCAGTCCTACAGAGTCATCATTCTTGTGGTAGCCTGTAACGAGCATGTCACACACACTGTCAGAAGCTAAGCCTTCATGAGAGACTTGTTTGGGAAAACTGTTAGAATAAAAATGTGTTCCTTTATCAAACTGGTCAATAAACCTGTCTTCCCTGCCTCCTCCTGGGGAGGAGGAAAGAGCACAGGGGTTTTTCTCCAAAGCAACCTATAAAAAGACTTTTTTTCCTTGAAGAACCCATACGTAGCATTTATTTTAACTTTTGTGTGTGTGTGTATTTTAGGCCTATCCTATTAAAGTACTCCGTCCAGAAGGTTCTCCATGTGAAGGTCCACCAAGTTAAATAAATCTCATTACTTCTCAAGTAAAATGATAACTTATTAGGTAGTGCACACTGTATCCATTTCTTCTTGTAGGCAGCTTTGCTTTGCAGTATGAAACATATGTTGTGGTGCAGCCAAGGCCCTTTCACCTTGCCCTTCTCCACAAACTTCATGTAAATTATCTAAGATTCCAAATGGTCTGTAAGGAAACATCCTGGGGCTCTCATTTTGGAGTATAAGTCCTTCTGCCAGCCTTTCATCTTGATTTCAGTTTGTTGCATGTACATTTATTTGACATCCAAGAGCATTTCTGACCCCTGGGCATCTCCTTCAATGTGTTCCTAGCACATGTTCTCCTGGATGAAGCATACAGAACAGCAGTTGGACCCTTCTCGTGTCCTCCTTTCTTCCCTTCTCGATACTGCCAAGGACCCCTGAGCCAGGGAATGATGAGAGCCTGTGGAGCACTATAGTATCCTGGACCTTTTGGTGCTGAGTGTCATGTGAGATTTCACACACACCCAGCATGAATAGATAGATACATTTTGAAAAATTAAAGTCTGCATCTCCCTCTACATCTCTCTGAGAAAAGTATCTGTAAATGTTCTTGTAGAATTATGTCAGCAAATAGTTTCAGGTTTGCCAAGACTAGAGGATGAAATCTACAAAGCCATCCAACTAAAGTCCATTTTAAAAACAATGTATTTTTTTTAATTTATTTTTCTGAATTCTGCTCTCTGCTCACCTACAAAATCCACCTATGCAATATGGCTGAAGATGAGCTTGCCAGGGAAGATGTAATATATCATATGAAAGAAGGTACTTTAAAAAGAGGGAAAAAACACATCCAATCCAAAAACTTAAACTCTTCCTAGAAGAGAAAATAACATGAAATCAAAATAAGCAAAGTCATAGCAAAAAAACCTCTGAAAAACACCGAACCAAACCAAACCAAACCAAACCGAACCAAACCAAACCAAATCAAACCAAACCAAACAAAAACAAAAACAAAAAAAACAATTACATAGCCCAGAACAAGCTAGCCCCAGGCCTGAAAAAAATAATGATAAAGAAAATTTGCTAATTTTGATTTTAACACACAGCTGAGAATGCTTCCTAAAACTAGCAGGTAACCAGAGTCCCCTGCCCATCCAAGCCTGTCCTGTGATAAGCACTTATCATCAGCTATTCCCTGGGGCCATCCTCTCTCCTGGCTTGGACAGGAGCAAAAAGACAAATCAGCTCAAAAGATGCTTGTAACTTGGGGTGCTTCACCCCATTTTGGGCAATGTTTCCCAGAACATTGTATTTCTGAATACTAAAATAAATTTGAATACATAAATGTTATTTTCTGTCCCCAGACTGTGTATTGTATTCTAACCCAGCCCATGACAAAGAGACAGGAGCACATGTCCCAGCATCCATGTGGACACCAGCAGCAGTACTGTTATTGGAAGGTGGGTGTGGGAAAGTTATTTTTGCCATGCCCCTTTGACTAGTTAATTTTAAAGTTTTCTTTAAAAATCACTTCACAGTAGCATGTTTCAGGAGCTGCCATGACAGAAAGTCAGTTGCGCACACATGCTGGAGTATGTGCATCCAGATATTCCTGTTTCATTTCCCTTAAGACCTTGGATCTTCTGTGGAGTTAACCAACCTGCCCCCATACATTGCTGGGTGAATATTTTTAAAATTAAACACACCTTAATATATCACTTAGCAAAGCTCTTCCTGTTTTGTTTCATGTTGTTTTAAAGCCCACTGACCTTTAAAGACTTGGAGACACCTTTAAAGAATTGGAAGGGAGCAGGGTTTTTCACTTCCTCCCCACTCCAGAGAAGCACTGGAAGGAACAAAAGATCAGTTGCAGTTGTTTCATTTTGGAATTAAGTCACTGTCATCCTGCTTAAAACACTCAATGGATTTTGAACGATAACCAGCAAGAGGCTTGATTTCAGAGGTGCCAGGTGACCTCAGATGAAGGTGGGAGGTGTTGGTTCAGCCATTTAGCATAAATTGGGAAATACCTGTTGAAATTGTTTCTGCTGAAACGTTGAAATAAGTTGCAGAGATATTACCATGATCCATCCATGCTTGGTTTGCTTCAGCCTATGCTGAGTAAAAAAACAACACTAACAAGAATTAAAAGAAACCAAACCAAGACAACAAAACTGAGCAACATATACAATGTCTTGTTTCTGGATCCCATTCAATTTACAAAGGCCACTGGAAGAAGAGGAAGAATGATCAGGTAAGAGTATAAAATCTAGCTGGAAAAGCACACGGGCTTGAAAAGAGTATCTGTCTTCCTTAAACATTTGTGTGCCTGTGACAAGTTCAGATTAGGCACTTCCTGGCAAACTCAAAGTAATGAGCAAGATCAGGACATCACGGTACTGTGAGGGCTCTTTGCACCACCATGCAGTTGTGTTACTTAAAGGCTTAAATTGAAGGGGAGGAAAGTGCAGACTTGTATTGTGTATATCAACAAAATAATTGTCCATTCTAGTCTCTGTTTTTTCTAGGATTATCTGATAATTGAATTTTTATTTTGCCATGCTGGACTGTAAACTCAGACCAACTTGCAAGGCATGTGCCCCGCCCCAATCCAATTTTTGCAATTTTTTCCAAATGTCAAATCATGTAAATTCTGAAGGTATTAATTTATCAAGTTGGCTTCTGTTTTCAGGACACTGAGAATTCCTCTCACTCTCTGAAATCTTCCTTTACTGTGGTTCCTTGCAGGACACAGTAAAGCACCTGCCTCTCAGAGTGTCCTCCCAAAAAATGCTCTTCCCTCTCAACCCCTGTCTCTGATATTGCTTGTCTCAATAATTTTTCTTCTTCTAAGAAATAAAAATTTTATATATATATATAAATTGTGCCAAAAAACAAGTATCAAAAAGAAGTCTGCAGTGTAGCATTTGGCTGTCACTTAGCAGTGAGGTAGGGGCTGAGACCACCCCTGTGAAATCTTACCTGAGCTGTAACTTCCTGTCACATTTGCTTTGCTTCTCATTTGTTGCTTGTCCTCAGAACCAAGATGAATGACCATGTCCAGTGTTGCAGCACTGTTCCCCTTTTCTTGATCAGCATCAAACAATATGGTAGCAGAAAAATTGCACCTTGTGGCCTTCAAAGCAGACTGACTCCAGAAACATGCTGGAGTTCATAGGTCATCAAATGAGGCATGTGATCAGAACCTCAAGTTTCTTCCTGTGCTAAACCAGTTTTAGTGGTATTATTATTTTTTTTTAATATTTCACAATACCTCTGCAGAAAAATCCTTTAGGAAAGATCTGCTCACTTAAATTGCCCATTTCTTTCTCCTTGGCACTGTCCCTTGCTCAGCATCTTTTATCCTCCGTGGCCTAAATCAATTGTTCAACCTTCCTTGAGCACAAATATGACATTTACTCAATATTTGAAACTTTTTCACTGACTGAAGCAGTCAGTGAAATTCCATATGTTTCATAACTGCATGCTTTTTGGGAAGTTCCAATCTTGTCTACGTTTTTATACTTTCCATCCTGCCTATTCTTACATCCAAAGTCAGTGCCTTCAATGCTGTTGCCAAATAACAGATGAACCAGATCTTTGTGCTGATTCCAGTCAGTTCACTGACTATTTTATTCTCTGTTTCTTACACAAAGTTTATAAATCCCCCAGTGCAGAAGATAAAGGCCTATTCCTGTACATCGTAGACCCCCCCCGCCCCGCATATTCTGTAGGACTCATCATACCTGTCCCTGCTAGCTTTAATCCACATACCAACAGCTTACTTGTATTTAGGGACAGAGACTGCTGCAGGCTGTGATTCCAACTACTTAAAGGACTATCATCTTAGAAGGGGTCTGTATAAAGCAAGGCTATTATTTGGTGTAAACAGAGTGCCTGAAAGGAAGGCACGCTGAAGTAGAAACAAAGCTTGCACTTCTTCCCTGTTTTTTAAAAGAATTTTTTAAAAGCCTTTGCCACAGACAAAACCACACAGTTATTTTCTCACAGCTGTAATTACAGCTCACTGTCACACTAGCTGAACCACCTCATATGGCTGGAGGAGAAATATTAGAAGAACTTACAACGTGCCTAGTGCTTTTATATTCTATTTTATCCTCACCCCTGAAGAAGTCTGACCGATGAGAATTGCTGCTGTATTTCTAACTGCAAGGTAAGCTGGAAACCTTGATCATTTCAGGAGATGAAACCAAGCAGCAACCTATTTATACAGTTTAAACCACACCAACCGAAGCTTCAATGACAGATTTTGTGCAACAGAAAAGGTTGCAGCAGAATCACAGCTTCCCGTGATTTTCCACCTAGCTTAAAATTAATGCATGCACCCCCTGAGCAGGGGGTTTCGAGCATTTTCAGTATACAGAGGCAATTTTGCAATGTTAATCTGGATTATCAGTGAGTTTCATAACAAATTCACTCTGAAAGTGAGGAAAAGGGCCACACCACCAGGTGTGGAAGATAGTTCAGACCATGGGTCCAGATGGGCCATTTATTGTACCTGTTCATTGATACAGGACGTGGGTCAGAAAGACTAACAAAATATTAAGTAATGTCCTTGATCACAAACAATGATTTCAGCTGCTGGGACTTAAGCAAAACAAATATATTCCAAAACTTTTCTGAAACTTAGTTTGACTTTATGGCTACTACAAAAAACCAATTCACTCTGGTTATCTTGAGAGAGAAACCCCAAAGATACTACAATCTTTGGTTTCATGTTTGTTATCGGAATGCAGAAAGACGTTCACTTTCTTCAACATTTCAGGACTGCAAAATACTGTGTCGTTTGAGATGCTACCCTAGAAGATTAAATACACAAAAGAAAGACGAAACTTTTGCACTGAGAAATGGAAAGAGCTCACACTGGCTTGCACCTGGCAGGAAAATGCAGAGATATTATCACAGTTTGGAGGTACTGTGTTTTGCCAGATGCCATTTCCGTGCTCATTACCAAAGAGCTTCAGGATACTCCAAAGCTTGCAAGAAAGATCAGGTTTTGCTTCCTTTTTTTTTTTTTTTTTTCATAGTTCTTTATTTTTCTCTTTTACTTAGAGGACATTTGAAAAAAATCTCTGAGCAACATGGATTTCAAATTTATCTTGATGTAATTTGTGAAGTAAGGGACTATTTTCTGATCCAGATGGAAGCTAGAAGGCATTGCAAAAGACTATTGAAATCAAGCTCTTGTATCTCAACAAGGCACAAAAACATCTGTTCTTTGTTGGCCAAGACACAGTTAATAAACATTATTATTAGGTAAGCATCCTATTGTGCCTGTCATCATACATGCCAATCTCTGCATAAATTAGGACTCTAAACCCAACAGCAGGGAAAGAATTAATTTCTGAGAAGCGTGGGCCAAAATAACATTTATGCTTGTCAACAACCACCATAATCTCACATCATCCTTTTAGTCAGGCTTAAAGGAAAATCATCCAGGAAGCTTAAAATAATTTAGAAACACTTCTCTATTCTCAGTATCTCAATGTTTGCTCAATCAGAGCCCCCAGTTAAAAAATAACCCAAGGTAAAAAATAACCAAAGGTTTTTCTGCATAAAGTTGAAGGAAAATTTATGGGGCTAAACCTCTGCATATTCTGAAAGTCTTATCCTCAGCACACACTATCTGATCCCAGCAGATTATTCAACCCTAGAAAGTAATGACATAGGTGAATATTCACAGATACCCTTGACTATCCTGGATTTGCAGAGGTTACAAGATCTTTGACTGTTTAACAAAGACCACTAGCAATAAATCACCACAAAGGTTCTTTTGTGAGATTAAGATCACTTTACTCAATTCAGAGCTGTACGTGACACAGGAAAGTACAGCAGAAAATGAGTTACTTTTCTTTTCAGTACAGAGCAGAGCACTATAAAAGCAGCTTTTACATTTATTTCAAGATCTCAGAGTTTCTTCTGACACTGCAGCAGAGTGAAGTTTAAAAGAGGCCCTTTATACAGTCATTTGTCAGTCCAGGTGGCCTGGCCATGCAATGATTCTGCAACGTTTTTTCTCAGGCTGTCCCTTCCTTGTACTTCAACTTCAGTTCACACTCGAGGCTCAATAACAAAGTACTTGCCTACCATTTCTTCCCCAGTCTGCTTTTTTTAGACCTTTGATTTTGGAAATTGTTAATCAGTTTGAAAGAGCACACTCCTGCAGTAGCTTTGGCTTTCATGTTTCTTGAAGGGATATTCTATTTCTTAATGTAGTATGTAGGACATAGCATAAACTAAGTAAATATATTTACTGAGCAACTTCCCCAATGAAATAAATCCCAGTAACTGCTTGCATATGTGAAGATAAGCTAAGCTTCAGGCTTCAAGCTCCTATGCCAGTGACTGTTTTCCAGGAAGGTAAAGCCTCTTTCCAAGTTGTTCCCCAATGGCATCATTTACCCAGGAAGCAGGAAATGTAAATACTAGGATCTCATCGACCAGCTGGGTCTGATCTCTCAGGACCCAGATTAAAGGTCAAAATCTAAGTTTCCTCACACTTCCTTCTGCTGGAGTTTGCTCACTATGAACAGGGAAGGCAGATTCAGAAGGCTAAAAGAAAAAAAAGAAAGAAAGCCTCTCACTACAAAGGGTGCTGATGTTTAGTAGGTTTTTGATCTCAATGACACTGCTTTAATCACTTCCAAAGTGTTTTATGCCTTTTATGGTTCTTCAGTGTTGGATCCTAAGATCTGTTTTTTTCTGGGAAAATTCAGATAATTTCAACAACTACCTCTTTTGTTACTGGCCTATAGGAAATGAACCAGTCATCCAAGTGACTCACAGAATTCCCTCCACTAACAAGTACACAGAGCAGGACCCTGGGGTCATCACTTCTCAGTTTTAGAGCAAAGAAAAACCTCTTGCACATAGCAACCATGTTTTTGGGAACTTGTACATTCCTTTGGTTACTTTCACCATGTGGTATTAAACCAGTTTCAACTTCATTAAGTTCAAGTTTGAATCATCTCACATACACCTCCATGGATGTAACCTTTTGTGCTTCTTTTTGTACTTGCCTTGATGCCTATTTGCTGTCTGTATTTTCCACATGTGAGTCCAGCCTTTGTTTCACGCTGCTGTGGAAGGCAGAGACAATGCACTCTGCAGGTTTTAGCCACTTGATTGAGTCTGTGCTAGTATTTCAGCAAGGATGATAGAAAGCAGAAAGATTTTGAGGAGTTTTGAATCCTATGGAGCACTCCAGGTTAGAAGCTGCTGGCACATTGTGATACTGGTGCCAGTGGCTTTTCACCACCTCAGGGAGTGAAACGTTTCCCTCTTCAAGTGTCCAAGGTCAGGAATATTGCTATTCTTCCACAGCACACTCTTTTTGTGATAAGTACTTGTTTTCTGCCTGGGTGAGGTTTCAATTCCCTCATTTCTCTTTCTTCTGTCTTGCATGGGTGTAAGTAAAGGATACTGGAGCAGCATTCATCTGGGGTAACAGAGCTGGTACCCTCAGAAAACAAAGCTGGCATATGCTTACACTGGGTGAGACTGGGGAAACAGCTGTACAATGAAACAGTGTGTCTCTTCTGACTTTGTACTAAAAATCAGATTCTAATATTATCTTTTGCCTAAGAGACCGTCAAAAGATGCCATTACTGGAGAATGATATTTGTCATCTGTTTCTCACATACCATATTCCCTCTGCATACTTTTCCCTGACCTTGCCAGGAAGAATTTCCCAGAATTTTTTCAGTCATGAGCTATTGCAAAAGCTCTTTAGATCACCACAATCAGCAACAGTTACAGAAATTACGACTCCCAGAGTACTTGAACATTGGCAGAGTTCCCCTCTGCAGAATGACCAGTGGCAGCTATAATCTCTTCTAGCCAAGGGGGATGCTCCCAAGGAGGAGCCTTTTGCAGGCTTAGTATGCTGCAATGCCAGGATTAATAGTGGAGCTTGCACCAGTCATGCTTAATGTCCAGGGGAAACTGGACTTAAAGGTCTTAACCAGGATCATGAAATTCTGATGAGGATGGACCCCAGACACAGCAGCTCTCCATGAGAAAAACTCCACCCAAAACATAAATATCATACTGGCAGAATGTGGTTTTTGCCTTCCACAACACCAAGAGATACTCATCTCTTCTGTCACAAAATTAATCTAGACTTCTAGACTAGTCTTCTCAACATCCTCTCAGACAACAGAGGAAGATTTTTCCACAGTCAAAATCATTTAGTACCAGACAGACATCTAACAGGCAGGATGCATCAGGCATGTTGTTTCCACAAAATGTGGTGATCAGACAGTCTGCTCTAGGTAACAGACCCAGCACTTTGACTGCCAAAGTTTTGCCATTTCCTCACAGGGAAAGCTAAGAATGTTGCAAAGCATGTAACTTATACTCCACTTTCCAGTATGGCAGAAGAAAAAAGAAGGGTAATTTGAGTATTAAGAAGCCAGACCCTGTAAATGTTTCAAACCTTATTTATTTACCTTGCCATTCATAACTAGGAATTAGCAGTAGGCGACACACAAAAAAAAAAAAAAAAAAAACAAAAACAAAAAAACCCAAAAAACAAAAAAACCCAAAAAAACCCAACACCCAAACCAAAACAAACAAAAAAACCCCGCCCCCCCAAATAAGCAAACAAACAAACAAACAAAAAACAACACCAGAAAACCCCCCAAACCTAAATAAAAGAAGTGGTTTAGATTTGAAAGAGGTGGAGCTATGCAGTACAGATGGAGGCACTAAAAAAAATCTGAGAAGCAGCATTTCTCTAAACATTTCTCTGCTGTTTATAGCGTTGAATGGATAATTCCATGTATCTGAAGGAAGATATTTAGGACGTACAGATGACATGGAGTCTTATGACATACTCCCTGAAGCACCAGGGTGAAAAACACAATTTCCTTTTGAGATTTTCCTTATCCAAATATATTGGTCTTCCAGACAAGAATGACTCCTTAAAGAGGACAGTAAATGAGAGGATATCAAAGTAGGAAAAAAAAATATAAATAATCTTTAAATAAAAATTTAGTCCATTCTTACTTCACAGAATATTTAAAAGCACCACGCATTTTACTGTCTGTTCTAAAAATTACCAAGAAGAGACTGGAATAATTTTAGCTGGTAGCACAGAGAAAACTTTGTGAAGAAATGGAAGCAAGCTAAGTAAAAGCAAAGTAATATTTCGTACACCACAACTATAATCAGAATCTGGCATTGGTTTATTCAAATTTTGCTTTCTTGGAAGCAAAGCTTACATGTTTGTAAACATCAAATTAAACATTGCTTAATTTTACAATTTCCTAAACAAATACTTCTTTACCCTGAAGGGCATATGCAGACCCATCTATTTGTGTCACAGTTCTCCTGTTGATCTGTGCTTCAATATTTTTAAAACAATTGGTTCCTATACAATTTTTAATGGATCTTAAAAATTTCTTCCAATACTGTGCAAGTCATAGGCAAGGCCATTTTAAAGTGTGCACTTCCTTACATATTTTTTTATCAGTACTTAACTAATGCAACTGTGAAAAACTATACATTTTCAGGAAAATGTTTATATTTTGGTCCTGTACTTAAAGACCTTCTATAATCAAGTTGTTTACATGAATTTGAACCACAAGCATGTACACAACGAAACCACTATACCAATGTTTCTTGGTCTATGCATAAAAAGTATGTCTTCTACTTACACTAAAACATACAAAAAATAAACTACAAAAATTGTTTACACTTGATTTCAGCAAAAAAAGCTTTCTTCAAGAAAAATGATTCTTCTCTTTTTTTCAGCCATCAAAAAAGGAATGCAAGTAAACAATAAATACATGTGCTTTCTCCATATAGACATATTTACACTTGAGTCTTTGGCTTATGTTTAAGTTTCTTTATAAAGATCTTTATGTGATCCAGCCATCATTGCACATTAAAACAAAATAAGCCAGTTTTTCTTTTACTATATATAATATATATATGCAACACTTGAAACGTATAAAGAATGAACCTTACTATCAATCTGCACTGTTATTGTACTTTAACAATGTATCAAAAAGAAAAAAAATTAATACCATATAGGAAATATTGATACATGCAACAGATGGTCGCTCTACTGAATCTGAGAGACGGCTGCATATACATACACGAGAAGGTCCTAATCTGCGCAAACCTCTTCTGACTCTGCTTTTCATTAAATAGTATTTATGTGGCACTAAATGTTGATACTGTATACAAGCATAGAAACAGATTGAGTTCTTTTATTAAGATACACAACTTCATAAGAAAAATACTTTGCATTTAAAATTTAAAATCCCTCCCACCCCCCTCTTCCCCCAAAATCTTTCTTCACAGGATCAAGAACTGTTGTCAAAACAGCTTATTGAGATTCATATTTTTGGTGAACTTCATCACATCCTTTCCGACTAAGAGGATTCCAGGTATTCCAGTGCAACATCGTAGCAGAAACGATATTGCTCCTTTAAGGGGGAACAGAAACAGAAGTTACATTAAAATCTAAAGCCTTAGCAGCAGTATCTATAACCAAGAACATTCTTTGCTAACTAGTAAACTAGACAGGCTTGGCTTTTCTATTTTTCCCCCCTATTACACAAGTATATTACCAACTCTGATTTAAAAACTCACCCTAACCAATGAAGGGGAAAAGGACCCTGACCATGGAAAGTAATGATGTGCTTCTCTGATTTTTTCAGCTTCTGAACTGGTTTATCAAACATGAAAAGCTCTCCTCTCAGTCAGAGCATTCTTGCAGTGAAAGTACCTTAACTCTGATACACCACTTGTACTTGAGTTAGCTGATACTGAGCAGTAACTGGTGCAGGACCCCAAGCAGCTCCGTGTTCAGAGCCCATTGGTACAGTCCCGTTGATGTGGCATCCAAAAGATCAAATGAACACTTAAAAAATAAGTTCAAAACCTCATTGTGGTTATTATTTCTCCTTAACAGTGCTGCTGTTGAGAGCTGATACTGGGAGACAGGGAGGAGGAAGGAGAGAAGAGAGGGGAAGAGGAAGAAGAAATAAAACCAAGGAAATTAATTTGATGTCTATTGTCCTTATGACTTGAAAAATGAAATCTGCCTGTGTGATTTATTTTTGTTTTCACAGGAAGACAGCGTGATACATTAACAGGAAGTTGTGGGGATATCTTAAAGGCTTTATTGTGCTGCTCATTGTTATCTGATCCTGTTGCTGAATGTAGGGCACATGACACTGCTATATAGTGGTTTTCCTGGTTTGTTTTCTAACTAACAACTCAACAGCTTCTGCTGTTCAAGACTTCTGAATAAAAATCCATACAGCACAAATACATAACTAAAAAAATATAGCAACTTCAGTGTAAAGCTGTAGTGGAATTCAGGACTCTTTTGAAATGCAATATAAGTTTGCAGAGCATTTATCAGAAACAAACACAATTTACCTCGGCCTCCCTTTACAGAGACACAAATAATTTTCCATGTGATCTGACCTGTTTTCTTGACAGCAGTGAACTGAAACCAGGCAGCAATTCAATATGTTGTGTCTCAGATGTCTATGGCACAGGAGAATGCAAAGCGTTTGCAGCAAAAGCAGCAATACCTAGCCCAGTGTCACTGCTGCCACAGGATGTTCTATTTGTTAACATATTAACCATCTTCTTAATGCTGGCAAGGGATGGAAGTGATGCACTATGATTAAGAGAATCATGCCACAGAAGCTATTTGACATTAAGCAAACACTGACACCTGAAAAAAGGGGAATATAGGAAGAGGCAGATACAGCCATTTTGCACAATATGCAAGTTCACAGGGTCAGAAGCAATTTCCACATTGCGTTAACTAAAACATGTTTTTAATTTCAATTGGCATCCCTGATTTTTATGCTGTAGGCAGCCATCTGGCTGAAAAGTGACACTGGCAGCTGGCAGTGTGAGACTCAAATGGCAGGAACTCCCAAACACTATATAACCTCCTTTCATTCACCTACAAAAAGGAAAAACATCCATGTGGAAGAATATTTTAAGGACCTAAGTTTTTGTTGGAGAGGCAAACATTCAAATGATAGGCACTCATACTGCATGCATAAAGATTAACCAGAAGATTTAAGGTCATTTTGAGTTCTGGCAACATACATATGGATATTTAGTCTTGCAGTTTTGCTAATTCAGGCTCATGTTGTTTGCATTAGTTTATTGTTTATATTGTTTATTATTTAACTGTTGGATTCAATGATCTTAAAGTCTCTTCCAACCTAAATGATTTTATATATTCATTTGCAACATACTAGATCCAAATGTTTGATTTTAAAGTTCTGAGGTATCATTTTGACTACTGCAAATCTGAGTAACAAAGATTGTCAGTATTCAATACAACTTTCAAAGCAGCAGTTTTTATTAAGGAGCAAAATATTCACAGATCCCGCTAGGAATCTGTACTTCACAGCTTAATCCTACCAAGGAGAAATGCCTTGCTCTGTAAAATTTCAAGACAGCTTGTGTGAGTGCAGCCTGCTGCAACTTCCTTTCAAACAGACCAGGTTATTTTTGGAGATTAAAGTGTATTCTGTAAACTCAGAATGCTTTCTGTGGAAAGCGTGCAACCATGACAAGAAAGGTAGTATAAAATGCTAAGCCTGTCCTCTCACAATGCTGACTTGCATTTACACTCAATAGCTGTCCTTTCTTCTTCTGGCCCACGTTAGGTTTGCAGTTTTTGTGGGCACAGGACTGAAAATATATTTCATGCAACGAGGCAGCCTCTGGCTCCTTGGCTGTTTGCAGCAACCCTGTGGGGATGGTGCTTACCGGAGTCTCTACCATGTTGGGCTTACTGTTCCTCAAGGTCTTCACGGCGTGGAAAACGTCCACCACATTCTGCCTTTTCACCATCTCAACCACGATGCCGATGGCGCAGAACATCCCGCTCCGGCCACCGCCATTTCTGTACGCAAGGAAAAGAGAGAGTTAAGTGCCACTGTGGCCTAAGACAGCATCCAAAACATCCATTTCAGTTCTTTCAAAACTGCATCCATTTCAGTTCTTTCACTCTGTAAGCATGAGTGATTCCTGAGTCCCAGAGGGAGACCAGACTTTAGCAATCTCTTTGCAGCTCCAGTGGGTTTGGTCTAAGACATTTGCTTTTTCTGACCTTCCTCTCAATTTCTGCTTTTGAATTCTGCCCTTACAGTCCATCATGCTGCCCAACTGTGCTATAAGTCTAAATTACATATGCATTAGAAATAAAAAAAAACCCAATGTTTAAGTTCAATGGCAAGCAGGATGTTAGAAATAATAAAAACAAGTTCAATGCCAAGTACCTTTTCCACTTACTTCTGGAAAGACACTCAACTTATGATATGAGGATGATTCAACCAGATATGCTAAGACATCACTGATTTAATAACTTGCTGACCTTTGGGGACACTTCTGAACTATTTTAATCTAATTTCAAAGAAATTAAGATAGGTATTTCTTCTTATTCATTTTGAAGTGGTGTAGGCAGAAATGGGTCACTAGTTAATTCTGAACATTTAAACAGAGGTCTTTTTTTTCAGACTAAGGAGACAGATTGATTACTCTCTGCTTAGGGAGAAGAAGATGCCATCCTAAGTTTCAAAACTCCCAAACCAGCTCCCATTTAAGTATCAGGTAAGCAGCCAGCAGCCATTTACCAAAAATAGTTTTAGTATCGTGTACTGCAATAGAGCTTTTTTCAGATTTCATATACCCATAGTCTTCTTTTTGGGAAAAAAATGTAGCACACTCTGTGCAAAAGAGACACAAAAAGCCCTTATTTGGCACTCACTATAGAAGACTTCCTTACTGATACCAGACAGAAGAAAGAGATCTGTACATGTCTTGCACCTGAAAATCATGCTATTATGCACAGATTACAGTATACACAATATCACTGTAGAATCACACTCAAAATACTTGTTCCTTGACCTGACACAGAAAAACCTAAAAGCTGAACAAAAGCCTACAGTGGTAGGCAGTGGTACTTTTTTTTTTTTTTTTCATTAGAAAAGTAACAGGCACAGGTGCAAAAGAAGGTATCCATAAGAACACTGCTTAAATTAAAACCAAGAACTAATGCATAAGAATTTATTTGAAGAGCAGCAATTGACTTTCTCCAAGTTACTCACAGGCAATGGATGATGGTCCGGCCCTCCCCTTCTTCACATTCCTCTTGCCATTTTTCAACCTGGAGAATTAACTTCAAGAAGGATCTCTTGGAAGCTGGTACATCTCTATGAGAAGCCCATCCCAAATACTGGAATTGCTGCACCATCAGATAGCCCTCTTGTGGCTGAGGGAAATCAAAGAGCTTTAGGTCAAAATGGTACCTTTACATCTTGGTTTAGAAAACCAAAGTATAAAATTAACACGAAACCTAGGTGTTTATATTATGGAGATTCTAACATGTGTACATTGCAAAGTAGGGCCTCCAGGAATTTCTACCATCTGAGCTCAAGGAAAATGTCAGGAAAGGTAAAAAAGGGAACTGTATTGAAGACCACATCACAGTATATCGATCACAAATGTAACCTATCCTGAATTCTAAATCAAAAAATACCCTAGATTCCATAGATTCTATGTGCCAAGGTTGCTAGGCACCACTAATCAATTTAAAACATCACTATTAAATTCTTAGACTCCCAGAAACAGAGAGAGATACATTTGGCTTCTATTCATGAACTGACCCCATTATAAATTAACGAGTAATACTGCTGCACAAACATGACTGCTGTCCTTGAAGTCTTCCCTTTGTGCAAGATGATGATAATTATGACAGCCTTGCTGCCACTTTCTGAGCCTTCCACGTGCTAGATGTGACACAGGGAGAGCTTTGAATAGAATCTGA
Organism: Pyrgilauda ruficollis; assembly: GCF_017590135.1. Lineage (NCBI taxonomy): Eukaryota > Metazoa > Chordata > Aves > Passeriformes > Passeridae > Pyrgilauda > Pyrgilauda ruficollis. The sequence continues at coordinate 4,248,716 of NW_024523648.1, forward strand.
CTGTCACAAGAAAGGCCTCAATAACAGGAAGAATAAATACTCTATCTGCTTTCTTGAAGCTGAAGATGACAAGTAGAAATGTGGATTTTAGAAAAGTAACAACAGAGCAGAGAGATTTTTAAAAGCAAGGCTTATGAGCAGAAGGACACAGGAGACAAAGAGAAGTAGAAGAGTAGAAAATCAAAGCATCATAAAAAGGGAAGAAATGGAAAAAAATGAAATAAGAAAAAAAAAAAAAAAGAGGAAGTCTCAAAATACAAGAAAAAAGCGCTATGGCGTAATATTTGCCAGTGTGCCCACACCTTAGTTTCCTGTAGTTTCCAAAAAGAGCTGAAAATGTTTTTTGTAATTCTGAATATAAGCAAGAAGAAAAAAAAAAAGAGTAAAATACTAGCCACATGAAAACTGATCTTTGCCCTCTGAAATATGAAAATGTGACCAAAATAAAAGAAAACAAAAACAAAAGAAAATACATGAAAGATCTTTGTGTACATGGTAATTAATTTTCCCCACAGTTATCTTTCAAGATTAATGAGAGTTAAATATATACTCAAGATACACTCAAGATACAATCAAGATACAATAAAGAAATTGTGATAAGTTCAGAATTGGATGGAAGATAAAAAGTAGTTGTGGTAAGTAAAATAGAGATTGCTGGTTAATTGTACGTAGACTGGTGGCACAAGCGACAAGCGTCTGTCAGGCTTTGTGGTGGGCAATATAAATAAGTAATTCATAGAGGTGAGCTAAAGAGGAAACATTGTATGGCAAGCAGGGTTTAAGAAGAAGTTGCAAGAGTGTGGAACACTATGGGACAGTAAAAAGATAAGATGGTCTAAGGTATGAAAGAGCTGACAAGAATGCAAGACTGCCACTGCTACTGAAGTTGAGAAAAAGATGATAATTGTAGGTTGAGGCACAGTGGTGGCAGAACTCATTAGAGGCAGAGGAATTTTCAGGGTTTTTTCACACCATGCTTTGCAGGGTGCCACAGTCTGCCTTTCCTGTTGCGGTTTTCACATCTTAGGCTGAGAAGGTGCTGGTTGTATAATCAGCCTCGGTGCTTCTGTTCGTGTTCACCACAGAAAACATCTTACCAAAGCTACTAACTAAATACCTGTCAGTGCACGTTCAATACAGGGATATTTCTTTTACTGTACACCAAACAAACAGAATACTTCTCACACAACAGGGATGAATGCCTCAGAACAACATCCATTCACCTCAAAGCTCTCTCTGCTTGTTGCAGAAAAGTACTGTAGATGTAGAAAAGTACTAGAAATCAGTATTAGATACTGATGCTTGACTGACTTTTCTGGGTAACATCTTATGATCATTAGTACTTTACTATTATTCAAAATTAAAAAGCACAAGAGCCTAGGGAGCATGAAAAACAACATATTTTTCTGTCATATATTGTTACAATAATACTTACTCTTGTTAGATTGCATATCCTGAAAATTCTGTTTATGACGTCGCAGTCCATTGAACATGACATGCATTCCACTTGGATGGGGCCATACCGCAATATCCCTTCCTCAGGCCAGTATTGTGGGCAACCCTGTGCCAGAGCATAACAGGCATAGTTAAATGGTAAATTACAGCTTGAGCATTGCCTTATTCCACTGCAGACATCTCACCTCACTTTTACTGAGCAACTAGTGTTGATTCTCTGTAAAGCAGAGAATAATTGTAAAGTCACTGCACTGCTCTATACTTTCATCATGTAGTAAATCCAGAGTGATTAAAGCACGTGACGGTACATGAAAACTCAAGCTCCAAACTAACCTGTGCTAAGTCGACTTCATTTAACATCACAAGAGAAGTACAGCCATAGTCGTACACTAATCTCCAGAAATCTTTCACAGTGTTTGGCAAAGGATGTTGTGTGACGATAAAAGCTGCTGGCTGCCTGTAGCTCTGTAAAGGCAAACAACTTTGTTAGTACTTAACTTAAAAGTACTTAAATTCTACTGAAACAGAGCAAAACATAAAAATGTAACAAAGGTGTGACATCAGTTACTTCATATATCACTGAGGATGTAAACGTTAAAAACATATTATCATCTCCAATAAAAACAAAGAGACCTCTGCTCAGGTCTGCCTTATTCTTGGTTACAGAACAAGCCCTGTTTTTACACTCAGATATGCTCTGGGCACTGCAGATGTTCTTTGTGGCTCTGTTGAGTTGAGGCTTAGGCAACTCTGCTCTAGGCACTGTGTCCAGGAGCCAAGCAGGGAACCTTCACCCAATGACGCAGAGAGGGGTGCAGAGGTCTCAGGTCATCACCCTCTCCACAGCAGGTTTTATGTGAACTCTGCAACTGAACTGGGGACTAAGCTCAACCCCAAACTCTTGTTTCACAGTGCACAGCCACAGGGACGCCCACAGAACTGATTTTTGGGATCACTGGGACCCATTTCCAGCAGAAAGCATCAGTTCAACAGCAAAATCCTATTTCCTGCCATGACTGAAGGTTCCATTTTCTGTATGCTGTGTTATACACAACTGCAAATAGGGACTCCCAGCCTTGCACAGTAACTGAGATGCAACTAACAGTGGAGGGGCTACTTTCCTTCTGCAGATGTATTATAAGCAGCAAGCAGAAGAGGAGAGATCAGAAGTCTTTTGCAGGCAATTTGTAACCATCCATAGAAAAGTAAATTAACCAAGGAGAAAGATCTGGTAGGGCAGATAAACCACTTTTGCTATGGAAGCTTGCTTATTTGAAGATTGATCTAAGGGATCATTATGTGCCTGATATCGACATACCTTCCAATAACTTGTTGTTAATGTCTTTAGCATCAGTACTTGCTTGACAAGAGATTAAGGAAGTTGCTGATTTTTTTAATATAGATTTTTGTTACCTTTTCTAATGCAGGAAGGATGTTGGGGTAGTAGCAGCTCATGTCCTACTTCCTAGAACTGCCCAGGGACAACAGAGGGACAACCAATTTTGATTCTTCCCCTGTACTTTTAAGAAATAAAACAAGTTCTAGCCGATGTTTTCCTAACCCTCTTTCCCATAATTTATTGTGTTTCTCAAAAGAAAGATAAGGGGTAAGTTCCTCTTTTTGTTTTGTTATTGAAAGTCCCTTTTTCTTGTCCAGTAGTTCCTCTTCTCTGAATAAATTAGTCTTAAAAGAAATGCCCAGAAGAGAAAAGGCAAAAAAAAAAAATTGTGTTACCCAAAATTTTAACCTTTTACTTATAACCTTGTTGTATGCCTTCATTGTAATATAATACCTTTTATTTCTGCTGTTGTTCTTCCTTTTATTACTACCATTTCTGCCTTTATTAACTTGCCTCTGATTGCTGATCCATTAATATATTGCTTGGTTCATGTTCTACCTGCTGTTGCACACTGAAGAGTCCTCCTGCCCCCCACAGCCTGTGTTGCCTTTCTTTCACCCCAAACCACACTCCTCAATGCACCTCTGTTGGGTGGTTCACAGCACATCAATTTTATCCTTAATGGTGCTTAATGCCATTTTAACTGCAATTCTAAACAATTTTTTGCTACCAGAATTCTGTTCACTGCTCTAATTCACCTGTTCAGCCCCCAGTGACACCCTAATACATTGGTCTTACACAAACTACTCCTCTATTTTTTTTGGCACAATAAGGTGGTTGTGAGATTAGGGGCTACATTTTGCTATCAGTTTGTTTTCTGCACTAGCTCAGGCAGAACTCAAGGATGACTATATCAATCAGTGTTGCTGATTTCTGCTGCTATTTGCCATTTTATTTCAGCATCTCTCCTTGACATGGCAGTTTCTGATAGCATTTCATTTTTGAAGAACGGAAGATGCTCCTGGAAATCAGGCCACTTATTTAAGTATTCACTGTAAAAGTGGCTTTAGGACCTAACTTTGGAAATGCTAATGGGAGGCACAGGAAGATGTCTGGCAGCACATGAACTGCTTTATTGATCAGACATATATAAGCAGGTTCAACTCCATTTTCCCCATTAATTCACCTTTCCCCCTGACAGTACTTCTGTTACTCAGACTTCAACTTTAAAGAGCTGCAACTCAAAATATAAACAACAAACTCCCCAATCCTATACTCTATACTCAAACATGCCAAGAAAACAATTTTTTCTTCCTCTGTTGCTCCTGCTTCAGTATAGAAAGACTTTTTTATGAAATAGTGACAGTAACCTCATGTTCAGACAGATAACATTTACTTCCTAACAAACAGTAGATTTTTGAGATCCTGCTGAGATTTGAGATATGGAAGTCTGGACACTAGATCTTTATATAATGATGTTAAAAAGGTGAGATTTCCAGAGGGTCCCACAAGGATGCCAAAGAATACAGATAACTAATCTTCTGAACAAAAACACAAGCTGGTGGGGCTTCTCACCTCCTCCCCCCCACCTTTTTTCATTAGGACTGTTTTATTGGGCACTGCAGCAACAGAATTACCCTTTCTTAAACCAGCAATTACAGCATTACAGAGCTTTCCACGGCACACTATGCAGACAAAGAAGGTAGTCTCTTACGTCCATAAGAGCAGCATTGATGTAGTTGCTGCTCTCCCCATCAATAGTAATTAAGAAAGGCAGACATCTGTCAGGTGGCAGCATATCCATGAAGCGGTTCTTGTCATGGTTCCTTGGCAAGCAGGCGATGCTGCAGTCCTCTGCCTGCAGGCGAGGGGTCACGGAATTCAGGGTCTAAGGAAAAGAGGACGCTTGTTTTAGCACGCTGAGCTAACACACATGGGACTCGGGAACCTCAAGTTTTACTGTAAAATATTGCAATATGAGAAAACATGAGGCATTAGCAAGAAGACTTTAGTGAATGTCTCAAGCTCCTATCTGTTTGTTGGACATTCTGGGCTTTGCAAAGAAGCTGCAAGTATTAAAGGCACTCCATGTACTACTGAACATATTCCACGTGACACCATCCCTTCAGAAAGGAATAAAATAAAGAGGATTCTTTGGAGCTCTAAAAAACTATGCCTTCCATATGCAAATGCAAGCCAAAACTCTCTCTGGCTCCTACTCACTGGTCTTTATTTCAGACAGATATTTACTGCAGTTTTATTAAAAGGAGGATATTATGTATTTACAACAATTTTGCAAAGCACAAAAACATGGGTGCTTTATTTTGTGGACAAAAAGTGAGGGACCAATTGCTATAAAAGTCATATGAAAAACCTTCTCCGTAAAATAAATTAAATGTATCTAGGGGCAAAAAAATTGTTGTCACATCAAGAATTAGTAGAAGCTGTGAATACCTGAAACTCATCTTTGAGATGTGAAGAGTTTGTCTGAGAGTCTATTCTAATCATATCAAAATAAGCAGCTTTGAATTCACAGACAGGAATGGCAGTTTCTCCACACAGGCAAGCTTCTAGAATAGCATCGTGAATAAAGATGTACTGCTCCTGTCAAATTAGGAAAAGAAACAAAAATTGTAGCCATTTAAAACCAACAGATCTTTCCTTCTTTTAGGATAAACAGGCCTATTGCACACTCTTAAACCCATCCAAAGTACTGTCCATCAATACATTAAATAGTGCTTTAATACAAACAGTCTTGTTCTTATTGGGGTGCAGTGAACAAGGATGTTTTCTCCAGGACCAATTTAAATTCAGTAAAACTTAACAGAACAGGGAGAGTAATTTATTTAAGATGAGATTTTCAGTTTTCTTGTACTGCTTGTGGGTTTCTGTGCATATGCCAAAGGCTTGTTTGCTTTATCAATTTTTTTTTAATAGCTTTCAATCTTCTGATGTTAGCAGAAAGTGCAAATTGCTTCAAGCACTACTAGTGTGATTAGCAAGTATTTGGCATGCTGCCTTCTCCTTATGCATGTGCAAGCTAGTGCATCAGTTGCCTCATACTTGGCTCTAGGCCAGTAATAAATTCCAGTGTGTTCCAACAGAAGCACCAATTCTTCCCATTTTTACTAACTTGTCTTGAGAGAGCCTGAGTCCTAGATAACTGCATTACTACTTCAGTTAGGCCTCCTGTCAATTTTTACACAAAATGCCCATTATATTTACTCACCCTGAGAGTAATAGATGTAAACCTTTTCTAGAACTGTGCCAGCCTCACGTAGCTATTGTGAATACCAAAAAAGCTCTTAATTTATGAGCACAAAATTTAACATGTGCCTGTAAAAGCACCACATGTCCAAGGACCACAGTCATCTTCTGGCTCTACAGCCTTCCACATAGAGCTATGGAGCTATTGGCATCACTGTTGACTGTATGACCATCACAAGAACTTGATGCAATGACATCTTTGTTTTGCTATGCAAGTATGAACCTCTGAGAGAAGGTGATAGGTAACAGTCAAAAGGAAGAGGAAGGAATAACAATAGATGTGTTAATTCACATGCAAGTGCAGATTAAACTGGGAGGGTTAAAGCAGTCACACTGAAACATTCCATCCCATGCACTTCCCAAAGGTTAATGGGCCCGTAGCAGCAGTAGTTGACCAGGACCATCTATTGTTCAACTGGCATAGGTTGCAGCACGAAATAAAAACTGCACCAAATTACACTGACATGTTTGGCTGCCATCTGCAGAGATTTCCATGAGGTCACAGGTGAAATAACATCTCAGGTACATGTTCTTATGGAGGGCAGGACAGAGAAGTGGTGAACCACTTCAGGTAATCTACCAATATAAACCAATCATCAGTGTTTCTTTGGAAGCTCAGTGGTACTCTGGTGGCAGAGTGGGAGCTGTTAGAACTTCATTCCTAAGGCAATGGTTTTATTGTGAAGCTGTGTTGAAAGACCAAGAGTAAAAATATGGAAAATATTCGCAGCAAGGTTAATAAAGCAAACAAAAACAGAATTGGAAAGAGAGCGTGAAATGGACATAAAGTTCACCAGTAAATTTATATATAAAGTGACTGAAGAATGTCTAAAACAAGTGTCAGCCTTCTGAAATTGTACCTTTAGGATAGTGGGATTGCTAATACTAGAGCTGGGGAGAGACATCCCAGACATGCCTAATCTAAGGTCTTCCCTGAAAAAAATCCTTCTTTCTTTCCTTTTGTTACCTAGTTAGGACGGCACTTGTTTCTGTGAAGACTACAAGAGTTGGCAGATTTGTTGCACCACCCTGGTTCTGGATGCTTTTACACTCAGCAATTTTTCCCAATGGAGGCAGCCCCTTGACAGGGCCACCACCTGCTCACTTTGCAGAGTCACAGTGAAATTCTGACCTAGAAGGCTCCAAAAAGCACCAGGTGCTTCAAAGGCAGACTGCTGTACCTCAGTTTGTACCATGTTGATGCGCCGGGACCGCAAAGCTTTGACACAGTTGTAGATATCCACAACACCTTCTCTTTCTGCCATATCCAACATGATATCAATCACGATATAACAGCCTGTCCGTCCAGCACCAGCACTGACAAGAATCAGTAAATACTGTTAGGAATAGCCCCAGAAAAACATCTAAAAACTTTATAACGATTACTGAGAGCATTCTTACAAAATAATTCAACTTTTTATCACAGCCACTATCTAATTTTTATCTTCTCTCCTTCTCATCATGTCCTTTAAATCTTTTGATGTGTTCAAAACAACATTTTTCCATCACACTTGATACGCTAAGTAACAACAACAACAAAAAAATTATTCCTTTTATCACCCAAATCAATACTTAAATTAAAAAAAGTTAGTTTAACTGAAATCTGAAGATTGATTAAACTTACGCACTTCAGAATATTATAGATCTACTTTTTCTTTAATAAGACTAGGAACGATTTTTAAGTGATCTATTACAATAAGAAACTCAAGTTTATGTTTTACCAGGCAAGTTCCAAGGTTGTTCAGACAGCACATTTAACAATATCCAGAAGATTCACTTAAGATTTATTTTGGCTTTACATAAAGCTATGGACAATTTTTGCACAGTGAATTATTATAATCTGTAAAGGCTGAGTAGCTTTATCTACAAAATGTAATTAAACATTTGACTAAAACACTTAGGTAAATCAAGCATCTGTGGAAAGCAAATTCTCTTTGTCAAAGGATGGTGCCCCAACAACATAACCTTGCAAAATCTGCACAGGAGAAACATTCTGTATTTGTTGCCACTAACCTAATTCCATCTTTCTTCATCTACTTGCTTACTTTGCTTTAAATTAATAATCTGTTCAGACATTATATGCAACACCAAGCTATCAAAGCAGATGTATCTACACTCATTCTCATATGTTGTCACAAAATTGTTGAAGGCTACCTAAAATGATAGCCCGGAGTATCATGATTTAGCTGGTGCAGCTGTTGCAGGAAAAATAAAATCTCAGACTATCCTATTTAAGAAAAGCGTACTAGAATCCTGTTATTTTCAAACATTGCTGCAGTCTGCCAAATCCTACAGCAGTGTGAGTTAGGCAATTCAAAAAGGGAAAAATGAAAACAGAGCACTTCAAGATGATAGATGCTTCAGAAGACACTGCTGTAAATAACCATACAAACAGTTGTGAAAAATACAAATCTACACCTTTGGTACACACCTGCAATGGACAACAATAGGCCCTGCACTAGGAGGGTTAGACAATTTGACTCTTCGTATAAAGGAAAGCAGTCCTGTGGCATTGTAAGGAACGCCATGATCTGGCCAGCCAGTGAAATGAAACTGTTTAACTTCACGGATTTCATTGTAGCCCCTCTGCAAAAGGCAAAAAAAAAGGTTATGAAATTCAAAGTATTTCATAGACTAGATATTATCTGGCTCAAATAATGATACACATATTGATAGCATCTACATGCAGTTTTCATCATTTCATCAATTATTTAAAGCAATGATCCGTAGGAAGCTTAGAGAAGTCACTGGGTTATTTTAATTTTGAAGTTTGCAATTTTTACTTTAGACATTAGTTATGCTAGTTTTGCTGCACTGAAGATTTTTTTAATAGACTTCGATGCATTTCACATTGATTTTCAAACTAACTAGGGAAAGGGCCTGCTACTTTTAAAGGCAAATATGATTTAGCACAAGACCACAACTGTATCACATAAAGTATTCACAGAATTTGTCCTTTGATTGAGATTGACTCAGCAGCGGTCAGAACAGAGGGCTAAGGGATGAACAGCAGGCATGACTCATAATCTGGTACTTGAGTTTAGCTCAGAAGTGTGACTGTGGAGAAGAGGTGACTTTCAGAGGGGGACGGCAGCAGCTGACATTTCTGGGGAAATTCAAAGTCCCACAGTGAGATGCATGCTTGGGTAGCGCTGATGCAATGCATAACTCCCATGGTAAGGTAAGGCTGCCTACATTGTGGCCCAGCTAACAAGTCAGAAGGATTTGGTGTTACAGAGAAACATCAGCATAGCCTCTTTCATCCTCCATGCTACCAGGAAACAGTATTTTGCTAAGCCCTTTCAAAATGTGCTCACCCTTCCCAGCGTGAAGGTCCTGACAACATATTCCGCGAGGGGTTCCATCTCTACACAAGTCACTTTGAAGTCTCCATAAACTTCAGTGTCGTCAGGCCAGTACTTGTAACATTTGACCTAAATAAAAAATGGATATGATTTTACACCAAGGGAAGAGAAAAGCTTGAGGAAACTGTACTGCATGTACTGCATTATATCGCATTTATTTCCAAAATGACCATGCATTCATGCAGCTTGTCATGGCTAGTAGCGGTTATGTCAAGTTAAGCACTAGCTACAAGGAGTTTCCACTGCTTTACATGGCTGCATTTAGGTGCCATTCACTTCTAAATGAGCATTTGTATTTTCTTTAGTGCTGAGCTGTGGAATATATTTCCACTTATGCTAAATTGTGATGCATTTTGTACCCATAATCAAACTGCTGCAAGTAATCCCAGATACTTTATAGACTTCCCTGAGGTATTTGTTACTGCTAAACCGTAAATAATTTGCTGATTTCTAGCCACTGATATAGAAGCACATTTCCTCTACTACTCTTCTCGTTTGAGTGATGCTATGAATTAACAATGCTATACAAATCTATTCTGATGAAATATGAATTTTGGATTCAGACAATTTTCCACTACGCATGAAAGCAACACAGCATCAGTTTTCAGAAGTTGCTTTTAGAAAATACCATAACTGCAACATTGCCTGGACTCTTTCCCCTTGCCCCCTCAGGATGCAGGGCTGCCCTTCACAAGACCCTTCTACATTCTGCCCCTAGTATGTCTTGCCAGCAGTTTTTTTCTTTATGCTTGCAGCATTAAAAAAAATAAAACAAAAAACCCCAAAAACTTACTCTTCCAACTTCCACTAAATTTGTCACCATCACAACACAAGCTGACTGCTCCTGCCATATCATTCTCCAAAAGTCATAAACAGTCTCATGAACTGGACCTGTAAGAAAAAATTCCAGGTAATATTCTGCAAAAACATAACAGTCAAAGCAAATGCTAAGAATAAAATCCAGTGTGTTTCAGAGCTGATGCATGTGAGCACATTTGCTCAGAGAAGAAAACCTTGTAAAACCACATCATCATGCCCTTGTGCTGGTTTCCAGATTATATTGTTACTTCTAACCAGTGCTGGATATTCTCAATTTAACTGAATTACCACTTGAAAGAAAATAATGGCAGGTGTTTCATGTAGCAAAATGACAGAAGTAGCTTGAGAACTACAACGACAAAGCAATGTGTGATTGTGTGGACAGTTACACTTCCAGTTTTGTTTTACATTTGTTAAATACAATGAGTTGAGAATGAGTTTCTTCAGGTGCTCACCAAGGAGATGCCTGTACCAGAGTGAAGTATCAGGCAGGACGGTGCTGGTACAGATACTCTGCACTTACTATCTGCTTTCCTGGCAAGCATGGATGCACAAGTAGGCACTGAGCCAGACACTTCCCCCTGAAGTGTATTTAAACTAACTTAAGTACTTTTCTGTGAGGCAAATGAGAAGCACATGTTTAAGTTTTGCCTCCTGCTCTGCTGCAGAGACATGTTCAATTGAGTGACAGAGGCATTTACCCTGTTGCAATAATCTCCAAAACAGCTCCTTTACCTCCATCCAGCAGTGCTATAAATATTACTGTATATAACAGACATAGAATCACAGAATTATCTGGAAAAGACCCTTGACATTATCAAGTCCAACTATAAACCTGACATTGCCAAGCACACCACTAACCTCAAGTGCCACATTTGAAGACTCAAACACATTCTTTCATATGCTAGATCAAAGGCTGCACACAAAAGCAGCAATAAATTTTTCTCTCCTTTACACACTATAATGTGCAATGATTTGCACAGTAAAACAGAAGTAAAATACAAATGTAGACTTAATGCCATGTAGAGACCTATTTAGGCAGCACTTACCCAAAAATAAAAAACAAATGTGGTCACAACTCTAAGCATCCTGCTTTAAAATAAGTCTTGACTTTGACTTTTCTGTGTGCACTTACAGTCAACTGAGGGACAAATAATAGGATATTTCCAGACAGCTATCTGATTATGCTGACAGACCAAATAATGGCACACCTAAATCTGATTATTTTTACTTTAAATCATAGCCTCTGATATTTCAAGTGCAATCTTAGACTAATCTATTTGGTTTTCCTTATTGTGAGGAGTTCTATCAGAAATACAAACAAAAAAATAGGAATTCTTTTTTTTTCTCTAGCACCTCTTTTTATTAGTAGGGTGTTATATGATAAAGATTTGCCTCAGTCCTTTGTACAAAGAGTCTTTGTCCTCTGGCATTACTTTACCCAGATTTTCTGAAAGAGTTTAATTTATCATTACTATCTTCACTGCATCCTGGACTAAGTTGTAGACAGCAAAATAAAACATTGTAATACGGAAAGAAAAATGCCTCAAGGCAGGTTGAAACTGTTCTCTTCTCTGTCCATGTCTCTTTTCTCTATTCATCTTCATAATTGGAAATCATGGTAGTAGGTTCTGACTTTATCAGCTGAATTTATCACTGACAGATTTGCTCAATAGCTAATTAACATGATTCATTAGTGCAATTTTTGAATTTATTCACATTCCACCTGAACATACTATGTTAATTTACCATAAGACAAGATGACAACTCACAATACTGGGTATGCTTTACTTTCTCCTACTCCTATTTTACCAAAACTGTGGAACTCTACAGAGAACAATTGCTTGATTTGATTAAAGCTGGCAGATCCTTACCTTGGGTTGCAATGTAGTGACTTGGTCTCTGATATCCCTAAAATAGCAATATAAGTTGGTTTGAGTACCATATTAGTAACAGAGAGTGGAAAATAAAAGCATAAGGATACTACAGAATCCTTATATCTAGACAACATTTTCAGAACAAACCAATATTTAAGAGCAGCATGAAGCTCAAAACCTAAAAAACCAGTTATTATTGAAAAGGTTTGAATGACAACAGATAAAATGAAAATAAGAACATCTGACTTGAACAGACATTGTAGTGTACCAGGAAGGAGTACTCTAGATTGGTCCCTTGCACCTAAAAATGTGTCCTCTATTGACATTATTTCTCTAGCTGTATATATTTGGGCTTTTATGTAAAATTTAATAAAAATTCTCTGCTACCATATTATCTCACAGCTGATCTGTGTTCCCAATATGAAAAAACACACACCTTTTGTCTTCTCATAAACAGAATCACTGTAAGGCACCAAGAGGTATGTGCCTCAGTCCTAACTAATGGGGACAAACACATTGGTGTGTGCACAGAATCAAGGTCCTACTGCAGTGAAATGTGCTTGACTGCGCAAAGTGTGCATCAATTACAGTGGGCATGATACACACAAGTATATACACAGTCTTACACACACACACACAGATATATATAGGTAAATAGATAATCCTACACAACTAAGCCTTTCCAGATAGCTGGATCTATGCCAATGCTAGCAGCACTAATTGTCCACATACAAACTACAAGACAAAGAGCTATAATGTTATATTGCTATTGAGGAAATAATTCAGAGTATATTTTGATCAGTGCCAGCAATTTAGCTACAAAGAGGAAAGAAAGTTTAGTGTTGCTGGTGAGAAGACAATACTGAATTTCACAATGTGGAAATGTCCATAATGCCAGTTTTTCTCCCAGTTAAGTTTTATTAGGCCACTTGCTGGAAGTATTGCATTACAGGGGAGTACAAGCCCTTGGATTCCTAGTATTCACAAGATGCTACTAAAGTGAAGGATTTCAGTGTAGCCAAGGAGTTTATATTCTTTTCCTCAGACTGCTTCATTATCCTGTCTAGAGTGAAAGCACCTTCCTCTGGGGCTTCTAAAAAAACATTTGACTATCTTATTCTTGGCTTTACAGGAGACCAAAATTGCATCAAATGATGAAAGAATTTCTCCTGAAGTCCTTAATATCAAGTCACAGTTTAAAATTACGGAAGTAGAGCCTGTGCTAGACAGGTTTACACTCAGTAATGTTTTTGAGAAGAAGATAAAAGTGTCACTTAAAAATTGTAAAATGCCAGTTTTAACTTGCAGCTTTCTTGCCTGCTTCTAATAAGATTCAATTCACTCCTAAATAAGAAAATCAATATCCTCAGGGAATTATTAAAAATCTGTAAGAGTTTTCTCGTTTAAGGCCCCAGGCAAAATATCACAGGCTTATTATTTCACAGATATTGCCATGTTAAAATACCCAAATAAAAAAGACAGAAATATATCCGGAGCTAAATCTTTATATCCTGGAAAGTCAAAAGGGTCTCAAATAACTTATCAACTAAAAGTGGTCAGGAAAAACTACTAAGTTGCAATTATAAAGAAAAACAATCAAAGCCATGTATTTCAAAAACACTTGTCATAGCTATTTCACTACCTTTCAAATGGCTTTGGAATGAATTTGAATACAACAAGTTGTTTATTCCTTAGGTGTTGATTAGAGAAAAGTCATATTGTGTTAGTCAAATTGCCTGGTAAAATTTGGAACAGATTTTAAAATTTATAAACTAATTTGTATTCTGATTAAAGTATGGAATTTCAAACTTTAGAGATTTTTTGCAGAAGTGAGGAAATTTCAGTGTTAGAACATATATATATGTGTGTGTGTGTGTGTGTTTTTGTGTATATACTTTGTAATACCTAAATTAGCACCTTAAAGCAAATGCCAGCTAAATATTGCTTGTCTAAAACATTGTCAAAAACAAACAAACCTCCCCCCAACCTACATATGTCATTATCCCTCCTTTTTTTTACTAAACACATATTATGACTACTCCACAGGTATATTTTAAAACAACTACAGCACAGCATACTATCTAGCTTCTTACATATACATGGGAAGGGGAAAAGAAAATCTAGTGGCCAAAATGACCACGAAAAAATGGGAACAGCAAATTCTTTTTAACAGACAGGCTCGCCTGAGTTACCTAACATCCAATAATATTCAGGGCTAAGCTAAAAGGCTAAATTATCTTGTCAAAACAGGTACAAAAAATATTCACACAGAAAAGAAATTTTTTAAAGGAACAGATGAGATAAATTAGATGAGGCATGCATAGTTATCAACTGATAAAAATAGAAGAAGAAAGTAATTAATAACAATATCTATATTAAATATTTACAATAGGATGCTGTTATTCACATATAGTGGTACTTACATCCCTGTACAGCCAAATCTACAGCCCAAACCAAAGTCAGATGTGAAAGAAAGCACAACAATGTCAGTGAGTACTAGGACGTAGAACAAGGAAAGTGTACATTTGTTCTTAATAAAAGAAAGCTTTCAATAATTTTGTAGCATAACATGCAATAATTTCACATAGAGAAGCTGGCAAATTGAGAGGGAGAAAGCTGAGCATTCCACTCACATCTATGTAGTTGGCATTAATGTAATCTGAAGACGGATCATCTTCAACAGGTTGCAAAATCACCCTGGAGTGGTCATCTGTAAAAACCAAGTGGTTACGGAGCCTTTTTGAAGTGTGATTTTTAAGAAAGATATTAATGGTAAGTCATCTAGAAAACCAAAATCAGCTGGCATAAGCGCCTCACAATTTACAATCCTTAAATACAAATTGTTTACACAGAAATTCAAAGAACCATTTTGTCTGAGGTCTGCAATTACTTCAAAAAACCTTCACTACATTTCATTAAGTGCACCTGAAAGGTATTGGCACTGTCACAAGTGGTTAAAAAGACACAAAGAAACCAGGTTACTTGCTCAAAGTCCCTTTCAACATCAGCTCCACTGTTGGTAATCTAGAAAACCAAAAATGCTGATTACTGTTTCCTCACTTCCACCCCAAGCCTGCTCAAGTTCATATTGAGACATTAATGAAATCAAGACAAAGGAGTTAGCAATGCACTTGGGAATCGATGAAGAGGTAACTCTACCCATTCAGGGACTTCTCGGGCACGGTGATTCCTGCGTGTTCCATTGCATGGGTAAAACAATACAAATTGCAAACAAGCAGAATCGACATCCAAATGAGTGCCAGTGTGTTGCTGATATATGCTTACCACAGCTTGCACAACAGAGATGCAAATGCGAAATTCAGCCTGAGTTATAAAAGGAAGAAAGTTGAACTGTGAAGAGCAACAACAACAAAAAAGAAAAAGCTGAGAAAGGCACTGTTCTGCTTCTCTGCTGCAGGTATTAAGCAGCTGTGCCACCGGAGACTTGCAAAGGAAGAGAGAGCACGGCCCGAGTAACACACGAGTAGAGCTATCGCTCAAACCGAGGTCACCGATACTCACATGCTATAATGTTTCCATAGCGGTTCTTTGTTCTGTTTTGATCCTTCTTAGCGACATCCCAAGAAGCTGACTGCCCCTCAAAGAAACTCTATAAATAAAAATGTTCCGAAAGAAAACATTCTGACCATTAATTTTTTCTCCAAAAATAACAGTTTAAAAGAACTGCCCCACCATAAAGTAAGTTCAGCTTTGCTCGCCTGCCCTGCTCACCCAGGCAGTGCCATGGTACAGAAATATCTAGAGAAGAAGGGAGCCTCTGTCCCTCTGACTGCTACCGGTAAACAGGCAACTCACTGAGGAACTCCACAGGGATTTCAAATTCTGTAATTGCTGGAAGGCTAAACTTGCTTATACATCCTTGCTATGGAGGAATGACAGTAAACTGAGAAATCACAGAGAGACTGATCACTCTTCTTACAAGACAGTGTAATATAGAGCCTGTTTACTACAGCATTACATTGCTTTCCGCATTACTTAGTACTTTCCTTCCTACAGAGACACCAGGAACTCTCCTCTGCCAATGTTCGTTGTTCTTTTTGCCTTTCCTCATATACCTCCCTCTAGGCACTAGCAAAATTATTCTACATTTTTGAACTCTTAAGACTTTGATCTCTCAGTATTGAAAGAAGCAGTTTTTATTTCTCCATGGCTTTCTCTTCATTGTCCGTAGATATTTTACTGCTGTTGTAGGTCTATGCTATTCCTTCCTTCCAGATGATCTCTTATCCTGGGTAAGTTAACTCCAGAAAATACACAGTGGCCATGGAATCAGAACTTTAATGCACAGTGAGAAGCCCAAAGCAGGAAATAGATGTCATGTATAGAGATAGAAGAAGTAGCAAGCAGGAGAACACCTGATACGGCATCAGGGACCACCCTCCCCCCAGTAGTGGCTGACACTCGGTCTTAGCCTTGAAGTTAGGCAGAGCATAACAAAGCATGTTTAAGTAAAAGAGAGGAAAAGAGCATAGTATTCTTTTAAAAACCACACATTTATTTATTCCAGTTCTTATGTTTACAGTAGAGACAGCTGCAGAAAGGAGAGAAGGTTGAAAACTGTGTCAGAAGAGATTGGTTACTCAGAGAAAACTCATTGTAAACCTAGCTGTACTGTGAGCAACCTTGGCAGTCCCATTCCCATCTTTACTGTGCGTCCTGCCTAATATTCTAATCCCAAAGAATCACAACAGATTCAGAGATCAGAAGCGAAATGAATCTGTACTCATCTTCTACCTCCAGGGCTGGGAATTTCTTTCTTCCATTTTAACGTTAAAGTTGTAAGTAGACATGCTCAGGCAAGTTTAATTAGAACTTCAAGACACTACTACTCTTATTATCTCTTTACTGCTTCTCAACTGGAGCTAAGTCCCAGTATTGCCCTACTGAGATGCTAAAATAAATCACAAGAGTGCTTCCAGTCAATGTTTCTTGGAGAACCAGGCAGGTTAAATTCTTTTCTTTAACCTAAACCAGGAGATCTTCACTAAAAATAGCTCACATAACTAATTACAGCATTTCCACTAAAGAGCAGTAACAAAAGAGTGGCAACTTCTTACAATATGTCAAAAAGATTCTTTTTATACCCTAGGGAACACACAGGGTTTTTCTACCGGGCAGCTGTAGAAGCCCAAACCATTTGACTCCATTTACTATTTCACTTTTGGGTTACATATATAAGAATCTTTTGCCTGTTAATCTGTTTTTCTCTTAAACCCATGACATTTAGTTCCATCCTTCTGCAATACAATGCAAACAAAAGGCTGCTCATTTCAAAGGGATTTTTCCTAGCAAAGCCCCACCACTGGAGATCTCACCTCATACTCCTCTTTAAATCCATAGCTGTCAGAGGTCTTCATCAGGTTAATATGCTGCAGGAGATCAGCCACCCTGATGGCAGGGTGCAGCTGCCCAGTCTGGTATGGGGATTCTGTGCCTTCACAGAGATAACGAGGGACATCCAGGAGTCGGCTGGACTCTGCTGTCGCACTGTGATTTTCATCTGTATTCGCAAGAAATCAGTGCATTATGTACCCACAGGGCAGTAAAACCTGCTGCTATACCTATCAACATCTATTTTGAACCTCTTCCTTCAAAAACATCTCTAATTTCTGAGAAAGCAAAGCACTTACTCTCCAGCACATAAATACTGTGAAGTACATAAAAGAATTGAACAGCAAACACATACAAAACTTTGCAGTCCTTCATCCAGTAATAAAGATGTCTGAGGGGCATTTTATTTGACACTACAAAACTTTATGACATAAATGTACTTGGAAATTCCAGACTCTATCAACCAAAGTAAGTTTTTAAGGGCTAATACATATCAATAGCAATATTACACCTTAAACAATAAATTAGAATAATTCCATAGTGGTATCAGCACATAATTTGTCTAAAGCCAACAAAGTGAATTGAGAACACAGTAAAAAAGAGAAGCAATTACACCACCACTTCAGAACACCACCTCCACTTAGGAAGATGAATCAGCACTACAAAGTGGTCATTTTAATTCAGGTCTTTTAGTAGAAAAATGAAACTTGAGTCTAGTGTGCTGTTTCAGTCACAACTTTTTGCCCTGTATAAGCAAAGAAGTTTCTTCTAATGCTCTCTGTGCTACAAGAATTCTCATATAAAAACCAAATGTCAAAGCTGCATGAGGTGATCATATTTTGTCAATCCCTTCTGTGAAATACTAATTTTATTCAAATCAGTAATTATCAGATCAAATGGATTTACAGAGGAATAAAAATTCTAATCTAAGTAGCTACTGAAATGAGAAGTGGGTACTCAACCCCTCCTCAACATCTTTAAAATCAGTTTACCAATTTCCTTGCAAAGGATCTAGATTAGGAGGCAAAACACTCTAGAAAAAAAATGGACTCCCCAAGGTTTGGATTTTGTACAATTACACCAAAATATAAACACTATTAATGTCTTCTGAAATTAAATCTCCTGAGAAACCTGACTCTTTGAACTGTTGCCTGAGTTTCCAATTTCAGTACCTAATTTATGCCTCACTAATCTGCCTAACAAGGTGAGTGACATGCAACAGTGACTTTTTGTTGTAGTGTTACCCATACCAAGTCACACACATTTCAAATCACCTCAGGATTTGTAGTTGTCCCCATTGCTCATAGAATACTTACCAGTAATAGGCACTTCAACCCATTGAAGCAGCAAAAAACAATGAGTGAACAGAACATGAGAAATTTATTTCAGGACTATATTAGAAAATGGCTAAAAGAAAGTGACATTCAAAGTTGTTAAATCTTCACAATAGGTAACAATGAATTCTGTTAAAAAACTGTAAGTGCCACATTATTATACTATCAGTGTAATAACAGGGACTTGGGAAAAGCAAAATTGTCATACCAACTTAGTGCTAACGTACAAAGAATGGAGAGCAGCATTAATAACTCATACATGAAGAAAAAGAAAACTAGTACAGCTACAAAACAATAAGAGTTTCATATAAAAAACCCCCCCTATTTTCTATGATTTAGAACCCATAAAATACTCCTCTAAATAAGGCAGAAGAAAACTGTTTTGTCATGCTGGGCTGAGCAAAGGCTCTATTAAAATGGAGTAGGCCAATTGATGCAGTTCCAAAGGAACAAGATTATAGATACCCAGCTTTTACTACATGGGGTACCCAAAACCTTGTACATTTCTCTTCACTATTTCAGTCCACTCTATGAAAATTAGTACCTCTTCCAACTATCAATGGTTTGCTCATATGAAGAAATGATCATGTCCAGAATATCATTACCAGTAGATGAAAAAGCAGACAGGAACTATTAAGCTGTTCTTCAGTTAGTTCCTTGCCCTCGGTATTCACAGCTGTCTGTAACTGTGTCTGCCACAGCAGAAAATACCATGGCAGGATGGCACTGAGTGGGAAGGTACCATGAGTACTTCACAAGCACAGGATCAGATTTCAAAATTATCTTGATTATTTGGGAGACAATGCGAAAATCAACAAGGTGAATTGAATGGTGAATGCACAATTTCCAATAGTGTTGGAAAGGGAAGTCAAATATATCACTACAAAATGGAGTAATGGACTGGAAAATGATAACTGCGATTTTAACAGGCAACTCAATGCAATTCAGCAACATGAACACAATAAAAAGGAGAAAATACAGTTCAGTTAACAGAAACAGTAAAAGTGGGGCATGGGGGTACCTATTCCACTCAGCTCAGCATTAAGACTTCTTTCAAGAATGCTACCTGATTTGGGGCACTGCAATTTAAAATCCAACCTATGAGTTGGAAAGCTGGAAAGCATTCAGAGGAAAATAATGACAACAAATTTAGAAAACGTCACCTACAAGATGATGAGTGAAAGAACTGGGTTAAACTCAACTAAAAGATAAATAATTGAGGACACGAGTCTTTCAGTGTGAAAAAGTTGGTTTTGAAAGGACAGAAATGTGCCACTTTTCCATATTTTCTATTAATCTCTCAAAAGGAAATGGCTCAATCCACATCAATAAAAATTTAGTCTAGATTAGCCTAGTTAGGAAAAACTAGAGGTGAGCATTAATAATACTTAGTAGTAACACCCAGTTAGTAGTAATTAATACTCAGAAAATTGACCTTTGGATCCCAAATATTATTAATATGAATCAGTATTTATTCTTACTAAGGAGGACTGAGGCACTGGAACATTCCACTGCAAGAGCAAAATTCTGTTTGCTACACATTTTCAAACATAAGGAGACAATTTCCAGAAAGAATCTGTATTATATGCATAATATCCCTCCTCAAAACAGAGAAGGGATTTCATTGGCCCCAGGTCCCTTTAAGATTTGCTTCAAGGACTCTAGTTTTCAACATGTCTATATTCACATCTACTTTCTCATTTTTGTCTTTTATCCTAAAATAACTGCAGCAACTGACTGAAACTCAATACTGCACATTGTGTTTATTCAACCAAGAACTTGAGTACAAATTATACTTTTATCTCTTTATTTAAAAAAAAGAAAAGCATCTCTAAAACCTGCATTTAGTGACATATTCAGCCTGTCCATTTCTGTGTGTTCTTTTTAAAGTAAGTTAAAAGCTGAAAAAATTTACTAGTTAATGCCAGTTGAATTATATCATTAATATAGGCATACAGAAGTACGTGTTCAGGACATGCAAAGTTGTTGTTTCCTCTTAGATATTCTGAAAGTTTTTCTGTTTTCTGTTTTTCTTTTCATTCTTGTTACTTAGAAAATTGAACTTTGGGAGCCAAAAAATGTTAATGTGGACCTGAATTTTTTTTTTAAAGATCTCTTAATAGAGCTCTACTTTCATATGTCAGTTTATTGGAATTCAGTTTCAAAGCTCTGGGGAGAAAAATTTTAGTACTTTCCATTTACATATTTCCTCATTTACTCTTCAGTTAGCAGTGACTAGGAATAACTTCCTAATGAGGACATAAAATAATTTTTGTTCTAAAATTGTTGTCAGTCTAATTCTGAATTGATGAACTGAGTGTACAATTATTTTCTGGTAACAGCATAGTTTTACATAAAACAAGCTGTTTCAATGTTCAACCATGCAAGGAGACAGAAATCATGCAGGGATGGATAATGAAGGACTAGGGTCCTCACCTAACACAGCTGTCGGCACAAGTGGATCATTGGGCACTGTAGGAAAACAAAGCCCATGAAGAAACACATTACCCTTAATTTGTGTATTTTTAAGAAAAAAACCAATATACTTCAGAGTATGACCAAGTGATAACTAAACTCCATTAATTTTGTTACAAGAGAAAACCAACATGAATAGTTCCAGAAAGCATCCTGAATAAAAGAGGTATGAAAGGCAGTGATTTCAGACTTTAGAAATGTAATGATAAGAGCCAAGAGATCCTTACTGAAATGAAATAAAGAAGACATTACACGCAATTTAGTTTTTGAAAGGGTTCCTCCTTCACTATTGTTTTTTTTCAGTTCGCAATAAAGATTCACTTTTATAGAACTCACTTCTTTCCTTTTAAAACCATCCTCTCATGTAATACTTGAATAGCTAATCTCAAAATAAAATGGTATTTCTATAAAGTTTTCAAGGTAATTAAAAAAATTACATTTTTACTGTTAATAGCTTTTTTAATGCTCAGTACCAAAGAGATTGCTCATAATGAGTATAGGAAAATCACAGATACACAGATGCAGATGTCTGAATAAAATTCAGAGAACTTTATCTTTTATTATTACAACTAGAACCATGCAGAGATAAATGCACTGTTTTGGACAAAAATGGCAGAATCCAGGATTTGTTTTGTTCCAGTGTGGAACAAAGAACTGTAACGTCAAAGCATTTGTAGCAGAATTAAGCTCCAGTTCTCAAACAATTTGCCTGAAAGTTTGTCACTTAGCAGGAAACCCTGAAATCCTGGAAGACTTTTCTCAGCACAGACAATGGTCAGAAGAAACAAATCCTCCAATACACACAAAAAAAATCACATTCCTAGGATGCTAGAAACTGGTGATGTCCAATTTCTTTGCCAACCAACCAGGACAGCTGTGGTGACAGGAGCTCATGGGCTCTTGGCATCACATCAATCCATCTGAAGGGCTGCCTGAGTGTCTGGCAGCCCCAGCTCACTAACAGCCATGTAAATTCCTGATAAATTCTTAGCCTGGGATCCACCATCACAGTCCATATCAAACTCTCTGTGCAATCCTGCCTCCACAAATTTCAATGCCAATAAGGCATCAAACTTTGGAGACTTTTCAAACTGTTCCAGCCAAAACTGTAGAAAAACCACCAGGCTGATAATCCCATTTATAATTGGTTATGAGACACTTAAAATGTTAGTACTTGGCAGTTTGGTAAGCTTCAACAAACCAATCAATAATCCCTCCTCCAAAACCCATTTTCCTTACAACAACCAGGAAAGAGCTTAAGAGCCTCAATGGATGTATTTTGCTCAAGCACGGTAAGCAGTATGGGAGACTAGAAGAGGCATGGAGTGTCATTCCCAAAAGGTGGCAACTCAGAAGCAGCTCAAGCTGCTCAGATCTGTTTAAAGTCAAGCCACAAGTCCATAGAGCTGTGAGAAGCTCAGGTTCCTACCAACTCCATGGCAAAATTGTATGCCTTTGTAATTTACACGCTAGTCTTGAAATATCCGGTCTGCAAGTGGACAAGGTATAGTGCAGATGTTAGGAGGAAAGAGTGCTAAACACTGGCAGCTATAACCCCTAACAGTTAGGAACTCAAACTTTTTCCAAACCAGACAGTTGGCATGTCTACAAAAAATGAATACAAATATAGAACGCATTTGTAGATATATTAACAAGCTTGTTCTTAAACTTCACAAACAGCAATGAAAATTGTCAATGTTTCCTTCTGTTGTAATGTCCTTACTGCCAAAAAAATAGAAATTTATTTGGACCTCATATTATTATTCATTACAGACATGGTGTTGTGCAGTAATATTTTACATGCTGGCATTAAATAGTCTCATGACGAAAAACTCAATTTCAAGTATTAACTGAGGTATTTTGGAAGTATGATACATTCCCTAAAACAAATATCATTGCACACTGAAAGCACATGCAAATATTTAATTAAATAATTTGCCACATTCCAATAAGGACAACGTAGAAACATCCCTACTCAACTTTTTGCTTTACCATCATTCCTGGAAAACCTGGAGCGTAAAACAATTTTTCTTAAAAAGCAGAATTGTTTTCTGTGTTTCTGTATTCACCTACACTTTGGAGTATCTATCACTGTCTACTTACATCTGGGGCTGAAGTTATGCGAGTCCATAAATGTGATTGACAGGGGATCCTCGGCATGCAGAGTGCTCTGGTCGGCGTAACTCCTGTCCATGGCATTCACCATGTGGGTCATCTCCTGACGGGTGGTTCCCATGGCATCCTTGCGCTTCTTTGCAAGTTTGCTGCCCAGCCAAAAAAAAAAAAAAAGTAAACCACCTTTGATGAATGTTGGTGTCTACTGTAATCATTCTCTATAATCCTGAGTGACTGATAAGTTTGACTTATTTCCCTGTGTGCAATTTTTTCAGCGTGTGATAAAACTGTGCACCCTGCTATGAAACAGTCATGGTCTTGTGTTTTCTGTGCACACACAAATGCTGTGATGGAAGTGCTTACTTCTGTATTCTGGCAATAATTTTTTTTTTCCTGTGGAGTAATTATACTAATATACACAAATTAGAGAATATAATTACATTTTAACTGAAATGACAAATAAGAAGCATCTGTGCATGCAGTTTTATCAACCATCTCCATTTAAATATCTATTTTGATTTTATAAATGGATAATTCATTCCCCTTGCTTGTGTTGTTGGGAAAAAGAGTCATGTAACCTTCTAAATTACTTTGTAAGTCAAAAAACCGATGAAGTAACAAAATAAGCATAATCATTCGATACATATTTATATTAAATATTTAAATTGCATTTTATGTAAAAGGTTGTATTGCCCATTCAGTACACAAGATATGAAAGGATACCACACTATGGTCCTGGTACTTTGGTTATTTGAAAAACAAAACCACCCTTATCATTCTACCCTTTCATGCAGTTTGGGAACGTCTCAATTCGACATTAACAGTCTTACACTCTGTCTTCATCACAGTTAAAGATCAACATAATCTGTACAACTAAGCCCCTCAAATTAACAGCCAGTGCCCTTAAAGTGCACGCTTCAGAAATATTGCTCAATTCTTCCCTTTTGAGAAAGAAGTGGAAGTGATTTTCACTGTCTCTAGGAGTCAGATGGAAGCAGATAATATATTTTAATTATAACTTCAAGCATGTATCTCAAGTAGCAGGAAGTACGCAGAGCAGCATGAGGTGGGCCTTGGTTCAGCAGAAAGCCGTAACATACATCAAACTGTTCTGAAATCTCCCTGTTTTCAGCTGAAGCCATGACTATAATACATTAGATAGCCAACCTGCTTAGTTGAATAAATCTGGCACCACATGGGAGAGACACAATCATCACTGAATATACTGAATCTCAAAAATGTATGTTTAAAACACAGCTCATCTTCATAAGCTTTTTCTGCATAGAATACCATCAAGTGTTACAGTAATTGTTTAGACAATGTTTGTCTTACATTTCTATTTACTAAAAGGATGGCCAACTCTAAATATTCCATGCGCATTCTAAGAACAGACAAGAATAATATTAGATACTTATTACATATTATAATATTAGATGTTAAGAAGAAATTCTTTACTATCAAGGTGATGAGACACTGACAGCAGTTGCCCAGAGAGGATGTGAAGCTCCCCTCTCTGGACGTGTTCAAGGCCAGGTGGGATGGGTCTCTGAGAAATCTGATCTGGTGGAAGGTGTCCCTGCCCACACCAGGGGTTTGGAACTAGATGATCTTTAGGGTTCCTTCCAACACAAACTGTTCTGGGATTCTGTGAAGAATATTAGTGTAAATTATCCATCCATTTACTTGTTGAATCCTGGGAAAGTTCACCAGAAAGGACCTACACTGTTCTGTAGGGCAAGAAGTACTGCACTCATAATTAAGAAAATGTTACAGGGTTGTTTCTTATGTTAACAGTCTTGGTTAATGATGAGGAACCATGGTGTAGAATATGGATGGACAAGGCCCTTCTGTGAATAGTAGATTCTTCCACCAATCAGACTCATGTCCTTATTTGGTCAGATTCCCCCCCTCTTTTGCTCCATCTACAGATGGAATAGTTGGAAAACTACTACTCAGTAACATTCTTACTACAAAAATCCCAAAGGTGGTCTCTAAACCCATCATTTTTTTAAATCAAACTGTTGTTTGATGGGGTTCTGTATCAGTTGCTACATGACAAATAAAAAATCTGCTGGATGTCCCCCATAAAATGCTTTATTTTATACATTTACTCCACACATTCATTTCAACTTAAGAGAAGCCAGTTTAAATGATACTCTGATTGAACAAATGAAGACCATAAGAACTTCCAACAGTGAAATTGCTTGAGCTTTATATCTGGTACCCCATACTATCAAAGGCTTCACAAAACTAGCATTTCTAGTTCAAAGTTGTTTTTTAAGTTTCAAAGCCTTTCAAACAGTCTCTATACACTGAAGATCACTTTTTCTAACGTCACCTCAGAAATGGAACAAAAAGACTATTACATCTCATCTCTCGAAGATATTAAGCTTTTCTTTGAGGCATCATTTTGTAACAAAACCTGCTAGCCATGCTAAATAAATCAACAGCTATTAAGGCTTTCACGTTATTACCTTATTACAGTAGCTACTTTCTAATTCTTATGCTCTGCTTCAACACCTAAAAAGGCCTATTGTGTTGTAGCACTGCAACCTGAAGCTGCTGGGAAATGGGAGGACAGCTTTACTGGTCAACAGCTCCGGGCTCCCCTGGGGTTTGACAACTTCTTTTTCTTTTTCCTTTCCCTTTCCCTTTCCTTTCCTTTCCTTTTTTTTTCCTTCTCTCACTCAGCTATAGGCACATGCAATCTATGCTTCATGATAGTTAAGCAAATCATTAGGTTAAAGAACTTGAGGCTGACAGAAAGCGCAAATGATTCTCATTATCTGCTAAAGGATTCAATTGGATGAATCTGCTCAGGTGGGTGTTACAGTGGTTTGAGGGGAAAGGTGCTCCATCATTGGGTGAAACTGTGTGGTTAATTATCTTGAGTAGAAGCAACTGCTATTTAACAAGGAAATTATAATTAGTCACAATAAATCAGAAAATGGCAGTTAGCTAAACCAGCCTTTTAAAAAAAATTTGAATTTTAAGATTTAAAGAAGTAAACTAATTACTTAAAAATGTGGAGAGCATAATTATCAGACAGCACCAGTTCATCAAAGCACTTGAGTGCATCCTCAGAACTCCTCTGAAGTCAAGCACTTTATGCATTTATTTAAAATGAAGGATGTGTGTAACTGCTTGCCCAATCACAGACAAATTTGTCAAGAGCCCTCACAAAAACTCATTTGGTCAGCAGGTATCAAAAAAGCCAGTTTTGCTTCAATGAAGCAAAACTTTTATACAAACCAATGCCATAAAATAAGATCCAACTTTAAGATGTGTATGCAAAACACCTCAAACTCAGAAGTGGCAGACCATAAACTATTTATAAAAGTTTGGCATCTGCCTACAATCTGCATAGGAAAATGGTACACAAGATCACTCCTGAACTGATACTCTAAGAACATACAGTTTGTGATTTACTGGCACAGTTCACTAACTAGGAAATGGGAAAAGATCTTTTTTTCCTTAGTGTGATGTGTTGCTGTAAATCATAATGCAAATTAAATTATGATTATAATAAACTAAAATGATAGTTATGGAAAAAACTGTAGCAAAAAGCTGAAGTCTCAATATACAGTTAGAAATACAATATCCCTTTCAAAAAAGAAACAACAGAGTAAGAATAACAGGAACAATGATACAAGCAATTTTTCAAGCCTGAGAAGGAAAGGTAACTATCAATAAAACTTTGGAAAAATTATAGAGACTGTCTTTCTTTTTTAAAAAGGGATACTGCATCTTTAAAACACATAAAATAATAAGTCACCCGTATTCTACTTACAGATAGTAGGAGTAAGAATAGTAGCTCCTCCTGGCAAGCAAATCACAGACAGTGGAAAAAGAGAAGCAATGGTGAATGAAAAGCGTGACTCTGTCACATCCAATAAAGCAGAGAAATGTGTGTTTAAAAAAAAAAGTTGAAAAAATTCATGTTTCTTTGGTTAGCATTTCAGCTTGCTCATGCACAAACTAGCCTTACTTTGCCATGCAATTAAAAACAAAACAAAACCAAAATTAAAAAAACCCTAGCGTATAAAATGATTTGTTTTTTAGAAAGATCACTTGAGAAAATTACATGCTGCAATTTCACTTATTGCCAAAAATTTTGAAAATTAAATGGATTGTGTAATTTCAACATGCAGTTCAGCATAATATAATGATTACCGCCTAGATGTCATGACAAATGAACAGCTGTGTACAAATCTTGCGCAGCAGATATGCTTTTTACTTTTCAGTCACAAAAAGTAGGGTTCCATCAATGAATACATTTAATCAGAAAACAATTTCTTGTCATTCACTTTAACATATTTATCAGTACACAGTTGTATGCATATATGTTTGTATGAGTACTATGCGTAGCTATATGAGTACACACATTTTAAAGAGAGCTGCACATTTCCAGCAGATATGTGTGTACTGGCATATCCACCACACATTTCCTGAATGCAAACATATGCTTTCTGTTTGAAAATCTTACAATTGGAAATGCTGATGTAGTCATGCTAAGCATTAAAAACATGGAAGGTAAACAAATGGAAGGAAATGAAGGACATTTGGAAATAGTCCAACAATGATTTCGAAAACAAAAATGGCATTGCTTGTTAAAGATGCAGTATCCCTTTTCTTAGCTGGTTTGATTACTCCAGTAGAAGTCTTTAAAAGCCGTTAAGAGCTTCATTCAGGAAAACTTCAAACCAATTTGTACAAAATGATCAGGCAAAGCCTAAAACATCTCAAGCTCATAAACAAAACTGCTTAGTACTCCATTTTTCAATAAAATGTAATGCTGCATTTAATCAGTGATTTGAGATACTGGTGGCTGTGCGTATGACTTAATAAACCAATAAAAATGCAGAAACCATTGTTTTATTGACTTTTCCATCTAATAAGCTGTGGTCAATTCGGGTACCAAAAGGGATACTACATAATGGATCACTGAATAGGTACACTACAGAGGATGATTCAGACGGATCGGTTTTCAGTCCCGCCACAACTAAGTGAAGTGTGTTTTTGTATGTGTGAATGTGTCAGAGTTTTTACAGCTGTTTCTGCCTTCATTATATAAATTGCCCTGATTCACTAGATAGACTGATTTAACTCAGGAACACAGTTTTTCTACGTTTTTTGTAAGAGACCTTGACTAAAGCTGGTATAAAAAAGTGCCCATTTTCACTAAAGGCAGAGGGGAAGAAGAATGGCACATCTACAACATAACCAATTAAACTATCATGATGGAAAATTTCCAAACATTAAAGATTCATTAAGCCAGTTAATTTCTCACCTATTTAGAATACAAAATACTACAGGAGTTTAGAAATATTATGTGCTATAGAATGATGATAATATCTAAAAGGATACTGCCGTCACAGGTTCTGAGGAGGGAAAGGGGGAAAAAGGGAAATTTAAAAATATCACTTCACAGATATAATTAACTCACTTTGGTCAAACAGTTCAACAGCAAAAATTTGAGCCTAAAAGGACTCAGAATGGAAGAGGCAAAAACGATAGGAAAAATGTACACATGGATTTGTTTGTTTGTTATTTGTAAAACTAGTCAATCACATCTGGAAGTGACTGACACTCTGTAGTGTTAGATGGTCTCTCTCTCACACACAAACACACGTGCACGCACAAAGAATTTTCTATTAAACATAAGGGAACCACTGTAACACACACTAAGGTGATACTTCCCAGCACATACCATGCTACGAAGCTGCAATATAGAGATTTCTGCCTAAAAGCTGAAAAACAACTTCACTTTTGTGTTTCAAAAGTCATGTAAATAAAGAAAACTGTCTGACTGTATGTCTTTTTTGTACATGATGAGTTGGACCTTTTGCATATGTGTAAATTCTCAGCCACAGAGGTAAACAACAGAGAAAAGTAAAAGCACTTTTGGGAAAGATCACATATGTAGCTAACTAACACAGAACACTATAAGCATACCTAATGTTTCTAATGCAGACGTTCCTTCTCCAAGTTATATATCTCCAGAGGTAATTGTAAAAAGGCAATAAATTAAAAAAATCTAATGCAAACCAGCAATGATAACATATAGAATTATATTAATCCATGAAAATAATAGCAAGCTGCACTTTAGAGGAATATATGCAACGATCACAAAAATACTTTTTATTATAACTTCTGCAAAAGGCAAGGGAACGCAATGCACACACCATGGGAAGGCAAAGGGCTCGTTCTATCCAAGAGAAATCAGCTTGTGCCACGTGAAGGGGAACCACCAGGGAGGGGGTGCACAGAGAGAGAGGAATTAGTTTCTATACTATAACTACGGAATTATAGGGACATATTATGGACTTGTATGCCAGGTTAAAAGAGTTGCAACTACTGGGAAGGCTAGGCTTTGAAACATTGACCAAGCAACAGGGTAGAACAAGTTGCTACAGGCAGGAGGATTGGGATGCAGGGATAGCATTGAACAATGCCAGAAGATGGCGATATTGCTTACTGTCTAAGAAAGCACTGAAAAAAATTTTAATTCACTCAAATTAATACACTTTTAAACAATTTCATGCACTAAGGACTCACTAGATAATTTTACAGTGATGCACTATGACTTTTAAGAAAAAACTCCAGGTTTACAAGAGCATAAATAGAGGTATAAAATTACATTATTTTGCAAGTTGGGTAACATACAAATACAAATAACTCATTAGAGCCAAATAGAGAAAATAATATTAAGTGGTTAAAACATGAAAAGTGCAATAAGTTATTATTTTTTCTTTGCTTTAAAAAATAAAAAAGGCACCATGAATTTCAATTCCACCCACTTTAACAATCTGTACATTCTTCCATCTCCAACTTAAAATCCTTAAAAATAAATAAGTATGAGAAAATGCATAGTTATCAGAATCTTAAATATAAAGAAATTGTATCTTTAAAGACATCCTAAGAATCACAGCAAAACCAAAAGAAAACACAAGGAACTAATCCAAAAATTGACCAAAATGACCTACCAGTCCCAAAACTTTTTTTTTCCTAAAGACCTGTAAAAAACATCATCTTTAAATTGTTTGATAGTGAGAGGAATAAAAAAGATTAATCAGCACAGATAATTTTCTTACCTTTTTTTCACGATCAATATGACAACAAGGAGAAGTAGGATGAATACCAGAATTCCAGCACTTATTCCTGCTATTTTCACCACTCTATCTGTTTGTTTAGCGGGATCCGGAATCACCTCAGGTTCTTCTGTTGCTGCTGCTAAATTAATCAAAAAAAGACGTTATTTAAAGGTGTAAGCACTAGAGACAAGGAAATAATTTTTGGTGATAATTTTCAAATATGTGTGTGTCTTAATAAAGTAGTCAAAATATAGATACAGGTACCATGTGTTTAAACATCTCCACATATGTATGTAGACACATTATAAATTTAACAGAACAACAGAATGAGCATAGTCAGAAGGGACCCACAAGGGTCATCGAGTCCAGCTCTTGTCCCTGCACAGAACCATCCCCAAAAGCCACACCATGTGCCTGAGGGTTTTGTACTAACACTCGAGCTCTGTCAGGCTTGGTGCTGTGACCTCTTCCCTGGGGAGCCCATTCCAGGGTCCAGCCATGCCCTGGGAGAAGAACCTCTTACTAATACCAACCTAACCCTCCCGTGACAAAGCTTCAGGCCATTCCCTCAGATCATGTCACTGCACACCAAACAGAAGAGATCGGTGCCTGCCCCTCTGCTTCCCCTCACAAGGAAGTCGTCACTGTAATGAGGCCTCCCCTCAGCCTCCCCTTCTCCAGGCTCAACAGAGCGAGTGACCTGAGCTGCTGCTCATGCAGCTTCCCCTCAAGGCCATCACCATCTTTGTTGCCCTCCTTGCAACAGCAAGTTTATGTGTATGTATACAGCTGAATAAATATGTGTGTGTGTGTATATATATATACACACCTCCGCACAGGCAGAAGTGTTTATGTACCTGGCATTCTGAATAAGTTACTGTATTAAAAAGCAGAAGACAAAGCAGAGACAATCTATCAACTTACCACCATTATTTCATTTAATGTTGTTTTTTTCAGATATTAAATATGGAATATTTAACACTGAATAGTAATAAAAAATTTACGCACAAATAGTAAAGTACTTTTTTCCAAACCACCATGTGAACCCTAAACTGCAGTACTTCTGTCCTCCATGCAGTTTCAGTCGACCTTTGTACATGAATTCACCTTACAGCATCTGGGCTGAGATCTGCATTCTGCTGGGAATTTTGATTCTCTAAATGAGGTCATCCACAAAGCCAAGACTAAAGTCAGCAGTAGTTTTATTTCTGTTTACAGGCCCCGCAAACCACTGTTCTACAGAGAAATGAAGACAGTCCGTAACACAGCTGAGTGGGCTGAGG
The DNA here is from genome assembly GCF_017590135.1 of Pyrgilauda ruficollis. Taxonomy (NCBI): domain Eukaryota; kingdom Metazoa; phylum Chordata; class Aves; order Passeriformes; family Passeridae; genus Pyrgilauda; species Pyrgilauda ruficollis. Next base: position 4,280,491 of record NW_024523648.1, read on the forward strand.
CTATAGGTTGCAGTAGAGAGAAAAATAGAATATACATGAAAGTGCACAGTCTGCACCTCTTTGCATAACAGCCTGGTGTAAAAAGGATCAGGAACAGGAGCTTTTCCAGCCTGGTAAAAATATAAAAAATATAAATAGGTTTCAGCAAGGGGTAAAATTGCTTGAGATGTTTACTTCTAGAACAGAAAATGATTTTCCAGTTCTCTAGTTCCTGCTTTCTAAGGCTGTGGCCTTTCCTCTGCTCACTGACATGAATGGGTACGTGTGCTTGCTCTCCCTCTGGCCCTTCTTCTCTCACACTCCACTCAGCATGCAGCAGATGCCACTTAACCTCTCCCCTCACAGCATCTACACGTGGAACAAGTTACAAGCTGTTGGTATTATCATACTTATGTCATTACACAGAAAGGGTCCCTTAGTCTGAAACTAGGATGCCTCTCAACAGATCACAAAAAGCAGCAGAACAAAAACCAAGGTGAAGTCATATGAGAGAAAGGCTACTGCTCTCCTGAAAATTGACTCCATTCAGAAAGCCAGTGTAGCCATTATCAGGGATAATCAGTATCTAATACTTTCTGGGTTTAACCATGTTACACAGATAATTTCTATTTGTATTCCATGTACAGGAACCCACAGTACCTTTTGAGGGAAAGATTATGCTGTTGTTTAAAATTACTCTTAGTTATTACTGTAACCTTCATCTCTGCAGTATCTGAACCACGTACTAACAACTTACCCTCAGAAAAACCTTCTGAGTTAGGAACGTGCTCTCTTCCAGACACCCACATGAGAGCTAGACAGACAGTGAGAGGTCTGGCAGTGTTTTAATCGTAAAACTTAATCATCATCATAAGAATTCATCATTATAATCATCTCTCTCACCTACAGCTTGAACTCTATCTGCTGAAAAATACTGAATGTTTCCTCCTCTATGTAAATACATGCCTGCATGCACACTTGCATACATAACCTGCGAGGAATGAATACTATATATTTTCTTTGTATTATATGTGTTGTTGAGCTGTAAAGGGATAAAAGTAGGGATCAGACAGGAGATGTGTGCATGTACAACACACACTAGCTAGAATTAATGTTGGATGTACATATGATGTTGTCTAACAGAGGAAATGAGGGGCATGACTTTTGAGGCAGAACTGGAAGATAAGCTATTCAACATTCTCAGTGCTTAAAATGAATCAACTCCCAGTCCAGTATTAGCTGGGCTGGATGTGACAAATGTGAATGAACATTTAATAAGCAGTAGAGACAAAAGGCCAATCAGTAGAGTCAAAGGACAAATCTAAGATAAATATAAATGGCTTTATACGCCAATGGGAAAAAAGAAGTCATGTTTGCTGTATGGAGTACTGAGAAACAGCAAGGACGTGGGAAGGGTAAAGAGGGAGTGTGCAGGAATGGGATATTTGCTGTGTCTGGAATTGTACAACATGAGTGCAGCTAGCCAGCTCTGACCTAGCAAAGGCAAGAACTACTCAATCTGCAAAATAACTAAGGCTGGAGCGAGAGATTTAGTTGTGTGGATGGAGATTTAAGGTCAAGTCTCTGAGAGATTTCAAAATATGTATTATAGGGATTGACCTGAAGATGCACTTCAAAACTTGAAGGCTCAAAAATACATCCAACAGTACAGGCTTTGAGCTTAGATCAGGATAGTGGTATTTTCAAAGGAGTATTAGTGATGAGAGATTGAAAGGGAAAGAAAGACCTGTTTCACACTTCCCTGGAGAAAGACAGGACCCTTACAACTTGATAGAGCAAACTGCAATGTATGTGCTTCTCAGAGCCATGTTTAAAACTGTTGCACGGCCATACACACAGCTGTTTCATTCAGAAAAGTTACTTTAGGAAAACAACTATCCAAGTGTCAGAAAATCTGAAGGGAAGGTTGCCGAGGATGTTTACATATTTGGCTAACTTAGGAACAGGTATTTTATTATATACACTCTAGGAAATAGTTGGTTTGGGTCATCAGCAACTTCAAAATGAAGCTCTCTGTCAAGTTTTTTGAGCAACAGTGGCAAGCCAGGAGGATATCTACTGCTTGACCATTTGTTCTTGTTTCCTTACATTAAGGATTTTGAAGCAAGGGACAGTAACTCATTCCATGAACTTTAAGACTACTTATGAAATAGAGCTGGTGCCCACTAGAAATGCACCACAGAGTCCTAAATTAGTTGAGGAAAATGTCATTGAATAGTCACACACTAACCAGGAGTATAATCAATGGATGTGCCCGCTCTACCCAAAATGCTAAAATCTACTAAAACGATACTTGTCTTGCCAATAGCAACAGAAAAATTGCTTTGAACTTAAACAAAGTCAGGATTATTACATGTATATTTCCAGCAACAGACAATATATGCATTCTTTAGACTAAATTCTACATTTGGGGACTATATGAAAGTAATCATAGATATAAATCACACTGTAATCTATGTGTATTGCATGTAAACATTATTTTGAGGAAGCCATTGAATGTAGCATAGAATAATTTACTGAAACTTATGAATTTCAAAGCATTTCCTATTACTTGTGTTTTAACTTTGATATCCCAAAGTGTGTTGTAATAACCATGCGTGATCTTACCCACACATAACAAGAGAGAAAAATAGAGAAACCTTGTGTCTGCATGTTAAACCTACACATGTAAGTGAATATCTCCTGGCTGCTGACTGCACAAGGACTATAGCAGCAAGTAAACTTCTGCTTACTCTGAGAACTTGCTTTCTCTACGCTCTACAAGACAACCAGGATTTAGCTCTCTGAAGTGGCTTTTCTGCAGGCTGAGCTGCTGATTTTGCCAAACAAAACAACTCAAGTAATCAAGGACTCACAAGGAACAAATCTTGCCTAACCAATTGAATGACCTTTTATAATGGAGTGACTACATCAGTAGGCAAGGGAAGAGTTACAGATGCCATCCATCTGGACTTTTGTAAGCCTTTGACATGGCCAGTGACAACATCCTAACTCAAAATCTCTAAATTGGAGAGATACAATTATTTTGATAACTGAAATTAACTACTGTATATTTCTAAAATGGGCAAAAATACTTTAAAATTATTTAATTTACAAAACCACTTGCTCTGCTAATTTTAAATGCTCATTTTTAGTAATGAAGTCCTGCAATGCTCTCTTATATCTTGAATACCAGACTCTATAAAAAGGTAACTTATTGATCTGAGAAAGAACCTTACAAGGTAACAGAATCATGATCATACAAAAATGGACTCTCTATTGATTACTAATTCCTTTGGCCAGTCTTACTCTAATAGATCATGAATTAAGTGTTAATTTTTATTGTGTCTCTGCCTTGCATATCAATATATGCATTTTTGCGTTTTGATCCTGTGAATCTGAGAAGAGATAACCCAACAGTTTTCTATCCATGCAAACTCATCTTCCATAAAATTTTCAATAAGTGTTTCTGGCCTGAAACAGAGCGCTAAATACATTTTCCACCTGTAAAAAAATAGCTGCCTACACTGAAGATTTATGAGCTAGATTGGGAGGTGTACGCTGGATTTTAGCAATTTATCTACTTGCCTTTTTTCTGAACTAATGAACAGCAACAGCAATCATATCCCACAGTCCCACTCACAAAGTTCATAAAATAACTCGATCCAGTGATTCTGACTCAGCACATAGCCAGTAACAGCCACCATATAAGAAGTTGTTCTCCTTATTTTCATAGATACCAGAGGAGAGTATTCAATCAGTCAACTTCCATGATTAATAGCACAAAGTTTTGTGAACAGCACTAAATCAGACTAGTACAGCTAACTCTCTCAGGGACAGTAAAATTCTAAACAGGTGAGGTAGAGTCCATCTTCTCAAAATTTCCTGATGTACTTAATTGCTCTAAATTTTTTAAACACATTTTTAATCAAACACACAAAAAAATCCAATATCCACATCTTAAATTGAGCATATGCATATTATTTACACTTAATTTTTGAAGTATACTGTGGCATAAGGAATCCAGTCACAGCACGTATTTTGTTCCTGTCTTTTGCTTCCTTCTGCGCTTCAAAATTTACACAGAGCCTTGCGAAATTGTCAGGGAATTTATGACACTCAGCACAAAATCTATTCGCCTATACCTTCCCAAGAAGATGGTGTAGGAATCTAGATAATGATATTCTACTTGCTCATCCAAACACAATTATTCAAGCAGAAAATTCTGGTAGGATTTTGCAGGGTTGTTTGCATGGTACCACAAAGAGAACAGCCAGCCTTCCAAATGACAGCTTTTAAATCAGAAATTTTGAACAACATTTTTATACTTAACCTTCTCACCATACAATTTGACTCTCTTAACATTCACAGCATTTTATTCTGGGTTTCCTTTGTGTGAGTGAGGGAAGAAACTCAATTTTATGCATGATTAAAGCTGCTATTTTATTACACTGCATTTTCTTTGAATGTTAATTTCTGTTTATGGCAGATCTTTGAATTCTCACAAACTGGTGTTATTGCTGCATAGCTTGATATTCAAAATAGCTGTGCTCAAGATAATCTGTTCTGCACTTTCGTTATGTGACATTCAAAAACTTTTAATTAAATCCAGGAATGACATCTGAATGAGTTCAACAAGGTAACATCATGATAACATCAAATGAAACTGAAGGTATCTCTGGAGATGTCAGTCTATCACCTGAGAAAAGGGCTTGTTGAAAACCAGGTGAGATTTTCTGACTTTTTTTTTTAGATTGGTCTGCCCTGTGTTTTAATCATCTGCCCAGAAAGACTGTTCTGCCTGCATCAGTCTTGATTTTTACTGCTTTGCTGCAGTGACAATCATCGTGCAATTAAAGAAATTTTTATAAGTCTGAAATGTAATTAATAAATTCAAGTTCAGTGAGAGAAGATCCATAACCACTTTTAGCTGTATTAAGTTTTCAAAAAAGCCTGAGCTGATTCTATTTGCTGAAAACATTTTAATGTATATTTGCAGGGATCTGGGGACAGGATGTGGAACTTGTTCAAGCAGAGTATGTACATGGTCCATGAGGTCTTACAAATATCCTCACATGGGTCAGTTTTGTACAGCACTACTGATTTTTTTTTCTCAAGTCGAAAGCTGAAGATACATTTAGTGGGAAAGGAATCTCCACAATTCTCCCTTCCCTAAAGTTCCTAAAGAATTTCTCTCTTAGACTGCAGCTTCTGAGAGATGAAGGCATGCCAGAAATCTACTGGGGTTTGGATCCATCTAAGCTGCTGCTTCCAGGATTCTAAATTACAGATTTTTTAGGGTGGCATTATTAGAAAGAAAAATTGTACATGACTGTGAACAGAAATTGAGATTCCCTGAAGTGCTCTGAAGTGTCAGGTTCATCCCTGTCACCATAGTAACCAGGTTCATGACTGTCCCAAGGAAGAGTTTTTCACTGGCTCTTCCAGTGAAAAGGGGGATCCCCGGCACCACCAGCCTCTTCCCTGAACTTGTCCTGAAAGGAGACAGTAGCGAGGTGATGCTTAGATAAAATCTGCTGTCTTACATTTGCGTTGCAACACACTGTGCCAAATTTATCCTGAGTGTCCCCTGCTGGGGAAAAGGGAGAGGTATCACCACCACCAGATGCTGCCAGCTGAGCCTAACAGAAGGAACCTTCAAGGCCCCAAAGCTTTGTGGTATTATAAGTTAAGCCTTCAAATGGACAAAATGATATAACCCCAAAAAAACCAAAACACCAGCTTCAAGCTAACCACTCTTTAGTCAGATTTGGGATGGTGCAAGGAACTGTAGAAGCTGGGCACTGGAAGACTCACAGTTGGCTGTGCATACAAATATGGTATCAAGTAAACAGGGTACACATCCTGCTTTTAGATAATTCAGAAAAATAGCCTGAGCTTATGCTACTGGATACTTTTAAAATTATGAACACGTAGCTTATAAATATTTATATACATTTTAATTAATTAAACAGTCTAGTACAGCATATCTTGTCCTACAATAATGATAATGATACCTGAAATTCCAGTATAATATGTACATTTATGTATAAAAGACCAGTTCCTGACTCTTGTTGATAAGCCCTCTTAAAAGTTGATAAATGTTGCTTTGATAAGTCATATACAATTTAAAAAAAAACAAACACATCTCTACAACTCTCCAGGACTTTCAGATCACTTAATTGATGGTACTACTTTGGTAGGAAACTGTAAGGAAAACAGAATCATGCGAACCAAGCCTCTGCTGCTACAACGGTCTGAAATGAAAATTAATGAGGGCTCTGAAATCAGTAATGTCCATGAATTTATGACCAATTAGCAAAGAGTTTACCTTAATAGATGCAGATGTATCAAGTGAAAAAAGTGCTGAATCTCTTTGCCTCAGTAGCTGAGAAACCTTGGACATGAGCAAATGAGGAGAGCCAGAGCAGGAACAATGCTGAGGAGACAATGTTCCTGCAACACTCTGCCCTGCTGTCCATGGGTCACATTGAAAAAGAAAATTAGTGCCATCTATGTGTTCCTACTACATTTGCCACTAAGACATACTTCTGGAGCTGTGTACTTTGCAGGCACTTTACTAGCTTTAAAACTATGGCAAGGATAGAATTTGGTTATGGGGAAATATGATGTTCAGTGAATGTCATAATCCACAGGTTTTACAGCTTTTGAATTGCAGGCTGCTATCCTCTGCCAGAAACAGCTGTTTGTGCAGAGATAAACCAAGTTAGCTCTAAGGGAGCTGGCTCAGTGATGCAACTCTGCCCCGAGGACATAAAAAGCTCTGGGCCAATACAGATGGCAACACTGACAAGGCATTTTACACAGAGGTGTAAACTGAAGTTACACTGTCAGCTTCTAGTTCAGTTGGGACAGGACACAAGATAAACATGTGGGCTAAGGCTTCTGAAATGGCACCTCTCAAAGCAAACATGGTCAGAGGAACATGGCCTGTCCCCATCTCACAACATCACGGCCCAAGAGAGCAGAGACTCCTCCTGGTCACAGCCCATGATGAAGTGCAGGTGGCTGAGTTGCCGTTGGAACTTTCAACTCTAAAACATTCAGAACAATTTATGTTGTTGAGTTTTACCTGTAGATAAATTTGAGTCTATTCATTAGTCTACTTGACACCAGAAAATCCATGACACAACTTTTTTCTTCCCTCCCGTTCTGGACTGCCTTAGCTTCAAAACAAATAACAAATACCTGAAAGGAATCAGGATACCACATTTCAGGTGTTTGGTACTGTGTTTTTTCAATCTCTGAAGTCCTCTTTCAGGTCATTGTTTCAAAATTGTCAACAACAGTGCAAAGGCTGGAGATTTACCTGAAAAAATCCTAATCTGTATGTTAACCCTAATAAGGTTTTAGAATCCTATAGATCTTCTAAAATATAAACTATTGGCTATTGGACATATGAAATGCTTGTTATAAAACATCAGATCTCATAGTGTAACAGCTGCATGTTTGAAATATTGTAAAAATTCAAAGCAATACCTAACGTTTTTTTTTTTTTTAAATTGGTTAATTGTCTGTGTCTTGCCAAAAAAAATTTCAAAATAAGGCTTTCTTGAGCAGCTTGATGTGTTTCTTTAAGTAGTCAATATGGAAGCAGAGGTCTAAAAATTCAAACAAAATTTTTTCATGGCATGTATACTAACAGACCTTGAAAAGGGTATGTAAAAAAAAAGGATGTAGAAATACATAACACATATAATACTGTAAAGTATTGGACTGAAACAATGGAATATAAATCACTATTGCTTTCTGATTTTTTGGAAAGGGGTATTGGCCAAGAATGATCCTCTGATCTACCTCATCAACAAGCCATTGAAAACCTGCTTGTTGGATGGACTGCTACCATTTCTTAAGGTCACTGTGATTATTTCCCTTATAAGCACATTGGACCTGTTGTTGGACCTGTTGCAGCATTTTTTCCTGGGAACATATAAAAGTAGCCAGCCTCTTGCTAATGAGATCATTTGTTAAGTTAGTGTTTGGCTACATTACAAATCAATCAACTTTCAAGCTTTACTCTAAACAAACTCCCTTCAAAAACATATGTTTTTAAAGATAAAATCTCGATGTTATAAAATTTCAACTGTGCAAGACACTGCACTGAAAAGTTACCTGGTGTTGACAATGAGTCCTATATGGTTTGTTAGCTCAGAAATAATTCTTAAAAGAAAATTAGTTAAAAAGCAATGTTTGATAGCAAATATACGAAATGCCTCGTCTTTCCACCAGATAGCATTTAAGAAGGTTAGCAGAGAAAGTACATTATCATGATCATTATTACTTATAAGACATGGTTTATGTGGAAAAATATTACTCCCAAATGCCTGAAGTTACATTTTGCTATATTTATTGGAAAAAACATTCTATGAATAACTTCTGCTAATTTGAGCAACTATAAAATTGCAAGTGAGAATTTACTGGTAGTGTAGGAGTTGCAGAGTTAATGCAGAGCTGTATAATTACACTGAAGGAAGTAAGGACAGCTTAACTCTTCTCTACCAGAAAAGTGTAAACTCTTACCCCAAATGATAGCTCAAAATACAGAAAATGAGATGAAAAATTTTCCTATATCAAATGCAGTGCTAATAATATTGTAGATGGAATCAAAAGACAGAGGCAGTGAAGAACAGAAATAGTCCTTCCTTTATTCTTTCCAAAAAACCAAGCCCATATAAATTAAAGCTTCTGTAGTACCAAATCTAGCCTTTGGTAGCAGCCATCAGTTGTTCTTTGCCATTCTGAATGGTGAAAGGTGAGAAAATAAACAGAAACCCTCCAAGAAAGCAAGTGGTTAATTCTTCCTTTGGACATGTCTTAGATTTTCCAAACATGCATAGATTAAATTTTATACATAGCATATATATATATATATATATATATATATATATATATATGTATAGTTTATATGTATAGTTTATATATAGTCTTTAATAGCACCCATCTGTTCTTAGTATCCCAGATTATTACTGTCATGACTGCCAGCCTTCAGTATTTCTTTTCTGTAAAATATGGTACTTTTTCAAATAGAGTGAAAGCATATATAGATATATACACACACACATATATATATATACATATATATGTATGTATGTTTTCTTCTGAAAGAAGAAAAGATGGTTTCTTTCACAAGAGTTATATTCTTCCATTTAGAGAAAGTTTTCACAGCTTGTTCAGTTCTGCAATACCTTAATGGCATGGTGCAGTGTTTGTAGGAGTCCACTGGGCTGGCTGGGAAACAGCTGCACTGGAAGTGCGATAGCCATGGCAGAGAAACTTTTTTTCCCTCTTAAAACCTTCCCATCTGAAGAGCATCCACTCACAGAAAGTTACACGGGTCAAAACTCCTGAGGTTCTCTGGAACTTTTTAGCTCTAATAGGTGTCTTAAGCAGCTGGATGGCTGGGAGCATGAGGGAAAGGCAGATATCCTCTTCCAAACCAGTGGGAGGGTATCACCCAGCTGCACATCACAGCAGGCTGCAAGTACTATCTCAGCCATTACCCTAATTATGCAGTTGCTCCCAAATCTGCTTATCCAAATACATCTGAATGGTCTTATGTCAGCACTTTAAGCTCAGCCACCTGGTTTTGGACTGAAACATCCAAAGCCGTGGTGCTTATCCGTGCTAGTCTACCAGCTGCGATGTGAGGGCAACAGCCTTTAGCTGGCTAAAAGCTTTGTCATCTTCTGCTACACCAACATTTCTAACCCAAATATGTTACCTAAGCCTTAAACCCTGTGTAAGAAGTCAAGAGCCTGTCCACAGGCTTGTTTACCACTTCTGACATCTAGAAATGCAACCATAATGACTCTGCAACAACATGCAGCTAATGCAATGACAACTGTATGAAAAACACATCAATAATCACAGCTCTGGCTTGACTGTCATTGATTATTGAGTTCAGATTAGGACTTGTAATGATATTAAAAGCTTTTCATACTGTGTCATTGCCTCTCTGTCTATATATTCCTACATTATTAAAATGTCAAAGAAACTTTCAAGCATGAAGAAGAGATGGCAGTCCTGCAAACTACGGGACAAAACATGACTACAAGAAAAAAGATTTAAAGTGTATTGCCATTTTCTGAAACTTTGCGTCTACTTTTTCACATTTTTTTCTTTAATACTGAAGTTTTGTTGCCTTCAAATCTTAAACTCCAACTAACCTCCCTCATCTGAAAAAAATAAAGAGATTTTTTATTATTTCTATTACTTGAGGAAATATTCACAGAAGACTGTGATGGGGAACCAGGTGTAATAGAGAACTTCCATGACTAAAGGTAGATGAACTTTTTATATGTGCTGTTATACTGGTTCATATAAAGCAAAGGGAAAAGCAATTTTTAATTTCACAAAGCACAGACTCTGGCAGAATACAGCGAGGCTTTAGGAAAGGTAGTAATGGGCTGTACAGTATGCAAAATGAAAAGGAATCAGTTTGAAAATTACTTTGGTGCCTCCTCAGCTGCTGATGTTTTACATGGGTATAGAGTGCTTGGTTGTTTTTATCCAGAGGATGAAATTACCTGCTCTGTATTGGATATGCCTTGGGCTGCTGCTTTCTCAGATAGTTTCTCCAGGAAAATACAATTGTAGCAAATGAAAAAATCCCAACCATATACTTAACAAAAGCTTCAAATTCACATAGAAGTCAAAATAAACAAAGCCAACTATAACATGCAAATATTGTATTATGATTTATGTAATGGATTATCAGCAAGGAAGATTACTATTCTGGTATTTATGTTTTAAATCTGGTTTTAGGGTTTTCAGTCAGTTGTGATCTGATTAAAATGTGACTGATTTGGAGGAGAAAATCACCTTAAACTGATGGAGTGCCAAGAACTCTTGCAGATGAGGTGGCAGAAATATCTATACTGAGGCCCTGAGCTATGTCTAACAATGACCAAAACCAAATTTGCATCTTAAAATGAGAATGAAGATTGTATTAAACAACGGATATTAAAACAATGTGCTCTTGTGTTGAGCACACAAGCTAAGACACATCTGTATATACCTCATTTACATTGTTCCTTTGAGAAATGTGAGTAGCATTTTGAAACACACAGGCCACTCCACCCTGTGAGTTCCCATTTATAAGCAGGTATTCCTGGCCATTCATGGCAAAAATGGCCTTTCTTCTTTTCAAGGAAGGGGAAAATGGTTTTATTCATTGACTGACTTGATATGACTTTAATCAATGGTTCACTTCAGCTTCTTATTGCTTAAAACCCAAGCGATGTTATCTATCAGCTTTCTTAGAGACAGATGGACAAAACTGTCAAGCTTGGGTTGATGGATTCACCCTCATATATTCAGACAGCACCAACACAGGAGATGACTTTCAGATTGCTTGAACAGCTCTCATAAATCAGATGAATTGTCATAATTTAACCAATATGTGAAAAGAAACGTACACCTGGGAAATATATTAGCCAATGAATGGAATGGCAATATCTGATAAGACCTTCTTTTGCTTGATTCTGGTGTAATGATAAGTCGAGTAAGTACTACATGAAAACATAACGCAATCTGATATGATCACGCCTGTTATCTACCAAATACTTAAAAAGTAAAATTAAATACAAAACTGTTTGCATATTTCAAGCATTTAAGAAACAGAAAGTGGGGAACAATAACGTATTCCTGAAGCAAATATTAAACAACATGGGACTACATTAAACTTCATAAGAAAACTATAAAAGCCTTTTCTGTCACTGAAATACTTCAGCAGGACAAAATGCTGAGAAAGAAAAGTAAGAAATGTAAATGAAATCACTGATTTGTGATTGTAAAATCTCGGTTTAAATTGGACAGGAATTGTATCCCTAGCTACATGAATCTGAGAGATAGATGACAATGAAAAGAGAAGCAAATCCAAATGTGGATCTCTGAGAGTGAAAGAGGTAGCTATTTCTTTCCTTCTTTTCGAAGTCACAATCCAGACCTGCTACAGACATTACTTCACATACTCTAGAAAGTCCATTCCTTGTGCTGGTTAGCAATGGGAACTCCAGATGCAGATACACTTGCTGCCACCAAAGAAAACTACTATTCATTCTGCATAAATTGTCTGCCTTTGTGTGAGATAGGTGGAACAGGAATGTAAACAGTGCACTATCAAATCTGCTTGGAGTCATTTGCCTGCATGTGATATATACCTTGGGTCACTGCTAGTAAGCCTTCACCCTTAGCTGGAGCAAGTACATCCCTTCCTCTTTCTTACTGTGCAGACAGAAACAACCAATCAACATCACTGAAATGAGGCAAATGGTGTTACCTTCTACTTCACAGAAAATATAAACTAAGACCCTGTCATTTAACCTTCCCTTACTTTTGCCCCTCCTTCACACTGCACTGCTTTTAGTCTTGATGTTTCTTTAAAGGTTTTTAAGCCTGTATACCTTTTCCTAAGCTTAAAGCAATTATCTATAAAAGTAACCTCTACTGACCAAATGAAAGAATCCAAATCAGATTAAGTCTTAAGATAAGCAAAGTAATGACTAAATTTCAGTGTCTGTTTACTTTTCAAAAAAATTTTACTACCATTATGAACTAGTGTGAACAGGTTTTTTGAACTAAAAAAACATTCCACTTTACTTCAAATATTTTAAATATTCTTTACATTCAGTTACTCTCTTGAGACCTGGCAAATAAAACTTCTCCATATGCATTTGAGAGCAGAACTTCTGCAGAAATCAAGGGGGTTATACCAGGATGGACAAAAAAGGAGTGATTCAATCACTCTTAATGGAAACTACTAAAAGAAAAGCCTTATTTCAAGATTCTCTCTTTTGCTTCATGAAACATAGTGAACAAAGATGCCAATTTAAGGACTATCAGTTTACAGAAAAGCAATACTTACTGAAACATTTTTCATCAATTAGTTAAATGTATTTGCTCTAAACTTCCAGCAGAATCATATGGAAAAAAGTCTTATTTTCAGACATTTCGAGCAAAATGTATTTGTGCACACTAACAAAAAAAATGCCTTATTATTCATAGACATTGCAGATATTTATTAAATCAGTTTTTTCACCAGAAGATATTTTTTATATAATATCAACTTCCACTGTTTATTGAACATTTGCAAAGCCTCTTTTAAGAAACATGAAATATTATACTGAGTAACAATACACTAAATTTCATTCTCACTCAGCTTATTGACTTAACAATGTTCACTTAGTGAATGCAAATTCTAAATAAGTTTAATCACATTGAACCATCTTACACTAATCTTGACTTTTGGCAAGGACAAAAGGCACCATTAATATTCAAGAACTTTTAATTACAAATGCTGATTGGAAACCCAGTGACAGCAACTGCCGAATTCAAACACATTTTTTTTGAAAAAGGCAAATAATTCTCATCCTATAACTCCAGAAGAAATAGCTCTCCATGCTGTCACGTACTTCCCCATTAGACCCAAATATCCTCCCATAGCACTTCCACTATGCCTGTGTTGCGGCAGGTGGGTAACAACTCTAAGGAACTCCTGCTCAGAGTTTTGCAGAGACCCTTCTCACGTGCTTGGCCCATCAAATACTCTAGTAACAGAATATGTCATCTTGGATTTCATTCCTGCCTTCAACACTGGATCAGGGAAGATTACTGCTGAGTTTAGGCTGAGTTTGGTTCAGAGCTGGGTTATCCTTCCCTCTTCAAACAGGGCTCCTTGTACTTCCAGCCACAATGAAATGAACAGAAATGGTTTGAGAATAATTTCTAAGGTTAAAAGAAGTCTTTTCACCTTAGCTGATACATTAAAAATTTCAAGAGGGATGTAGGCAAAACAGTAAGAGAGTAGTAAACAGAGACTTTTCAGGGAGGCTGAACTCAAGGAATTTGGGGGAAATGCAAGTGTGAAGTAGCACACTCTGGGAATTATAATTTTTCTCCTTTTCTCATAAAGGCCCTGTTCTTAAAGTCCAGTTAGTTTCAGGTATCTGACAGGGAAAAATAAGCATTCATTCCCCTGTGCCCATGGGTATCTTTTCCCCAAATTTAGAGCTAATGAAGAATTTCATTAATATGAAACTTCAGAACACTAAATTTGAATCATCACTGTAAACCTACAAAAGGGAAGAAATTTTACAGAAAATTCCTCCTTTCTCAGTGGAAATATAATATGCTGAAAAGCATTACCATAAAGTCTAAGCATTGCTAAGGAATCTGTTTGGCTCAGGATGGAGTAAGGATAAGTCTGGCTGACATAAACCTTGCTCACTAGAGTTTTTAGGGTGCTATGCTTTCAATTCATGACTAAAACAGTGTTGATAACATTGTTTTAGCTATTGTTGAGCAGTGCTTGCACAGCTTCAAGGCTTCCTCATTTCTCACACTGCTCTAAGGGGTATCCCATGTCATGTGATGTCATGCTCAAATAAAAATTACACATTCAATTTTTCCAAAGCTTGGAGATGGTCTGGGTAGGGAACTGAGTGTGGGAGGTAGTGAGTGACTGCCTTTGTATCCTTTTTTAAATAAAAAATTAATCCTTTCTTCACTTACTAAACCATTCTTAGCTCACAGGTCTTCTTACTTTCCTTCTTCTGATTCTCTTTCCCATCCTGCTGGTGAGCAGAGAAGTTGAGTGGGTGCTTAAATGCTGGTTGGGGTCAGTTTTCTACCCTCCAGAAAGTGCGCAGAAAGGAAAAAAAAAGCCAGCAACAATGAAAATTGTTCAAACCAAATTGTTTCAATTGTTCAAACCCCAAAGCTACTTATGCTATTGTCCATTTATATTCAGGTTGGTTGTCTAAAAACAAATAAGGCATTTCTTCTTATTCCTGTTAATTCTTATTAAATTAACAAGACATATTTATAACACTCTATTCAGTTAGTTACTACACTGTAATTGGCATTGCATCTCTCCTTCTAGTTGAACCTTTAAAAGTCCTCTCAGGTATTAATTTGAGATAGAGCACTCCTATTTAACAGTTGAAAGAGTGGAAACAGAAAATAAACAAGCCTGGGGGTAACAAGGATCTCACACTTGAGCTATAAGTGTTTTCAGATAAAGGTAATGTTTGGCATAACTCTTACTTTCTACAGTGTCTCTTTTCCCCTTCCTCACTCTGCAGCTTTTACAACAAGGTAAGATAAGGTCATACCACGCTTAGCAACCTTAATCAAAAAGCAGCCTATACTAACTGGCACTTTTTCACACTTTTTTTTTTTTTTGCTATACCTCTCTTCCCACCCCCTCATCTTTTTCACACAGTATTTAAGGCAGTTAAAGATTAAATTATTTGAATGTCAGACTTGAAAGGTAAAATGCTCCAGTTTGCTACAATTTTTTTTTCTCTATAGCAAGTGAGAATGAATGAAAAGGGAATAAATGACACAGTAGTCCTTTCATACCCCCCTTCTTCTTTCAAGAGCATTCCTTTTTATTTCCTTCACTTTCAATTCAACCCATTCACAAAGGATTAGCATAACACATCTTTTTATGCTTGTAAGGGTTACAGCTGTAATCGCCTCACCTCATCCCTTTACTTAGAAATCCTGTCTCCAGAGAAGTAATTCGATTACTCACAACAATCCAACTTTTGCCTAACCAAACAGGAATTCATTATAATGCTGTCCTGCTTCATCAGTTTACTATGAGTGGATGGGAAAAAATATATCAAAATGAATAGCTGGTGTGAAAAGAAGAAAGCAATTGTCGGCTAACAAAAGGCTACCAACAAAAGGTAGGATGACAAGCAGAAATTCTAAGTCCCATGGGCAGGGTAGCCTCCAATCTACTAATGACTTGTAGCTTTTAGAAGTCTTGGGTTTTAAATAGGTATGAAAACTTTGTAAATTGATGAGAACACCTGAGTGCTTCAATCTGACTAGTCTTTAGCAGGTACTGGGCAAATGTGTGTGAAAACCTGAGACAGAGCGCTTCTACCTGCTGAAGAATCACCATCGTCCTCTGCTAGTGAAAAACATATTCATGCTAGTCCTTACAATGGCTTTTCTTCTCCTTTTCTTCTAAGACAAAAATGTACATGAAGTAATCTTGGCTGCATACTGCTTCAAAGTAAAACTTGTACTATACTTAGCAACTGACAGTGGATAAGGATAAAAGAAAAAGATAGTAATGAGGACAACTGGCATCTCCAAATGACTTCCAGTTGTCCATATGCCCACAAGCACAAATCTAAGGAAAGCTCATGCTGATTGTGGCACAGAAGGACAGCACTTGGGGCAGAAGCACAGATGCCAGGATCATGCCTTCTATTTAGAAGTAGAACATTTTATTTTATTTTGTATTATTTCTGTAGAGTGATTTAAAGTGCCCAGATATAATGAGGTAAGTTCTCAAGGGCAACATTTGTTTTGCCAAAGGTTTAGGAGCATTAGGATACAGCTGACAAATCTTTAGCTGTTAGACTGGCTTAGGTTGGTTTTCAGCTTTTGGAGCCCAAAACGATCTTCTTGAC
The DNA here is from genome assembly GCF_017590135.1 of Pyrgilauda ruficollis. Lineage (NCBI taxonomy): Eukaryota > Metazoa > Chordata > Aves > Passeriformes > Passeridae > Pyrgilauda > Pyrgilauda ruficollis. The sequence continues at coordinate 4,296,924 of NW_024523648.1, forward strand.
TTTTATTTTTACACATTCCTAAGGATTTCAACACAACATATGGGCAGCATTAAGGGCATTAAGGATTTATAAATTCACATCATCATTATAAAAGCATACGAAGTCCGAAATATACTTGGGGTTAAATGGAATACATGTATTACTCATGGTCAAATTAAATATTGATGTGTTCCCGTCTGCATTAAAAAGAACAAAACAAAGCATTGTTTTTACAGTAGCCATATGAAGAAAACATTCCAGACACGAAGAAAGCAGCTCACTGCATTTACTTTAGTCTGATTTCTTTTTAAGATGGAGTTTCTTTTTACTTAAAGTTGCTGCTCTTTTACATTCTTCTAGGCAGTTAACCTTTATTGCGATGTGTGTGTACTTTACAGTGACTGGAAATCAATAATAATTCTGATACCAAGCCCTTTTTGTCTTGAAAAACTTAAAATATCCCTAAGACAGCATATTTCTTCAATACTACTCATGGGAATTTACTAATAATTACATTGTTAGATGTGAGTGGAGAAATTGAGTACGTGAAATAAAAGCCAAACTTTAAAATGAAAAAACTCCTCAGAGCATAGGAAAGTTTGTCGGTTATTGTTATTATGCAAATTTTTGTTCAACATACACATGACTGCAATAACCACGTTCACTCTACACAGACAAAGTATCTGTATTCTTTCTCTTTTTCCATAGTTAAAAAATCAGAGAAAAGTGATTCCCCCACAAAGACCTCTTGCTCTGATCCTAAATGGACTTCCAGTTCCAAGAGAGAAAACTACAGCTGCACAGAGAGATGGGGCAAGATCCAGCATCCAGCCTTGAATCGGGAAGACACCTCAAAAAATACAGCAAATTGTTCAGGTACAAGAACACATATTTTGTTTTGTCTCCTGACACTTTTTGATTCACCATGGTTTATTTGCTGAAACTGAATTTACAATACTAATTTTTATTTGAGTATGTAATTTAAGAAATTAATTACCCTGTTTGCAGAAAAGCAGCTCTGATACACTGTTCAGAGAGCTCAGGCATGGTTTCGGCAATGCTGTATATCCCAATGGAAACTAGACATTTCTCTTCAATAGAGAACTCCCACCAAAAAAGTTAAAATACCTTACATTAAACTGGCCAGTACTAATAATAAAATGGAAGAGACAGTGGAAAGGCCTCAGCAAAAACATGAAACAATGCATTACTGCAAATGTCCTACTCCAAACCAGAAAAACAACCAAGTTAACCAAGATAAAAATATGTTGTGGGACTGTAAATATTACAAGGCAGCCATCACGCTTACAGATAGAGAACTGGATAGTGTTCATTCCGGTGATAATTTTTTTTCTCTTTGCTGTAAAACAGCTAGTTAGACACTTCATAAGGAGTCAAAAATTACAAGTTCGCAACACGAATGTGACACAAACACAAGCAGAGTACAAAAATAATTGAGAGTATCTGATCTCATAAAAAATGAATTTAAAACACAATAGCCAGTTTCAAAGCTCACAAAAGAAATGTATATTATATCAGTATTTAGCTTCCAGTTTAGGGATGTTTTATTTATGCTTCTGTCTCAAACACTTATACCACAGTATAAATTGGTTCTAACTACCTTAAGTAGCTACATCTTGAGAAGGAAGAGAAAAAGATGAAAGACTTACAGTCACTTATTCTACATGATTGTATTTCCCCTTTAGCCTAACTAATGTTAAGACAATTTGTTGCTAATCCTACATTTCTTCTTATATCATCTCCAGCTATGGCAATGACAAAATTTGGCTTGATGAAATACTTCAGCATTGGGTAGGACTCAAGAAGCTTCCATACATGGCTGAATGGAGTATGCAGTACAGCTGATATCTTTTGCTTTGACAAAAAGTTCAAGCAAGCAAGTCAAATGAGGAAGGAATTGTATTTGAAGAAATCTTGCCATTAGATAAAAAGCAGCTGTCACTTGATCTTAAGAGTTTTGAGAAATTAGTCAAGCATCTTATTAATCATAAGATGTGGGAGACATCCTCATTTGTAACAAATTTTGTAGGAATCAGGGCTCTCTTGTTGTGGCAGTATGACCCCACCTCAGCAGTGACATGGGCTACATCCTGCAGTCAGGTGTCTGACAGGTTCACGGTGTGGGCCCAGCTATGCACAATGTGCTACTGAACAAGCTCACCACCTCTACGGGCTGGCTGGTGGCAGGCAAGGCACTACACTCTCACTGTAAGCTCAGGCAGCAGCAGCACCTGCCCAGCTGTTCCTCTTCTCCTCCAAGCTATAGGCATTAGTTCATGCAAAAACCTGATAATTGGTTCAGCTCCAGTGCAACAGCACTATGTGCCTACCATTGATCACATTATGTTTTGATTTATTCAAGCACCACACGCCCCTCTGCCAGCAAAGAAAATTGTTCTACCTAAGTATGTGTTTGCATTCATCTAAATAGTTCCTTGAATGGGTTACTCAAAAAAAAAAAAAAAAAAAAAAGTGTCATATTTGTACTTCCTGAAACAATTTGGAAAAATATTTCCAGACAGTTCTGTTTTGTGGGTATAGAATTTCAACGTCTAAATTTCATCACTACTAAAGGCACATCCAGGAAGTTGTAATTTCTGTTGCTCAATACTTTACATGCATAAATTGAAAAACTCACTTTCTGAGACTGAGAAAACTTTACAGTTCTGTTTGAATTAAAGCTATATTAGTAAAGCTATTTGATTTGGCTAAGTAAGATGATATCTCATAAGTTGTGCTGAGTAAGCAATATGCTTTTAATACAAAGGCAACCAAATTATCAGCTTTCATATTTGGACAAGCATATAATGAAATTCAGTTCTCCATGAGCAGCAGCTGAATGAGCTGTGGTTCTTTAGGCTGCAGAAAAGAAGACTCAGGGGGACTCCATCACTCTCTACAACTACCTAAAAGGAAGTTGTAATGAGGTGGGGGTTGTCTCTTCTCCCAGGTAACAAGTGGCAAAATGACAGAAAATGGCCTCAATTTGTGCCGGGGGAGGTTTATATTGAGGATTGGGAAAAATTTATCCACTGAAAAGGTGGTCAGGCATTGGAACAGGGTGCCTAGGGGGAAACGGTGGAATCACCATCCCTGAAAGTGTTCAAAAAATCTGCAGATATGGCACCTGAGGACACAGTTCAGTTGGCTGACATCTTAGATATCTTTTACAACCTTAACATGACTGGTCCCTCAGTTACTAAACTGCCAATTACCTATCACAGAAGGAGGTTTTCTAAATTATGTTCAAGAGCGAAATGAGAACTTGGTAGATTTACAAATATGTAGTGACTGCTGCAAATAGTCAGTAGCCTTTCCCATCTCAGCATGCAGCATGATCTAGGCTGAAACATGTAAGCATTTGGTAGCAGCCAGGGCGCACTCCACAGTCCAGGTTACTGATCAAAAACCCTATCTAACCACAATGGTTAATGTCTGACTGCATTCATGGGGACTTTAGACATATATTACTCAAAAGAGTAACCTGAAAAATCAACCTTCTTATCTGATATGTATAGCAGAATTTTCTGTAAATGAGTGAGTAGGAAAGACAATACATACAGCAATTTTCACCTTTGATTCCATTTGAGATATAGAGGACAGAGCTTCCTTCTAGATGTTTCACTGAGCACCCAGTACCCAGGTTTCACAGTACAGTACATTAAAAGCCTTTAAACCAGGACAAAGAATAATAACCCTTTTTATCACAGGCATACAAAAGGAAGTGCTGTGAAAGATGAACACTTGGATGTAAAACTCTGTATAAATATTATGGTTCAATGATTTCAAGAAGAACGGTAGCTAACTTACAGAATTTTGAAATTTTGGAATACTATTAAATATACTATATATAGAATATAATACTATAATAACAGGCCCTTCCGGATTAAATCTTTATGAACTACCAGAAATGAGAAACACTAAAGAACTGTGAAAAAATTTGTTTACATTTGCAGAAAATAACTACAGCATGTTGAATATCCAGTCCTTATAAAATTTTTTACAAAATTCTAGGGGATGCAGCACCATCATTTCAAAAAAGAAAAGAGAGACTCAAGGCAGCAAAATCTGTGAAATAAGAAACAGATCAAAGGTTAATTTGAGATTTGCTTGGCTACAGGTTTTCTATTGTAAAGAGTTAATGAAACAAGCAAATTCACAGAATCCGGATGGTGTTAATGTATGTAAAAATTAAGATTCACATGAAAAAAATGCCTGTACTTGTGCAAATCAATGCCTTCCTTAAGTTGAGGCAATTTGAATGCCACTTACAGCAATTGTAGAATCCTTTCCCTTCTCTCTCTGTTACAGAAAAAGTAACATGCCATATCCATGCTTTTATCTGTTGTTAAAAGCATGGATATAGCAGTAAAATCTCTTTCAATGGTTCTGGCCAACAATTTGATATTTCTGTCGTTACCTAATGATCCCAAGAATAAGACGTACAACCAGGATACATATCTTTATATCAGAAGAGTATCCCAGTGAAGGGACACTGTCATCTAGTGCAATCTGAGCCCACTATAGAACCTTGGGGGTCTCCAACTGAACCCTGTGCCACTGATTACAACCCTCTGGAATCTGCCATTCAGACAGTTCTCAATCCACATCACTGTCCACTCATCCAGTCCACACTTCCTGAGTTTCCCACTGAGTATATTGTGAGACAGTGTCGAGGTAGGTAATATTTGCTGCTCTCTCCTAATATCTGTTGCTCTCCCCTTAACCATGAAGGTAATTGTTTCATTGTAGAAGATTGGTCAAACATGATTTACCTTTAGTGAATCCATGTTTACTACTCCTGATCATTCATCTTCTTGTCATTCATGTGGAGAGGTCTCCAGAATGAGATGTTCCATCACCTTTCTAGGAACTGAGGTGAAGCTGACTAGACAGTACTTCCTTGGGTCCTCCTCCGTGCCCTTTTTGAAGACTAGGATGACATTTGCTTTCTTCCAGTCCTCAGGTACCTCTCATGATCTTCATGACCTTTCAAAGACGATAATGAGTGGCCTAGCCCTTCTTGTTGTCTTTAACACCCTTGACCAGATTTAATTCCTTGGCCTTCCTTGTTTCATTTCAATTTACTCAGACAGCCTCTCTATATTCATTCCAAGTAGCCTGATCATTTTTCCATCTCCTGTGTATTTTCTGCTTATGTTTGAATAATGACAGGAGTTCTTTAGTCACCCATGCAGGTCTCTTGCTCCCTTTGGCAGATTTCTTATTCATTAGGATGCATCATTCTTGAGCCCGGAGAAATGGCAAATTCGGGAACACAGTAGCATGAGGGATGGAAAGAATGATTGTGACTCCTGCTTTCCATCAGTACATGAGGACCTGGTTTCATTGTCCCAGGAAGACTCACATTTTCATGATTCTGTGAAGTGTGCAGATGTAACCTTTTTGCTACCATATTCACTTTTACTATACACTTCCATTCTAATTTTATTTTAATGTTATGATGGCATAAGTACCCATTCTTCACCAGAGCAGGATATCTTCAGATTTAATTTCCCACACTGTGAAAATGATTACACATAATTGAGGATTTGCCTTAAACTTACCCATTAGCCACCTCATTATTCTGCCTCTGAGCTTCTCATTTCACTCTGCATTTCAACTGCCCAGTTTTGGGCAACCTGTTTTCCAACATAAGAAGCAGGTCTGGCGTAACTGGATGTCCTATAATCTTGCTTCAGTGCTGACAGTGTGACAGCAATTTAGGAAAGCATCATTCAGGGCAATATCCTGCAGTTTTATGGCAGGAAGGGCATGAGAACAGTGCATCAGAAATTGTTTGGATACTTGATGTGGAGATGAAAAAATGTCCAAGTTTTGTAGCCATACACAGAGTGACAGCAACTAATGTACAATAGATATTTACTTTTATTTGAACCCCAGATGCCTCTTCATTTCAGACATGCTGCTTTAACATCCTAAATACTTTATTGGTTTTTGCTTTTCCCTGTATGCCTTTGCTATTAACTCTGGTGTTTTGAAAAAAGTATGCTAGTGAAGTAGCATTGCTGTTCTCACAAATTTCAGTAGTGTAGCATCAGCACAGACTACTGCCTCAGGATATTTTCCACCACAGCAAGGTTAGCGAAGGACCTCTTTCCCCCCTGTACTAATGGCCTGGCCAACCTTTTGGCAGAGGGGCTGAAACAGTCAATAATATGTAGTCTGCTTACATATGTTTGAGTAACCAACACTCAGTCATCAGCAAAGAGCAAGTAACACAAGTTAGGAGATATGGGACCTCTGATTTAATGTTCAGTTAAATATTCTGGCATCTATGGGATACTGAATGTGGTTATCTTTCCTGTTAACAAAGCAGATGTTAAATGGGAGTGTCAAAGAATGCAATGTATTTTGTGACCTCTTTGACAGTAAAGGGTTCTGGAAGTACATCCTGATCAAGAACCTTCCTCACTGTGCAGCATGCAGTATATTCCCAGTCCTTTCCAAACTGCTGAATTCGCACAAAAGCCTCCAGACACTTCCTAAGTTGACAGCATTGTAAACCACACACAGGATTGTAATTCTGTTCCCTATACTTTGAATTCACCTGGCCACAAAAATTGCTTTAACACTGCCTGTAACTACTTCCTTCTGTGACAGACAGATGTGTGATAACCATGTTATTTCTAGAAAGATCATCCTGCCTACAAGATCCACTTGCAAGCCCTTCCAGCTGGCATCTTTCCAAATAGCCTGGTTAGTACACAACTTCCCACCAGAGCAAAAAGCAGCGTGAGCTCCTGAACTTCAGTGCCATCATCTCCTTATGCAGCTGACAAAGCATCAGTCTCTGTATTCGAATAATTTGGCAGCAGGTCCAATCAACCATACTGACTTGCTCTGCAACACATTGGAGTGTTTAGGAAGTGCTACTACACTTGGCAATGCTGCTCCTTGTTTCTAGATGACTTTCTGTAGAATTTCACTTAGAGTTCTGGCAGAGATGACATGCACATAGTTTAATAAGCCTTTGTAAAATTCATGAAAACAAAAGGTAGGACTTCTTTCCATTTAGTTAAAAGTGTTCAATTAGATGCAGAGAAACATGGTGACACTGATTTCAGGGTCTTAAACTGTATTCATGAAAGTAAACAAGCACATTTCTGATTTAGATGTTGCTGAATTTCTTCTGCGTTCTTTGTGCACCATTCTTTTCTGATATAATGCTCCTGTGTCCTTCCTGTCCAGGTGCAGTGTGAGCAGCCTTACTTCTCAAATATATTTTGTCTTCTATTCAGAATATCTCAGTGTTAGGCAGCTGTTAATGCAAGAATGAATAATTGTAAAGATTACTTCCTCTGTGGTAAGGTATTGCATACTGTCTGTGCTTGCCAATGAAAAGAAAGTGTCGTTCTGGCTGAAGAGTACTGTGTGTATATAAACACAATTTATAATTCCTATAGACCCTTTTCTTCTTTCTTGAAAACAGTGCTGTCCCTTCAAAGGGCTACTCTTCATTACAGCACACATGAGCCAAATTCTTGTCTCTCCGAGGCTGAACATGCACATGAGATGCCTGTGACAGGCTGACAGAGGCAGCAATCTCTGCCTGATCTGCCCCACACACTCTTCAACTTGAGGCATTGCAAGAGGCCATTTCAGCCAATGGTAGAGTTAATCATAATAGAAAATGAAAGTGTACACAGGCTGCCTGTGTGAAAAGGGGTTAATGTGACCAGTCCTATCAGGGGATGATAGTTTACCTTTTCTAAACACTTGTAATTTTACAATTACCCAAAGGTAAAAGTAGAAAAGACAAATAAGAGATGGTGAAAGAACAGTAAGAAAAGAGGAGCTGAAATATACCCCTGCACCCAGCAGTATTAGCAAAGGGTACTTTTAAATGCACATCTCGTATATGCAGAATGAAGGATTCTCAATTGCAGTTAAAAATCTAATGAACTTTGTAAAAACTCTTGATTTCTAGCTTTATGTCTCCATATTCTCTGCAATGGATGCAAAACACTCAATGCCCACATTCTGATTAATGAAATAATATTTGGAATAGGTGAAGAGATCTAATAAATCAGGCATAAAAAAATAAAAGAGCATATATGGTAATATGCTGATCCTTGTAATCTACCAACATTCTTCCTCTAATATTTAAATATAAACTAGAATACTCTACCCGAATTCTTACTTCTAAAATTCTCACTGTTTAGGAAATCTTTAAGGACACTAAGATTTTGATCTTTGTGCATACATGAAAATACTCACATTACAGATTTTGTGTCTAGAGGTGTCCCTCACTTAACTGTTTCTTTTAATAACCATCATCAAATATTCCATCAAGGGATCACACAATTTTTTATTTACAACCAAAGGTATTACTTATCAGAACTAGCAGATGTGGTTGCTTGGTGAGCTACTGCAATTTCATATACAAAAGAGAAAAATATGCCATGCTAATGTTCTGTTTTCACCTTTGGAAAGCTCAGCAAGTCAACTAAATTCTCCGCTTTGAGTGATAAAAGACATTATGCAAAAGACCACTGGAGTTTAAACATATTAAATGCTTTTCCTATGAATGAGTGAAAAAAAAATGATGTGACTTATGAAACACCTGCGTTCTTCTTTATGTTTATATTGCCACTTGGGTCTCCAGTTCCTATTGTGATGGTACAGCTCAAAGTCATTGTAGCAGCATTGATCCAAACACAAAAACAACAGTGAGAGAAAATTCCTTTCAGATACATTTAGCATCTGACATATTCTCTTCATTTGTGCATTAATTGGTAACAGACATTTTTGAGCATCCTGCAACAGGAGGTGATTTGACTTTCACAAATTTCCCTAAGAGCAGAAACATCATCAGGAGCAATTTCAAGGAAATAATTATTGTCTAGACAGATTTATGACTTCTAAAGACCTAATCCAAAGCACATTAATGTCAGTGGAAGGACTCCCATTGACATCAAAGGCCTTTGGATCAATCCCCAACTGCTGTGGGAATGAATTCAGAGCAGTAATGATGGTGGACTAAATGCACACTTGGAGTTGAAATGTTACCACCCAGACTTCTTTATTCCTCAAATCAGATTAAAAAGTAATTTTCTGCCATTTCACAATTACTTCCAGATGCGCGTCATCTCAAATGGCATTTTCTTCCATCTGTATGAATCAAACATGCATAGAGATAGAGAGGTTCTATACTGTCTGAACTAATAACACAAATGAAAACCACAAGGGAAAATAAGGTTGGAATTGATGAAGTTCTTGTTTTAAAAGCGGACTGAGAAACACTGGACTTCATTTATTTTGTCTAACTACTTTGTGATAGAGCTGCCAGGCCCACCACTTCTTTATTTACTGCCACAGTAGATGTCTTCTAATTAAATTTTCAATATTTTTCTCTAGCCCACTAATCAAAACAAAAGAATACACATGAATCAGTGTTAGCCTCAAACTTGGCAGCCTGAGAACTGTCAAAAATGTCAGCTTCATGTACTCTGCTTAATAACAACTCTGCTGTCCCTTCTGTCCTCTTAAATGTATATTTATATGCTAAATAATTTGAAGCATCACTCCTCTCTGACCATGTTAGTCCAGTTTCACTCCCTTAGCAGTTGGTAACATTTTAGACCGTAAAATGCAATGCTGATCTCTTGTGTGAGTGGAAACCCATTTAAAGTTTCACACAGTCAAACTCATCTCCAGGATATGACAGATCAGTCACCAACATCATCTATTACTCTGAAGTGCACACACCTTCTATTTCCTTCAGTTTATCAATACTTTGGTTAGGCAGGTTTGGTTATCATGCATTCATTCTCTTATGTGCATGCTATGAATTACTCAATGGTCTCAATGGTGGAGTCACCATCCCTGGAAACATTCCAAAAACGTGGGTATGGCCCCTGTGGATACGGTTTGGTGGCGAATATGGTGGCTAGGCTGATGGCTGGACTTGGTGATCTTAGGGGTCTTTTCCAGCCTTAACAGTTCTATGATTCCACAGTCGAAATCTGCCTTACTAAGCTAGTATTAGGAAGTTCAAGTCTTTCTTTGGGAAATTAAATATAACAGATATTTTTTAATCAAATAACACATATTTCCTAACTCCGTCTTTCTATTCCTACCGAATATCTCACCTGTTATCTCAGCCTCTGCACTCTTCTCTGCTCTTCAGAAAACAAGATTTTTTTTTTTTATATCTTTCTTCACTTAGTACGTGTGGGAAACCAGATTATTAGTGACTGGGTAATCCTACTATCTAGATTTAAAAATTAACAAGGTATAGAACAATTCAATGTTATTAAGAAAAAAAAATACACTGATCATTGGCTACTAAGAGTTTCAGGATGAGAAGGGGATTCAGCTTAACAGAAGTAGGCAGTATTTGTTAAAAATGTCCAAGGAATTAAAATTGTTCAGTTAATATATTTTCTGGGCTACATCTGTAACTGGAAGTGGTGCTTTGGATATGTTGTACTCACCACCTGTGGTACAAGGAGTTATTTTTAACATTGTTTCAACTTGATTTCCTCAAGAATCAAAGCTTATGTGAACGGACTGTGTACATGTCTGTAACTTTTCATACTCCCTCATAACATCTAATAACTCAGCCTGGCCAATTCACTCCACTGTGCAGAAGGGCAACAGTTAATCATTAAGCTCCCACAAGTGCCATGGAAGTAGGTGCCTAGAAAAAGGGGCAGTCCTGCTGTTAGTCTAATTAAGGGCCGTCAAAGAATCACTGGCATTCATCCTTCAGCGGCAAGTACACAGGAACTTCTCAGGAAGCTGCTTTTTAAACAGGTGCTGCTCCAGTATTTTCTACCATGAAAAATTAACTCAGTGTATTTCAACACACCAGGCACTAGTATGTCTCTCTGTTTACTCAAAAGCATTTTTTCAAGGCACACCAAAAAGGAGCAGCAACATACTTTAGTCATGATTTGGCACCAACTTTTAGATGACCTGACACTTCAGTGCATTTGTTATCAGGAGCACATGACAGCACTGCACCTGGAACATACAGACCAAAAAACTACAAATGCTTCAATTTAAATTTGTTGGCTTTCATTAGTTTAACACCAATAAACAAACTATTCCATTAATTCCCAAAGGCAAAAGGCAGCCTTGGAAATCATATGGGTGAAACCCATAATGCATTAAAATACATGTAAAGCATGCTGCTAGGGAATTGTCCAAAAAAATTTAGTCAGGGATTAATTTCTCCAGCACATTGCTGTCATATTTTTTCCATCTTTATGTCTTATTGGTACAAAACTTCACAGTAGGTAAATCAGATCCTTGAACAAGATAGAAATAAGAAAGTAACTTTGCTGGTAATACTGAACTTCACTACCAAGGAGATTTTGTCTTAATGTGCACCTTTTATGTTGTTCCTCCCTACTTCCTTCCACCACAGCTTTTTGAAATTTTTAATGACTTTTCAACACATTCAAGGCAAAATTGAATTTGGCCACCTCTAGGCTGCTTGAAGTCACAGGAGATGACACAGAACTACACACTGCATTTATAATGGAATACATAGTTTAGACAATTTCCCAGATTTTAAACAGGTATGTTCGCTTTACTGGACTGCATTAGGTAAGGCGAGACACTCCCTTTTTCCCTATGAAAATATCACAAATGTAACCAGACATCTCCTACACCAACAATTCAATGTGATCTTACACACTACAGCAACTCAAACAAACAAATCAACAAACAAATCAGGGTAACCAGATGAGCATATACATAGACCAGTACTTAAAAGTATACTTAAGTATACTTTTCTTTGAATACAACATACCATGGTATTACTATTATGATGAAAACATGGGGGAAAAAATCAGTATGAACTTTGAAAAAATACTTTAGAATACCAGTATAATTCATTTGAGAAATGTGAATGTACATAATGTGTACACAATGGACACAATATGACTCTGAAATGATGATTCCTTATTAAATACATTCCTGCAGAGGAAGAGAAAGCATTTGTTCCTAATGTTGCCTCCCCCCCTCACGGCCAGCAATTAAAATAAGTCAGAGAAAACTCTTTGGTTTTTAGGTCCACTTTCAAGGAATTTAGCACTGATATATCAGGCAACTCAGTTACTTCAGGAAAACGCCTTCAATCAGAGTGTCAACGGCAATATATAAGGCACAAAGGTAAGAAACCTCATACTTATTTTGCCTTTCTTTCAGACTACAGCCATCAGGGGGAATGTGGCTGTTGCAGCAGAGGAAGGAAGGTGTACAAGCAACCACCAAGAGGTCTCTTGCTACCACGAACATTGCTTTGAGAGTGGGGTAATGCATGTGGTTAAGCAAAAAATAATTTCCTCATATGACAGGTGAATTCCCTTCCTGTTTTATTATTACTATCCAGAAAATTTATGATGAGAGAGACCATTGTTTTCCTCTTCCACAGTCCTGCAATACTTTAAGTTATTTCTGAGCCTTTCAAAACTTTCCCTAGACCCAAATACTACATGCTTGTGGTACATAAATATTTGCTTATGCAAATATATTTTAATTCAAACATTTAATATTGCCAGGTAAACATAAGAAACATAATGCTGATATACTTTTTACAACAGACTTAGCTCATGGTTTTAATTTCCAGTTTATATTAGCTTACCTCGATGAAAATGCTAACACATCTTAAGAAGTACATTTTTTTTCCGATTTCTCAAGAAACACTTGATTGCTACTATCTCATTAGAGACATCACCTTTTCATTTCAACAAGATTTAAATTGAGGGAAGTTATTGAAAAAAATGGGGCTGATGTGCCTCTGCAGTACTTTAATACCTGATTCCTCGTATCTAAAGTTGTTTTCATGCTGAATATCAATATGCAATTAGAAAGAGACAACGTAAGTGCTGGGCCTCTGCAGAAGACTCTTTGGGCATTTGTAAGCTCCTTGCTTGTTTAGCTGCCAGAGTCTATCAAACAACTCTCATGTCGGCACAATCAAGCCACCAAAACAAATGGCTATAAATACAGCCAAAGCAAGAGATAACAATAAACAGAACAACTAAGTCCTCTTTTGAAGATGAAACAACGTTTTTGAGTGAGCAGTATGTGATTAACCTGCTGTATATGGGGTCAACATGATTTATTCTCCCAGCTATGCAGTCAGCCTTAGTCCTGCAACTCACTGTCAGAGAGAAGCTTTGCTCAAATCAACCCTCCCCGACGTCTCGCTAACACTGGAGCTCCTACTTAGGAAAATTAACTGTCATGTCCTTCATTCAAATCATTTCCACCCCTGCTTGAAAATAATTGTTAGTCTAACAGACAGTTTGCCCATGTGCACTTTCTTCTCTCCTGTCCATCTATCTGCTGCCTGCAATGCTACAGCACTCTAAAAGTAGATCTTGAAAGCCATAGACAGAAAGGAGGAATAAAGAGGCGTCCTTATTTTATCGAAATTCTGTGTATTGCTAGAACAGTACTCTCTTGGCTCAAAACCAAAGAATAAAAAGCAGCAGACCATTACATTTTAACACAATTGAGTGCTTCAAAATAGAGGGATAGTACTGGCTTTGCTTTGAACCTTTAATAGCAGCACCACGATTCATTTAAAAAGCTACCTTGTGTGTGGGGACAAACCTCTTACCTTTTGTAGCTATTCGAACACACTGAGTTTTGGTTTCCTGTTAAGGAAAGAAAAGTAAAGAAAACAGTCAGATCAAGGGCTTTTTCTTGCCCTCCCCACTCCATAAATTCACCTTCTTAGATCTACTGGTCAGCTGGTACAACCCAATGAGTTGGCTCAGGGCTCTAGGCTTAGCAGGGGTGGAGGCTGGGGAATTTTGTCTTGATTGGACTGCACTATCCAGGATAATAATGGGGAGAAAAGGTACAGGACAGCCCAAATATAACAAAATTTCAGGTTATTAAAATCAAATGGAAATCATGCCACAAGAATACAAAGAGACGATGCAGCAGGAGGAAAAGGGAGGAGTGGTGCTTCTATTTATGTCACAGCACAAAAATCCAGAGCTTGCGTTGACCTGAAACAGCACTGGGCAGCAAAGAAGATACATTTGCTCAGCACTGTCTCCAAAATTATGTCTTGCTACATCCTGACCCTCTTAAAGAGTCACCTGAAGCACACGAGCAACATGCTCCCTCATGCTTCTGGGTGAGGAATAAGCACAGATGCAGCTCAGCTATCCCTCCACATATGTTAATCTACAACCTATACTGTCTGCCCAGGAGACAGTGATTTGACAGCAATGTGCTTCAGAAGATGTGCTGCACGTGAAAAGACAATCTCTGAGTAATTTACTACTCTCTCCCCTCAGAAGTTTGGCCAGCAATTAAAACAAATGAACAGAGAAATTACTTGGTTGTGCACAGTTTGGACAACTTGAACTGACAAGGGTCAATCATAAATGGGGTTTCTGACCTTACTGTACAATGTGCAGTCATTTTAAAGGAAAACATACTGAAATAGCACAAAGTTGTGTGAGCATTAGGTATTAGATCACTCTAAACAATATTAGCATGTAATTTGAAAATATAATAATGACAGTTTTACTCCATAAAATATGCTTACTCTAGTCCTCCATCCCTCAGCATTCCATCCCCGAATACATCCCCTGGCATCTGTCTCCTCTTCAAGATTCAAAAGCAGCAGGTAAAATACATAGATGCCAGTTTGTAAACACAGCTTGTAAAGAGCTAGCAAAACTCTAAGTTGAGGCACTGTAGGTGCTCAATAAGGACAATTTTTCAATCAAAATGAAAGGCCCACAAAGTTTACTAACGTAATCTTACCCATTCTCCCTAGTTACTGGATTTACTTTGTTTCTGTGCAATATGTCTGCGAGGATCACAGAGTAACCTCCTCTCAACCCTACCATATACTTCAGAGCCTACTTTACTTCCCTCTGCCTATTTTGGTGATCCCACTGGTTTACAGCAAAGCATCTGTTTAAATATTCTGCAGTTCAGATGTTATCTTACAACTACTAGATCTCTGTTCTAGCAGAATGTACTGCAGTTCCCTTCAAAACCTCCCCCTAAATCCTTGTAGGAACAAAAATTTGATCCAAAGTTTCAAACATAACAAAGAAACCAGTTTTAGGATTAAAATCTCTCACAAACTGAAATCAAGTTTAAGCAAAAAATACTGTGTTCTCTCGTTTTCTACTTATCTGTCAAAATGTAAAAGCCAAAATAAATATCTAAATATATTTTGTACTTTCATTTTACTTTTCCCTCCTTTTTTTTTTTTACCTGAGGGAATGAAACTTTCTTTACAATGCAGTCTACTGAAAATCCACAAAAACAAAGGGAATTATTTTTAGCAGGTGAGGGAAATATGGATTGGTGTCTAGCAGTCACCTTTTATTTTGCTTTGTTTACTTCATATAGGTCTTTAAATAAGAACAGAAAAGAGGGAATGGTCTACTGAATGAGAAAAAAAGGTCCAGTTTTCAAACACATTTTTACCCATTCTGACTTGATGCATATCCAATTTTCATAATCATTGGTAAAGGTTGAGATTTCCTTCAAAAGACTCCAAGGCTTTGCCTGTTAGCAAGGATTTGTTTAGTCACCAGAGTGACCCAAGCATAAGGAAGAGTAAGCACTGCTTCTGCTCCTTTCCAGTGGTTCTGGTGGATATCTGTGATTATCAGTCTAGCCTTTCTAGCTCCTGTTTTAACTGCCTGTACACTTCAGTTTTCTAAACTATATATCCAAATATTAAATTTTAAATACCTAAAGCTTCTCTGTCTACCATATTTTTCCTTCTCACCAATCCTTTTCCTCTCCCTCATTTTTCATTTACAAGAGGAAAAACCATTCAAAAGCAACAGCCTGGGGCTTGCAGAGCCACAGTTCTTTGCACCTGGAACCTCGGAACCTCTCTGCCTGACACTTCTCCTCCTTCCATATGCACACAGAGCCAGTAGCAGCACTCAACAGCAGAGTTAAAAAGAAACACCAAGGAGGTAATCAAGGTGAATGATAGCCATAATTCTGCTGCACAGCAGTGCTGCAAACTGATGTACACTTTCTCAGAAAGACTCTCGAACTCATGGTGGGCCAGCAGTTACTTTTGCTCAAGAAAATGTTTACTTTTTATTTGATGTCCAGTGTGAGAGTCTTAAAATGTTTGCAATGTTTTACTAGCCCACTGAGCAGCTCCCATTCTCTTTATCCTGCAGTAATTTAATCTTCTGAAGAGTGCAGGTACTGAGAATTGGGGAAAGCACTGCAGATGTTATTTACTGAGGAGACAGTCACAGTCCTGAAATTACTTCCCTCAGACAATTACTATGAGGTGCATTAAACTCTCATCTAGTAGCAGTTTCTATGACACGAGGCTGATGTGAAATGTGAATGGCACACTGCCATGCTGTCACAGCACCAAGGGGATTTCAGCCATGCCACTGCCAGCACCTCCCACGTCCGACTCCAGCAGTCCTAGCTATCACCACAGGCATGTCTTTGCCTCCTTGCAGGAGAAAGGTGTTGTCAGCACTTGCCTTCTCCACGCTGCTCATGGCCTGGAAGTAGATGTTGTAGCCTTTCCGAGGAGCCAGCGGCGGGTTCCAGAAACCTTGGTACGTCCTGTTGTCACCCACAGTAAAGGGGGCTGGCTCTGGCAGATTTCCTGGGGGCAGCTGAGCAGCAAAGTAATATGGTGAGCCTCCACTAAGGGCAGTCTGATAGGTGACAGGGATTTGGTAGCACTCCATGGCACCAGTTTCTCGCTTTGTTCGATGCGGGTGCAGCTCTTCAACAACAATCTGGTAGGCACTGGTGAGACAGAGGAAAAAATGACAAGACAGGAGATGGATGCAGAGAAGAAACAAAGGCTGGAAATACAGCAAAGATATTTATTTCAGCTGTTGGAAAGAAGCAGCATCCTTTTTTTTTTTGTCATGAAAAACAACAATAGAAATCCATACATGACCTCTTATTATTTCTTTCCTTAAAACCTTTTTTTTTTTTTAAGAAACAGGGGAAAAAAATGTGTTAAACTACAACAGATTAAACTCTTGGCTGATTGGAAGCAATCTGAAGTTAGCATTCTCCTTTGAAACAGTATTAGAGAAAGCTGAGCTTCAAGACCCAACATAATGGCTGCCTCCAGGCTGTGCTTGAAGCACCAATTTGCAGTTGTCATATCATTAGAGACAGAATGTGCTGACAGGCTTCTCCACCTCTTGACCTTGCTGTGGCTTCTATCTTGGCTCAGAGCTATGCAGATCTAAAGTACAAGTGACATGCTGTAATTCAAGCACAGATGGACAGAAATCTGTCCATTCCACTGAAATAGACTGCCTCATTCCTTTACAGTTGTCAGTGATAAAATGTTATGAATTGCTGAAGCTGAGAGTATTCAGCCCATGAAAACACTACCTCAACCTTCCAATACCTCTGTTGAAATGGATCATAGCTTGGTCACTTTTCAAAATCACCTGCCCAAAATAGAACAGGTAATTATAATTCTTCTTTCTTCTTTAGAGGAACTACCTAACTGCAGGATGTTACCAGCTCATTATCAGCTTCCTCTGCTTTTCAGAAGTACAGAATTTACATAGTGAGAGCAGAAGGCAATCCTTCATTTTATAAGAAAAAAAGGAGGTTTGGGGATTTTAAGGCATGTAGACAAGAAACCTGAAGCTTTTGAATTAAACTGGCAGACTTGTCTGTCTTGGGTTTGTTATAAAGCTTTCTAAACTGAAAAGGTAAAACTGAACCAAGTCCTCAAAGTGTCACTGCATTGCTGCAAGGACTCTGAAGGCAAAGACAGTCCTCCTCCTTTCAGAATTTGTGCAGCAGCATTAAATTATTTTGTCAATTTTCTCTGCTACTGCTGCCCAGAAAACCCAATAACTGCAGTGGCAGAGATAAAGTATGATACTGGAGAATGGAAGAAAGAGAAGAAGTAAAATAGGAAATTAGTTTCAAGTCTTTCCTAAGCTGAAAGAAGATGTTAGCATCCCCTTTTCCTAGCATGTAAAAATTAAGGCAGGAACCCCTCTTTCTTCCATTTCAATGTGCCCAAGAAAGTAATCTCAGTTTTGAAAGTCCAGGTAGAAAGAAGAATGTAAAAAGAAAAAAAAAAGTTAGACCTGGGGATATTTATTTCTCATAAACTGACCATGAACTGAGCTCAGTTATACATCACCTTCTGTGATAAACTCCATGTATTAACCATCTCCAGTTAGTGGGGACTGTACCAACAAATCACTTACACAAAAGCCCTGTATATCCAGCATATTTCTTTATGCCTCAAAATAAATGTATTAGCAAAAAACCCCAAAAGCATTGATATTTTAAAAACTAGACAGGAGAAAAAATATTTTTTAAATTTTTATTTATAATGTTCCAAGGTAAGAAATGACTACTGGTATTCATTCCCTCCCTGGCCTGGCCCTGGACTCAGGCAGGATAAAAACACGGTTTCAGAATTGGGCAGACAACCAGCTGGAGATCCCTGGGACACAAACACCACGTCTCTGCTGCCTGAATTCTGCAGTCTTCTCTCATCAGCTGCCAGTGGTCTGGGACAGACACAAATTCTGCTCTCAGAAGTGACAGAAGAGCAGGAAACTTGTCTGTGACACCCAGGGAGCTTCAAAGGAGAAAGCCAGCAGGGACAGGGGAAGGACAGCGCAATGCCTGCATGTGACAGAGGCAACAGTCCCCTGGAACAGCCTGGTTTGTCACACAGCTCCGAAAATGAGACACACCACAGTTACCAAATCAACCCCTCTTTCCCCATCCATTTTACAGAATAAGGGATAAATGGGGTATTTTCATTTCAAGGCACATTTCCTTTTTAAGGGTCAAGTCTCTTTGGAGACCAAAACAAAAAATCAAAGATGAAGGGCATGAGAATCAAACTGGTTAAAAGCCTCTTTTTATAGCATTCTTTAAAAGAACACTGATTTTTGGATGGGATATAAAAGGTATGGCAAAATTTTAAGCATGAGACCACAATAAAATGTGAAAGTTCTGAAAAACTTTCAAATAAATTAACTTATATAAAACATATTCCAAAAGTGCTTTTTGTACCCCTACATACGAAAATCTACAATATGTGGAAAATAAGACACAGATATTGACTATATGACTACATATTGTAGTCATCTATACTTAGTAAATGACAGAAACTGTTTTAAGTCTCCAAAAAAGCTTTATTTTTAATTTTTTAAAAAATGTAGTTTCACTAAGTACATTTAAATAAAGGATTTGCCTATCCTCTTTAGATAGGTGATCTGACAGTATTTTTCATGCAGCATTATGGGTTAACAAGACATGGAGGAATACAGTCATTTACCGCTGGGCCCTTTGTGATACCATCTGTTTAAAGCCATTTACAAAACACTGCAGTGGCTCCAGAGCAGCACTGTTAGTCTGTGGACATAACAATGTTCGGAAAGGACACCCTGCTGTCACATGTAACAAGTCAAAGCTAAATTTGCAACTTGAAAAGTGGGGTGTTCACTGGCTGCAAATGTGTTTTGATATCAGGCATTAGTGAAAATTTAACTATGTACTCTGCTTATCCCCGTGTCTTTACATACAACTAATCCTTGCTTCAATTATCTTAGGTTTTCTATACTTTTTTTTGGGTTTTTTTTTGTGCTGGTGAGAATTCAGTTATTGAGAGAGCTTTTTTTGTGACAGGAGCTAAGGGAATTCCTACAATAGCATTTTTCCATACAGCAAAGAAGGATTAAAATAGAGAAATAAAAAGAGAGGAGTGGAAAGCTTAGATGACAATATTCCTTCTTCTTGATGGCTAAAATAAATTCTGAGCTATTCTGAAGAGTAATAAAACTTTCAGAACCTGCTACATAAGTCATCAGGATCATAAAGGCTGAACAGTTGTCTGAGACAGCCAGGTAAGCAGAGAAATTTTGAGGATACAGAAGCTGAAGAGCTCCTCAGCTGAAATTTTCCATAAAAGAATTATTTCTCATGACAAAACCTTTTTTTTTTTTTAAGAAAACCCATACAGTACCTTGCTATTGACCAAGACAAGTGCAAACAGGTGAAGGAGGTCTCTGACGACATCTTCCTTTTTATCCCTGCCTGAAAATTCAGGTTCCCAAAGAGATATGACAGTGGTGAATGTTGTTCTTACTTTAGCCCTATTCTGACTAGACTTTAAATACCTGCTAGACATTTCTTTCTATGTGTCTAGTGGAGATACATCTTCCTCTCCTTTGACAAGCACCAGACTGACTGACGAGCCCAAGTTTCAGCCCCAGCTCTTGGAATTCTAATTGACGATGATTGTTTTAGTTGCTCCCTGCCATGGTCCCCTTAATTAATCTTGCTGCAAAATGAAAACAACCTAATTCTTCTGAAGAGAGTACAAGAAAAGCACTTTAACAATCAAATAAAATAAATTTAATCATTAAAAATTTACTCTGAATCTGATGTACACTCTTTGTAATTCTCATCTGCAGTAGGATTTGAAAAGAAAAAATTGTTTTTCTGGTATTCAGTTAGGAACCTTCAGGAAAAACTACAGCAACAAATCACATCTTCAAATGAATCACCAAAGCACCACTGATTCTACTGACTGGAGTCTCATCCACAAGATTGATGGTGAAACTATACATGCTTCAAAGTGAGCCTGAGCCATCCAGCTTTGTCTGCCTTTGCATTTCTAGTTTGTAATTTTGTTTTAAAACTCCAGGAGGCCATAAAGAATGCTAGGGATTGCACAATAAAACCTGACAGTGAAGGTATGATTAGAGTCATGTTAAAACTGTGACAACTAGGGCAGCCAGGCAGTGTCTTAAAGAAATACAGCACATAGATTATACTTAAGATAAGGAACATCTGCTTGCTGAGGGGCTGTGCTGATGGGGAGGCTATGATGGAAATCTGATCATAGCATTAATCCATTTGTAAAAGCAAAATAGTATCAGACTAAACTTTTTTCTCTTTCCCTATTTTTTTCCTTTTCCTATTATTTTCATTAAAAAAAAAATAACCGACTGATATTAAATGAAATGACCATCCACAGCTATAGAGATAACAGGAGTGGGTAGAAAAAAATTTTCAAAAAGCCAGCTGTATTCCTCAGGGTCAGGTTAAAGAACAGCATCTGAGTCTCTTCTACTCCATCACAGCTGCAGGCACGGTGATCCATTTTTTCCCCACCTACCTAGTAACACTCATTATGGCAGCAATCCAGCTTCTAGAGGAAACAAAATTGCAGTATGGATGGAGTGAAGCTTCACTAAAATATATCATAAAGTTTAGCAAAATGCATTGAATCAATTCAGAATTTCAGTGTGCTACATTTATCTCCCTATTAAGAAGCTGCTGAAAAGTACCTGACTGCAATATGCATAGCTTCAGAAAAGGCAATAACACCATGTCTTCTGCATTCCCCTGGAGAATGCTTCTCATTCCAAATAAGGAATAAAACACCTGGCTGATTTTAAGAATAAAGACCAAGTCTCCAGTTAAGGTAAAGGACTTATTTCCTTGGCCTCTTGATGTTAGAAACTTGAAGTTAGGTTTTAGAAATTAACTCAAGTGGAGAGGGAAGATGGCAGAAAGGAAGGAAGAAGTAGGCTTTTTTGAGAACACAGTCAAACAACAGTTTCTAATACCCTGTGAAACTATCACTACCAAACCATCTATTAATGTTTAGTGCACAGGTCCTTTCTGCCATCTTCATAAGCCACAGTGACAAGCTCATGCCATTGGACTGAGGATGCTGTGAGGAAAGCTGACAGAATAAACGTCAGGTTTACTCTGCAGGTTTACTCTGCAGCAAGTTCCTCGTCTGCAAGTACAGAGCAGAGAAACCAAAACTTCTTGAGCTAGAGTGAGTAATTTTCTAGCCACATGAGTAATTCTCTAGCCACATCCCATCATGCTACCAGCTCACAAAATACCACCCCTCCAAGAGAGAAACCCAGGACCCAAGATTGACCCCCTGAAGATGTGTGGTGGGATTGAAGGTGGAAGTCTGCTGCTGTCAGCACAGGAGTGCCCTGGAGCAGCTGCTGTAAAGAAGATGTGCTCCACTGTCATCAGTGGATGTCAGTGGTGTACAGAAGGCATGCTCTGGGCAAGAATCTGCCTCAGCTCCTCAGGTGGCCAGACACAAGACTGAAAGGATGTGGCATGGATAATGTGAGAGACAGATATCACATTTCCTAAAAGCTTTCATTAGGGACAACACAGGACACTTGGAAGTCTTTAAAAGCACCTACAAAGGCATACAGTGAAGCAAGTTTAAGATTTGGGAGCATTTTCAGACTACAAGTCTGGATTCCATGGTATTAATTTAAAAATACTCCTATTTTAAGAATCCAAGCCCTGTACTGAAAGCAGACCTGTTCCCCAAAAGTCCTAGGTTTGCCCCAGAGAAATTTCTCAGAAATGAATGATATGTGGGATTTCAATTTTAAATATAACACATCAAAATCTCATATAAAGGAGATGAATCTGGATTCCCATCTATGACAGAATATAAATAAATAACTTGACAATATCAATCATAAGAGTGATCATATGATAAGCACATAAAAATGCATATAGGTATGTGACTCGTCCCCCCACAACACTCATGTAAAACATGCATTCCTCTTAATGGAAATAGACTTAAGAAACAGTTAATTTTCCTCTGCTTTTAGGGCTCGGGCATGTGAGTTGGCATCAGCTGAGCCTTGATAGCGGACTTAATGTAACACAGAATGAAATGCATTAGCCTGTGTTTCTCTAAAATGTCACAAGAGTAATAACATGAAAACCTTCTGATGCTCAGCAGCTAATTAACCCCCAATTAGTCAACCCTGCCCCTGAATATTGCTGATGCAGCTACATTAGTAAAATACAAATGGAATCAAATAATATCATAAAATTTTTACACTAACAAGTAGAAGTAAAGATCAGGATGTGGACTAATCTTTGCAAACAAAATTAAATTATCTTTCAACAGAGAGCAGAAAGGGAAAGACCCCTCAAAGTTAACATAAATGAAACATTTTAATACGATTAGAGGACATGCCAAATAAAATTTAATAGCTTGCTACATGAATCCAAGTAAGAAGTGCTCTCAGAAGAAAAAGGTCAAATAGTTTGTATTCACCACTATTATTCTCCCATTTCCCCACAGCTTACAATTTTCCAATCACACACATATGCTATAGAGTAGCTGACTTTGAAGCACTGGAGAGGAAGTGCCATTTTGAAAGCTACTTTCTCACAAACACCTCTGAGCATCATATTTCAGAGGCAGTGTGAGAAAGTAAAATGAAATTATAATGGCTAGAAGGTGGTTCTGGGGACCCTATATCAAACAGGTCAGATAGCTGAATGATTCAGGTTGTGACTACATTAAAAAAAAAAAAAACAAAACCTGCCAACCCCAGGATTTTTTTTAATTACACATCTATTGACAAGCTAGGTGTAGGTAAGAAAAAAAAATAGTGACATTAAATGAATGTCACTCAGAAATGAACAGCTCTATATACAGTGACACAACAAACATTCAACTAAAAAATTAACTCTTCTTGATTTTTTATTTTACCTGATAGGTGCACCTTTGGCCTGTGCAGGTCTCAAGAGTACAGTTATTGTAGTAGCAGTTTCATTGAGAGATGCATCCACTCCTTCATAGTCTGGTAAAGTGGGAGCTGATTAATGTTGAGCAGGAAGGAAAAGAACAAGAAACAAATCAGTGAAAATATTTAGAACTTTTATGATTCTTGGATATAGAACAAAGACACAATCTTTATCAGCCATGTGAGTATTTTTAAACAGTTTTTCCAGTCAGGCACAATCTTTTACTGTGGCATGAATGGGACTTAATGAAAAATTGATAACACTATCCCTAACCACTTCTGATCAAATCATGACACCTCTCAACTTGAAACAGTTTTGTTCAAGAAGGAGAGAAATAGAGGAAGGAGGTGACTGACAAGAAACCCTAAACTGCAAAAAACCTCACATTTTTTGCCTGAATTTTTCTACCCTACAAATAACTACAGTCATCATGCCAAAGACCCAGCCTCTACCATCCTCCTTGAACAATTTAAGAATCTTTCATATTTCTTCTTGAGCATCATGGGAAACAATGCTAATACCAACCAGTGTTCAGGAAAATTGGACTTACACAGACATGCATCTGTGGGCTAGAACTGGATCAGGGAACCCATTCCTATGCCTATTCCTATCAATGGACGGCCAAGCTGCTCATTAATCAGCTTCAAAACCACTATGAAAGAACAAAATCAAAGTCAAAACCGAAGTAGTTCAGGAATTGATTCACTAATGGGCTGTCAGACTGTCATGCCTTCATGGCAGCAATATTTGTTGTGGGTGGGATGGCTAGTGTTGGCAATTGCTTCAACCATCCAGCTTTAGTCTGCTGCCTGTTACAGTCCTCACTGGTAATACTGTTGCTGACTTCAGTGCACTTTCCCAGTGCAAGGAAAGAAACAGGATTTTCTGCGTATTAGAAAAGAATGGATTTCTAATAATTACTAATTTTTCATAAGTTTGAAAACTATCTGCATGTTTGTGGGTTTTTAAAAATACATATGTGGCTGCATCATTATAAAACCATTAATGAAGCCTGTATATTTCAAAATTAACTTTCAAAAAAAGCTGTTTCCTAACAGGACATGAATAATTTGTTTTACAGTACTATATCAATAGATAGAAGTGCTTTGAAAGATTAAATGCCTTGCTTCATTAGTCCTAGATCCTAGATGAACACAAAGCCTACTCTTATTTCAGGAAATAATATTTTATAGACTTTATGTTCATTTAATGTTAATTTTAAAATTACTGCTTACACCATGTTCATTAGAATCACAGTAACCACTTGCAAGCTTAGTTAAAAGGAATCCTTTCAGCCCTCATTAAACTAAAGTCAGCATTTTCTGAAACATGCATTGCTCCATATAGAGTACCAGTCATGCAGAGCAGACCTAGACAACAGTTCAGCATAAAGCAAGATGGAAAGAAGAACAGGCTAAAGTTCAGATTGAAGGGGTGTCACAGCCTGCCTTTGAGCTTTCCTAGCATTTAGCACGTCTTGCTAACTAACAAGATACATACCCTGTCTAGAAAGTTGTGCTATACTGGATTCTGGACAAAACTGCCAAAATTTCTGTGTGGAAAAAGAGGGCATATCTGAAGAAGCCTGAATTCATTGTAGTCCTAAATCCGAGCACGTTGAGGAACTTTTTTTTTGCAAAATACTGGAATATCAGACATGCTAGCAATATATATACCTTTTTTTCTTTCCCTTTTACTAAGAGGTGAGAAGACAAGTATGCAAGGACTACACCACTACAATATCTGAAAATTTATGAACCAGAATTTGTTGTGAAGAAACCCTTAAAACAATCTGACTAAAATATCAGACTTCAAAACAATCTAATAGCTACGTGAACAGAAGAGAACACATCATTTGGTGTTTTTTGTGCATTGGTTGGGTTGTTTTGAAGGGACAGTGGTATGAGGAGTGCTAGTGCTTATGTGCTGGGGTGGAATTCCACAAACTGTTCCAGTTAGCCATGACAACTACAGCATTTCATTTGCTATATAATTCAAGGACCTCTACCTTGAATTTTCTCACATTCTGATTTATGTGTGTGCTTTCATGTACTGTGAGGAGACAACGTGAAGAGTTTCCCACAAAAATCATAGGTTTCTAAATCATAGCATTCTCTTACATTATTAACTTCTCTTTACAGGACACTCTGAGTTTCATTATGACAGATAATGAGGAAAATATCCTGCTTTGTGTTGTTTAAATTTGTAAATGGCTGACTTCTTTGATCTTTGCCAAGCTCTAAAGTCACCATGTCACAAAATCAAGTTTCTCTGAATACAGCATTCACTTACCTTCCACTATCAACTGCATAAGCCACTACCTTACTTTTTGAGAATAAAATTGAAATTTAAAAAAATAAAAACACCAAAACATTTCATTTGATGTAACAGTCAGTGCATTATTACGTTTACAGTGCATTATTAAGACAAATAATGTCAAAGTTGGTGCACTGCAATAAATTAATAAAGGCACAAGGAAGCAGACCTATGTGAATCTGACAAAAACAATTCACACATTGTCCCAACTGCCCTTACCCTGTTACAGCTGTGTGCTGCTAAGTAGTGTCACCTTCAGTAAGTCAGTAATTTTCTACACCTGACTTTACTAACCTGCAAAACAGATGCAGTTCTTAGTGACCTGTGGAGTGTTGACAGGCCTAATTAATTAAGGTTTACACAGCACTTCAAAATCTTTGGATGAAACTACTGGATTACACAGAAAAAACAGTTCACAACTACAGCTGAGCAATTTTCACCTCATTCAAGGATTTATCCCTGAACGTATGCTACCCTGTGGTGAGTACACCCAGAAACATTTTTAGCAACATAATTTCTTAACATGGCAGGATTTTTTGTGGGGGTTTTCTTAAGCATTTCACAATTTCTCAAGTCATACAAAAATATTCAAAAGACATTTCCCCCTTCCCCTTCCCTGTTTTTTCTTTATGTTGTTGTTTGTTTTTACCTGAGATATTGGTTGTAACATTGATCGTAGTTGCCGGTCCAAACCCTTTGATGGTGCTTGCACGTATGAAGAACTGGTAAGTCGTACCAGGGTGCAGGTGAGAGAAGACATGGTGTGTGCTGTTCCACAGCTTGGATACTGTCTGTGGAGGTCCTGCCACTGGAACTGCAGGATCAAATGACTGTATACTGCTATAGCTCACCTGGGGAAACAATAATTTTTGCAACAACTCTTAAAAGTTTTGGCACAAGGGATTTACATTAGCTTGGCTGGAAAGGAAGCAAAAGAGACATGCTCATCTAGTTACCCATTTATCTTGGGGATACCACAGAATCACAGAATCATTTAGGCTGGAGATCCTTAAGGTCATTGATTCCAAGCATTAACCCAACAATCTCAAGTTCAGCACTAAACCAATGAGGATTTCATGTATGCTGTTGAAGAGTTTGCCATACTTGAAAGGCTGTGCAGGCACCCTTCATCATTGCTGTTGGATGACACACTCCCTTGCTGGCTACAAAATCACCACTGAACACTTTGAGATTCACAATTTGATTTCTCTGTAGCTGCTCTGTCAGGGCTAATGTCACTGTTAATCCACTGCCTTTTGCATCTGTTTCCAATTAAAAATTAAGGAAGCATTTATCTGCTTTAATCCCATTCATCAACTGTTTTTGCATAGTTTATGTATGGAAAATGTCACGGTTACATTCCACTGAGGGGAAATCAGCAAATGGCTGAGTGGGGTTGAGCTGCCCACCTGGTTTAACTCACACTATCTAGTGAATTTAGTCTACATGAAATGAATGAATGAATGAATAAATAAATAATTTTTAAGGGGTTTTGTTTTGTTTGTTCATCTGCCTTCCTATAATTCATTAATATGCAAAGTTATATCTTTTTCTCCTTTAAAAGAAGAGTAATGGAAAGTGTGGTGTTTGTTGCTCAGATCAGGTTGTGTTACCTGCTAACCTCCTGTGGAGGTCCACAGAAAGCTCATAAAGTAAATATGAGCTTTAAACAGTATTTATATGGAGGTTATCTAAAAATCTAACAAAGCTAAAAAAAACTTTGCTCCAAATTTAACAACCATCTTACTCTTCATACAACCTTTTCTTCCAATGAAGAACATTTTGCAGATCATGGCTGTCATGGCTTTGGAATGGTATAGAGTAACAATAGAAGATATTTAAGGCCCTTGACAGGGATGGACAGTCATATGCATCATAATTACAAATTTTGAGTATCTAACCACTACAGAAAATCATGTAAATGAAAGGAGCATACTATTGAATAGCTGCATAAAGAGCATAAACACCCACTGTCAGCCACCTCTCTTGATGTACTCCCTAGCCCCATCCTATGCTTGTTAGGTGTTCAATGATTACCTCATACTGAGTAATGATGCCATTTGGATCCACAGGTTCCTTCCAGTTGAGGAAGATCTTATCTTCAAAAGGAGTTCCTTTCACTGATTTTGGTGGTATAGGGCCTGGCACTACAAACAAAATGGAAGTTTTAAAAATAGGAAATTCAAGAGACAGAAAAACTAAAGAGATGACAGAACATCCTATTAAAACTAAAAGTGAGCACGGGTCTATTTTTATTAATATTCATTTGCATGCAAAAGGCAATGGTAGAGTGTGTGAAAAAGCACTTCAAAGTGTATTTTGTCATTTGCAGTGCAGAGAGAGCATGAAGTTGAAACATTAACGTTATCCCCACATACGGTTTTCAAAACTCCATGCAAAGTCAAATTGTCTCATCGTATAGCCAGGGGAAACAGTTCAAGCCAGATTACAACTTCAGGGAACATCACTGAACTCTGTAATAAGCATATCTTAGGACAAGGACTACACGGTTCTAAAATTCTTTCAAATGGAAAAAAATCAAAGGCAAGGCAGAGTTTCTGTTACACAGCTTCTTCCAAAGGAGATAAATTCTTACAAAACAGTTTTCAATCACATCTTCTTATGATTTGTTGTTTTAAAAGAAATCATCATTTAAAAGAGAGGGCTGAACATCGGGAAACACACCAGCTTAGCTGCCATTTCTTTCAGCCTTTGACCTCACATGCAGAAGGATCAAGACTGCTTATTTCAAATCTTTCCAATAAGAGCTGTTTTCAAAGCTTTGAACTGAACAACACCAAGATGACCCTACTTTCTTTTTTTTTAAATGGAACCAATATCCCTGGTGTAATAAGAAGTCTGAAATGTCACCTCAGGCCTCTTTGCCCAAGTGATTCACAGCACCCGGTAATCCCATCGACACCGGGCAAAAGCATTTAGTTATCTCCCATTACAGCTTACAAGATATTTCTGCCTACACATACAATTCCTTTTTATCAGAGTAGCTCACCTAGATTTGAATACACACGTGCTTAAAGAGGGGGTGAGCATGAGGGACTGCCTGGAGAAACTCTGAACCCAATGAAACACCTTCCCCCCTCAAAGAGACAAGGTTGTTCAGATTTGCAGTCTTTCGATCTAAAATGTCATTTCTATTTAATATATTGGCATATATTTCTGTCTCCTTCTAATAAGCCTATTTTCTTCAATGCAACTTTCAGTGAGCCTTATGCATGACACTCATTGGATATTCATTATCAAAGCAGATTGAAATTTTACAAAGAGCAAAAATAAATTAAAATCCAGTGGATCAAAGGAAGTGCCAGGTGCTGTGCTAGCAGCAGGAAAGAACGAGTGGTCTCTCACATCAGTGAAATTTATTTCAGTTTACATGCAAACTATAAATGATGATCTGACCCTCAGTACAATCAACATAATTTGGCACATTAATAATAAATGTATGTAGTCAAAAAAGCCCAGAAGTAAATAGGTGAGAGCTTTGCAGAACACATTTATCTAACTGTCATAAGAAGGCTTAGGAGAAGTTAACTAAAATCACAGGCTGGTGCTTTTCTTCAGGGTCCCAGTATATAGCAGGCAGTGGATGAAGGCTGACATGCAGTGACAGCCCCTCTGTGCTGTTTGTGACATTGAGAGACTTCCTGTAGGCAATGTTTCATTTTTCCTGGGAATGCCCTACAGTATTTTCTTACATCTCAAGAGGTATGAATGTACCCTGCTGCACGTGACATTTTCCTTGGGAGATGCATACACGATTTTTTTTGTGTACATCTGTGTTTGGGAAAGAACACGGGTACCCACCAGGGCGTGTACACAGTGTATGAAATTTGACATTAAACCACATCAAAGTGTGTGAGGCTGAAAGAAAACAGACATGATTGCCCAAAAACATGCAAAATACTTTTTGTGTGGTGCTTTAAAAAAGAAATGTTTCATATTCAGTTGAAACTGGGTGTAGGGCTCTACATTTGATGGTTGCATAAATCCTCCTACACCTTTGGTTTAAACACTAAGGTGGGAGAAGCCTCTAGGCTTGTCTCATTCCATGACTCTTTTTTTCTCCTGCTATACAAAGTTTGAGGCTTAAGGCAGCAGAAGCAATGTTAAAGTGACTGGAATTATGTGATCCCAGTTAGTTTCATGCTTCTCTTCCCCCTGGCAGGGGAAGGGTACAAGAACAGAAGATATCACAGCAATGAACAACTTGCTTGGAATCTCAGTTCAAAAAGGCCATAAAGAAAAAGAAAGAGGACAGTAATGCCCACAAACCCCATCCATCCCCACAAATTCATAAAAATTAATGTCAGGGATTTAAACTTAAATAATTTGAGAACTCAACTGGAATTAAAACAAAGAAATAAATAAAAAAAGGAATATAAATTAATAGTAATTTGAAGGACACATTTTGATGGTCTGAAGTTATTTTTTCTTTTCCATTTTGAAGTTCAGCCATAGTAAAAATAAAAATGTCTTTTATTTGCACTGCTTTACCAAAAAGGTAAAGGAAGTGAGGAGAGAGAGAAAAGTAGGAGTAAGAGAATTTGCTTAAAGAACAGAATATCCTCAGGTTAGTGAAAATAATTCCTTATCACGTTCGTATGTTCTTTTATGTCTTTGTTATTAGATCAGTATTTGTTACAAACAGAAATTTTTAAAAGGCCAAAATTAGTAAAAAAATCCATAAACCAGCAAAAAAACCCTCACCAACAAAAGAACAACAGCAAGGTAACCTGTTGGTAACACTACCCTGCAGACTCAAACTGCATTTCTCCATGTAGGCAGCCATTGCTGTCTATTCCCTGAAACTCCCAGCAAGTCTCTAAGGACCTCAGAAATGCCTTAAACTTCACCTTTCCAAAAGCGTGTTAAGAGTCTTCCCTTTTGCAGTGGATTGACCTTGGCTGGTTGCTAAGTGACCATCAAGCTGCTCTCTCACTCCCCTTCCCAGCAGGACAGAGGAGAAGGAAAACAGTTAGTGGGCTGTGATAAAGTAGATTACTAAAGAGGGAAAAAATCCAAAAAAGCAAAAGTTTGCACATGCATAAGCAAAGGGGAACATGTATTCTCTACATCCCGCCAGTGAGCAGTGTTCAGCCACTTCTCAGGAAGCAGGGCTTCAGCATGTACAGTGGTTGGTCCAGAAAGCAAAAATTGTAAAATAAAGAATTTCACTCCATTCCTTCTCCCTCCCTTAGCTTTTACATCTGAGCTGACGTCATATGGCATGGAATAGCCCATTGGTTAATTTGGATCAGTTTGCCTGGCTGTGTCTCTTCCCAGGATCCCACTCCCAGCCTCTTGCTGTGGGGAAAACGTTGGGAGTCAGCGCTGATGCGGTGCCAGCCCTGCCCAGCCGCAGCCAGAACTCCAGTGTGTTATCAGCCCCTTCCTCCGTACCAATGCAAAGCACGGCACTGGGAGGGCTGCTGAGGGAAAATGAGCTCCAGCTCAGCCAGACCCAATACACCTTTGTATGATATTTAGCAAGGACTTGGGTCAAAACTAGCCAGGTAAATGTCATCCCTGTGTTGATAATAGCATTCAGAAAACTCCTCAGAAACAGCAGCAAAGGCTTTCTTCAGGCTTGTGTGAGCATTTCCAGAAGCTCCATCACTCCCCACAGCACATTTTTGCTGACCTCCCAGCTCCCATTCTTTTCCTACACAAGCTCTCACTCTTTCCTTACTTACAGACAGTTTACACTTAAATCAAAATGCACGAGACTATTACAAGTGTGTTGAGGTGAAGTATGTTACTTAACATAATCATCTGAATAATTCAAAAAGTGTAAGTGGCTGCTAGAGGAGCAGAACTCAGACCTTTTGGCCCCAGCACCCACTCTTGAAAAAGATTCTGGTCTGCTGACCTTGTGAAGGGAGACCCCACTATCTCTCAGTGACAGCGACAGTAAACACACTTTCTTTCCCATGCATTATTCTACGCTAAACTTCCAACAAGTCAGGATTTACACTTTTCTGAAGAAGTGAAATAATTAAGGTGGGTTTAACTATAAGGATATCAGAAGAGGTTTTGAATTTAAGCAAAAACAAACCAAAACAAGCAAAACAAAACGTAGTAAAAAAGTATACAAACATAAAATGCATATATATGAAAATGTAAGATAAAACAAATTCAAAAGGAATCTCAGCAAGGTGTAGTGCAAACAACACAAACTCTTGTTTCATAATTTACATGCATCTCCAGAGCTCTTTTAATAAAACTATATATTCGTATAGTGAATATCTGATAATCTTTTTTTCTATATGCATGTGAGATGATGGACTTTATAAATACTATGCATAATGAAACTACAAACCATCAATCTCACATCACACCAACTCATTTTAGACCAATATATTTGCATTAAATTATGTCACAGTCAAAAATAAATTGTTATTCACAAATAGTGTCACTTAAATGTTGTTCTACATGGACTTAACAAGAAATTTATATTACAACACATTACTTTTGGAAAAACAATGTATTAACTGGCACCAACCACTATAAAAATGAATTTATATTACTTCAGTTTTCCTGCTACAAAATAATGAAAGTGCATGT
The DNA here is from genome assembly GCF_017590135.1 of Pyrgilauda ruficollis. Lineage (NCBI taxonomy): Eukaryota > Metazoa > Chordata > Aves > Passeriformes > Passeridae > Pyrgilauda > Pyrgilauda ruficollis. The sequence goes on from NW_024523648.1 coordinate 4,329,378, forward strand.
AAACAGAGTATTTTTATTATTGTTATACTCCGTGAAAGCCATGCACAGAATTACTATGCTCTGTGGCAAAAGTTATGTGCAGAAATAGATAGGGTCATATTGGGAACAATTCCTTTGTTGTAATCAAAAAGGGCAGCATATTAGCAGCAATCTTACAGTGTTTCTCTCAAAGTAGATGCTCATTTTCAGGAGATAGTGACAGTTAATCTCTCCTACTGTTCAAATGTTACCAGAAACTAAAATGGTTCACCTTTCCATAGGCTTTTTCTGAGGGATTTGCCATTTTTACTTTACACTTTACTACAGCTGGAAACTAAGTTTTAAATAAAAGCAAATTTTGTCTGTTAGAAAGGAAAAACAAAACCAGAACTCTTACTGGTCTTTATCATTTGCAGAAAAGGTGATGACAAAAATTACTTCTTTGGAAATTGCTGAAGTTGGACTATTTGCAGTAAGGAACAAAATACCATTGAATGTTATTGGGAAAAAACCCTGATTTTATATTGACAGTGGTGTACATGCGCCATAGCCAGCAACTAAGTTCCACCCTGCCAGTTGCTCACTCCTCCCTCAGCAGCTGGATGAGGCAGAAAAAAATGCAGAAAATAATAATAAGAGCAACGATAAAAGAATTAGAATATATGTAACAAATTCCGTGCATTGCAGTTGCTCACCACTCACAGACTGATGCCCAGCTGTTTTCCCAGCTGTGAACCCTGGCCAAGTTTCTTCCCAGTTTATACACTGAGCATGATGTTCTGTGGTATGGAATGTCACTTTGGCCTGTTTAGGTCAGTGTGCTGGCTGCATCCCCTCCCAGCCTCTTGTGCCTTCTTGCTGGCAGGGCATGAGAAGCTGAAAAGTCTTCAACTCAGTATAAACACTACTTAGGAACAACTAAACTATCAGTGTTTTATCAACATCATTCTCATCCTAAAACCAAACCTCAGCACTCTACCAGCTACTAGGGAGAAAATTATTCCAGCTGAACTCAGGACACACATTTAGACAGTATGCAAAGCATTTCACTCTTCCTATTTTTTTTTTTTTTTTGTCTTCTAATTATAACATTTCCTCTTCCTCTGCTGTTCCCCAGAGTGGTAAGCCTGCTGGAGCTCTTTCAGGAGCATGAGTAATGATTGGACAGTTGGTATCTTAACCCTGCATCACAGCTCTCAATAGCTCTGCAAGAGGCAGAATGAGCCACAGCCTCTGAAAGATCAGGGGACCTCATTTGTGTCCAATGAGCACATGCGTTGCCCCAGACCAAAGCTCTCTTATACTTTAAGCCCCAAAATGGATACTTCTCCTATTCCAAGTGATCCTTTTCAATTAGTTGTTTGCCTACTGTTAGATGACACATTCCCTTACTGGTTATAAAATCACCTTCGAACACTTTGAGCTTCACAATTTGCTTTCTCTGTAGCTGCTCTCTCAGGGCTAATGCCACTACTCCTGTTAATCCACTGCCTTTTGCATCTGTTTCCAATTAAAAATTAAGGAAGCATTTATCTGCTTTAATCCCATTCATCCACTGCTTTTACAAAGGGTCCCTCTGAGTTGGCAGCGCTCTGGTCAACAGGCAGCTCCAAGAACATGTGCATGCTGGTGATTCATGCTAAGTGATAAATTCACTGTTGGTTATTGTGCTTTGTCTCAAAATGCCAAACACTGTCTTTGCCCAGCATGTATGCAGCCCAAGGTTGCATGAGCCTTCCTCTACTTCCTTTATCAAATTTTTCAAACAGTGTCTATCTTCTGTACAAGCCATAAAAAGCACTGAGTCCCTGTCATAGCACAGATAATGCCAAGTGCCTGTGTACTCAGAAGTGCTTTTTCCAAACCTAAGTAGCTGTATGGTTTCTCTCCAAAGTGAAAGATGTTTAGCTTTTAAAACACATACAAATTTCCCTGTTTTCATCTTTTTTGCAAAACTTGTTTAACAGTGTCTCATTCAGGGGTTTTATTTTTACATGGAATACAACTTCCTGGAAGTACTAAAATATACTTTAAAGACTAATTCCATCTTCCTATGCTAAATAAAAATACTGAAACTACCAAGTATTCAGATCTAGCTCTGGTCAATAGAAAGACTGTTTTCAGACTGTCATGGTATTCCCGTGCTTTGCTATCTTGCAGATATTGAATTACAAGCTAAAAAAAAGACAAAACTTTTCTCATTGGTCAGCCATAGCTCTGAGGATATGAAACACAGCTTTTCAATCTTACCTCATTCTTCTACTAATTGTTTCTTGAGTTAATTCTGTTCCAGGTATCATATGCAACTGAGTTACCACTCAGCATTCTTACAGGTCTGACTGTTTCTGACAGACCCTCAGCCCAGCTGCACAGCCTTACATAAATGTGAGCCTTTGTGAAAGACAAACACAGATCCTCCCTGTCTCACCAAAGAGCCTCATAAAAGTCCGAAGTCCTCTGCTTTTAGAAAATCCTAGAAGTTCAGAAAAGTGTAAAGATCCTGGCAGAAGGGAGGAATTGACATGAAAGACGTAGTGAGATAATAGGGCAGGTTAAAACACAACAACAACAACTGAAGAGATGAAAGGGACAGCTTGGAAGCATGGAGAAGTATGACGAAAAACAGAAGATGAAGGCAAAATGGTAGAGAGGAAGAGAGACAGGAAAACATGGCACAGGCATCTCAAACTCCAAGAGTTCATGAAATTTTTGCCTGTTTAGCAGCACCTTGTGAAAAAAACCCCCAAAACCAAAAAAACTAACATTGGAAAGAATCCCACACCACACAAATGCTAACACAAATTTAATTATCAGTTGTCATCTGGAGTTTTCAAAGTTTCTATTTATGAAAAGTATACAACATAACTGCACAGTTTCAGATAATCATGTCATTAGGGGCTATTTCTAACTAATGTTATTTGCAAAAATGCAGAGCAACACTCTATTTCCTCTATACTCCTTCTCCAAAATGAATCACTAATAATGCCTCCATGATATAATTAAAATTATGCTTACTCTAGAAACCTGCAAAAACCATGAAGACAATGCAGCTTCATCTGACCACATGTGAAATGTAGGGCATAGAATCACATACATAATTGGACTTCTCATCTTCTTAGCCCAAGTCCTACTTCAGGCTTCAAACTGTGCTTGGAAATAGTTTCAGATACTTGATCACTCAGACAGGAACTAAATTAGCATTGTACACATAAGCAGTCAGCTACAGGATTTAGTTAACTATTGCTATGAGAGCTCAAGAAAAGACTCAGGCGTGAACCTCTCAGTATTGTATGTCATCTGCAAGCCCCAAACTTTGAAGTCATGGCACAATAGACATAGACTTTCAATCAGTCAGTAACACAAAATTAAAATATCAATTTTTTTACAGAGTAAAGCTCACAGGAGGATATTTTCAGGTCACCAGCATAATTACCACCAGCAAAACTAAATATAGATACTTTTTAAAATGCATTATCCCTCTGTGAAAACAACATCTGCTTCAAACAGTTTACCCTGGCAACTTTGTTCACTGAATGAGGCTTCTTCTACACTACACTATACTACTTGTGACACCAAAGCCAGCTCAACTCAAGATCAATGACAGAATGCTGGTATGTTAGCTTGTGACCAAAACTTGTCTTATGTGCACCCCCTTCCAAGAAGAATCCACAACAAAACTGGGAGACAAAGTTTTCATTTGACTCTGCTCCTGACAAGGACTGACACAGCAACCATCTGTCATCTCCATACATCTAACAAGACAAAGGTTGCCACTGGAAACCACAATCTTTCTTGAAAACCCAGGTAAAAAAGAAAAGAAATCCATTTTCCATGGACTTAATATCTCTACTACTCTTTTTAAGTTCAAGGAAAGTAGCAACCATACAGTACTTGTCAATAAGTATCCATATGATGCATGTATGTGTCTACAGTTTTCTAGAGCTTCTCATATTCTATCTATTTAATAATTTTTTTCCTTCTTATTGAAATAGTAAATATATTCCTCTTTTATTTCTCATAAAATTGAAAATATATGGAAAAAACAGCACTACCAGACTCTAACACTGACTGTTATATAAAACTGTATTTCCTATACATTTATTTTGCAGGCAAGTAAACACACTACCTTTTTCAATTTTACCTTTTTATTTATCTATAGTCTTACATTAGTCAAAGTATTGTATTTTTGTTACCTATGGAAGTATCTATCTTAATTTTGCTGTTGTCAGTATTTTCACAAAATGTAAACATAAGAATAAGAAACAAAAATTGATTTTGTTACCACAGTTTTAATATTATTAGGGAAAAGTATCACTTTTTATTTTCATATCTTTGATACCAAGATTCATAGCCTAACCTCTGAATGTGTCACCATTAACATGTCTACATCTATTGTTTATTTTTCCACAACTGACATAAATTCAGCTGTCTTGTTGAAATTTTGTTGAAAGCATTTTAAAGAGGAATTACAGAATATATGAAGTTGGAAAGGACTCATATGGATCACTGAGTTAATTCCCAAGTTGTCAAAATAATACTTTAATTTGATAGGGGGCTTTCGAATAGTTAACAGATACTGTATTCTGAGACCTGCAACATAAATTTTTTCTCAAATATATTTGCTATAGAGGTTTAAAATCTTGAATAGAGTCTTTAAGCACTGAACTCAATATTTAAATAATATATACAGAATTAATTTTCAAATACTACGCCTAATACTGCGAAGAAGTCTAACACCACCATGTGTTTCTCATCACTTGCATTAACACAGTATTTGAAAGACTGGGAAACCATCCCCCTTTTTCTGGAGAGAAACAGACACAGAGAGAGATCCAGTTTGACTTGCGCTGCATGGACAGTTTTGGCTACATATGCGTGGTGACAGCTATAATACCTTCATAGCTGCCATTTTGGGGCTAATTAATACATTAATAGAAGAGAACTTCCACCCTTCATGATACATATTGTAACACACAAAGTCATTTCCTTCCACCTGCCTAGACTGGACTTGGATGTAATTTCCATAAGAACATTTAACTTACCATCTTCATCCGTCTGGATAATGGTCTCCTCGCTTTCCTTCCTTCCTTCTGGGTTGGTTAAGATCATCTTGAGGCTGACATTTGTGTAGGGAGGCAAATGATCCACAACGTGCTGAGGTGCTTTGGGGTCCATGTCCAAGCAGTCTGCTTTGCTCTCGTTGTGTCCACAGAAGTAGTGGTAGCATATAGTGACATTGAAAGTATGGCAACGAGTGATGTTGTAACCCAGAGATTCCCAGTCCACAGCAATGTGTCTGGCCTGGATCTCAGCAATCTTCAGCGTTTTTGGTGTTCTCATAGGTTCTAGAAAATAGAGCATAATGAAGAAAACAATGTTAACATTCTTCATCTGTCTCTGAACTGTAGCTGGTAGATGGTGCATTCAGGAATGTGAGAGTAAAGGAAGCACCCAACAAACAGGCAAGTATCATCCTTTGTACAGGAGGAGAAAATACTCCCTAATTTTTTTTTTACTTCATTCCTCTTTGTCTAGTCTTTGTTGGCTGTAATCAGTGATGGAGACAGCAATAGTAAGAAAAGGAATAGTTAATTATCAGTGGAGCAATTCAAAGCAATTGAGAATACAGGCAACAGATGCAAGAAGTGACCAAAAGGCCACCCAGCTGTCACTAGTGGCTTCCCTTCTTGATTCCCCCTTACTCTTTTCCTTTTTCCTGTGTAAATTAGATAATACATCATAATGGTAAAGAGTGAACATTTACTACATCATGATTTATCATGCCACCAAGCAAGGGTGTATACTAATTATACTAATTACCTTACTAAACTAGCAGTTATAAAAACGATGCAGATATTAATTAGTGTTTATTATTTTAGTAATGAAGCTCTTCATTCAAGCAAAACCCCTCGCAAATAGCACAAAAAAGTGCTTTGGGATGTTTGCATTGTATCCTGATTCCTTCAAAACCCCAAAACCATGATTACTCTGAGCAGGTAATCTCTGACCTGCTCCCCAAGCTCAGCTGCTCTCCCCACGTGCATTTGCACCAGCAGAGAACGTGATGCTCCCCAAGCTGTCATCAATCTTTCGCTGTCTCTCTAGTGCATTCATTCCTCATGCAAGAGTAACTTTTATCGTTGAACTTAATTAAACTGATTACACAATGAAAATCATGACCATGTCTGTATATACAAGAGTTTCACTGAAAATATACCCTGCTTGTGCATGCTTCCTCACCAGAGAAAATAAAGCCTGTGGTTGATACAGCTTCAGCCTTGTGTCCTTGCTGGTTTAAGGTCAAAACATCCAAGATTGTTGAAGGAAGGGAAATATAGGATTTCTCTTTCTGAGTATAACTGTTCTTTGTAACTTGCATGAGTTCCAACAAGGCAAAAACCAGCCAAAAGCACAGATGGTATATTGAAATAAGGAAATGTGAATCAGTGTAATGTATTCAGCATGCAGTTTGCCAGACAAACTGCAAACATTTAGTTTCAAACATCAAAACAACAGAATTCTAAATATAACATAAAGGTATTCCTAGCAACATGCTGAATGTCAAGGATTAAAAATTACACCTATTTGTTGTCATGATCTATCCTTTCTTCATTTTGAACAAGTACATATATTACCTTTGCCATTAACTTTATTTATCATATATACAGTGAAAAATGCAATTAAGTAAGAAGACTTCCTGGAGAGTAGCCCTCTAAACACAGTGTACTGTAACAATAGACATTTGAAACTGAAAGATAGCATTGAAAAGGTCCTTGAGAGATAAGAGACTTGAAGAGAGGGAAAAAAAACAGGGTTTTATAGAGAAAACAGTGCCTGGTGCTTTAGCAAATAGAGAGACGTGTGAGGTGGTCATCAAAAGAAAAAAGTAGCAACATTGTAGATCTACTGAAGGAGCTGATAAGGGTCTTCAGAGAATGAGTATTCCCTTGGCTACTGCAAGCACTTGGGGAAAAACTGAAACTGAGTGCCATGAGGGAAGAGAATTGTTAAGACACATACATGCATACATACATACATACATGTTTATGTGTGTATATATATATATATGCACACACAAAATCATTGTATATATACAATATATACATATATATGTATATAATACAAAATTATTATATATATATATATATACACTAAATCATTTTCTTATACAAATGACAGTGCAAAACTTAGTTATACATACTCTGATTTAGAGTTTGAGGCCTAGAAGAATAAACATATCCTTCACCAAGGAAATGTGTTATAAGCTGTTTTCCTTCTGAAATGGAATGGCTTTTCTCATTTTAGTCATTTCCTCTTTGTTCTCTTACTACAGTTTGTGCTTCTAACCACTCCCACTGGAGATGGAATTCAAACCTGAATTCAAAATTTATTTGAATTAAAACAACATAACACCTGGTGTCTGACCATGAAGTCTGAAACGATTAATGTTTGAAGCCAACCAATCAATAACAGAAAACATTTTCATCTTGCATCTCTCATGACAAGACTTAAACTGCCTTTACACTACACTGCACAGCACTTTAAAGAGAGAAAATGAAAAAATAAAAGCTTTGTTAAACTTAAAGAAAAATTATTTTACAATTCTATGTAAATTTTACAAATGTGTCACAGCATCAGAAGAGATACTGAAAAGCATCCTTTATTCACCTGTCAAAAAGGAAAGAATGAAAGACAGAGTGTGATCTCGCTTTCTCACAACTATTCCCTTCTTTGGCAGAAATTAAACAACTTCTGCAATATTGAGATGGTAATTAAAGTCTGCAGAGTCTCTCAACAGCTTTAGTAAACTCTGCCAACTGTCCCACTGCTCCTAAAATGATGCTTTAAAAACACAATTTTACTCTTTCTTCTGGGCAATGTTCATCTTGGGAATCTCTAGAGGTAAAGACCAATTGTTTTAAACTACCACACCACAAAGTCTCCATCTGTAACACCTCAGTGAAAAGCAATCTTCAAATAATTACTTTTCTCAGATAAAGCACTACTGAATTTTTGAGTAGGCTTCCCAAAGATCTCAACCATCTCATTAAGAATAGCTTTGATCTTGATGGGAGCAAATAGTGTTCATCTCCTTTTTTGGTTTTTTTTCCATTTCCCATCACAATTTAGGGTTTGCGTTTCACTGAAACATTTCTTTAGTCCTACAGGGATTTTATTTCAATTAATGCATTCTCTCCTGATTTCCTGATACTGTTTGAGTACAGCAAATCCCAATAATTCAATTCACGTCTTGTCTTCCCAGTTTTCTTTCATCTTTCCTCTTTAAGTCACGTCTAGAACTTTTATCCAAAATACATGGATTTTCAAGCCCATGAATTCTTACTTCTTTGTTGAATTACCTGTGTCAAATAGGAATCCTATGACAAAGAGAGAAGAAATAAGATGCTCTCAAAATACCCGCTCAATCCCTAACCTGTCCACTGGAGTGTCAAAAATGATGGCAGAAGGCGCTCAATATTTTTCAAACATTAATTTACCAATTACCCCTATGAAACATGTAAGTGGTGTTAAAACTTTTCTGTGAAGAGAAAGAGGCACAAAAAAGGTTAATAGCTTGTTCAAGGCTACAAAGCAAATTACTGCCAGGGCCACAAGAAAGCTGAACCCAAGTGCCAGGTCACTGGTGGCCATCAGACACCTAGCTGCAGCAATTCATAAACCTCAGGTACAATGTATGTGCCAATGCTTCCACCCAAATTCTAACTCCAATCCTACACTCCAGTCCTTTTTTAAAAAGAGGTTTGGTGGGGTTCTTTTAAAGGTTTTCTTAGAACAAGTTTGAAAAAGCATAACAGTGCTCAGACACTAATTGAATATCTGAGCATAAGGACATGTTATTTAAAAAACAATAATTTGGCTTATTCTTTTAGAAAGATTTCTTGATTGAGAGGTTCAAATTTGAATGAAACAGCATTTTTTTTTTGTTTTGCATTAAATCCTGCATTTAAAATTTAAATTTTTTGGAAGATGATATTCATAATTTATTTATTTTTTTCAAGCCTTTTTCTCTATCAGATAAAAGACTGGAGGGAGTTCTCTTGTGGTGACAGCAGAAAGTATACAGGACTTCTGTTGTTGCAGGAAATTCAATATCCTGTGACTGCATCAAGCACTCAGATATGAACATCCTGACTGCCAGAGTTAGATCTTCGAACAGAAACCCATCAATGAAGCATATGGAGCTTTGGTGGTGACAGTGGTAGTGGTGGTGGCAAAGGTTGACCTTCAGATTCTCACGAACACCTCTAATGATGACAGGCTCCCTTCTGCCAGACCTTCTATATCCATGGGCTGCTGCTACGACCTTCATCCCATTTCCACCTCTACTTACAGCCAGCTTCTCCCTCTGCCCTTTGCTTTTGACACCTGGCAATACGCATCTCTGTTATCCCCGTCCTCCTCACCCGTTACTTTGTGTCTTGGCACACAAATGCTACCAAGTGCTCAATGACTCAGATTTATTATCCAATCTGACTGGTTTTAGCCTCATTGAACCTATTAAAAACAGAGGCATTGGCAGAATATCAAAACAACAGAAATAACAGAATGATAAGAGATCTCTACGTTTGTACAGATTACCAAGTCCTCAATCCTTATCCAGAAACCATGCAAAAGAATTACATGCATGTGGCACTCAATCACAACAATTTCTGGATCAAGAAGATTTAACCCAACCTTATGTGATAAAATAAAGAACATTTTAGTAATTCTCCAAAGGTTAACAATAGAGGGATACGTGGTGAAAGAGACAGAACCTGTTGACCCCATACAACCTCTCAACTGCAGGATAATTTAATAAGACTCTCCAGATAACAGATAAAATGAAATTCAATTTCTTTAGTGCTTGATAAGCAACATGTGATATGACAGGTCAATATCAAGCCTCTTTGTAGAGATTATCTTCACTTACACAGAAATGGGAGTGAAAACAAAAGCCTTCACAGTTGCAGAAGCTGCAAGGTGAGAGCATCCATTTCCTCAGAACCTCTTTTTAATGATAATATGTATTAGCCTGCTGTCAGTCAGAGACAAAAGGTGCTCCAAAAGCTGTGAAAAAATCCTTTACAAAGAGTCTAGCAAAGTGTGACATGTGCTCTGCTTTTGCTGCCTTTCCTCAGAAATCCTAAATATTGACTGCAGGACAGTTTAATTTCCACATACCTGGCAGAGGTGGGGGAATTACATCTTCTGACAAGCAACCAGAATGCACATTTGTTCACATGAAATGGAAAACAACTGGACAAATTTTAAAGCACAAACATTTCAGATAAAGATGTTACTTCTCAAAAACCAACATAACTTGTCTACACACTGTCTGTGTATTCAATTCTTTAATTACAGTTGGCTTTTGAATCCTTCCTCCCCCTTGAACTCTTTCTAGTCTGTCATTACACTGAGGAGCTGACTTCGAATTTCTGTTTTAACCACATTGACTGAAATTCATATCAAGTTTAAAAGCAACCGAGGTAGCCTTAATTGGTGACACTGCAGGTGAAAACTAACTGGACTTGGAAGGTGCAATAATTTGTGCATTTGAGGGAACCGCGGAGAGATGTAAGGCCTATGTTAAACGAAAACTCTCATATAGAAAAGCAAATCTATGACCATTATTTAAAAAGTACAGGTAATAACCCCATAATTTAAAGTACACTGTTTCTCACCAAGACTCCTTTAATTATCTTGCCTTTATCAGTAAAACAAAAACTACGAAGACAGAAAGATACAGAAATATTTCTTCCAATATTCTCAGTCTGAACAGCCACTGGAATTTCCAGACTTTTCTTCTATGAGAACATGAGCCCCCTTGTCCTTTGGCTTCTCCTGACCTTTCCAGGGTAACTCTTTCCTTGGCATGTGGGAAACAAAAGAGGATTATTCTAGGATATCACCGTGGTTGTTGCTCCTTTCTCAGTCCATGCAAGGTCCTATAAAACCAAAATGTTCCCAAAACTCAAAGGAAAAAAAAAAAAGTTACGGTCCTGTTGCTGTGAAGAATTATTCTGAAAGACCCCTGATAAGAATCTCAAAGAAAGGGAAGAGGGAAAAGAGCTGAAGGAAGCAGAACCCACATAGGAATAGCTGTCAGAAGTGCAGCAAGAAAACAGTAAACAAAGGTTTCTTGCTTGCTCATTTCAGCTGCATTGCTCTCAATTAGTAAATGATGAATCAGGCAGAAATGATTTTTTTATATAGCTACTAAATTCCTCACATCATAAACTTGGTTAGGACTGCTGAACAGAGAAGTTTATGACTCATTAAAAATGACCAAACTAGAATTAAATATTTCAAGACACAACCACAGCCTCAGCAAGAACTATGCACATCAACTGTGATAACTTCTGCACTTCTGGGGGTAATATGCTGTTGTCAAAAGAGCAAACTGTAATTAAGTTATGTTATGAACAAAGCTAACAAAAATCCCTAGGTAAGGTGAGCTGTACTAGAATATCCATGATGAAGCTCCTGAGTTTCAAGGATTATTAACCTACAAGTCCAAGAGAATTTAGTTCAGATTAACTCCCAATAACTCCATTATTTAACAATATGACGATAATACAGGAAGATCCTTCAGACATCCCCAAAATGCCACGCATTTCAGTCTGATTTTCATAAACCAGTTTGCATGACAGAATAATTCTTGCAAATTCTGTTCAAGTTTCTTGTCTGTAACTGGCAGATTTTTGACCATTTCCAAGTAGAGTTAAACACAGCTTTGAAGTAAAGGCATAAAACAATTATCAGTATTGGCCCCGATTCTTACTACATAGTGATAGTTCATGAACTACTTATCTTTAGTCAAGGACTCTCCTCTTCCTACTTGATGTGTATTCCAACCCAAAATCGCACCACATTATATTACCAACTGGATCAATATTGATGCAGGATGATATAAGGCATCAATATGCCCTTCTCATATGTTATTGGAATAAAATACTGTTCCACTGTTGGAGTACCTAAACTCCCTTATTCTCAGAATCTACAAAAAACCAGGACATCTGTCACGCAGATAAATGCAAGCTGGAAAGTCTAACTGAGGTACTTGGTAGTAGGGTTTTTTGTTTGGTTACAATGATTTTGTTTTAGGGTTGTTTTTTTTTTTTTTTTTTTACTGTTGGTTTGTTGTTTTTTGAAAAATCTTGTTTCACATCAGCATTTAAGACACCTGCTTTTAGGCAGCCACATTTGAAAACTCAGGCCTTCCATCTTTTTAAACTTAGAAGCATTAAGAAATAATGAACACCAAAGGAAGAAGTTAATGAAGTCAACAGAAGTAGTACAATTTGAAGTCTTTTCTGCAGTCTGACAAGAAAGAAAAAAATTAACGGGTACATATTCCCACGATAAAAATCATAGGGATTGCTGGGCATCTCCCATCTCAAATGTGTGACACATAGACAATACAAAACAAATATGGATGCAAACAAAAAAACAGAATTAACTTTTTGTGCATTAGTATGTCCATCTGTTTGTCATGTGAAATATAAACCCATAATAAATGAAACTATTGTATTTATACTGTGTTAACATTACAGATTTATTTTGGTGCAAAGGTTATAATGCAATTGCATGAAAATCTATGAGTTTTTTCTCCTTTCACTTATTAAGCCAGCTTACAAATTTGTTATTGACCACATACTTCAGGGAGCTGAAGAAAACAACTGAATTATTACTTAGATAATCAGCTCTACTACACTAGTATCAGTAGCAATGAGGGGATATGCAATATATTTTTAGAATCTATCTTTTTGGATGCAAAACACAGCTGTCCCTGCATCATAGGTGCAGTAAACAGATAAATATAACTGCACTACTGACAATTATTTGCCCATTTTCTCTTGATAGCACATTTATTCTGTTGCCTCCATGCATGATTAACAGTTTATGCATCCTTAGCATGTAATCAATAGCTGCAAAGTCTTGTATTAGTTTCAGAGATTAGACATCCCTTGATAATAAATTCTGTTGACTTCTCCAGTATACCTTAGCTCCAAAAATCCACTTTTTTTTTTCTTTTTTTCTCTTTAAATCTGAGTTTAAATCAAAAGGAACTATAGGGTCTAGGGGGGAAGAGGAAAAGCTGGCATGTTCTCTTTAATATCATTCTTCCAAATCAACAAAACCTATCTGATGGTATAAAATACAAATCAGCATGTCAACAAGCATCAGACTGCAAGAATAAACACAGGGGAAGTCTGACAGTACAAAATGCCTAGGTAGCCTGTTCAGGACTACAATTATCAAGTTTAATTCTGAAAAGTAATTTACAAAACTATTAGTGAAAAAAATGAACCTTTGACTTGAAATATCTGCATGGTTATGTTAAAGAAGAATGGAAGATATCATCTAAAACAATAATAGTTATATTATAAAGAATATGCAGTGTGTACATGTATACACTTTTTACACACCTTAACAGTGAACCAAACTATGCAACGCCATGAAGAAAGCATTTACAAACGTTTATTTGAACATAAATCGCCATTATTGCTTAGGTGATATATTGTTCATTTGTCTCCAATACACATTCATAAACGTGTTTTTTATGGTTTTGTTTACAAACTATATATTCGGGAGCTCAGGAGGTAATGAGTGTTAAGCAAAATTACTAAGTTGGAGCAGTGTGAACAAGCTAAACAAGAATTTTCTATGGATAGTGTTAAAGCTTCAGTTTCTTTCTCCTGTATAGAAAAATTTCAGTCCTCCAAGTTAGGAAGCATAAATACCATCACATGAAACAATTGAAAATATGTGGAATGCAGTCTATAATAAATAAATAGTAAGCACAAAGTACTTAGACTGGGGAAAAAGGCCACATTCACCTCTGATAACTAAGAAGTGAAAATTTCAGGCAGTACTTATGTCACCCACTTAAAACCTGAATATACATTTGTATGTATGCATGCACATTCACAGACCTGGGCAGATATGTTCACTTCACCACATGCAGATAAAACATCCATCAAAATTCATCCTCTCTGTCTCTTCACACCTACTGAAATAGTCTCAATCCTATTTTCTCCCATTTCCATTTTGCCTCATCTGGTTCCTGCTGCCCCTTGGGCCTTGGTAGAAACCACCCATCCTCCATCCTGCTGCCTGCAATCCACAAAGCCTTGAGTTTCTATTGTTCGTCACAGCCCAAAAACTAACACATACAATGTTGTGCTTGTGTGGCAAAACCCAATAACAACTTTTTGTTGAACCTCACTCTAGCCCCTAACACAAAATCAATAACACAAGACTACATGTCACACAATGTACATATAGTATATAGATATTTTATATAATGCATAAACCTTGGATGAAACAGATTCGTTAAGCTGTTTATAACCAGAAGTGACACAGTAGCATACAATGCCTCTGCTGTATATATTTTGTCCCACCAGTGAAACAATCTAGGTATTTTACTTTTAAACATTGAATGACAACACCTGTAGCTTCTATTGTACAGAAAAGTTTTCTCTAAGCAGTTGGAAATTAATTTAATGAATTGTCTTAATTTTCTTCATTGGTTCATACAAATATAAGAACACAAGTTGATAGTTTTCTTTGGGGAAAAAATACAGAAGCAAAGAAGAATTGCTCTAACATTAAAATTTTGAATAAAATCAGAAACCATTTTCAATGGTATGTAGAATTCTAAAAATGCTGGTAAGCAGACATTGTGAAAATTCTTTTTTAAAGTGGCTACTTGTCTATAGTGAAATTGTACCATTTTTGAATTTCAATGAATTTTTTTTACTTAAGTCACACAGTCATTTGCCAAAGTTTGACTAAACATAACTAAGAAAACTCCAATATATTGGTCAATCATCACTGCCAAGTGACTGCCACAGCCTAATACTTGTACCTGTAAGAATAATCTTCTTAATACCTTAATTTGATATTTCTTTACAGATATTTTAAACAACTTTCTGTTCATTTCAAGTGCCCCAATTTCAATTCAACTGTTGAATGTTGATGTACCAGTGAGAAAAAAAAAAAATGCATTCTTGTGTCAGCAGGCAAAGCACTGTCCATGATTTGCTAATGGAACAGTCATGACATTTTCATTAGAGGATACAGCCCTAAGTTGATAATTGCCAGAGAGGAGCCTTTTTTTCTGAAAAGTTTTTCAAAACTTTCTTTTCAGAAAGGGAAAGGATTATAAGGAATATTTGCTTTTCATATTGTCTTGCTGTCTGGGCAAAATTGACATGGTATCATCTCTCTTTCCTAATACCATGCGGCTGCAAAAGTTTGCAAGCCTATTTTGGGAAATGGGACCAAATCCTGCAAACCATTTTTTTTCTGGAGCTGCCTCAACATAAGCAGGGCCCAGCAAAAGTGAGCTCACAAGCCCATCTTAGCCACCGTGACAGAGGGTCCTTGCAAAAAGAAAACAAAAGCAATGAAAAGGCCTTGCTGACAGAGGCACTAGCAAGCTGGGGAAGTGTTTTCTAAAATAGACCATGAAATTCAAATAATACTTTTCCATTTAGCTGCATAAAATACTCTCAAAAAATTGCCCTGTTGCTTCACTTTCAGCCATTTAGTATTCCACCAAACTTTTCTTTCCTGTCTAAGCCGAAACTTGGAAAACATAAAATAATTCACCTACATTAAAAGAAAGTAATTTGTTTCAGAAACAATTTCCTTTTGAGAAACTTCCTCTGAACACTTCTGGCTTATTCATTAATAAAAATGTTAATGGAAAATGATCCTGGAGAATTTTCTGTTGATAGTAAATCTGGACAAGTTGTAACACAAAAAGGTAGCAAACTCAGCAAATGAAAAACAATCCTAGATGCTGTGGATAATAACTTACCCTGCTTTCAAAATCATGTGATTTTATAAAAAGTTATTAATTAATGAGCAAATTATTTTACTTTATAAAGAACTGATAGTGTTGCTAAATGCAAACAAAACAAATCTACTTTTTACTCACATGCAACTGTAAAGGATCAGCTCTTTGCTTGCAGGAGTCATCACCATTTACTACGTGCTTTCTTACTCTAGATACCCATCTAGAGCGCTATCTACTTCAAGCTGTCAATCATATTCAATAATTTTACCACATTCTGACTTTCAAAAAGATATTGTACTAGAACAGTTGTCTTGGCTTCACTGTTACAGCAAAGCAAGTGCCAACGTGCTCCCCCAACCAGCTCTACTGCAGCAGTCACCCAAGAGAGTGTCAATCATGCCTGCTGAGTAAGTGGAGCATTAAATTATTTTTTTTATGCCTGTGTTGTACATGCTGAATCACTGTCATCATATCCTCACAACAGAATGCAAAGAAGGAAAGGCAGCCAATTAGCCAAGTCAAGGCCACACAAGTAAATGCAGTATTAATTTGGAAGTGCAGGCTAATTGCTGGACACCAGCATTACACTGTCACTTAAACCAGATTTATTGCTGAGTCTAGTAAATGTTTAAAAATAAATAGAAGAACAATCCGTTTCTCTCACCTTATTACTGAAAGACTTAAAAATTCCCCTGGGTATCTGCCAGGTTTGGTTTCTTTCATTTTTTTTTTTTTTTTGGTACCCCATCTTACTGCTAACATTTTGAAGACTGACATAACAAGCACATATGCAATCTACTACTATCCCCTCTTGTTACCACGATCAAGCCACTAGCACATAACCCTTATCAACAAACATAATAATTTGCAGAATTAAGCATCTACAGAATGCCTAAACATAGAAGAATGCCTAAAAATATAAAATTCCTTAGAATTTGTTTAAAGGTTTTTATGACTAGCAGTGGAGGTTTTAGGGTTCTTTCCCAGCTTTTTGAGCTAATTCTGTTCATTTCCATATCTATTAATACCAGCTTGTGGTGCCAGCCTTATTCTCCTACTGGCCATACTCTCCACAACCACCTTCTTCCCCTCGCCTTGATTTGAACCTTGAAGTTATGGTTGCTCTTGCCTTTCAAATTTCCCTGGCTACTTTAATATTCAGGCAAAATTACAATATTACTATTAACTTGAGCTGAAACAAGGACATGTGCTAACAGTCAAAAAAACCAACCATGAAAAAACCCCAAGCAATTTTGCCTTTCGCAGAAGTCCTTCACTTGTTATTTTTGACTTGGATATCTGGAAGACAGATTAAATCATGGCACCATAAACAATTCAGCTTGGAGGAGACCTTTGATGGTCATAAAACCCCATCTCCTCCTCAAAGCAATTGTATCAGATTGCTCAGGAACTGGTCCAGTCTATTCCTGGATATCCCCAAAGAGGTAAATTCTACATTCTCTCAAGACAATAGTCATCGCAGATGGAGTGGAGATATGAATGTGACTTCAGTGCTTGAGCTGATTTCCAAATATTTGGTGAAAAGCAGAGAATTCCAAAATTCCCTAAGAAAGCATCAGATTTTTTTTTATTTTTTGATCTTGGTTCACAGTATTTGGCACTGACTTCTATTAGATGGCAAGGCTCTTCACTCAAATTTCACCAAGCTTCACTTTGTTGACACACAACTTTACAGTTCACAGAATACCAGAAGCATCTTTTCATATTAAAAATATTATTTTTAACTGCAGTATTTAAGATAAATGTACAAAATAAAGTTGAACAGAAAAATTCAGTTCTCCTCTTTGCAAACCATGTCAATGTGGCACTTAGAGCTGTGGTTTTTATGGTAGACTTGGCAGTGTTAGGTTTATGGTAGGACTTGAAGAGCTTAAGTCTTTTTCAACCTAAATGATTCTATGATTTTATACTAAAGAACAGAGAAAATCACTGCACTTTAATCTGCCTATTTTACACCATTTAAAGATAGGGCAGACAGGGGCAGAGATTTAAACAAAATGAGTTGGACTTACCCTGTTTAATAATCCTTAGGTTATCGTACATATCTACTAGGAATTTGTTGATGGATGTTGTTTTGTTTGTTTAAAGAGCTTGGGTCAGATTTTATTTCTACTGAACATTATAATAGAACCCAAGAACAGAAGTCAATCATCATAAGTGTGCAGTGATGCATGTAAGAGCATTGCCTTTACTTCTTAATCAAATTATAAGAAAGATGGAAAAGGCCAACAGTTATAGGAATGTACATGGGCATAGAAGCCCATTTTAACATCTAGAAAAAAATCAGTTATGTTGGAGTTGTGTAAGAAATTCGCTAATATCATCTTGAGAGCTGACATTGCAATCACCAGTATGATTAATGAAATTTATGTTTTCAGTCTCCTCACAGCTACAGTACCACGGTAGTGCAGTGCTTTTTCAACATTATGACAAAATGACTAATCTCTATTAATTGGTTTTGAGCAAAGGCTTTGTACAGACACTGAAGAGAGCAACAGAATATATGATTTTTCATAGCTAAGCATTTAAATCAAGCCATTTGCTGAGAGGGTGAACTAGTTTACTTAATAGAGAAGTATATCTACCATCGGGTGTTTCTGCCAGGGCTGCAGGACTGGCTTATCCAAGTGACACATAGTCTGCAGGAAAGGGAGCCAGGTACTCTGAAAAGAGAGAATTCCAAGCCCAGCTTCAAAATGGCTTCAGAGAAAAAGTCACCACAGCCATAGAAATTTCCAAGCAAAGAATGTCATCCATGCTCTACTTGCAGCTTGGATCCTGAGGAATGTGTCCCTCAAGTAACAGCTCCGGTAGGCATTCAACCCAAAGAACAACAGACTGCTTGTCTTCTTTTGGACACAAATACTACTGCCTAATTAAGCAGTGTGTATAAAATGAAGTTTCCTTCAGTTGCTGGGGAGCTTGGCAAGAGGTTTTCTTTTTCCAAGCTGCTCTCCATTTAAATTCAGATATTTTGTCTCTAGACACAAAAATTCTCAAGGAAATTTATTTGAAATGTCTGGTTGATTTCTTTGTTGTTGCTGGCTCTGAACCCTCATTCTTGCTTAGCTACTTTGATCAGGCCATGACTGAGTATCTTGCTAGGAAAATTGCTATCTCTCTTAGAAAGGATACAAAACACTCTGAGCTGATTTTAATTCTTTTTAACACAATTAATAGAACCTTCCTAAATATGAAATATTGGAAGAGGAAGTTATCTACAGATTTGTAAGAAATTGATTTAAATTACATAGTCCGCAGAAAAAGAAAAATCTTTGTCTTTAATAGAATGGTTTGAAACCAAGCTTTATGCAACCTGCTGTTTTACAAGCTTCATTACAACAATCAGCATTTGGCATTTGAGAAGGACATTTAATAAAACCAAAAGATACCAAACTATATTGACAGCAAAATTATACTAACTCCTTGCAAAAGTGAAGCTGCAGAATTTGTGTTATCCTCATTTCCATCTGAGTATGAAAACCCAAAAACTTTCATTTCCTTAACATTCCTTGAAAAAAGACAAGAGGATAGCAAATCACTTTAATGATACTGTTATGAAGTAAAAACAAATGATGGAGCTGTAGCTATGTTTACAATTATGGCCTTGCTTTGGTATTACACAGCTGATAATATCCCAGCCTTATGTGTCCTGTGCTACTTCTTGAGTTCAATTTCCTTCAGATAATGTATTTGGGCTCCATAATATGCCTCTTTGGTGAAACCAATAACTGAATCCCGTGGTAATTCCTCAGGAAGTTATAATTTATGGCAATTGTCTGTTCCCACCACTTTTCTCAGTAATTTGTTCCAATGATTAATAGCCCACTGTTAAAGACAAATAATTGCGCCTTACTTCTAATTTAAATCAGCCTGACTTCAGCATGCAGCCATTTGATGTTCTCACATTTTACCTCCTCTAGAGGAAAGAGGTGTTTTGTACCATGCAGTATTATTCCCCTGTACAAATACCTCCTTCTCTCTGATAGACATATATGATTGAGATCCTTAAGTCACCTTTTTTAAGACTACATCTTAAGCTATGACTCCGTGGCACTTTTCCCCATTCCTCCCAAATCTGCAGCTGTGTGTTGAAAGCATGGACACCAGATGTGCACCCAGTTATCAATACTGGTCATACTCACAAAATCACATCTTTTCTCCCAGCGCTGACCCTGATTTTTAGTCATACCACTACACAAAGAACTTTTGGTGACTGCTGGTCTACATCCCCCAAAACTCTTTTTGTATTTCGGTACTACCTCTTCCAAATGCATGTATTTATTTACATTTGTGTGTAGACAGTAAGTCATACTATCTATTATAACTCTAAACTATCAGAGCAGGAAAAAAGGTAAAAATGAAGCTTCAAATTTAAATCTCAAAGCAAGTACACAATTCTAAGAAGTATAATGTCATAAACTTTTAATGTGAAATATCTTGCCTTTTTAGGTTTTCACTTCGCAGCTCAAAATTTTGATTGCATTTTGTAATCAAAAGACGCAAAAAAAATAGAGCTAAATACCACTGGTTAAAGGGTGATAGAATTTATCTGTAAACATATTTACTAATTTACTTTGCTGATCACTCAAAATAAAGACTATGAATACACACGTTAGTCTGAATTAAAATATTGCAAATTTTTCATATTATGAGCTACAGAGAAAAAGAAAACAAAACCAGAAAAGAATGCCAGTGCAGGGAGAAAGAGGGCTATGCCTTCTCCCTGTATAAACACCACAAAAAATGCTGTCATGCTGACTGCAAAAGACAATGATACAAGTTTTTCTCAAAAAACAGTGCCTTGCTGA
This sequence comes from Pyrgilauda ruficollis, assembly GCF_017590135.1. Lineage (NCBI taxonomy): Eukaryota > Metazoa > Chordata > Aves > Passeriformes > Passeridae > Pyrgilauda > Pyrgilauda ruficollis. Next base: position 4,349,997 of record NW_024523648.1, read on the forward strand.
AAGTCACTGAAGATTCCCCAAGGAGAACTTGAATTAGAGTCAAAGGCCAAACATAAAGACACCTCTCTGAAACCTAATCCTCTTGCCCATTTAAAATGTTCCTGCAGCTTCTGGTCAGAAAAACACAGCACTGGAATTGTACTGTCAGTTTTACTTGTTTTTCTTTAGTGTTTTCAACACCATATAACTCAAATATCTGAACAAGTATCAACACAACTAAACTAAATCCAGATAACTTACTTCTTTTACCACTCAATGTCAGATTGTTCCTCCCCTTCCAAAATACTCTCTTCTGGCATTAGCAACATAACAATGTTTAAATCTCAAATAGGCATTAGAAATTTTATTGTTACTTAGTGGGTTTAAATGAAAGCTGATTGCTTTTCCACTGTCCTTCCAAGATGTTCCAGCAGAGACAAGGATTTAGGTACAAGAATGAGGACTGTGTCTTTTCAGACTTAGGATGAGCCTGAAAGCATGGCACATTTGTTGACATCAGTAGCTATTAAAAAGCAGCCAAATTTGTTCATAAATTAGCTCTAAAGAAAAATTTAAGCAGTCAGTAATAAGAGCAAAACAAGCATTTTTTTGTCATCTGGATAAACCAAAAAAACCCCCCAAAAAAACCCCCAACCCCCCCCCCCCCCCAAAAAAAAAAAAAAAAAACCCAACCAAGAAAACAAAACAAAACCAAAAAATTAATTCAGGAAACTATTTTACCAGAATTTTTGTCACAGAACAAGAACTCCTCAGTGCCTCTCTTGACAGATCTGACAGCTCACCAGGGTCTCCAAGAGGCTTCATGAGCTGACATCTCTCTGCTTTCTCCATAGACACTCCTCTTCCCCCATCCCACTCAGCTCCCTGAGATCTTTAAACTCCAAACCTGCTCTATTTTAAAGCCTCAGGAATGTTGGATTCTCCTGCCACATGTTGGAAAAATACTTTCCTGCTTTTTATTTGATCTAAGAATATCATCAGCAACTCCAAATAGAGATACAGCGACATCAGCTTCTTCATTTCAGCACCCAGGCAAAAACCTAAGGTATTTTGCATTTATTATTTGCAAACAAGAGATACAAAACTAGGGCACTCACTCTGAACATAAAAGTGTCACAAAATGTGTTTATAGCCTTCAAATCAGAAAAGCATTTTAAAAATCAGGATTAACCTTCTCTAGAGCAGTGCCAGGACATGTCCTACTTGCTGCTTTTCCTGGGCTTCAACCTAAAGAGGGCAACTCTGAAGAGCTCAGGTTTTTGTATGGACAAAATAGATGGGACGTAACACCACCAAAAATTACACCTGGGCTGCCAGCCTTCCATTCCCCTCTCCCACCTCTCTTCCACATCAAACCATGTCACACTAACAGCGAGGAAACATCTTTGGCTCAGACAGGCTTGCACCTATGCTGTGTGAACAGTGGATTGCCTCCTTAACCATTTTTCTTCAGTCTTGTTGAATACTATAAATCACTAAACAAGCTGATTTTTTTTTTTCTTTTTTGGTCAAGACATTAGATGCTGAATTTACTAAGCCTTAAATAAAACTGAATTTTAGCAGAGGAAATTTCACAGTCTGAATTGAATTAACACAGTCATAAAATTCCCTGAATTTTCCCCCTCCTTCACTTTACTCTAGGAGCTGGAGTCCAGGAATAGCAATACAACAGCTGTAATAACAGCACACTAAAAACTTTCCAAACACCTTAGGGAAAGTCCCATAAGTTATGGTTCTGGCTATTCATAACACAGTAAACAGGTATTTTAAACAAGTATTTTATTCCCCCACACCTTAGAACTTCATTAGCTGATACACTGATAAACAACTAACCTTTAAAGCATTTTTTATAATTCTTGTGTAGAAAACCAGTATATGGAACACTTATTATCACATTTATTAATTATCACATTTTAGATTCAACTGAGGTATGTATTTCCTTCTGTATCTTTCAACTATTTAACAGATGTGTCTCCTGTCACAGTTATCAAATGCCCTGGAAAGCCTCTTCCAACACACTTTGTCACTGGCAACATAACCCCCCTGGTTCGTGTACAAATATTATGCAGTTTGCTTCCTTCTCAGCTCTGCTACACACAGGGTAATTCAGCAAATAAGGAAAATATCAGAATCACTTTTTTCTTCCCTCAAACACACAGAACTAAATAATATTTGTAAAATGGTATAGAAAGAATTATAGATTTTTTTTTTCAAAAATGCAAGCAAGGTTAAAGCACACTAAAATCAGCAATGCACCGTATAGATATAGCAATCCATATTAAATAATTTTTACAGAAAATTAATTATTTCCTTGCAATGGTGCCAGAATTAATAAATCACTTTTAAAACCCTGATGCAGCATTTCTAAACTGGTTATATTTTGCTAGCCAGCTCTGTCTTTTAATAGCAGCCCAATAAACCCAAACAAGTAAAACTGTGAATGCGATTTTAAATTGCAATAAATCCCTACTGGAAATATTTTTTTTTTTAAATTTAAAACTACAGTCCATATGTGAAATATGCTCCAGTTCAGTATATACAGAACTCAAAATTACCTTCCTAACCCTTAAAATGGTTCAGCAAAATGACTCAATATTAAAATTAGGGGAAACAACTGTCACTTAGCACTGAAATACACAACAACCCAAGTGGTTTAAACCAAGATTTAAATGGTTAGCTCTACAGTGTAATCACTGCATACTGAACTACCTTCCCTTTCAGTTTATTATCACTCGTGATAATAAACTAATGAATTTTAAAAAATCCAAATATTTAATTTCATACCCTCCTAACAGAAAACTGAAAAATAAAGGAGGAAAAAGGTGGGATTTTTTTTTTCCTGGACTTTGAAATGCACCTAATATATTTTTCTTTAAATTAATTTCTTCAGTCTTTCCTTCTTTTTAACATTGCCCTATACTTTCAAGCTTGCCACACATAACACACAATTCCTTCCTTTCATATGGGATCCCTCAAACATATGGGATCACTACCACAGCATTGTGCTATTTTCACATATATGACACTTCTGAAAGAAAACAGCAAACTCTCAACAATCCTGTTTGTCACTAATGCACAACTGGTAAGCCAACCAGCATGTGTCAAAACTGCTTCGAGAAGATCCGATTCTCTATTCTCAGGACAGACATTCAGTTTCAAAGTATGTCACATTATAAAACCATCTCAGTCTAGAACTTCTTTTTGCTGAAATGGTACATTTCCATATTCTTCCATCAGAATAAAAATTGAAAAAAAATTTTGAAGGTTATAAAAGAAAAAAATTATGATATAATCAAGTCATACTTGCAAAGACTTCAAAACTGTCAGATATACATAATCAGAGATGGAGGAGATAAAACATCTGCTGTGGCAAGAGAGGGATTCAAAATGATTGAATGAGCAAGAGCAACAAACCTACAAAGTGGAAAAAAAAAAACAAAACCAAACCCTTGCATTCCTTTCACATTGCATTTGTTTTGCATTTAATATTTATTTCCCAGCCACTCCATTGAACTATTACTAAATAAAAGCCTTCACATTTGATATGCCACGAAACTGCTACAATTACTCGCTGATAATCTTGACGGCTACTGTTGACCTTTTGCCATTTGCTGTGGTTTTGCCTAACAGGAATAATGTGAGTGACATTTTTAATACAGGAAAACTTATGAAGGAGATAAATATTTTAATGATGAGGAATATTTCTTTGTGCTTCAGGTCCCAAGGTTTTAGCACCTATCAAGGTGGGCATGAGCCATGCCACACCCAGCACAGGCAGCCGAGCCCATTGCTGGAGCACTGCAGCCCTCCCAACTCCTAGAAGCACCATAACAGCTTTGATGCAGCTCAAGGTGTGTACCCTGTGCTTCAGCATCCAGCCAGCAGTGCTTACAAACGTTGGTGCTTTCCATTCTATTCAGGTTCCTATGTGAGAGAAGTCTCTAGACTCATTTCTTTCTGCTCTTCCACAGCATTTCTGCTCCCTCTCCCCTAACATCTCTGAATTGTCTGAAGAGGACAATTGCTGTATAGCATGGCAAACACTGCTGAAAACCATGACAAGCATAAATGCAGGAACCACCACTGTACATAAATATGACTTTAATATGGACTTTCAGTATTAAGTGTGATCTTGGAAGCTAGTGTTAAAGCTGCCTAAATGGTTTAATAAATAGCAATCTTTGATGCCAGAGAGGAAAAACCTAGGCTACCAACTGAACAGCCTTAATCAAAATAATGCAATGCTGAAATAATAATATTGAACCAAGTCTAAGGTTAGCTCTAAATACCAGTTATCAAAACTAATGCAATGCTGAAATAATAATATTGAACCAAGTCTAAGGTTTTGATAGCTCTAAATACCAGTTATCAAAAACTGTGAAAACTAAGGATCAGCCTTTGGTCTTGATTGTGTACCTTATCCCCCACGTCTACAGAAATGGTAAAATTTTATTAATGCCCTATTTATCTACTAATGAAAATTATATAATTTTCCATCAATTCTTTTAGCTCTTTTTGTTTAAATCAAATGCTAAATGTAAGGCATAAACCAAAGAAACTTCAAAACTTACAATTTACTGTGTCTATGTTTTATATATGCAAGCTATCATCTTTGGCAACCTTATTACACAAGACTTACAGTGAATAATCACTTCTGGATTCTATTAAAAAAAAAGTTACAAAATGAGCATAAAGTTACCACCTACTTATTCATTTTTGCTCTTCTGGCCACAAGTCATCACAATCTGTACTAGAATCTAACCCAAATGACATGCAATTTATTCTTCTACATAAGGGGAAGAAAAAGTAATTTGGGAAAAACCCATAAAATAAAACTCAAGGAGTTATTCCAGCAGATGTCTCTTCCTCCCTGAACACCTATTTGGACTTTGCATTTCTCAAACATCAAAATGAATTTAAACCCACTGTATTTCTCAGTGACTTTTTGCACAAATCAGATTATGTAACACCTGCTCGTCTCCTTCCCTCCACCTTCTTAGGTTTGGTATTGGACTTAGGAGCTGAATTTAGCTTTACAACATCACGTGCAATAGGAGAGCCATTAACCTCCCTGTAAGTTCATAACCACAAGTCACTTTGTTGAGTACCTTCAGTGTTTAGAGACACCTCATTTCACGATAAAGGGCAGTTAACACCTGTAAGGCAATTATATCTACCAAATGTTGTTGGCCTGAAATATGAATATGTAATTGTTCCTGCCATCTGTTAATTATACTAGTTGAATCACTTATTTAATCATATACATTTACCTGACATCTACAAACTTTTTAATAGCTTTCACAAATGCTAACCTGGCTCTCAGGCAGAACTAAGGCACCATTTATGTGTCCCACAAGGAAATGACACCATTATACGAAAGACCAGATTTTGCAGCAGCTCTACAAGATGAGAAGGTAGTTCATGCCAGGCATTTTCCCAGCCTGTCCATGCTGGCTAACAGCCTCAGAGACCAATGGGGAATATTACTACTTGAGGCAGGGGCATTGTTTGCCAGCAACAAGAATAGTTGGATTGAAGACTGAGGGAAGATGGCAGGAAGATGGTGGGTCCGGACGTCGAGGCAGCAACAGTACAACCTGATTTACTAAGAAAGCTGCCCAAGTGTTCCTCAGGTTAATGAATGCTGCTTCTGAATCTCTAAAGATAAGGAATTCATGCTACCACATCACAGCTTTGGCACTGAGCTTGCTCTGTTTCCACTAGTACTTCCTAAAGTACCTGCATTCAGTAAGGTAGCATTAAACCATCACAGAACTGCAGACAGAAGGGACCTTTACTGTTCTCCAAGGAGAAGAGGACATACAGCTTACATTAGTCTTGCTGTAATGGTGGAGGGGGTGTTTGGAGGTGATCTCTGATGAAAACATCTCCTATACCTCAGTGCTATTCCCCTTAGCCCTCCTAGAGCTTAGCGACACACATGTTCCCTAGCTCAAATTAGCTCCATCCTGCCTCCCTCTGAATCCCAGTGGTACTAAAAGCATGAGCAGTGTTGCAGAAAGGAAAATAAGACTGTCACCTGTCTCCTTCAGCCTAGGAGAGAGAAAGGACAAGAGTTTCCCCTCATTATGCCACCCAAACTCTCAGCCTTGGATGGAAGCTGAACCAGTAGTGGGAATGAAGACAGTAACTCCACAATCACATCAGGCTGGCAGACATTTTACCCAGCCTTCCACTCTGCCTGCAGCTGCAGCCACCTGACTGCTAGCAACTTCTGCCCAGATACAGTGAGTCTAGGAAAAGTGAAATAACTAAAGTAAAACAATTACTGGAACATGAAGCATAATTTTCTTGGAAATTGCTTTAATAACAGGGTTGGGATTAAATGGTGCTGCGCATGCATATTTTGGAGATCAGGAGCCTAAACTATTCTGAAACTTTTGATGAAAATTTCAGTGTCTCCAAGATTACTTCTCTGAGTTTCTGTTGGAAATACAGAGCCATCAAAATGCAAAACAAAGCAGTGCTGCTAATTCAGCATTACAAAAAAAGATGTCCCCAGGTTAAAAAAAAAAGATCAAAAGTTAAAGCAGGTTCTTATCATTTGCATATTTAAATGTCTATTTTAACAGCCAATATTCTCATGCATCTGGACATGCCCTCACTTCTTTCTATTGTGGAGAAAAAACCACTAAATTTTAATTAGGGAAAATGTAACTTTTTGAAATAAAACCCATTTGTATCAGTATATCTTTAAAATTAACAGTAGGTAAGATTCATGCCTAAAAATTCAGAGACTATAGCTGTCATCTCATAGAAATCAATTTATAAGCTGGTACAATAAAACCAGCCCCATTTTATCTCTCCGTCTTCACCACTGGTTATATTCCACATTGCTCAAAACTTTCCTAAAGCTGCCCTGCTTTTTCCTAAAGTGGAGCCCTGCTGGTGACCAAGATGAAATAGCTATAACCATGTTTCCAACCCACCATAGTCATGGCAGGATGGCAACTGCACAAGCACAGGGAATATAATCTGGTTGGCTGCAGAAGCCTGGAAAACACTGGGAAAGGTGCAACTTGTGGCCCTCTCTACCCTACAAAAATGCAGCTATGCCTAACTGGGAAATAGTGAAATAATTGCAATCTTCTTATAACATAAAGGTAGCTTTTTCTAACAATTCAATTCAAAATCCAAATAAATGAATTCAGAGAAATTTGCTCTTTAATTTGCAGCTACTTTGCATATCTGCTGGTTGATGAATTAATCTATTGAATCCCCAAGAGAAACCACAGTGAGTTATTTTTTTGTCCCTAGTACCCAGAAATGGGCTACAAAATGCAGAACTTTGCTTAGATCAGGACTGTAAATGGACAGGCAAAAGTATGGGGTGCCTCTTTAATTTCTAGTGAAGATCCTGCATTTATCAAGCTGCTCCCACTTCTCCTGGGAAGCAGCTGCAATTCACCTTTGTGCTTTTCAGGCAGAAATGTGCACCTGGCGTTGGGGCCAAGGGTCAGTTGAAACACACATCCAACCCTGCTCCAGGAAAAGGAAAAGGATAAGAAAAGCCCCTGGGGAGGGCTGGGCAGAACCTCACAGCTTGGATCCCTAAATATGCAAATCCTACCCTTCTGCATACACCCTACAGACCTCAGACACCCTTGGAAACTTATTCAAATAAGCAAACAAAGTCTCTATAGAAATTAGGAGAAAATCAAGTATGCTTTATTTCAACTACTTATGGTTAACTCAAATGTTGCAATAAATAAAGAGATTAGCAAATAACTTAAAAATATTTAAGGAATATGCAAAACAAAGCCCTAGACCATAGTTGTCTCTCCCCACTGCTCAGAGGTTCCCTATGTGAAGACAACTTGCTAGAACATCAAACTTTCTCTAGAGAAATAAGAAATAAATTGAAGTCACACACTGTGACTTTTTCTAGCAAGGATTAGAAAAATTAAGTGGATTTCATCAGGTTTCACAAATATATCACAAAAAGCTATGGGCTCAAGGTCTAATGTTCTAGCTATGCCTGTATTGACCTCGCTACTTATTTTGATACTAGTTTTCCCTTTTTCTTAATCAAGTGTCACTTTAAAAGCATGTGAATAGTATTTGGTGAGGACAAGCACTGCTGGGCACTCTGCCAAGGACTATGAATGCTCAGAGGCAGCTGAGAAAGAGAAAAAGGCAATGGTCTGAACTATGATTCAAAAGGAGAAAAAGAAAACTAGTCCAAAACTGGAGATTCAAGGGAAAAATTGGCAAAAATCAGTGTGGCATGGGTAGAGCCAAAGAATCTACTTAAATACATCTACAGTGCAAGCAGACAAGTTTTCATTACCAATCACCATAGGAATTTTTCACATTGTTAAAGACAATAAAACTGTAAATAAATTCAGGCAAAGATATTGAACTTAGAACTGAATTGCATTCTTTGCTTAGACATCTTGGTAATTAATAGCTGAATTTTATGTTAAACTTCTTATTGCCTGTTATTTATTTCCCTATGCCAAAGCAGGTAACTATGCATTATTATCACATTCAACAGTCATACAGGCACATAATCATATCACAGGCATATAACCAACAATATCAATGGTATATTAAATACACTAGAGCAAAAATTATTCATTTTCTAAGTCAAAACCTCCCTTTTCCCTAGCAGAGGCCTCCTTTGCCCCTCACACAGGCTGAGCTCTGCCTCTTACCCAGCCTGGAAGCTATACACACAGTCCAGGGACTGTTCAGCAAACAGAATCATTCATTCTCAGCACAAGCCCATATGCCCTAAAGTTTGCTTGCTTATTTTTCAGGTGTACCACTGGGTCTAATAAATTATATCATTTCCCCCCATACAGCTACCTTCTTATATCATTGCCTGTCACAAACACAACAGTGCTACTATTCCTAAATATTTTGCAGGGCAAAATTACTACTCAATCCAGTTGTAGCTGAAAAAAATGAGCAGTTCTGTGGGTTGTTCCCCAGGACCCCAGTGCAAGGGCCCAGATTAAATTCTATCAATAGCCATTTGTGAAAGAACTGGTTGAATAAGACCTACCTAGAATCACTCAAAAATTTCATGAAAACCCAGGTTTTTAAGAGTGGAGCTCAATTTCTTCCATCAAAAAAGGTTTCTTTCTCTTCTTAAACTTTTTTGCCTTGTTTGACAATGAGTTTCAACTTTCTGGAAATCCAGTAAGGGTCTTACTGCCAAGGAATCCCTTTACAAAATAACTGATTCTTTACGAGACACTTCGGAGCACAATCATCCTCTTCACTGAATGAGCTAAAGATTACTGCTAATGAGACAATTGCACATTATTTCAGCATGCACCCCGAAGAAGAACAAATAAGGGACTGCACTGGCAATCAAAATCTGGCATTCCCTAACTAACGAAGGCTTGACTTTGTGACACCTGTGTGGAACTTTTCCTTCACTGAATATTTTGTGCTATTATGCAGAAAACTACCAGAATCATCAATAGCTTGTGAGCTTTCAAGTCCCCAGCAGAGACAACTGCAGCTTTGAGGCAATGGGGCAACAGGGAGGGATTGACAACCTAGTGACATGGAACATCATTTTGCAGGGATGACTTCGTTGTCACTTCTGTGGCTTTATGCTGGCACTTAAAAAACAGTGAGATGCAGACTACATTTCAGGATCCCTTCTCAGCTTTCTCTAAACCTCATTCTTTCTTATCTATCCAGTGGGCTGTTCGTGACCCACATGTAATTTCCCCCTTACTTAACTCCCCTTGCAAGTATTCCTTCTCACATATACTCTTTTGTTTTGTCTCCAGGCTTCTCATTAGAATGCTCGCATTCCAGTCTGCCCTATTCACAGAATCACACAACAGCTGAGGTCAGAAGGCACCTCTGGAGATTATCTAGACCAATCTCTCTGGCTAAAGTGGGGTCAGCAACTACAGCAGGCTGCTCAGGGCACTGTCCAGTCAGGTAATGAATATTTCCATTGAGGGAAACTCCAGAATCCACCTGGGCAACCTTATTTAATGTTTAACCACCTTCTCAGTATAGTTTCATCTTATGTATTTCAGTTGTGCCCACTGCCTCTTCTGATTTCAATATGGATACATATGGATAATTTTCCTCTAAACCTTCTTTTTTCCAGACTAAACAGTGTCAGCTCCCTCAGTTTCTCCTTGTACGGCAGATATGCCAGTCCTTGTGGAACTAGTCATCCCATAAGCTTCCCCTTTTTAGTCCCACCTTTGCTGTCTGTCCCAGCTCTAAAAGCCCTTTTTCTCTTAGTAGACCCTGCTTCCCTTGACTTTTGCCCAGTTATTTCCAGCCTCCATCCTTGTCTCCTCTGCACTGCTGCTTTCCAGCTCTTATTCAACCTACACTCTCTTGAACTGACTTTCTGTCTGTTTTCCTTGCAGGTTCTCCTCTCCTTCCTTTTTTTTCTTTTACTCCCTTCCTGTGATGCCAGGAAATTACCAGACTATGAAGAGCACAAGGACACACACTTGTGTCCTACTCTGTTCTGTTTTCTAGGTGGAAACTACTTTTGGCAATCCAGAACAACAGCAACAAAGATATTCTCAACCTCTAACAGAACTGGTCAGCTGTATTCTAATATAGTCAGAATCTATGGGGGGTTAGACTTTGAGGTCTTAACAAGTCTCTGCTGAGATGTGATTTTTTTCAAAGGCTTACAACTCCAACAGGATTGTCACAGGAATAGAAAAACTACTCCCTTGACACAAATTCCTTGTGAAGAGTCAAGTCTTTGCTTGAAAGCTCAGGGATACCATATTTCTTCTGTATTTTTGATGCAAACAAGCATATAGCACTTAGTCCTTGAATCCAGAAATCTCCAAAGTCTTCTGGCTGTTTTTTTTTCCCATGCAAAAGACAACTAAAACTCCTAGCAACTGAGAACAGGGCAAGCAATAAACAGTTCTGTAACTAATGGTTAGTGGCAGTCAACTCGGTAAACACAGTAAATCGCACAGAACTCTTCCTCCACAGTTTCCATTTATAAAATTGAGTTTTATCTAGTTCTGACAAGATTTATTGGCATTTTGGGCACAGACATTACCAAAAGCAATCATAAATTAAATTTCACTATCTTTAATAAAAGACTGAAATGCTAGGAAAAGTCTGATTTTTTTTTAGGATCTCTTACACCTCTTTTACCCATTCCTCTCTTCCCTTTAGCATTTATGTTTTCTGATATAAGAAAAGATAGTCAAATACACTGAAAGGAGGAGAAGACCACAACTCAAAGGAACCAATGAAGCATTTCTTCATATCTTTTTATGTGTAAGGGTTTACTGAGTGTCAACAGATAACTCCAAATCCAGAAAATTGTCACACCAATCCTGAATGTATAGCTTGACACCAACTGCACTGTAAGAATTTGCAACAATTCAGTGTTATTTTTCATCATAGTGAAGTTTTTAACTTAATTTTACAGAATAGGTTTCTAGAGTATATTTAGGATAGGAACTTTTTGTTTCTCTGTCTATTTTTCATTGCCACTATAGATCCATTTCTATCTAACTCACATCACAGCTGAGAACACTTCTCTTTCTGAGTATAATCTGGTAAGGGGGAAGATACTTTCCAATATCACCATTTAAGAAAGTGCAGAACGGATTAGCCCGCAAATTACTTTCTTAATTTAGTGTTAGAATAAACTGCAAGAAGCAAGGGAATGGAAGAAATTCAGAAGTGTGAGAATATATGCTTAAGAAATAACAAGGTATTTATGAATATTTGTCCTCTTATATAATCTCAGATTCATACGTCTGTGTTATTCACAGGACTGTGGGTTGAAGCAGCATTTAAGAATAGATGTTAAAGTAACTTTCATTTTTTAGCTTCTTTCAAACTTGTATAAATAAATCCATTTATACTTTTACTAAAATGGATCTCAGTAGGATCTTACTCACTCAGGCTACATTTTTGGGGATTCAGTCCTAAAAATAATGAAACAGCAGGGGAAATTCATCATGAAATATACTGTTCTCACTGGACAGATATAGCATAGCTTTAAATTCCTAAGAAAGTTTTTAGCATATTTTGGAAAAGCCAGGAAATCTTGCAAAAATGGGAACTTTCATGTCAGTCATTCTCTATTAAATCTTTGCTAAAAGGTAAGGACAGATTGCTAGTCTGCATGGATAAATTAGGAAATACAATGATGAGTAAGACCTCCTCCTCTTTGGAGAAAGTCCATGATACTTGAAAGTAGAATCTACAATGGATATGCCACGCAAAGGATGAGGCAATTACAGCAGTCTTTGTATAATTAAAAGCAGTTCTAATTCTGGCATTCTGTCAAGCACTGGAAGACAAGTAAGTGTTTGTGATTGTGGCAGTTTTCCAAATTCGAGATGTGCATGACAGGAGTAACTCCTTGCCTTGGTAACTAAACATGAACCACTAATGGGGGTGCTTTGAAAAGAAAATCTGATCTAATGGAGGTCACTAAGAAACTTTGGCAGATAAGGTATGCATTGTCCTCTGTGCCTGGACAGAGTGGAGAGACGTTTAGATGCACAAAATGAATTAATTAGCCATCACCATTGAAACTCACTGGTTTTCTCTAGAAAGCTCTTCCAACATTCCAACAGTGACCTCTGTAACAGATAATAGCATTTCCATCTCATGGAAGCTGTAGTTGAAAAGCTTCCAGTCACTGAGAGATTAAAAAAAAAAAAAAAAAAAAAGAAAGGAATTTGACAGGAAACACAACATACCTTTAGGTAAAGTTTTATGATAAAAACTTTATGATAAAAACATCCTATATAGGGATGCATAAGAAATATGCAAGCAAACAACTGAGTTTTGTGACAGAGCTTTAACGTCTGACAGTCTTAAATTGTAGCTTTTAAAATCATGACTGCATGGTTTTGGGTATGGGTAAGTAAAGACAGAGAGGAATGCTGGTTAATATTTATGTTCACCCCTGGTTAAACTCCATAAATGTGATTTTCCTGCAAGTTAATGTTTGACATCAGACCACTTTATGACTGATGAAGAAGAAACAAGTCTAGAGGTGGACTCTGAGATGTGCAGTCAACACAAGAAGAATGTGCAGTGAAACGCCTGAAAAGCCTCTTGCTAATATTTACAGTGCAAGTATAATGAGTCCAGGGACGATGGATATGTAAAAAGAGTATTTGTAATTATTCTGACCAGAGTGAACTTGACATTCATTACCTCAATATTCTTGAGGAAAAAAGGCAGTTGTTTTTTTCTTTTTTTTAAAGGGGCTATTTAATTTTTCACCTTGGAGTTCCACCAGTCAGCCAAAAACTGAATTATTACTAAAATAACACAAAGCTAGGATGCAGGGATATTAAGCAACAGGTCATAAGAAAGATGTTAAGATTTGACCCTCTTCCTCTCCCTGCTGTTTAAGAGGCAAGCCTAGCATGCCACATTTGAAGTGCCTGCGGAGCTTTCCCTCTTGACAGAAAGTATCAACAAACAATACAGCTCTGCTATACTTTGAGAAGGTGAAATACAGCCTTCAAAGGTCTTGTAATAGAATGATACAAATACAGTTCTTTTTAGTGAAAACCTGACAATGGAGAGAGAGGAACAGTGTTTCCTTTATTAGCTTTCTTCTCACTCTACTCACCAGGCAGGAAGATCTCCCTCAATACGAAACTGACTCATCACGATGCCAACTATAAAATCTAGGTAATGCTAAGCTTCGAAAAAAGTCTAATATAACATAGATGTTCCAAAAGGTATTTTTATTCAAATACCTGTCATCTAAGCACGTTTGCTTTCCTAAGAGAAAACATGTTGTCTCTTCAGGGGATAAACATGAGTGCATTGGGAAAGGCAGAACTCAGCCTGGCCCTTCATTTTCCAGGCATATGCACAGCGTTGTACAGCAGGTCAGAGGGCAGACAACCTCTGATCAGGATTTTTGAATGTCGTGCCTGTGCAAATGATACACACCTGCCTGCAGCTGCCATCTGGCACTGGCCTGCCCAGCCTGGGTTTACTGATTTTAAGTTCGCTCTCTCAAAATATTGTATTCCCAAAATGTGCTTTTGTTTTTTCTTGAAGGCCAGAGAATTTTAGAATTCTTTTCAGTCTAGGGAAAAAACCCTGTGACATCTTACCTGCGGCTTGCGTCACATCCAATTTATTTCACAAACATCTCTGGAATTTTTTTCCCCAAATTCTACAGATCTATTAGAAAGTGCAAGTCATGGAGCTCAGAAATTAAGACCTAATACATTTTATTCCTACTAATGCAAGGCAAGGGAAGCAACAAGCAGCCAGCAGTCAAAACAAAAATAGAAGGGGGAAAAAAAAAAAGTCACAATTTTGCCCACTTAATTTACTTAACTTTTGGAGAGTATTTCCTTTGTTTTCTTTTATAAACAAGTTTAAATGCAGAGTGCATAGCTGTAAGCAAATCTATGACACCCCTACTTTCCTTTCAGGCATGGTACAATTCTATCTAATCAGGATAAACAATTCACTCTAATGAAACCTAAACATATTAGTGACAGTTGAACATGTTTTGCATTATATATCTAGGAAAATTACATATCTCTCCCATATAGAAATTAACTTCTGTAACCCCATGAACAATAATTACAATCAACTAGCATGAAAACACAACACGACAAAATGCACCCTGCAATTTATCTCCTCAACAAAATTATGCTGTACAGAAGAGAAGGTATTCCATCACTTTACTCAGTACTGGTGCACCAAATGGCTAATGAAATTCCTTCACTTACTGCAGACTGCTCCAAATCCCTAGCCAGCTAAGATGAAACAGATGCCATACACATAGTTTCTTTTAGATATTAACATGAATATAATCCAGCTGATCTCTATACTATGATTTTTTGTCTTTTACTTTTCTTTCTTTCTGCAATAAAAAAGAAAAACCCAGAACAAGATACCTGTTACTCACACCTCAAATTGAATGGTATGGGTTTCAAATGTGAAGGAAAATAAATAAATCCAAGCACACCTTTGAACGCATTATTAGGACCAGTTAAAACAACAAGAAATATACATAAACTTTCAAGAAGCAAAACTTAAAAGGGCACCATCGAAAGAGTTAAGATTTCATTAATAGTGTTTGCTTTCATCTTGACATACCAAAAAAAGTAAGACCATCACTGGTCATCATATATAAGTGTATCCATGACAGTAAACCAATTTAAACCAATAAAGAGACATAATTTGAGCACTACAATGAAAAAGAATAAAAACATATGAAATTAAGGTGTAAAACCCAAGGCTACATCCATAATAGACAAAGTCTGGGGTCAAGAAACAAAATCAATGTGTTAGAATTTTTAACAATTGTCTAGAAATGCATTTATTCTGACTCTCCTGCAAATACAATTAATTCCATTCATTCCAAAAAAAACCCAGTAAAATTCTACTGCATGAAAAATACCTTAGGTCATAGTCAGATCTGTATTTAATAGAGCTTTAGCCATGTTAAGAAATAAATACAGGTAATAGAAAAATATATATATGTATTTCAAAATAAAGGATGAACTACTTAAGGAAACTGGAAATATTAAGCCATGAATTTTGCAGTGTCAAATCATACTGGACAGAATATTTAAAAATCACTTCTACCTAAATGAAAAAGCAATTATCTCTATCTCTGTCTTTCACCAAGATATTACAATTCCTGATTAAAAGAACAGGATGGTAACAACACACACTACATTTTCATTGTATATATTCTCCCTGCTTCTCCTTGTGCCTTGTTTCATAAAGTAACTCCTACAAAGAGGTGATAAAAGTGTATTTTGTAACAAGAGAAATCAAAAAATGGGCTAAAGAAATTTTTTTTTTAACTTCAACATTATCCTGCTTCATGTGACTTATAATTCTTGTAGGAAGAAAGTAATCCTCTGGTCCACATGAGGATCAACGGTTTGAAAATGCTTCTGACACTGAAAGGGCAGTGAGACACTGGCACAAATTCTCCAGAGAAACTGTAGAGGCCCCTGCCCTGGAAGTCTTCAAGTTCAGGTTGCTCAGAGCTCTGAGCAACCCAGTGCATCACAGAATCATATCATAGAACTGACTGGGTTGTAAGGGACCTTAGAGTTGGATCAGTTTGACACCCTTGTCTCCAAATCAGAGAGACATATGATGTGGATAAGAAATTGGCTGGACAGTTGCACTCGAAGAGTTGGGATCAAGGGCTTGATATCCAATTAGACCCCAGTGACTGGTGGTACTCCTGAGGGGTTGGTGCTGGGACCAGAGCTGTTTAACATCTTTGCTGGTGACATGGACACTGGGATTGAGCACTTCCTCAAAAAGTTTGCTACCGACAGCAACCCAAGTGACGTAGACAACACACTGGAGGGAAGGGATTCACAGGCTTGAGAGGCAGGCTGTGTGAACCTCATGGAGTTCAAGACAGCCAAGTGCAGGGTCCTGCACTACGACTGGGACAATTCCAAGCACAAATACAGGCTGGGTGGAGAGCAGTGATAGGACAAGGGATAACGACTTTATACTGAAAGAGGGAGAATTTCGATTAGACACAGGAAGAAATTCTTTCCTGTGAGAATGGTGAAGCACTAGCACAGGTTGCCCAGAGAAGCTGTGGATGTCCCATCCCTGGAAGTGTTCAAGGTCAGGCTGCATGGCACCCCAAGCAACCTGGTGTAGTGGAAGGTGTTTCCCTGCCCATGGCAGGTGATCTTTAAGGTCCCTTCCCATATAAAAAATTCTATGATTCTATGTTTTGGTGATTATTAGCTTGAGTGTATTGTGGTACATTGACAAGTTAAAATAAATTAATGCATTCATAAATTGAAATAGACATGATTTTTAAAGTCTGATGTTATCAAGACTTAAGTGTGCGTCATAAAGAAGATCCAGTAACTCAGGATTCCAACAAGAATTTCAATTATATTCAACAACCTCTTAAACATGTACCTGCCTTGAAATCCATGTGTGAGTTAACATTTGGTCTCAGAGGATGATGAAGTTGAAACATTTATGTGAACATTATTTGTACACTTAGGCCTGAACATTGAGTCTATCTTAAATTAAAAGTATCAATGGCTCTTTTTCTCCCTGATGTCTTTATCCTAGCCAACAAGTCTCAGACATTCTCCTAAGCAGAAAGAGGTGGAGAAGCGCAGAAGTAATAATAGTAGAAGTAGCTTCTGATCAGAATGAAATCATAAACCCTTCAGCCAAAATCAACACCACCCTGCAAGTTTGATATCCCTCAGTTATCACACCACTAGGAGCGTGCAAGGGTATCTCTGTGAGAAGCTGAAGAAGCAGCACAAATTCATTCATTTTCAGTTTTAAAATTCAAATTGAGCTGCCTGCAGAGAAGCTGATAAGCTCTCTAGTAGAGTATAAAGTGTACACAGACTTTAAGATCTAGCATAGGTGGATTATGTGTAATGAAGTAAAAGGAATAAATATCATCTAGGGTGAACAAATCCATCACAACTGTTACCCATGCAAGCAAAACAAAGCACAAAATGCAGCTAGGGTTATGAATATAAATATCTAGAAGAGTATGTAAATATTGCATTTATGAAAATGTGCCTTGGAGTTCCTAGTAAAGTGAACTTCCATGATACACATTATATTTTTAGGTGAACATAATGCAGAAGGTAGGGAGCTTTCTTCTTCAACTGTTTGGTTAACAAAGAATGATCAGAAGCAAAAAGAAAAATTTTAAAAGGAGTTTCCTGCAAGCTAACAAAAATACCTCATCCCACTCTTGCTTGAATAAATGCTTATTTATTGCAACTCACATATACATTCAAGGTGGTTATGCACTATCTGTCATGTAACACCTCCATCTCTGATGGGGCCACAGCTGTGAAGCAGGTAATAGTGTTACCCAAGTTCCTGGGTGCCTTCTTCTGTTGGGTTTGGTTTCCTCTCCTCCTTATCCCTTATCTAGAATCTCTCCTGACAACAATGTCTCAAAAAAACCACCAAAACCGCAAAAGAAAACAAAAAATTCCAAAAAACAACAAAACAAACTCATTAATGTAAAGTGGCTAAGCCAATAATGCCCCATGTTTCCTTGAGCTTTTAATTTATATCAGTCCCCTGTTCTTTTCTCCTGACTTGTTTACAGCAAGGACTGATTTTTGTTTTTCCTTCAGACATGTACTGGTCTATCAGAGAAGAGCCCTATGCTATTTCACAGGAAAAAGGATGATTTTCTGCAACACACAGGAGATAATTTTTAAATTGCCTAACATTGGAAACAAATGAGTTAAAAAGAAAAGACGTGTATAACTACTTGGAATAAACATTAGTGAATGTTGTTCACCATGGTAATTCACAGTATATTAGCAAATATTCTAAAGCATTTTGATACTCAAACCATTTCGAAAATAGGAATATATTTCAGGAAAAAATTATATGGTAAGTGAGCCAGAGCGCAAATTAGTATTGGCTGTAATTCTGTTCCATTTAATTTGTTCGTTTGGGCTCGCTACGAATGGGCAAACTCTCAGAAAACTAGTGCTTCTTTACTGCTCCATTTGCAAGTGTGTACTGGGGCAGTGACAAGTTGTAGAATTAATACTTCAATATTCTTTCTTGAGCAGTGAAACTAGTTTCATTTCTTGTTTGCCAACTCTACACACAATGTGCAATTGCTTTAAATATGAACATTTTTCCAATACAAATGAACATCCTAAAAAACATACACCAGGGGGGCACAATGGAAACATTCTCCTTGGGTTGTTGTAATTAGCAAATTATTTACTTTAGGTCAGTACCATTGTTAACTTTTGAGACATAGCTTCTACATTCCTTCCACATAAACTGAATTTTAACTCTTGCATACAAATGAGCAAACACACCAGGAGGTCACTGAAACATTTGCTTTTCAGACTGTCAGCTGTGAAGTAATTCTATTTTAGCATATATTCACAATTTTCATTGCACTCATTAACTCCCCACGTCAAATTACATATAATGTAATGGTAAAGGTATTGATAATATTAAATGTAAAGACACTGATAATATTTTAAAATACTTCTTCTAACATCAAAATCACTAACTTAAGAACAGCCAATTAAAAGATTTAATGGCCAAATAATAAATATGAAAAAAATAATAAGAGTAATAAATGCCAAAATAATATTGGTATTGGAAAGCAAAATGTTAGTGAGTATTATAGAAGACACTTTCAGAATTTGAAATTGTATATGGAAGATTAAGATTGTGAAATTTCTTTCAGGGTCCCAGGTTATCTCACTAGTTTTCACATAAAGCACTGATGAGAGCTCATTTTTATTTGAAAGCTCTGACGACATCTATCCCACAGTTAACCACATGACGCTGCTTGGCTACACCCTGTTTTTATGCCAGCAGCACAGGTACCTATGTAGGACAAGAGATGAGGCAGCATTAAGCTCAGAGCAGGCAGGGGCTCTCTGAGCTTGTTCAGGTACCTTGGTAGTTTTTTGGGGGTTTTTTGCAGTGTTCTCTGCTCCTACCAGTAGCTTAAGACAGCTAGTTTAAACTTGCCCAGGTTTACATATGTTTCAGCAAGATTTGCCTCTGACTTGCATGTCTTCCAGGCAGACAGAACCTGAATAGGAAGTTGGAAATAAATCCCTGAATTCCACTTAAGTGTGTATATCACTTAATCATGCTTTAGCAAAACATTCACTTTAGCATGTTATTGTTACCTTAACTATGCAGGTTAAGTATTTCTCTCTACTTAACAGTCAACACTTCTAAGAGAGCCTGAAGGTTGGGGATGCTTAAGTTACCCTGAAATATGTTGTAGTCAATAAGGGCACATACTGTGCTTTGGATCCAGGCTTATCCTTTCTCTTCTCTCAGAGTGAGTTCAGTGCTCTAATTTTTTTTTTTTAATTTTTTTTTTTTGGTACCAAATTTTGGTTTAACTAACAGCTTTAGTCATGGTGAAAACAGCTCTGCAGCTCACTTAGCAAGCACATCCATTCCCTTTGGCAAAGCAGTTGACTTGCAGGTGCCTGTATTCTTCAGAGGGTCACTGGGGCTGTGCTGACAACCCGGCAGCATTTCTCTCTGATTTCTGACAGCAGACATCCATCATGGCCTTTCCTCACAGGTCAGCTCTGGACTCCCACCTCCACATACTACACAGGGGTCAGGGTATCCCAAATACTACTCAAAGCCATAAGCTCTGCTTTGCACCGGCTGCCTGTACGTGACAGCTCATTCTCCCTAAAGTAACCTCAGTCTTGGTTTCTGACTTCCCTTAACAATCCAGGTCAGAAGATATTGATACATTAAGTTAAAAGGCAAACCTGATGCTCAAGTGACACAAAACTAGGAGAGTCACCAGCCCTGGGTGTGACAGTGAGGCAAGACAGGCATTTCAGAGACTAAGGAGAAGGGAAATCTCTGTTGGCCAACAGCAAAAGACCATAGAAGCTTTGGCCAAAGCTGGGTTGTGTGGTGGTCTGAGCTGCCATGCATAACTAACGGAGGTTACTTATAGACAGTCTTACAGAAAACTGCAATTTACAGTATTGGAAGGAAAAAGAAAGAATGCTAGACATCACAAAACTATTTAGTTGCTCCCCAAATGTTATAAACTTAACAGAATAGGAGGACATAGGCTTCTGCTGTGGAAAGGCTGTATTGTGTAAGGGATAATGAGAAGAAAAAAGGAGAGCCTGCCCCATCTCAGCTGTTTTGCAGTTGCAGTAATCATAATGAAAAACATCAATACTTCTGAACAAAGACTATGCCTGATTCTCCCTGTGGACCTATTTGCAACTACAAAGTCCAAAGCATGACCATAAACTGTATTAAAAAAACTGCGAAGTGCAGGAGGGAAGATGTGCTCAAATTATGGATCTCTGATTAAGACAGACAAAATTCTCAGCAGTAAACCAACAAAATAGGTTAAATAATCTAAATATTCATTAAGTTCCATATTTCTTTCCCTCTTCTTATTCTTTCTGCTCTTTAAACAAACATATCAGGAAAGTTAATGTAAAACATAACGTTAAAATCATTTGTATAATGTATTTTTCTGTACCCAGTGGTATCTGAATTCAGCCAAATGGCATATTCAGTAACAAGTGTACACATTAAAAAGGTAGTTTAGGTTTTATGTCTGAAAAACTACAATTCTATCCTTTATGGACCATCCAACCCCCTAACAAGAAAATTCATTCTGTTTTTGAACTCTGCTGGACCTTAAGCTTGATCTACAGGACTGTTAAACTATAACGTGTAACCCAAGTCAGGCATGGCTCCAGCACAGGAAGCTCAGCCTTCCCTTGGGTCTCATTTCCTCCCCTCTTGCCACAACAGAAGCAGCTTGCTCATTCTCCTGACTCTCACTTCATAGAATCATTAGCCTATAAACCAGCTGGATCTGAGAAGCAGGCTCCAAACCTATGAAAAAGCCAAGGGCACGCTGAAGAAGGGGAGGCATGTTTCATCTTGTCCCTGGCAGGAACCCTGCAACAGAGCTTTTCCAAATATCCAGTGTGGAAAGGACGAGGGGCACGGTGAAATGGATTCTGGACAGGCTGAAAAGACCAGAGGGGAGTTACCCTCCCAACCACACACTCAGTACAATCCCTGCAAAGTCTGACATTGATGCTTCAAATTTACCTGGGCTACTTCAACCAATTTAGGAATAACAGCTCGAAAGATATTTTAAAGCACCAACGAGCCATGTAATCTGGGGCAGAGGGGAAAGAAGGAAGCATGCCCTAATATTCACTTCTGACAAGCCAGGCATAATATTGTATTTCTCACCTTTTATACTTTTAACATTTTATTTTATCTCTTAGAGGGTTTAAAGATAATATTGAAATAACATGAAAAATGTAATTAAATTAATACCATGAAAATATTGGCAAGCTCAGAAGACACCTCCCCCCCCACCCATCTCCTTTTCCTTTGAAAACCTCAGTAGAGGTGTTCTGTCCCCTAGCAGTAGTAGTAGCACAGTAGGAAATGCAAGGGAAAATTCCTGTGGGCAGCTCCTGACCCTCAGAGGCAGGTTGTCCTGTCTCTCAAATACAGCACACTGTCATAAGGAAGTAATGATTATTAGAAAGTAGCATCACAAAAAACAGGTCTTGTGGAAGATGATACCAGTTAGTCACTGTTTTAAATAACTTCAGTCATCATTTCATGTGCAAAGCAGAACCGTGAATAAACTTGTCAGTTTGGCATGTAGAGGTGGCCAAGAAACAGAACAAAAAGCTAATGCTGCAGCATAAAAAATAGATTAGGAGCTATCTACTGATACCTACACTTTCTTCTTTTCTCTTGTTAAGCATGACCATATTTTCTTCTTCTTCTTTATCCAGGCTGTCATTCAGACAACCCTGACAGGATCCTAAAAGGAGGCTTACCCTTTCAGAATCCATTCCTCAGTCCATAAAAATCTCTCTTCACCATGACTAGAAACATCTTCAGTTTCTTTGGTCTTAACCTTGGATGTGAACACAGTTCAGCCAAATTGCTGTAATTCTTCTGGGACTACTTAAATGAATAAGCACAGACATTTTTATTTTCAGGGCTAGGATGTAATGATAATGCCACCTGAATTTTTAGAATTATCAGAGCCAATGCTAGAGAAATTTTGACAAACATTAAAAAATATTTCAAAAGCAGTTCAGACACTTTGGGCTTTGGAGTCACTATGGGTATTTTTTTCAGCTATCCTACAGCTTTTGTATTAAATTCTGTACTTTTTTTTTAATATGAAAAAGACCACATCAAAGTTGCCCGCACCATGAAAAACAGGATCAGTTAGCGACAGTTGAGATATTCAGTAACAAATAACACAAAAGAGATGTCATATCCCTGTAGTCTGTATCACATTCTAACAGAGGCTTTGCAGTGACTATTTTGCAATATTCTTCAGAAGGTTGTCAAAAACACCACCCACTCAAGCTAACAATTCATAATTAAGAAACATGAAGCAAAATAGCTTGTGGAATATATCAGCTACCCTAGTTTCTCTAATATTAGCAAGCATTCAAACCACACTCAAGCCTCACTGTTAGTAGCCTCAGAAGTAGCCCTTGACAGCCAAATAAATTACTAAGAGGTATTTAAATCCCATTCAAAATCCTGCTAAAGGCATTAAGACTATTGACACTTAAGTAAGAGGGGGTTTGGAGAATGGGTTTCTTTTTGGTTTTGGTGAGGGGTTTTTTGATGGGGCTCTCTCTATTTCTTTTTTTCTTCTTTTATTTTTTTTTCATTAAACAGGAACTATTTATGTATTCTGATATAATGTCAACTTTTTTTTCAAAAAGTTCAACAGAAAGGTGTTACACATTTTTGTACCTCTAAAAGTTTGACTGCTCAGCCAGAGGGGGAGCCACAAGCAAGGAATTACAGGGCAATCACCCTTAATAAAATTACATATGGAAAGATAACAGAAGCCTGTTAGAAAATGAACAGCCACAGAAAGATTTGTAATTCAATTTGTTCAGGGATTGTCAGGGTTTGAAATAGCTGACAACCTGATGGGAGGATCTATCAACAGGACAAGATTTAAAAGTAAAAAACAACTTTTTAATTTTTACAAGGAGAAATTGAAGAGAGTGAAAGCAGCCCATACTGACATTCCAACAAAATCCAAAGACTTAATAAGGATGAAAAAGACATTGTAATTTTGAAAGATCGTTTGTTTCCAGGATCAGATTGCATGTATTGCAAATCACACAACAGGATATAATTAAGCAATAACACATGCCAGGCATAAGCTTCTGAGCAGTCAGAAAACTCTATAGATTTCAGTGAAAAGAAAAACCAAAAAGGAAACCAAAGCAAAAAACCCCCACAGTTTACTTGTTACTTATCACAGTTTGTACAGCTTTCCTACTGCTGCACTCAGCACACACAATATATATATTCACTCTGGTGTACAGACGCGTGAAACTGTGTCCGATCATATCTCATAAATCCTGAATTAGTTCTTATTTATAAATCAAGGCCACTTCTGAAGACAATGCAAAAGGCAGAATCTTCTCTGTTGAGATCTCTGTAATCCTTTTATTAAGTGTTATGGGCGATAAAAGTTAACCTTAGCGTGTACTGGCACATTTTTATGGTTGAGAACTCCTCTGTCCTAGCCTGCAATCATTTTGTGATTCTACTAACAGCAGATGGCCAGCTGACCATGCCACACACAGGGAAAAACACCAGTGTTTTCTCCACAGGTCTAACTTTAAGGATGAAAACAACAGTAAGACCTTTTCTTCTTGAAGTGTGCTCAGTGTTATGCCTCGGAGTTTCATCTGTTACAAGTGAGCAGCAGTTGTTCATTATAACTCAACCAATTTATATTCAGCTGTAAAGTTATTATTTTGTGTGTTGCAACTTAGATTTAAGCTTTCATAGCACTGGCATCTTCCTTAAGAAAGCAAATCGAGATCAAGCAGCAGCAACAGTGCAACAACAGTTGAAAATGTGCTTGTAAGTAAGATCACACTGCTCTCAGAATAAGGACCTCTGAATTAAACAAGAAAAGAAAATAGTTTTGCACACAGTTTCACTGAGCATTTTGGTAAATAATTGCTCTGAAGGGTTGTACTAACAGCTCATTGTTCAGCTCAACTTTGAAGTCTTCAGTCAGCTGAAAAAGGCACCAGGACATATCCACTCCAGGAGTACAGCTTCCAAAGTAGGTGACGGAATCCTTAAAACATACCAGCCATCACAGCAAGAACAAACCATAGGTGAAAAAATGGATTCTTTATTTGCTCCTGAGAAAGATCTGTCTGTTGATAGATCTTACAGCCCTCCACCTGACTTTGCCTGCTCTAGAGCAGAAATACAGGACTAACAGTTTCATACAACTTCATCTGCTTTACAAGAAGCCAACTGAATCCGTAGGTCCCCTTCCCCCTCAGAAGAAGGACGAGCCCTGGAAGACCTCAAGCCAATTCCACTTGGACAAGCATATGAAACCCTGAGCAACTGATATTTATTTGATCCTGGCTTATGCTTAGTCAAGGTGCTGTCTTTCTGCTGAAAGTCAGGGATCTCAGGGGCAACTACCCATGGAGGGGACACCTAACAGACCGTTCAAACAATTATTTGCATCTCAGGAATCTGTTGGGAGCAGATAAGCTGAAAACTTCAGAATGATCAGTTAAGGGAAGAGCACATGCCTATTTATAAATTACAAAGCCACATAAAAAAATTATGGCTGGAAGCCTGAAACTCACCACAAGCTTTCCTTTGCTCAGCTCAAAATCAACAGCCTTCCAAATATGATACGTGCTCAGTATACTGTGGTATTTATTAATAAACTTCTGAGTTCCACAAGGGAACCTCAGAACCAAAAATATTAAGCTACAGGACACAACCTCGCCCTCCCCCCCAAATATATGGGTTACAATAACTGCGCTTGTGCAAACAATATGGGGTGCCTGCTAGCTATAAAACAATTTTAATAGTGGCACTCTGGTCTTAACTGATGTGAAAAATGGCTGCTTGCTGCTGCTACATCAAATATGTTGTTCACATGTACATAAAATACACCATGTGCCAAATGTTCATGGCAGGACTAAGAATAGAAAGTGTATTCTATGTCTGGCTGATATATATTTTGCAGCAAGTGAATTTAATTTCCTTCCTTCTCACCCTCCCACTCCTCCCCCTTCACCTCATGCAACTAATCTAGTCCCTAACCTTCGAGTGCCTTTTTTCCCTTCCAAATGAGGAAAATTTTTCATAAACACTTCCTTTGGTCAAAAGCAATCAAACCCACAAGGACTTTTTTTAGAAAGAGGAAACGCAAAGGACTCTGAATTCCCCTGTACAGCCAGGCATGGCTGCAATCCCCAAAGTACCCATTGCAGGTTGTGATCTATAGATGAAAGATAACATCCACTTGCCAAGTTCTATTATAAGTCTGTGTTTTTATGTTAGAAACTTGCTCGAAGCTTAATTTCTGCTACATTTAGCCTTTATGTATCTTCACTGAATAAGGAAAGAGGCAGGAAACACATAATTGAGATATCTAAAAAAAAAGGTAGCAGATTTCTACACTGTATCATCTCTGACCTAGCAAGTTCCCTACATACATCTTATTCCTCAGGGCAGACATTTAGGGTAGAGCTCAGAAATCCAATACATTCAGTTTTGGAAAGAAGAAGCAACAGCATAGTTAAAATAGCACTTTTACAAGACTTAGTAGCAGTAGTTTACAGAAGGGCTATGTTTCAGTTCTCCTCACTTTTCAAAGTGAATAATAATGAAAAAAAAATTTAGAAGGAAAAAAACAATCAAATAAAAACCACCAAACAAACAAAACCAAAATCCCCAAAGGAAATAAAGGAGAAAAAGAAAATATTGAAATGAAAGGAGAAAAAATAATCTGAGGGAGCCTCAGCATTATCAGTATGGCAATCCTGCCTTCTTACTCAAGAAAAAGATAAGTCACTGTCACAAAATTCTCCTTCAAATACTGGTTGTGCCTCCACCCATGTCTCATTCAGATTAACTTTTCAGGACAGAAGGTAGTTTTCCATTATCTCTCTTTATTTACACAGAACATCTCTTGTGGGCAGAGCAAATTAAGTTCTCTTCTCTTATGACCCTTTATTCACAGCAATTCCCTGTCTGGATAGCAAGAGGGATACACAATGACAAAAAGAACAGAAAGGGAAAGAGACCTCACAATCAGCACAAGACAGGCTTTGGCTAGGAATGAAACAGCTTACTGAATGAAGTCAGCTTGGGAGCAGGTGCTGGCTCAGGAATATGCGCATCCAAAAAATCACCACCCAGATGTCTTCTACACAATACTAATATCCCAGTGAAGGTAGGTGATAAGGATTTATTTATCTCTTTAGAAGTTAGTTCCAACATACATCTCATGAGGCTATCACTCCCAAGTACAGCTTCTCACAACATACAGATTATTCCAGAAATTCCTGGCTGTGGACATGGCCTGAAGAAATGATCAGCAATTATTTGAGAGCTTGCCTATCTGTATTTCTCTGGAGTTGAACTGCTTTGTTTTTTTCCTAGCACTCACCATCAGAGCTTTATTTTCCACAAGTTTTGGCCCATTCACAGTATACTATTTTGTTTGACACATTTGCTGTTTTATCTGGAGTTGATTGCAAGTCTCGTAATAGTTTATCTGTGTAAACTTTCCATGGTCTGTGGTTTCTATTCAAAGCCCTTTTTCCTCCTGTGATGTTCCTTTCCATCACGAAGGAAAAAAAAAAAAAAAAAAAAAAAGTAGATAGCCAAGTACAGCCAAATTTACCTTGTTTTTACCTTTCTCCTTTCTCCTGAACTCTCTTTTGGAGATGCAACATTTTGATGTGAGTGCTGTGTACTTCATAATTCTGAAACACATATTTTCTCCATAATTCTCCGGCTTTTTTACAACCATTTTCTCCTGCAATTCTTCACTGCAGGTAAAGTGCTGGAAATGTCCCACATGTCCCCATTTCCATTAGCTTTCAGCTGGACCGGACTTTTAAGATTTGAATTCTTCTATTCCTAACATTGAATTAGTTCATTCATATTTCCCATTCTATTTGAACAATGAGGGAGAAATAGGCATCATTTAATGCTGAAGTTTAACTGAAGCCCTGTCTAACATATGACATTTTATAACATGACTTGTTCTACTAGTTATATTAAAAGCCAAACATCATTACAAGCCATTAATATTTCTGCTGACTCAAATCCTGAATAACAGTCAAATGCACTAGCAAAGTACTTAATCATGTATTAAAAGTCACAAAGGGATCCAGAATTAATGCTGAAATTCATCTATCAGCTTATGTTAAGAATATAATTAAAAATAGTTAGAACTGGTATTATTATACAGAGCACTAAAAATCACATGTAGCATCTAAATGCAATGAACTTTTTAAGAATTAAAAATAGTCATCCTAAACCCAAAATTTCAACATCTTTTCCCCCACCTTGTTCATCAATAATGTTTTGGGTTTGTTTTTGGGTTTTTTTCACCATTTCTCCCTTCTGCACCAGTCAACAAATGCATAAAACAAGAATTTCTGGAATAACCTTAATTTCCATAGCAATAGCTTGAGAGATCAAACACAAGACTCTCAATTACAAGCTAAATTTATACAGTAGAAGAGACCATAGTACTCAAAAAATCCCTAACCAAACAAAACCACACAAAAATAATTTAAAAATAATCCACAAGCCCCCTTACTCAGATTCTGCATTGTGGAAAAACAGGATAAAAACACAAAGACTATGATAATCTAATCAACTTCTGATTTTCCTTTTCTGTGTGCATGAGCAGGAGGTCTTATGATAAAAGCTTTCTTTTGAAGGCTGACAATTGGTATGATATATTTTAGAAAGTCCTAGTTTGTAAAGAAATGCAAGCAAAAAATATTTTTCACAGTTCTCACTCACCCTACTTCTCCATGTATGCCTGCTAGATAATTATGTGTTTTATGATTGTAGCAGGAAGGAATTTAAAACAGTACTTGAATTTTTATTTAAAATTATATAGTGTCCTCTTTGCTTACTGGGGTGTGTTATAATTATTTAGCTTAGTACCAACCATTAAAAAAGTAGATCTATTACTTACTGAATGACATGAGACAGATGGTTTGTTTGTTAAATACTGTTTCTTCCTTTTTTGTTTGTTTTGTGCTCACTGTCGTATTGTTCTTAAACACCAAAGTGTTTGTCTAAGCACCAAACAATACAGACTGATGAGCTTGGCATTATAATTCACATTAATGTATGTCTTCCTAGATAATAAGCAGATTTCTCCAAAGTTTCATAATTTCACAAAACAAAAAGCTTTAAAAATAACATACTAGAAAGAACTTTTTTATAAGGCCTTTAGAACCCATCAAGAAGTAGTCAATAGGGAGATACATACTGCTTAAAAGCACAGATTTTTTTTTTTTCATGCAGTGGCAATTTTTGAAGAAATCAATGACTAGGCAAAAGCAGATTTGAGATTTATGATGCAAATTTCCTTTCTGATGACTACAACTCTGAAAATGGGCTTCGACTGTTCTTGGTTCATACGACTTTTCTTATCATCTATTAAAATAATAGTACTTAAAAATATAGCTTCTTTCTAACAGGCAACAGACCTTCACAACAATTTATAGTTGTAAAATTTCAGATAAAAAAATTTCATCCTCAGAGGGTGTCAGATCATGCTACCTGTTAGTTGTCATGGAGAAAGAGATACTAGATCTACATGGAAGCACCAGCTTTATACTATCAGGTGAAGAGTCCTTTGGTGGTCAGAAGGCACTGATGGAGCATCTCCCCTGAGCTGGCCTGCATACATTGTCTGGGACTGCAGTAAGGTTTACAAACAGAACAATGAGGAAAATGAGTTGGTTGAGTAATATTTTAAATGCATAAGCTGAATGCCTCCATCTGTACACACCTTTCCCCTGCACACAGGGCCTGTGGTGCTGAAAAACCTTTTAAGATACAGAATCCCCAAGATTTCCTCTTCCTGCTGCTCCAGGGTCTTTCTTTTCCCACCAGAAACATTGAAATTTAGTATCATGTAGGTACAAGCAGTGCCCTGGAGCACACAACAACAGCAGAGTCAAACACCATGTGACTCTGCAGGCAAGCTCAGGAGTTCAAGGCCAGATCTCAACTTTCCAGCCACAAAACAGAGGTGTTGGAAAGGGGCCACATAACTGGAGGAGCTGTTCTGCACTGGCAAGGTTTCCTGGGGACACACAGAGCTCATGGCAAAACTATCCAGGCACAAGCAAAATGTTGAATCTGAGGTAGAAGCCAACAGACTTGCGTAGCATTCCGTTAGATCTTTTTTTGAAACACAATAGGTGATTTCTCCATTTCCTTTCAAAAAAACCCCAAAAGCCCAGCTTCATAGAAATGTCTGCATTTGATCTATGTAGGGCTTTTTATAGCAAGTGTCAGGTGACATCTTCAATCAGAAACATAGAGGACTGGGTCCTGAATGAGAGGAGAACGCTTCCCCCAGAGAAAAGTGCTCATTCTCCTCCTCCGTATTTTCAGGTCCCCTGAAAATTATCAGTGGCAGTAAAGTGTTCCCTGGCTGTGAAACACAAGAGAAGAAAACAAGGTACTGAAACATAAAATGAAACAATTCTTTGTATGGTCCCAAGAAATGCTTACATACAGAGCTGTAAGGTATTTTGAGTTCAAAATAAGAATGATAAGAAAAAATAAAATATGAAAGATAGGATGGAAAAAGGAAAAATTAATTTAGTGAAACTGAAGTAAAACTTTCTCTGGATGCCTCAATATAATTGTTGCCAGGTAGTTTTTATCCTTTTTACAAACCAGCTTAGCTCAATTTGAAAACAAAACATTGTGTCAAAATCAAAGAAGAGGAGCCATTTCACTTTGAAACCTCTGAAATGAAATATTTAAGCTCCCAATATTTCTCCCCAGCAGAAACTACTGGATGAATTGCATCAAAACAAGCAAATAGCTTTGATCAATACCACACTGTGTCTTCCAGTTAATACACTATTTGCATAAACAATTTCATCAGGCATTACCACGAGTGCAATTGAGACCACAGAAATAAGTCAATCTGCCTACTGGGTAATTTGCTGTGGGATGCAAACTACACCATTGCTTACAGTCAAGGACAAGAGACGGAGTAGCCAAAGAGAAAATTACATTCCCACAGGTCCCCCCACACCTTCCCCCACACAGATCTGCTGAAACAACAGGATGGAGAGTTTTTATGGGATGTATCTACTTTTCCCTCCCAGAGAAGGATAGAGCTAGAGCCTTCACATATGGGCCGATGGTCCTGTTACCGAAGACTGCCCCAACTAGACATAAGGATCAAGGATAGGAGCAGATTGTCAGCTAGGAAGGGTTGAAAAGGCACAAAGTCACAATGTGTGCAAATCCCTGGAAGCATAACCCAGCCTAAAACTGCATCACTATGTCCCTGTCCCAGTTTTGCATTCCTTCCCTTGGTACAAGCATTAATCCCAAGGGAGCAGGTGAATCCAGATGAAGCCTGGTGAGGCAGCAGGGCTGCTCTTCAGCTGCACCACATGGGATGAGTTTCTGCAGGCAGCCACACCTTAATGGAAACAAATGCTGTGATGCAACTATTTGACCACTTGCCATGAGGAACAACTCCATTTCACATGGAAGGCAACTTCACTCCATGAAGTTGCAACAAAATAAGCTCTCCTTCCCCAAGGACTAACAAGAGGAGCCTGCACACACCCCGGCGAGGCAAGCAAGCAATGTGATGCTCGGATGCCCAAGTCCTGGAACAAAGTGAAATTGTTCTGAAGCAATTGATTTCTGGCATAAAATTTCTGCATAACAAATGGAGGTTGGCCTTATAATTAACAATTTCATGGGCCTTCTAGAGAATATGAAGCAGAAGGAAGCAAAATTTGAATATTGCATTAGGGAGAGTTCACGTTCTAGTAGCCCTATGTGGACTGTCAGTGTGCATGCTAGTAGCTCGTTATGATTTATCTTCAACAGCCATGGGCTGAAATTACCAGACTCCAATTACTTTGCTTCCCATGTTCAAGAGAAAAAAAAAAATTACGTCAGGCCTACCACAGAAGATGGTTTAAAATGCCCGAGGTAGAGAAAGTAATCTACTGTTCTCTGACATTCACTGCCTGAAAGTCATTCACATTAACAACCATTCAAACTTGTTTAGTGCAAAGCAATTGCTTCTATTTTCCTCTTGTCAGTAACATTAGCTTCAATTCAAATTTAACTCTTCAAAAATTTCAAAATGTAAAATGAAATTCAGTGAGGCTTGTCAGGGACATGCAAGGGTCTTGACAGAACATACTGTCACTGAATTTGTCTTTCTTGATCTGTTAATTTTGAAACATCTATTTTCGAGGGAAAAAAACCTGATGATCTACACTTCTTTTACTGTCACAGGGTAGGCAAGAGATTCATGATGATGTTTACCAGACTCACATTTTAATACTGCTCCTAACATAACAAGGACTACAGGGGCAGAAAAATAGATGCGCTCAATTTAAACTAACAAATTAAGCGATTATTTATGAGAACAACTCGAGGTTTAGTGACATAGCAAAATACATTTAATAACTTAATCTCCCATCACCATGAGCAGACTTGTATAACAGGCCATTAACTTCTAAAGACTTTGGGCTTATAAGGTTAATATTTTCAGTGAGAAGGGGAAGTAGGTTAGATGGTTAAACA
Organism: Pyrgilauda ruficollis; assembly: GCF_017590135.1. Lineage (NCBI taxonomy): Eukaryota > Metazoa > Chordata > Aves > Passeriformes > Passeridae > Pyrgilauda > Pyrgilauda ruficollis. The sequence goes on from NW_024523648.1 coordinate 4,382,142, forward strand.
ACAGTAGCTGTCACAGACAGCTCAGATAGACACTGAGGACACTGGCTTTCATCAACATTCTTTCTTCACATGACACCCAGTCAAAAAATGCTTTTTTAGTTTCTCTTATAGTTAAATAAAATAAACAAAACAACCCCACAAGATACACACAGCCTCACATTTTTGGTATAGTGCATTCAAGAATAAAATACTTTAAAGTTGTGTTACTGATGTGTCTTCTGAACATACTTATACTGGTTGGGGAGGTAGGGACTGCAAGATCAGAGGGGAAAATTAATTTTTATTTTATTTTCTATTTGTGAAATCAGGAAAAAAAACCTGGATGCAAGCTCATGCTGGCTACAATAAATTCAACCACATTTCAAGCAAATTAGTACTGTTAGAGTTCTTTATGGTACAGCATAATTCAACCCAAGAAAAAGCCAAATAATTTCTTACATGCTAGAAAATGAAAGTAATAAAGCTCAGTATTACATAGTTGATTGTTTCTAAGCACTGTACCTTCATTATTTTTAAACTAGCAGTAAAATAATTGTCAACAATAATTAACTTTGTACAGTTTGGGGGCAGTAGCTGGTTTACAGACTAAATAAGATGGGTTGATATGAGCCTGATATCTACACATTGCATGTCAGATTAGACATTACACAAACATGGCATTTCTTTACTCAGTCAAACAGTTTTCTGGAGTCTGCAGTGCACATCAAGATGCCAACTCTCTTGGGACAACTCAGCAGTTACTTGAAGGTGGGAGGCCTGACATCACTATGACACATCAAGACCCCAACACAACAGTTAATTGTTCTGAGAGTTTGACCTACTGCCTTATATCAACAGCAATATCACTATCTTTAGTGAGGGATTTAGCATGAAACTGGAAATGTTCCAGTTTTAGTGTTTGTGCCAGCTATGGCACATGGCCTATGTCACTCTCTTCAAACAGGTTGATCAGAGGTATCTTAAAATATTCACATTCCATGATCTAGGCAGAATATACTTTTGATAATATATAAGTCCAAGGAAAGGACCGAGAGATATCTTGGTCCTGCCCTGAAAGCGTTAGCAGTGCAGCAGTTAGTTAATTAATGACTGCTGGCAATTCTATCCCCCAAAATCTCCACCAGTACAATGAGTAGATCCCATTTTCTACAGTGAAAAAGTCAAGCAGTTCCAATTAAATTGGCAATAAGGAGGACTCACAGTAATATGCATGGCTGGCTTTGTCTGGCAGTAGGCAAAGGGCCTTGTGTGATCTTTTCTGTTCTCCCTGGTGAATGGAAGGTGAGATGGTAACATCCAGGAGATACACAATGATAAGAAGACAAAGGTAATGCCTCAAGCCATCTATTCACAAAGCAAAGTTTGCAGTCAGCACAAACCAACAAAATTAGGTAGATTTATTGGAAGGAAAGTGAACTAAGTAATGCAAAACCTGGGTTGGTTTTAAGGAAAGAACTCACCAGTACTTGGAACAATATTCTGCTGTAAAAATGTTTATAGAAATGCAATGGTATTTTCTGAAGTCTTAAGACAGATAATTCTAATTATGTACATACAATTGATATACCTTCAGACTTCTGGGGGAAAAAAATCATCACATTGAAGGCCTCTAGAATAATTTTATTTTCTTGTTCTTCGGCATTAGTCTTTCTCAAGCAGTCATGTGACAAATCCCACATTACTTCTGGCATTACAAAACTCAGGGACCATTTTATGTGACATAGATCACTGCTGTCATAATGCTTTGTATAAAGCTATTTGGGATTGGAAATGGAGAAAATTAAAAGAAAATATTGTTGATTAAAAAGCTCCAAATATTAGAGTATTTAAATTTTCAGACATCAGATACATCAGTACAATAATATCATGCAGTATTTTATTGCTGATTTTCCACTTATTCTAGGACATCAAATATTATTATTACTTCTTACACAGTGGTAATACCTTGCAAGTTGATTATTCCAACTAATTTATTTTATGATTCTTGATAATATTTTTTTTCATTTTTGAAAAAAAAAAGGAGTATGAGTCAGAGATGCTATTTAATTTTTGCCATTTTCACTTCTCAGTAGAATGAGCAAACTTAGTCTTTCAAAAAGTAGATTTCTTTCACAGGAAATGATTGCTTTCATTTATTAGCTATATCACATTTATAGCAATTCAATATGTTCTCTTTCAATCAATCTGCACTGTTAGTTTCTTGAGATATCTGAACTTTAATGTTATTCTGTTCTCTTTTTTCAGTTATTTCCTGTTGGAATTGCACTGTAGCTATAGGAAATTTAGAAAAAAAAACCAACCTACCTATCTTTATGATTTTCTTTCAACTAAGTGAACTGAGCAATTAAGAGAGGCAAAACTAGCTTTTTGGAACCTATCAACTTGACACAAAGATTTTACAATTATAAGCAGCAGAGCCAATGTTTTTTCAGAAGCAAACTTTTTCATAGTGTTTATATGGAAACAACACAGAAGTAAAATTCATACCATTACAGAGTATCTTCTTTGTAACAGAAAACAGAGGATAATACCATTCCAGAATACTCCTGGTGGTGTGGACTCTATGTTTTGAGAACTTATGCAATTTCCTGAGCTCAGGTTTGCATGCTAAAAGCTGAACTGCTGAACATTTTTGTATCCTAAGTAATAAACTTGAAGTATCAGCTGAATATTCTACCTAAGGAATGCAATATTCTCCAAATAGTGAGTTTTCTAGCTAGTCCAATTAAAATGAGAATGTGTTTAAATTTTAAATTATATTATAATTAAAATAAATAAATTTATTTATAAATATAAAATTTATAAATAAATAAATTTATTTAAAAATACCAGTGGGTCATACCCAATGGCACTTTTGTGCACTGAGGTGATCCCAATTAGCTGGAGCTTTGGTTACATCAAAAATTCTGTGGCCACTGTGGAGCATAAAGTGTTTAACAGGTCTATGCCAGATTTTAAGCTGAGCATGTGGTTTCATTCTATTAATGCTTAAAGCAAAGGATAAAAATTATAAAAAATCCTGCCAAAAGCTCAGAAACTTGTGACTTGGGAAGCCCCTTCTCTTCAGTTTCAACATGTGCTGAACACATCCTTTAAAAATCAGGCATAACCTAAAAATATTCCATAATAAACTGAAACAGTAAATCACCGTTCATTGTCTCATTTTGGATATGTTAATTTCCTTGTTTCTTTTGCATCATTCAAGAGTTCATGAACACGAATGAAAGGGTTGACTTCCCATCTTCTTCCAATAGTTTGTTTTTTTCTGCCTTGTCATCAGAGAACAAAACCCATATAAAACCAAAAAACCAGAACTGTAAGTCTCTAGGTTTTGCAAAGGCAGTTGGCATTGGTATTACGGAGAATGACATGACTACAAGGGGAATAAAAGCAGACACTGATGCTTACAGGACAGAACTACAGCCTTCCTTTGATTCACATGCACAGACCAATTTAAATTTCCAGGTCCAGTATCTGATGCTTATCTGGAAATTTAAATCCAGATACAAGAGAAAGGTGGAAAGTGAATACCCAGGAGTTGAAGAGTGGATGAGAAAAACAAGTGAAGTGGTAAAGCACATCCAATTCAATGCCATCAGCACTAGGGAAAATGTTTGAAAGGAAGAAGATTAGGAAAGTCCCCTTGCATCCTCTGCCATGTTTTATATTTTCTGAACAAAATTAAAAATAAAATTTCCCTCCAAAATCCACCAATCCATCCATCACAAAACACCTTAACTTATATCTTCCAGAAAAAAGAGACAAATTACTGGAAGCTGGAGAAAAGACCTTCCTAAAGATATACTTCTGTAACTTACTTCTAAAACTCAAATCTAAACTTACAAAGTGAATAAAACTACAATTAAAAGAAAAATGACAGCTGAGGATGAGGAAAAGGCCGAGTGGTAATATAAACACTTGAGAGAAGTATACAGTGAAACAAAGTACAGATGGTTTTATGTTAGATCCCTTCCCTTTGGACCAACTGAAGTTGAGTAATGTTTCAAATGTAGGATATTCACAATATTGTAATTTAAATTACAAGAACAAGGAAACAAAATATATACAGAATTACTTCTACTTAATAATAAAATATGTAAAGCTAATTTTTTTTTAGCGTCAATTATATTGGCATGCTTGGTAGCAAACATTTTTAAATTAAATGAGCTTTTCAACTTAAACAGTAACTGCAAGAGTGTAAGAAAATGCAGCCTTATAGGCTGTCATAAGAAATAACCTGAAGTTAGCACCTTATTTAATTATACAAATGTGTAATATGAAATCGATTTCTTGTGTGTTGTATTAGTGCCTTGCTTATTGCAAAATACTTTTGTATTGCTTTTGTCAACATAAATTAGACTTACACAATTTTTTCTAACACTGTTAAATTAAATTATGTGCTTCGCAAGTATAATATTAAACCAATGAATTAAGCTTCTGAATTCCATTAAATCATTGTATTTCCTTTATAGTCTATAATGGAACCTTAAAAATCAAAATAGTTATTAAAAGATACCTTCAATAAACAGCATCAAGAGCAACGGAGCTATCAATTTGAAATTTAAAAAAAAAAATTAAAAGGGGAAACTTGCATCCCATCTATAAAAACTTTAAAATTTGGAGCAACTCTTTATTCATTAAAAATCAAACAGCAGAGAGAACGCTACCAGCAATTAATTTTCGGCACAGCTTGCATTATCATTTCAAGGTCAGGTTTCATTGGCCATGCCTCAGTGGGAGCTTGGTTTTGAGATCACTAAACACTGCTCGCAAGGGAAACATCATTAAACATGTACTTGGAAAAGTGAAATTCCTTGCAACAGAAACAACTGAAAAGCTCTGCTATCCTGCCTAGACCCTTTCACCCTCCAGAGAGAAACAGGTGTCTTTCAGTAAGCACTCATGAGCTGCCAGATATTCCTGTAATGGAATACTGGAGTCTACCCTTAAAAAGAGTTTGACCTTCTGACCACATATCCAAAGACTGGTCCAGTTCTTATGACATCAGATGAAAACAAAACCAGTGACCAATACTTCCAGGAAGGATTAAAAGTAGGACACTCAAGAGGCACCAAGGGGGCTGGAGGGAGAAGAAAGAGCAGGGACTCTTGGGCATGCAGAGATCAGCAGCAATCTTGACAGACAAAATTACTACACTGCATGCATGATGCTAGGAAGTCGAACCTCTTCAATATCAATGGTTGGGATATTCATGCTGCAAGTTTAACTTCCATCTTCAACTGGAAAACCAAATCTTCCCACTTCTTGGATACTTATAATTTTTTTCCAACTTTCAAAACTGCATTTATTTATAATTCATATTGTTTTTTTATCCTTATTTTCTCTTTAGCCCTAATTTAATTTCTTGACACAAATTTTAAGACTAAGTGGTGCTTTCTCTCACCATGAGCCATCCTTACAATGCAGGGAGCTCCAAATAGCAAGATGAATTCAGGTTGCTGCAGACACTCAGGTAGCTGATATCATTGATGTACCCCTCTCACATGACTGATTGGACAAAAAGACTACTATGATGACAATGTTGAAAAATGTACTGAAAATAAGTGGCTGCTTCTTTGCAAATGATACCTGGCAGGAAGATACTGTTTTGTCTATTTTTTTCAAAAAAGCAGAAAGTACAACAAGTATGGATTTTTTTGCTTTTGTATTTATTGTAATACACTGGGAGAGAGAAAAATACTTCTAACCATCTGCCTGGTTATTAAAGACGCTAGAACAATCTACAGAAAAATGTTTCAATATGTTGAAACAATTTTATTCTTTACAAAGTTATCAGAATATTTTTCCTGAAATTGATATATATTTCAACACATCTATGTGTTTATGTGCATATACACAGTTTTAAATCTCAAAATGAAGGTTTGCCTATTTCTTTCAAATACTTTTTCAGAAAATACTGCCAGCAACACCTGTGAGTGGTGATGGACATTCGCTAGCAATTTCTGGAAGCAATCAGGGACTGCAAGATTTCAATTCAGTGCTGCAGTCCAAACTAGTTAGATCTTTTCCTGTCTTTGAACACAACAGAGAATATCAGTCTGCCTTTTTTCTTTTCCTTTTCTTTTTCTTCTACTTTTTTTTTCCGTAAAACAGCTAAGCAAGAAAGACTGATTTTGTAGCACGTATTCCATCATGACTCATTCAGGAACTGTTGATGTTGGTTCTTCCATCTATGCCATGAAAAATTTCACTGCAAAAGGTAGATGAGAAAACTGATCCCTCATTGTTCCATGCTGTTCCCTGACCCCACCCTTCAAGGATGCCTTGCCTACTCCTGCCTCTCAGTTACAGCAGTGCATGCCAGACTTTCAACAGCAGAAGTGCAGCAGGGGTTTGCAAGGGACAGGGTGGTTCTCACATCCTGCAATGCCTTGATCTCTTCCCCAGCTTTGCAGTACATTAGATCTCAACTGCTACATCGGTGTCTCACTGCTTTCATCTCTTCTGGTCCCTTAAATCCACAGGAGTCTGCACACTACGCATTTTTCCCTGGAGGACATGGGAAGCCGGGAAGAACCTCTGCATGTTAGCAGCCTCATGGAGGAAGAAACAAAGTGCACCAACTTCCAGGCAACATGAGCTGAATGGCATGGCTTAGAGGCAGCTGGGAGAGGAGAACGTCAGTAGCTATCATGGTGGTAAAGTTTACCAAATAGTTAATTCCTAAGAAAGTCTAAGATAGCAGAGAGCATTTCAAGCCCTCTCTTGCTTTCCCCTGTTTTTTATTTTAAAATAGGAAATACTGTCCTCTTGCACAAGGACTTAAGCTGTTTCTCTAAAGTAGAGGATGGGGTGAAGGGGCTTTGGTAAGCAAATGCTGGCTTCACCACTTCTGGGATTTTCTCTGTCAGTGTGTAACTGTCAAGGGAGCAGCAGGATCCTTCAGGAAAAACCAAAAGGCCTGAGGGCCAACAGCTAGAGAGGAAGAAGTCAGCTGACTCTTGGCACACACACAGCACTACCACAAATACAAATCCAGAAGTTACAAAATGCTAGAACAAAATGGATTTAGAGACACTCCATGAACACCACAGAAAGAGGAACAAATAATGTAGGGATCAATAAAAAGGACACTGATGGTGCAAGCCCTAAGGATAAGAAGGCACAGGGAAACAAACTTGGTGATTTCTGTCTTTACATCCAAGATCTTAAATGGAAGGGGAAAGACATTAGATGACAAAATTTTGTAGCCTTCTCAAGAGTTGAAGGGCTACTTCTTCTAATGCAATTTAGCTCATGAGACAAAGGTGAAACTTGCTACAGAGAAAGCTGCTACACATGAAGGTTTAAGAAACGTCAGTAATGCTCCAAAATGTGCAAACTCAAACAATTTAAGAGTTTGTATCTTTTATGCATTTTAAGGGAAATAATTCTCTTTTAAATGTCAAAACACATTTTTTATTAATTTTCTTTTTCTATAACTGCCAGAAGAAACTTTCAAGTGAAAGAACTTGAAGGGTCTTCATGTCTATTGTTGTTGTTTATAGCAAATTATATGCACAAAAGCTATATTGCAGTAAAAGAGCAAAATAAAGTATTTAACAGTTAAGAAATGTCACCCTTGAGATATCAGTAACAACCTTCATTTAATTTCCTTATGCATATGCATTATATTATTATCATCCTTGATGCAAGATGGAAAAATCTGTATATAAAAATGTCATACAATGTCAACTAATGTAGGCAGCACAGGCTAAAAAAAAGCAATAAATACAAATATATATATTGTTTTCCTGTACTACTTGCATACACTTTTAAAATAATCAATCTAGATCACAAAAGGCATATTAAAGAACACACCTTACTGACAGCTGTAGGCACAAGTAAGTGCTGCAGCACTGGTGCTTGCTGTACGAGCCCTCCCACATATTTTGTACATAAAAGCACATGGTCCGCCAGGCATTCATCAGAGAACATCCTGAAAGGTTTTCCCAGCCTGTAAGCTACTCATGTTTGCCAAACATGAGTTTAATAATCTACCATATGATCCAGAATACTGTAGAGCAATTTATCAGTTTTCTGTACTGATGCAGTCAGCTAAAAAACTTACATGACTGCTTTAAAATTAGAAAAACAGAAACAGAAGCATAATAAATAGATACTGAGTTACAAAAAAAGTTTCTGTGAATATGCATAAGATATCGAGTATTTAAAATGTTCTTATGTTACACACAGATCAAGTATTGGAAATTTTCAAATACTTCAGATATGGAATTAGTGGGTTGTCCATTATACCACAGATTAAGAAAAATCAGCAGGTTCCAGGATGGTACTGACAATGAAGGATGTTCTTTATTTTCCTCATTTTTATACATGCTAACTTTATTTCTCCTTATAAGAATTCTAACTGTTGCAATATAGTATTTATCTACTCAGAATTAAAACAAGTTAACTATAAAATATATTTCACCAATGTGCAGAATACCATAATAACAGTGGATATTGTAATTGGCAGGCAGGACCTGATTAATAAAAAGATGTAGAGACTATCAGCTACTGCAAGTACATGTTCCAACTGAGGGAAAAAAGCAACCAACCAAAACAAAAACAAACAAAAAACAAATAAACAAACAAACCCAAAACCAACAAACAAACAAAAAGGAGCACAAAATCCTGCCATAGAACCCAGCATGTGCTGGATTTCCACACTCCTGGGAAGACAGTGGAAAAGGAACGATTGCATCTCTCCAAGGTATTATGGGAATTAACAGGGTAACTGTTAACAGGGTACTCAGATCAGACTGGAAAGGGACTGCAAAAGAGGAACCAGTGTGAAGAACTGCTTGTGGTTTCACTGATTTCTTACCTGGCAATAACTTACAAGCTACAAGAAACAAAGCCTCTCTCTTCTAGCATATCCTCGGCACCTCTGCAGCCAGCATCAAAGGAAACTGGTTAACTATTTCCCCATTTCAGTCAGTGTACAAAGCCCATTCACTATACATCAGCTGAGCTTGAGCAGAGAAACAACTTGACAAGACAAGCTGAAGCAATATGTGTCAAAGAGATTGAATTCCAGTTTCATATTAGTACCGAAGAAGACAGTGCATGATTATTGCTTGGAGCGTGTGGTTGTTTAGGGGATAATGGTAGTACCTTAACAATGAGCAGTAATGGAAATTGTCTGTCTTGTTCTCATTCTTTCTGAGACAGTCACTTGTGATATGTCTTGTTACACTGCCAGGTCATTTCTCTCTTCAGGGTCCTTAAATATCACCTGTCCAAGTTGACAATACACCTCTCCAATGATGGCATTACGCTTTGTCCCTTGCTAAATAGCTAGACACTCACTTTACCAAGGATGAAAAGTCACACTTTACTTGCAGAAATTAAAATATTAGAGGCTGGACACTAGATTAGAGCTCTGCTTCCCAATGTTGCCTCTCTGCAAGGATGCTCAAACTGCAGTATCAAGACATCTCAATGTGCCCTGGCCCATGTCCTTCTTTATGCTCTTGTTTATCATAAAGGGGACTATTCCTAATGTTGCTAAATTCAAAGAAATTAATTGAGTTATTAAATTTTCAAACAACAAAATGTATATACAATGCATTTAATATGTTTTAAATGCCATTATGTTCACTGAGAGGAACTTCTATTACAGAAGCTGGAGTGCTTCCAGTAGCAGCAACTGCTCTGTGCAGAAAACAACTCAGCAAACCCTGCTCCAAAAAACAGACCTTTAGCACCAGAGACAAAAGAGTTTCTTCATGAGTTGCTAGTTCTATATTTAACCCCCAATGCAAGTCCACATCAGATGGAGTAAGGCACAGCATGAAACACAGAAAGAAGGATGGTGAGAATAACAGGATATTTAAAGGCAGATTTTGTGCAATTCAGGGATGAAAAAATAAATTGCAAATACTACATAAGTTTTTTGGTTTGTTGTTGTTGTTTTAATTTTTTGGTTTTTTTTTTTTTTTTTTTTTTGGCAACTATTGTTCTTTACTACAATTGCTGCATATTTGTTTCCTAGCCTGTGTTATGGTATAGACAGGCAGAAAGAAGCCTGCCCATCATACCTGAGCACTTCACACACACCTACCAGAACAGAATGGCTGCTCGTCAGAGATGAATAAAACATACATTGGCACATTTGTCTATGGACAGAATAATGTAAAGTGTCCAAGAGATTAGCATTAGGACAACAAAATGCATAACAGGAGCATCTGATATTTTCTAGTTTAAGTCTGTCCACAAGGCAGACTTTCAGAGTGCCCTGTAAGATTATGGCTTCCACAGAACCTGCACCCCATGGGATGCAGCAGCCCAGCTGAAGCCTCACCCGTGGGCCCACAGCATATCTATTTCTAACAGATCTTTAAATCACCTGGAGTCATCACAGAAATTATTGCACAGACTTAGAATTCCCACCTTAAACTTGCAAATCCTTTCTTAAACACAGAGACAGTAAGCTGATTTGTGAAAGCAATATTGAAGAGTAATAGCACCTTTTTCCCCACTGTGGGACCAGATCAAATTAACACAGGAGAAAAAACCCTACATTTGTGAACTGCCTTAATTTAATGCACATGACAACTAGTAAATTCAGGACTAAATAATTCAAAGAAAGGCATAAACATCATGGTTTATTGATTTCTACACAATTGTGTTGTTGTATGTATTTTCTCATTGTATAAAGTATCTGTATATGCTCTGAATATGCCCCTCAGTTAAGTGACTATGAAAAATGTCTACCATCTTGTGTTTCAAATACATATTCCCCAACTTTTCCAAGTACTGCTAGGCAAGATAAGCCACATCTAAAAAAAATTTTTACTTGTTTCTTTTCTGTAAGGACACTGTCTTATACTATATTCATCACCATATGAACTACGAGCATATTATGCCACATGAATAATTTCTACAACATATTATTCGTTCCCTCATCCACTGTTTAGGCAGAGGCATCCATATTTCCTTTAAACTTTTAAATTCTGTTTAAAGGCTGAAGGGAAGGAATAGCTGGGGCTGAAGGGGGAGGTATGGTTGTGTTAAAAAAGGAACAAGAAAAACCAAACACAGAATGCTGAAAACTTTGTAATGGCAACCTAAGAAGTCTTTGAGGTGAAGTGGCAGACACACAGAAAAAAAGAACATGCTCAACTTGCATGATCCTTAATTATCGCTATTCAGCTGATAACAGACAAGGGCTAAGCCAGAAAAAAAAAAAAAAAAAAAAATCAGGAATAAATTGATCTCCCCTGATTTCAATACAGTATGTTTGTTGCATTCTTTCCACACTCCCCATCCACCCCTTATTATATCAAGTCAACACCAAAAGTCAACTCTGCAAGGACTGACAAAGAGCTCTTGGTCACACTAAAAGCTGAATACAGACACTACATCAGTGATAAAACTTATCACTGAATGAATAAAAATTTCACCCCTTACATAAAAATAAAAATTACACCCCTTCATTGTATAAGATTGTCATTACAAAATATTTAGTGTTCAGACAGATAAATCCATGATCTCATTGCAGCTAGCACAACAAAAGTAAGAAAAGTGCCTGCTCTGAAAAAAAAAATCATGTGAGGTAAATAAATTTGAGAAAAATTACTGAGGAAACATTCATAGCCAACTCTGCTCTCCAAATAGAAATGAGACACCGAAGTGAACTTATTTGTCAAAGGTGATGCCAAAGGCCATAAACAGAGAGCAGGTTTCTTGAATTGCAGTTCTGCACTGTCTTCAAAGGTCATTACTTTAAGGAAACATGGTACAACTCAATTGGATTATTTATTTGTAGTCATCTAAGCTACCACAGGTTGTGAACTGTGAATAGAGCACATCATATTCCCAGTGGGTGCCCATGCTCTGACATTTCAGCCTAATTGTTAGAGTTCATTTTGCAGACAAAAGAAGGTACATTGAAAAATATATTTTCTCCAGGCCCTATCATTGAGTACAATTTCTCTAAAATAAAGGTAATAAACTCCAAAATATGTACTTATGGTACTGTAAGAGTATCTGAAATGTTTAATTATGTGAATGATAATTTAGCATGTTGTCTTTTCCAAGGGTAATGAAGTAGCTTTTAGCAATTAATGACCTGAAAAACAAAATGCATAAAATGAAATTGTTTTTAAAGGTAACCTGAAATGAAAAATAATAGTATACAAAGGAACAAAAGGATTATGCAGTTGATTTGGAGATGTGTAACAAGGAAAATAAATTTCAACCCCCTGAGGAATTACTGCCTAAATCATATCTGTATGTCTAAACTCAGTATTAATTCTGGTCACATCACATACAAACAACAAGATTTTGTTTCCAGATTTCAACTTTCTGACAGAGATTTTTTATTTTGGTTTTTTAATCCTTCTGAAAACAAACTCTTGACAATGCCATGTGTTTAATTCCATAGAACAGGATGCTCCCCAGATTTGGAGAGGGATTGGAGAGATGGGGATAAAAGATTTGAGTCAGAAGAAAACTAATTTGGTAAGCAATTTCAAGATTACGTCTTCAAAAGCTTTAAAACATTCTCCAATGATAAGGAAAGAGTGAGAAATTTTGCTCTGGTTTACAAGCTAAGGACTATAGGACCTCTTCTAGTTCCAGTGTCTAAGTCTCAGCCCTAATGGTCCATGACTCTCAGAAGACTTTTCCCTCTCTGTACATACAGCCTACTTTGTTTTTACTGCACTGCAAATGTTGTACTTGAAACATAGATAAGATTCAGCCAATTCAAACCACTGCAAATTAGAACTCATCTTTTTTTTCAAGTGGCCTTTTTTCCTACCAGGTTCATAATATTCTGTAATTTGTCAACTTTATCACAGTTACATTGTCTTTATAAATTACATGGAACTGTTCCTGATAGGGCACAAAAAGAACTGTTTATTCAATTAATCCATAAACCCAGTTTTAGATACCTAAGCCAGTTCTTCTCCATTTGAGTTGATTTTATTCTGGTTTCTTAATCAAAATGCCTTATATCAAATTAAATGCATTAGAGAAGAACAATATCAGCTTTATTAGCGAAATCTGTAATTTAATTTTTAAAAAATCAAGTTATTCTGACAAGAGCATTCTATACATCTGTTGACTGCCACTAATTATATTACTTCCTTAATTCTTCATTAATCAAGCTTGGTATTGGCTGTTCCATTATTCTATTCAGAATTAAAGTCAAGATGACAAGCTTTTAATTAGGTGAACCTGAGCCTCCATGTCAGTATTTTTGATGTTTGTTTTTCAAGTGATCTGGAGCTTTCTAGGACTGCTCCAGACTTTTATTTGAAAACAGCAAACAAAACCAGGTAACATTAAGAGCCTTGACAAGCCATTTTTAGGTTTCTGGACCTACTGATCATCTGAGGTGTAACTTGACATCATTGCTGCTTAATATGCTCCTCAACTCATTGCTAAAATGGAGGCTATTTAATTATCATTCCATACAAAAGCATCACATGGTCTATTCTCCCTCTCAGCACCAGCAGGAGGATTTACTGAAAAATAAACTGAAGAGAGTGAAATTCACTCAGTTCTGCTTCATGCAGTCTAGGTTCAAATTAGGTTAAAAGAATTATGCTGCTCACTATTAAAATGAAACAAAGTTTAAAAAAATTAAAAAAGCAAACAAGAATTAAATAAAAATCAAATATTTATCTAGCAGAAGAAAGCCCAAAGAATTGATGCCTGTAAGAACCAGGGCCTTTGGGAAGAATGATATGATATCTCTTTGTAATGGCTTTGGAGAGAGGGGGGACAGGAAAAATATTGAATGGGGGGGAGAGGGAAAATATTGAATGCATTTGATAAATCTCATCAACATCCCCTGCCACAGCACAGGCTGCTGGTACTGCTTTCCTCTTCCACCCTTCCACTCCTGCTACTCACAGCCCTTGATATCTAATTCACACTACCCTGCCAAAAGTGCCAAAAGAACTGAAAAATTAGTATGCTTCCAAAACACTTTATCTGCAATGCTGCAATGATCAGAACAACTTAAAAAAACCTTATTAAAATTTTCCCTGATCAATTTTTAATAGACTGATAAATGAAAATACAATAAAAGCCAGTCCTATAAAAGTTTGTTTTATTTACGTACTTACCAACTCTCAAACACTATAAAATTAATATTGCATTCCTGAACAGTTGAGAGACCTTAATTATGAAACCAAACGGAAGCATCAAACACACTAATCAATCATGCTAAAAAAAAAAAATAAAATTATTTCAGCTGAAATTAAAAATAGAAGGCCCAGTTCAAAAAAAGAGCTGCAGTCTTCTAAAAGGGAAAGACTATCTCAACCTGCAGTCATGTCTTTAAGAAGCAGACACAGACCAAAAATCTGTTAACATCAGTTCCCCAACTTTGCAGAAGCTCTAATCAGGGTGTGAGTTATCTGGCCTGGGTGCACCCACAGCACTTTCAAGTGCTGCAATATGAATTATTGCCCACATCCATTCTTTTACAGCTGGAATGGGCACTGTGGATTAATGTACTGCAATATATTTTCTTGCCACAGACAGTGCTCCTCTCGGAAGTGTGATCTATTGACTAGTTACATGCACTTTGGATAAATCATGGCTGTCTCAGTGTGCCATGGCAGGCTCTCCTCTGGGAAAAGCCACCAAACAAACCAAGGTGAGGCAAGACATGGAGAAATTGCTTGAGACAGGGGAGCTCTGTGTGGTGTTGGTAGCTGCTCCTTTTCCTCCCCCTGCCTCTACCACACAGTGAAGGGGTATCCTGACCTCGTGTGCTTCACCAAAAAGAGAGGCAGTAACTTTAACCGAAGTCATTGAACCAAACCCTTGACTGACCAGGCTGCCAAGTGCCAATGACCACAACCATATCTTGCTGTAGGTTACTCATCCCTCCCTGCCCACGCTAGAAACTTCAAAAAGAAGGCAGAAAAGGCCACTGCACACAACAGAGGCTTTGAAAAGTGGGTGGCCATGCTAGAGGAGTCCACCTACTCAGGTCTGCTATACTAATTCTAAGAGAAGAGCATCAGGGTGATTTACTGCTGAATAAGATACTATACTGTAAAAAACTAGCCATGAACAAAATTCTTCCCAAAAATGAAGCACGAGAGAATTCAGGGAGCCCATGCCTTGTGTAACATGGCACTTGCAATGTTGCAGGAAGAGTTTCCAGTTAGTGCAGAGGAAACTTGCAGCTGCAAGTACCATATAAATGATGCTAAGCAAGGCTGAATACAGCAAACAAAAAAATTTGAAAACTAATTCAGGGGAGATCAGTGTCTGAACTTGCAGTTTACTGCCAATTCAACTGAGTCATCAGCATTGCACTCCTTTGAAAAGGATGATACCATGCTTAATTTACACAACCTGACAAGAACTTGGCTGGGCAGTCTGCCTGGTCTCTTGCTAGGTAAGTCAGATGCACTACAGTCCTTTCTTATGGATATAAGCATCATTAGAATTCTATATGTGGTATGGGTATCTCAGCAGTGGCAAACAGCACAATAAGCAGAGCATGGTTGCTGGTGCCAGATGATGATCCAAATCAGATGGCTCTTCTACAGGATACCTTCTCAATAACAATTCTAGTATTCAGTCTTAACAGGAATATGATGAAGTTCCTCAGTCCAGACTTTGTCCATTGTTTTAATATCTCCCTGCTCCACCTCCCCATATAGAATCCGGCTGGCAAACCTATATGGAACAAGACTGGTGCATTTGGAATCTGATAGCAAGATCTTAAATGGTTCCAATTGCTACCTGGCCAAAAGCCCAGAAACAGTCATAAGTGCCAAACACACTTGTAAAAACAACAGCAACTTATAAATATTGGTGTAATGAGGGCTCTTCTGGAACTACAAATGTAAAATAATTTTTAAAATATATTGATTTAGTTTCAAATTGTTCATCTTTAGTTTATCCTTAAAATGCATTCAAACTATAACCAACAAAAATATGAGCAATAAAAACATGTAATTTAAGCACTCAAAAGGTATCCACGTTGTCCTTGAAGCTATAGTCTAAGTCCATAATAATACCTACTTTGAGGGAAAGAAGATAAAAATTCTGCTTGAAACAAGAAGGCAGCTGTTTTTCTGTAAAGGTAAAAATTTCTCTCTGTCACCATTGAAAAAAAAAAAAAAGGTTGAAAATCATGCATTTATCTGTATTTTTATTAGCTTTTAAAGTTTTAACCAATTGCAGTTGCACTACTGCAAGGGACCCTAATGAAGAACACAGCTTATCTGTTCAGTGCTGTATATTCCAGGAGCCTCCTGTGATGTTGACTACCCAATTTTACAAACATTTTGCCTCATATTCCAACATTCTAAGTTCTCTTGTACAGCACACTGCAAAGCCTACAAAACCAGGTCCCCACCCTGAACCCTCTGTCTTGGCTCTGCAAGAGTAAAAGGCAACAAACACGGAGCGAAGTAGCACTGTGCACATCCCAGATCAGCACACCCAGATTCTATACTGCAATGTACCTCTCACTCCAGTCATTTAAAAAATAATTTATAATTTTTATGTAACCACAACAACATTTTAGTTCTCCAGATGGCCATGCATGGTCACTTTCTCAATGGCAACCTTTCTGGGGTCCCTCTGCTATAAATCCCAAGACAATGATCAAAAGCCTTTGAGCTTCCTTTTGTTTTTCAATATTTTTCCATGCTTTGGTTTTTTTCTTTGTTAGAGGAGAACTCAGCAGTATCCGGCACTCTGTGTATATTGTTTTTGAAATTAATACATGTAGAAACTGTACACAAACATTCTGCACTTGAAAAGGCAGCAGAAAGCAGCTCAGCTCCCAAGCCTTCAGCTGCAGGTGTTCATGTGCCAGAATTGCATCGCTGAGCCAACATCTCCTGCCCTGGTGCCTTGTGGCTGACTGTTACCAATAGCAGGTCTCTGTGACAGATAAAGATTTTGAACAATGAAATAACAATAATGACAATAGCAATAATAATAATATCATTGATAAATATTTTTCCTTTCTCAGCTCTGCTAGAGCTATAAAGCTTCCCCCCTGTCCTTACTCATTTCATTATCAAGACCAAAAAAATGAAAACACACAGCACTCTTTTCTCCAACTGTTTTACAATTCTTCATGTTTTTCTGAAAAATCGCACCTTGTGCTGAACTTCAGTAAAGTAGGAGCAAGCAATTCCACTGTGTACATATATTAAGCTCTGGACAGGCTGAACTATTGACCTCCTTTGCCGTCAAAATATCAGTTAATCATAAAACTGAGTGGTGAGCTGTTACTCAGAAGCAGCAGCCAACATTAAGAGAACAACTTCTAATTTAGAGTTGAAAAAGCAGGCTACGTGGACAATTTTAGATTATCACATATTTCCTACACCCTGCCCCTCTCCCCCACCCCCTCAAGGGAAGAAAGGCAAAAACAACTCAGAGGATACACTTGGAAGGACAACACACCCCAGAGCCACAGAAAACAGCCTTAAGGATTACTTCTGGTTAATGTGTTACCCTCTGCCTTTTGTTTTGGTGTTAGAATCCTGGAGAAGTGAATAATCTGAGCAATGACCCCAGGCAAGAAGTGAAGTCAGAATGAAATAAAGCACAGGTGCCCTGTGACTACGGAGGGGGAGCCAGTACCTCTCAGCATCAGCAGCTGAGAACACAATGCCTTGGTCATACCATCATGGGTGGTGCTTAAAAGAGGAAATAACAAGCCACACACCTGGCTCTTACAGAGGGTAACGTAAGAAAATAGTGTTTTGCTTCAAATGTTTCAGGCTTCAGCCGTTTAAAAATGCTCAGTGGTTTCATATATTTGATTGCTCAGCACTATCTTTAATCACAGACTGATAAAACAACACATCTAACAAAATGCTTTAGCTTCGGCACAGGAAAGATTACCTGGGAAATGCCGGGTAGACAAACAGGCTGTCAGAGGACTTAACCAGTGAAAGAATTATCCCTTCATTAAAGAACAATTTTGTTTAGCATCAGTGGAAACATTTAGTAAATGAGTCACCAGACACTAGTTTTGCTATGAGGAAGACAGAAAATGATGTAAATACCTAATAATAAAAGTGCTCATATGACAATGAGGTAAGTATGATCATTATTCAAATCACTAAGGAGTAGAATACATCTTCAGCAAAGCAGAGGACAACTGATCAATAATATGTTATAAACAAATAGCATGAAATTATAAATACTGAATGAATTATGGGGAAAAGGTATTTTAAACTTCATTTGAAAACAATGCTGATATTTGCTTAAGCACTAAACAGAAAGCAGAGTAATAGCTTATTCTCATTTTTTTTTCAGTGAGTTTGCTGTTGCTGCTTGGAATGTAAATTTTAATCCTTACAATCTCATCAGATCAACATTCACTAATAAACACTTTTTAATCTGTATAGAGAGCAGTCAAACTTCATGTTAAAAATTCATTTATTTTCCACCATTCCATCTGATACTGAGCAGATAATCAATTCTAACTTGTTTTAGAATTTGAACTAATATGTATAAAACTTGTGAAAAGAAAAAATTGACGAAGAAAATTGACAGAAAAGAGAGTATCTGTCTGAAAAATAAGTGAGCTTGTCAGAAATGAGAATTAGGAATAATTGAAGAAACTCCAGAAAGAAGATATTGCTGCAGAGATGTCATTTAATATAGCAGAGTAAATCACCTGCCAGTCACTGGTACAATACCAGCAGCAGCAGATACTGCAGGGTGAGATATTCCATTATTACCTTTACCTTTTCTTATAAATCTTCTCTTTGGAAGAGACTAATTTTGATGTTTATAATTTGCCTTTTAAAAGCAAAATATAAGTATATACAACAACCAAAAAAATTACATTGATGAGGACCTGGAGTTATCAATCAGAAGCCTTGGGAGAACACTGCAGAAAAGGAAGGTCTGTCTCATTTTCCAGACAGGTGAGGAGGCAGCAAGGCATTCAATCTGGTTCTGCCCCTGACTCATCCCTGGTGATGTGCACAATCAGTCTTCACAAACCCTTGCTGACACACCTTCTTCTAGCTGAAACTAGCTAGTAGTAACAATTATTTGCCTTCACTTTAATGAAATAGGAAGAATCAGATTCACTGCAAGGTAAACAGCTTACAATTTTATTATTATTAAAATTATGCACGCTGTCACAGAAAGTTTAGAATTTTATTCCCAAGTATTTTCTTGATCGGCTTAATTGCACAGTGGATTAAATTGAGTAGAATTTTTTTTCCTCAAGCCAGACTACATTTTGGAGACTTATACGGGAGTGTTATATTAAAAAAAAATCCAAAAAATAAAACCACACCCACAATAACAAGATTTCCCCTAACAGGTTTCTAAAAATATGTCACACAATTATTTCCTTTCCCACTAAAATTCTTTACTCTGTCACAGCCTGGGTAAATTAAATGATATTTTTTTCAAGTGCTAGGAAAACCTGAACATTTCAATTTGCTAGTCTCGCCTCAGCCCCTTTAAAACAGAAGCAGTTTTCCAGTTCCTACTTTTTCAGACAAATGTCTAAGCCAATTCTGTGCAATAAACCAATACTTTAACCTTACTTAGATTTCAAAGACCGGCACCTTAACTGAGATAGACACGTAGATCTTTCTACTTCACTGGAAAGACAGACTAAATTATAAATACAATCACAAACTCCAAAAGGTCTTACTCCAGCTTCATGTATCAGCTTCTGACAGTACTGGGAGCAACTTTAAAAATGATCCTCTAATTTTCTGGAATTCATACTCACTGACCTAGTCTGCTAGAATTCCTGGCTTCTGGTCCAGACCCTGACACTGTTTCTTAAGTAAACAAAGTGAGTATTCATCCACCACAGATCTGTCTTCAACTTGTGAAAAACTATTTATATTTCTGATTCACATGTGCACATATATACATGACACATGGAAACCTGAGACTCCACCTTGTCCTTCTGATTACTTTAATTCAATTGTGAATAGATGGTTAACAGCACTCTTTGCTAAATCAAATACTGTGCCAACTTCAAAATACTGTCAGGCCCTAGAAGTCCTGAGACTAGGAGGGAAAACCCCACAATTTAATTTATGTTTATTTTCCTCACATTCAAATCTGTGATTTTTGAAATCTGAGATTCAAATCTATAATTTTTCCCCCTGCAACTATGAGATGTAGGTATTATCTTTTTTCTTGTGAAAGCTGAGATTAAAATAACTTTAAGTAGCCTTGGAAGGAACAGCATATAACACAAGCTGACAGTGCCTAATCTTCTTGGTGCTGGCCATGCAGGGGCACTCTGAGAAACAGGAAGCAGACTGCAGGGCTCAGCAGCACATGATTTTGGTAACAGAAGTCAAAAATGGAGAAAACACTCTATTTGTATTTTCAATTGTATTCTACAATTTAGAGAACCCTAGAATATCCTGAGTTGGAAGGGACCCACAATAATCATTGAGTCCTACTCCCAGTCCTGCACAGGAGAGCCCCAAGAGTCACCATGAGCCTGAGAGCCTTGTCCAAGCACTTCCTGAACTCTGGTGGCTTGCTGCTGTGATAACTTCCCTGGGGAGCAGTCGTAGCTAGAGATTTTAGTTCTTGGAGATTCTGTCAGGCTGTACCTAACTGCTTGGGAAAAGACAAACTGTGCAGAAGTACACTACTTTTTCTTTTTTTTTCACTTTTCTATTTCTTAAACATATCCTTTTTTCCCATGAAATTTGCTTTATGTGCAAGTTTGCTTAAAAATTGAAAATACGAAGGTGAAGGTGAAGAAACAAGGAGGTCAGAACTTTCCAGAAATCAAGAGGTCCTCTTTCTTACATGATGAGAAGCAAAATGTTTTCTTAGATTTCTAATTTCTCGCTTCCTAACCTACCCTCCAAGGATTAGCAACCTAAACAATGACCGGGCAAAGTAGAGCACACAGCAAATCCTTACTGATCCAGAAACTTGGGGATCCTGTGGGTGTGAAGAGAATCCTTAAATCCTGATACAAGTTAATTAGCGTCAAAGGGCCTGCCAATCAATTCAACCATAAAGTAAACAGTTTTGGGTTTTTTGTTAATTTTTCCAGAGCAACACTCACCAGCACACTTGGTCCTAGTGATGAGTGGTGGTCCTGGCTGCCCCGTGCCACCTTCGCCAGGGCGAGTGAGCAGGACCCGAATCTCATATTCGGTGTCAGGGTCCAGGTGCCAGAGCTTGTACGTTGGTGCATTCACAGCGTGGGTCTCGGTCCAAGTCCCAGATGTCATCCGGTACTCCACTTCTTTCAGGATAATGGGGCCATCCCCAATGATGGAGTTGGCATTCAGCTGGATGAGCAAGTACGTGGGCCCAACGCCCAGAAGCTGCGGGGGTGCTATTGGCCGAGGTGGCTCTGCAGGGGAGACAAAAAATAAGGCAGCGATAAAACAAAAGCTGGAAAATCCACTAAGACGAGGGCTCTCTACAAAGAAAGTTGTCAGAGTTTGGTCAGCAAAGATTCCAAACCACAGAAAAAAATTCAAACTGACATCAGGGAAGAAGAGCTGAGGAGAATTTCAGCTGATGGAAGTGAGTGGTGCACTACTGGCATCTGCTCAATGCTGTATTTTCCTCTTAAAAATCTCAGCTAGAGACTACAAAATCCTGTCTGATTTATATATTGCTGCTGCTTGAGATTTTTTTTCTGAAAAAAAAACTATGCTCATTTATATAATTTACTACACCAATAACTTGAAATTTTCTTTTATTGGCTGAAGCCACATTTGCACGTTCCTTATAGAAAGAGCTGCAAGATATGATACACTACTCCTGCACAGAATATTCTTAAAAATGAGTATCATTGCAGTTAATCTGAAACCCACTGGATGCAGTTAGGGAAAAGGATACAGATGCCTATTACAGGCATTCAGAATACTCAGAACTGAGCAAAGCTGCCAGGAGAATGACAAAATAAAGACATATGGAAACAATGTACAATATTTTATTCTTTAGTAAGTTACTACTGATTTTGAAACTTGAACAATAGGATGTTGTTGCCTTTTGTCATCCTCTCTTCTCATCAGCTTCTGCCTGCCTACATATTTCAATGCAGCTGCAAAGTGAAAAAGGTAATGACAGACCAAACAGAAAGAGGTTGTCCCCCTTACCCTGAGAAATGTTAACATACAAAGATTGCCTCAGCATGATTTATTTTAAGAAACAATCACAAGCAACAAGTATTTTTCTAATCAAATGAATTCACTGATAAACACGGAAGGTTCATTTTCATTCCAGATGGCTCATATTTCAGCTAATTTGTTTCAGTTAATTAGGCAACAATGCTAAATTCAGAGCACACAGGGGTTTCTCAAAGCAGCAATGCAGAACTAACAAATCAGCAACTCTAAGCAGGTAGAGGGGATCTCGTGGCCAGTATAATAAAAATAACTTTTAACCCTGGACCATAAGATTTCCTTAGCAGGGGACACTTACATTCTACACAACAGAAATTAAGACCCAGATGCATTGCACGTATTCTGCCTCCCAGGGATGATCCCACCAGTGTAAATGACAGAACACATGGTGAGGAGTGATGGACCTCCTTTGACATCCCATAATCCCTGCATGATGAAGTTCAGCCCCTGGTTCTGCCTGCTTCCTTTCCAGGTATCACAGCTTACTCCAAACAGTATATTTACCAGCTCTATAAGCAACCAAGTTTCCCAGATTTTGGCACATATCTTGAGAACTTTTTTCTAAATTAGCTGCTTCTCAAACCACTCAGTTTGGAGACCAGGGAGTCTGTAGCCATGCCACAGTGGCTGTAATGTGAGCTAATTTTTTCCTCACAGAGTGAAAGGTGAGTGCTCCAAGGCATTTCCATTTCTGCTTTAGGATATAAAAACTATAAAAAGTACCTCAATTAATTATTAACCTCTTACCCTTCTTTGGCAATATATGTGCTTATGAATTAATTTAGATCCCTACCTGCATCAAAGCTCAGAAATGCAGCTGGCCATAATGAGGGCAGTTTATTTGCTGTGGAGGTAACATATTAAATGTCCAACTAATGTATTCGAAGGTCAGTGTATATTATAGCAGAAAACATCATCATTGATGAGCATGATGCACTACCAACTCCAAGTTATAAACTTCTAAAACATATGGCTATGTTTAGAAGTACACACTTTGATTAAGAGCTGGATTATCACAAATAAAACCTCACATTAATGAGGCCATTGCCTATTAAGTTTTTATGTAAAGAAGTAAAGCTCATTCTTATATTAGCATACGCATTTTGTTTTTAAGCTCTTGAGGCCAAGGAGACTTATTTATAAAGTCTCTCCCAGTTCCAATAAATTATGCATGAATTTTAATCAGTTAGCAAATGAACAAGTAATTGTTCTGCAGCATTATTAATATTCTTCATAATATAATATACTACCAGAACCAGAGGTGAGGTGCAAGCAGAAATCCCAAAAGTACACTAAGTATCAACTGAAGCATGCAATCCCAATATACCAGGATAAACTTTTCTGATGTTACCCAATTAGCTTTCTATTAATTATTCCCATTCATTATTCTACAACCACATCTCCAATTATAATTTGAAATCACAATTTCCTTTTGTATACACAGCAACCCGAAACTTTTACAGTTTAAAAATTGCCATTGATAGCTAAAAAAGATAGAACAAAGCCATTATTAATGTTTTGGTTGCCATTCCCATATAAAATACCACACATATCAACAATACTTTTCTTTCAGTGAGTTTTAAAACCTAATTTAAATCCTTTGAGGAAGTATATGTTGCTGGCTTTTTTTACCCCAGCAATCTAGGTCCACCTGTAATAAATAATCCAGTTTCAGAGTGCCCTGAGAAGACAGTCTGCCAAAAATGAAAAACTCTTACATGAGGCATGAGAAATAAAAGGAGATGCATGAAAAAGGACCCTAAAGAAAATCACCCTCTCAGAAGTTTATTCTGGCTTATAAACAACATCAAAACTCAGCTTCAGCCCAGCCAGGTGATGGCGTAGATGTTCAGAGCCTGGATTAGAGGTAAAATTGCAGGGAGTTGAGGTTTACCAGGTACCCACCACAGCAGCTTTCCTCCTGCCTGGCCCTGTCAATGTGCTCCAATGCAGGTCGCCCCTGCTCAGATGCATTTTGTGGCTTCCAGTCACCCAGACCCAAAGCCAGGTGAGGCAGCACGGTGATGTCCCTCCACCCTCCCCCTGCCTTGATCATTGCAATCCAGCCAGAGAGCTGTGCCCTTTATTTCTGCCGAAAAGAACCGACCTTCCTCAATTATTATGAGGAGATATGGCTAAGTATTCCCAGTATTCCCAACAAACAATTTTCCTTGAGCTCAGTTCCCCTTTCCTCAGCCATAAACTCTCTGTGAAATCCATAAGGTTCTAAACCATAACTTATGAAAAAATATTTCAATTCATAGATGGTTTAACTCATCACTAGAATCACAGTTTTAATAGGTATTTAAGATACACTAAAAAGTTTGATCAAAGACCCTGCAATGGTGAGTTTCATTTCTTCCTTTGCTAAGCACAAAATTTAAGATTCCTTATCCAATGTAATCAGTTTAATTACTAACTCATTTTCTGTCTATATTTTTAGCCAGTGTATAAAAGTGTTAAATCTGATTAAATCCTTCCAGTTTTCACAGCCACTAACATCTCAGAAAGGCTATATTAAAAGACCACTTGTACATCTACAAGATATTAAATAAATGAAAGTGTTTTCATGCATAGCATGTTGCAGTATTTGGTCAGCCCTGGTTTTGACATAAAATGCCCACAGCTAAGGTAATAAAAAATTAAGACTGACATTTCATCAGTACTAAGTTCTCATTCTGCTGAGCTACTAGCAGTACATTATGCTCACATCAGTATGTATATGACATTGTATATTAAATGTAGTGTGATATTTAGGCACCAATGACTAGAATAAGCATGCAACTTCAACCTCCTCTACCAGTCTTCCTACAGTTAAGTGGTTGTGTCATATTTTTAATATGAACCATTGGATACAAATAATTATGCATTCACAGGCAGAAAAAGCAACCAGAAAAGGTCATTAGTGTTATAAGTATAGTAACTAATATACATAATATTTCCAATATTCTCAAGCCACATATGCATTAACACTTCCTAAGTTTAAAACAAAGGAAGGTAGTTTCATTTGTGTCTTACTGGCAATTGTATACTGTTGATGATCAGTTCAAAGCAAAACATAAAAATAAACCAGAATCCTACATATTGTTTGTTCCATGTTGGAGAAAAAGCTGAAACTGGAGGCATGCCTGATAAACTCTTATTTTCAAATCTTATTTACAAGAGTCATGTTTTGCTGAGCATAACATGTACCACTTGCAAGAGGTTATTGCTAGACAGCACATAGCCCGAACACTCAGAGAAGGTGCATGCCTTCATCCACTCCCATCCTGTGCATGTGCCTTGTACAGGACCTGCACACATTGATGCTGGGCAGTGATAGCTTGCAAGTCCCCTCCACTCATGCACACACTGTTCCTTCCCTCTGGAAGCAAGCATGTTCAGCTTGCTGTGTGAAATATCTCATACCAAGCCATACACTTGGTACCCCGATGAGCATCAACTGTTTAACCCAATACACACAAGGGTAATCACAAAAAGTTTAATTTTTACAAGTATAACAAAGCATTCATTCATTATAAGAAGACCAACATCAGCCTCACCTCCCCAACTAAAATTGATTTTTTAATTACACCATAAGCTATCAAGAAAGTAGGTCAACCAAAATACAAAGTTCCTTTAAAATTTGTCATAATTCACAGAAACAAAAATATAAAGTCATGTAAATACATCTAATATTGGATGTTCTAGGGAGTACAGCAAAAATGTCTCCACAAGTGACTCAAAATTGACTCAGCTCCCACCTAACTCACTTCCTCTTCTAGGAAAACTTCTTGCAAAGCTGTTTAAGCATGCCTGCATATTTCTTACAAACTCTCTGGTTTTCTAGTTGAATTCAGCTGAGGTTCAGTGCCTGACCCACACTGGCTATGCCTCGTTAGAGCACAATTTTTGCCATAGGAAGCCCTGTGGGACCTGGGGCCCCAGGCGTGAGACACCCAGGCAATATGAGACACTCAAGGCAGAGAGGAGTAAGGGGTAAATCCCTGCTTGCCAGGAGCTGGACCTGTGGAGAAGCGTGCCTCTGCACTGGGCTCCAGATTGCACATGGAGATACCATGGCAAATTTGTATCAGAAGACCCATAGCATGGGGGCACAAGGGTGTGGGGAAGCAGGCTGCCAATTCCTTCCAAGAGCTACACTGCTTCAGTACTCTTTGTGTACTGGAAGATTACATACTGCTCTAGAGATTCATGTGCTTTAAAAAGTATTGAAAACCAGAAGTATAAATATTTGTTTAAAATTTGGAGAACATGAATGACATTTAGAAGAAAAAGTTATGGCAGTCAAGTACTAGCAGGAAAACAACATTCTCAGTCTTAAAAGCAGGTTAATCTAGCAGTAAAAAAGAATTAACAAGAAGCAGTGACCAAAAACTTAAATTTAAATAGAGTATTATGCCACAAATGGAACAATGAGAATAGTAACTGAAGAACAGTAGCAGTAGGAAATTCTGCATTTTCTTAATTATAGGCTGGGGGGAAAACAGAAGATGATTCCCATATTTAAAGGTCCAAAGAAGTATGACTGAAAGAAATTATGCGGTCATGAAGGTGGTGACAAAATCAATTATAGAAGGTTTGGAAATGAAAACAAACCATGGAGTCTTGGAACCCAAAGACTTGGGGGGGTTTTTGGGTGTTTTTTTTGTTTTGTTTTTTTTTTGTGTTTTGTTTTTTTTTTGTGTGTGTGTGGTTTTTTTTTTTGTTTGTTTGTTTGGTTTTTTTTTTGCAAAAATCATTCTGCATGTGTCACTGTCATACCTTCTGAAAAATCCCTTCACCAGGATTTCTTCTCCTGGGAAGCTGAGAAGCCTCAGAGAGGAATGAAAACAATAATTATCTGATTGCTTTTCCCCGTTTTGCTGCTTTGGAACATGGTCTGAAGTTTGTTTATCAACTGGTCATTGTTTGATTGGTTTCATGTGAATTGTTTTAACTTAATGACCAATCACAGTCCAGCTGTGTTGAGACTCTGGAAGCAGTCACGAGTTTTCATTTTTCATTCTTGTTAAGCCTTCTGACGAATCCTTTCTCTATCTTTAGTATAGTTTTAGTATAGCATTCTTTAATACAATATAATATCATAAAACAATAAATTAGCCTTCGAAGAACATGGAGTGAGATTCATCAATTTCTCCTCTGTCCTGGGGACCTCAGAAACTGCCACATGCATGTGGCAAATATTTAATACAGACTAGAAATATTTCATTCAGCTCTCCAAAATTGTAAGGAAGTACTGCTCTGAGAGGAGAATTTCAGACAAATAAGTTTATTTTGGACTTGGCCTATCTGCAAGGACACCTGGCTGTCATCTACACTGATAGCAGCCTGACAGGACCTGCCACCCCTCAGCACCAGTACGAGGTGTATTAACACAAACAGGGGACTTTGCCAACTAAGGGGAAAGCATTACAGAAAACACTACTTGCCTGATAAGTAATTCTTCTGCTCAGTTAAAAAGCAGGTTAAATGCAGGGGACTGAAGGATGCCAAGCTGAAAGCACAGACCTGAAGAACGGCAGAGGTATCGTGCACCTTAAAGTCACAGAAAGCCTCTGCAGTTTATTTTCTAAATTTCCAAAAAGATCTTTTCTCTTTCTGTGCATGACAGACTACACTCACAGCTGAGTCTATCACACTATAAGCTCCATCTTTAGTTAGTAGTTTAGTCCTTAGTGGTTTTGCTGAATAACAAATATGCCTCAGATAGTTTGTGCAACACATTGAGGACAGTTCAGTAATGGGAAATGAGCAGTCTCCTTGGCTTCTGATAATCAGGAAATACAAATAGACTGGAAAAAACTCCAAAGCCAAAAAACCAAGAATTTGGCATATTTTCTTTTTCAGCATTATTGAAAACACACCTCTAGGCCTACATTGCTCCAAGACCTACCCACTAATCAGACTTCACATGGAAAGTCCAATAAACAAAATTATATCAGGACAGTGTTAACCACCCAATTCATATGTGCAGACACACACCCAAACTTAGGTGAGAAATGCTGCTATGAGGGACTTAGTTCATGGGATTCTTGCCTGAACACTACATAGTGGCACTTGCTATTCTCACCTCAGCAGCCCACCTTATTCTTGTGACAAAGGAGAAGAACAAGTGCAAGCTTATTCTCAGCCAGACATACTATACATCAGCTACATAGATTACTCCTGCCCAAAAGATACAATGCATCTGAAAAATGTCAGAATAAAGGCGGATGAGCTTGACTGCTGGGCAGGGCACATTGCAGAGGGTGCAGGAAGGCACACTTTCTTAAAAAATCTGCAACCTTCAAAATAACTCACCTCAGAGAAGTTTTACAATCACCTCCACTACTGCAAGGCTAAATGCTGCTGAGAAATTACCACAACAAAAACCCAACCAGCTGCAAGTCTTTTGGACTCTTGGTCATTTAATTAATAATTCCCCAAGCCATCAGTTGGCATTTTGATTTGTTCATAAACTCGTTTACCATTTTTTTAATAAATTTATTTATTTTCTTTTTTTCCTCCCAGTGGACAAAAGTTTCTCTCTATTTATCAAGTTTTACCCATTTTAAGCCCTTTTCTACATGGCTAACAATTGTACATTGTCAATTTTTTTTTCTGATAGGAATATGTCTATTGCTCCTATCTTTGTGTTCTACAGCTAGCTTGGAGAAGGTACTGTACTGATGAGAAGGCAGACTTTTTCATAAAAATAACTAACTTTGATATATTACACCATCGAATGACTTCATGTAGAAATAAGACGGCTTTTACAGTGAAGTGTTCTATGTAGCTAGAGGCCTGCCTTTATTAAAAAAAAAAAAAAGAAGAAAAAAAGAAAAAAACACAAAAAAACCCCAAAATAAAATAACAAAAAAACCCCAAAGCCAAAACCAAACTCCAACAATCAAAAACCAGTTCCGACTTATCTCAGCTGCTGTCCTGTGACCATAAGTGATGGTGGCTGCATGGAGAAACTTAAACAGCTCATGATCAATGATTCTGCTATAAAGGTTTTCCTCAAACTCTTTTTTCTTTCCAATTTCACTTATGCAGACTTTATTTCTGTGACTTCAGAAAATTATTTCTGTGACTTTATAACAGAATTTATCACAACTGCACAGTATTTGGCACTAGCTGCTAGTCCAGAGGTTGAGACACAATACCTACAAAATGTTACATTTTAATTAAGAGAGTTAGTTGTCTGGAACAAAAGAACTCATTCTAAGTAATGGCTTAGTGACCAGGTGGTATCAAGTGATTTATCCAACTCTCTTCAGAGAGTTTGCAAGACCATTTTCATTGTCTTTTATTACTTGAAGTGGAAAAACTGAAAGGATCAATTTTAAATAAACATTAAAAATAAGTATCTATAACATTGAAATTCAGGTAACTACCTAGAGAATCAGTCACTGGAGAAAAAACTGCAACAAACAGAAATGGCAAATTGAACAGTGAGCTCACAGTACTGGCTTAGGTAGGGTACTGACATATTTCAACATAATATCTCTAATTTGGGGTCTGCAAACAGGAATAGTATGTCACAAGCTCACTTCTAGCTACTGTTTTAGCTTTGAGCACCCAATATATAAAGTTTGTGTCGTAGATACGACAAAGTCTGCAAGCTCATGCAGCTAAAATGTATTTAATTTAGGTGACGTGGCAGTTAGTGACCACCTAAAGTGCTGAAATAGGAATTATTTCAGCAGTGAAAACTGCTAACTTCTGCATAGTGATGTTATATCCTATGCATCACTGTGGCATTTTATTCACCTTGATTTGAAACACCACCACATTCATTTTATTATCTTCCTTTAAAATAAAGGAACAGTGTGCAGCTTTAGCACTGTCAGCAGAAAGTGTAAACAAGGTTAAGAACATGCCCAGTTCATATGTAACAAAAGTCTGTCTAAAAATTGGAATATGTCATCTCTCGAAACAATTTATGATCAGGACACATGCCTAGTTTTTGAATTATAGTAGGCTATGTTACTATGGGAATCAATTAGAAGATTATGACACATTTTATCAAAAAGACTGCATTGTGTGAAGACACAGATGCAATACACTCCTAGAGGAAAAATGAATAAATGTAAGAAAAAGAGGTGCCTGTAATGAGAAGACATTCAAATTTTAAATAGGAAAAAAAAAAAATCAGTCAGCATAAATGACTCAGTTGTAGAAATGTCTCCAGCAAAGACTTGATTACAATGACTTCATTATCCACATGTATCAGCAATGCCCTCGAGATCTCAATGTTGAGATTACTGTTGGAAAGAAATATTTTATCTGCTTCATTGTCAGGAACCAGCAGGTTGAGAACAAAATTTAATACCTTCTTCAAAATTGGTGCTTCCCAAGAAAGAATTACTCTCAACTCTACAAGGCTTTGCAATTTGACAATACTGTGATTGCATGCACATCCACATGCTGTCGATGGCGAGAAGGAATAGAAGTAGAGATTACAGAAAGAATGCCTGGAGAAAAACAAAATATTGAGACTCCAAAATTTTCTTTTACATGGAGATACAACATGTGATGGGAGTATATTTATTTTCTAAGTACTTAAATTTTTATTTAATTTTAAGTCTGAACTGGTCCTGTTGAGATTGTGAAGATTTTTGCGTTATTGTTATATCTGTGGATGCTGTAGTCATGTTCACACACTCAGTTTACTGCCTAAACAACCCAAATATAGAAACTTTCTGACAGACAAAAGTTACAGTGACATATTTATAATCAAACTCAAAAAATTCAAACACCTGCAACAAAACCAGAGCATTTCAATAGAATTCAGTGAAGCAAAAACAAATCAATAAATAGATAAAAATAAAAAGGGGGGGAAAAAAAAACTTACACAGATTTATACCTCACTAGCTCTACCTATCTATAAAACTTGAAAGTAAAAAAATTCACCCAGACAGCACTCCTGCCTGTCCTGGAATTCTCCTGTACACATTATTTTGGAAGTCACATGCCAGTATTACCACAAATTTTTATCACCAGCTCTCCTGCATGCCTTTTAAATGGCAGAGAAAAAACATGTCATGTACTGTTGGGACAGTAGCATCATGAGAAAGGATTCAAAACTGGATCATGCTCCATAAATGCAATGAGCTGTACATGTCCTTGTACCAGAAGGGTACTGAAGTCTAAAGTACCTGGAGATGAGAGGAATAGCTGGTGCGGCTTTGGCTTCCAAGCATTTACAGTTGTATTTAATAGCAGTTACAGAAACTTAAGCATGTAAGAGGTGAGATTGATTTTACTGTAACCATTAACTCAAATCATGGGTTAAATAATTGATGCACAGAAGTGGGGAAAGGGAGTGGGAGAGGGTGAGGGAGAAGGAAAGGGAAAGGAAGAGGGAAAGGGAAAGAGAAAGGGAAATGGAATGGGAGTGGGAAAGGGAGAGTGAAAGGTCACACACACATTATTAAGGCAAGACCTTACAAATGCACAGGGGGAAGTGATGAATTTCCCTTCAGACTTGTAAGGCATTCTGCAAAGTTCTTTCTCAGGTATCCCATTTCACTTATGGTAAAAGCTTTCTATCAGCACTTGAATACTACCTTAAAGGAAGGTAATATAAGGGTTACACATTAAGGATTATGTAGAGGGATTTTGTGTGCACTCAGCCTATGCAAATCTACAGGGAGAAATGACAGAATTCATCACCACTTTTGAGCAAACTTATTTTTGAGGGGCTGTTTTCTTGCTCAAATCCCTCTCTTTCTATTCATATTCTTTTCTAAGACACATATAGATGTTCCCACCAGCAATGTCTTCACATTTCTTATTACAGCATGCCCAAATATTTCTTGCCAAAAATGCCAGAAGGCAGCCCACTGGAATGACAGAGAAGGGGACTAATTTTAGAAGGCACTGAGACACTTCCCTCAATCTATGCAATGAACCAACAGAAACCAAAATTGTTTTTACATCACAGTTTTACCTCACAGATGTGAAATACACATCATCTAATGTGTACCTCAGAGGGCAACCCTACTCCTCTGCTTCCCACCATCAGTGTTGCTTGCAGTGTCACTCCTCTACACTACATTCACAGAAGTTTAGGTTTAAAACCTATCTTGCAGGGCTGTACATGGAAGTTCCCTGCTTTCCTAGGTCCCTGCAGCAAGTTCCAGTTGCTTTCAGACAAAAGCCAGTGTCAGCAGAGAAACAGAAACACAAGTTCAGCTTCTTGAGAGAGAGGAAAAGGGAAGGCAAGGATTGAGACTACCTTTTCAGAAGGTGCTGGTTACTACATCTGCTTTACATTGAAAGCCAGCCTCAGAAAGGGGCGGGGGGATAGATGTGGCCAAAAGTAACCATCATCCTTATCACAGCCCCTGGACAGATGTTAAGAAATACCTGTGAAATTAGGGTAACAAAGCAGCTGCCATCCATCCCATTGCCAAATGGATGCTGAGTGTGATGAAAAGTCTGAAAGAAATTTCTAGAAAAATGAATCAGAACAGAAAACCCCACCAGTTCTGCATGCTAATAATATCTTTTTGAGATATTATGATTTTATATGAGTTGATGAAAGCCTGTTATCTTTGTTTTATTGCAAAAAAGGTTCAAAGTATCAATATTAATCTGGAATAGAAAATCCCTGAGTACAGTGAGAGTCTAAATTTTGTAACTTATTTGAATTGGCACAAACATTTAGTTTAAAAAATCTTTTTTTTGTTCTCTTATTTTAACCATTCTAAACTATCTTATCAATTTTTTGATGAGCAAACTCAACAGTAATACACAGCTTCTTATTCTGCTATTGCATATTTTAATTCTTGAATATGATACTAAACAACATCTACTTAAGCTGGGCTGGCACACTGAAAGTTCTGGAACCAGCCTTGTGTATTCACAAAAGAAAGGCAAACAAAATCAACAACTCTACAGAAATAATAAGAGAAGAAATTATTAGGGTAGAAATTGTACAGTACAGCTTTTCTCTCCAAATACAAGATCCCCTGGTAATAATATAGTTTATAATAATATGCACCATTGTGGAAATAATATGATATGCACCATTGTGGAAATCTTCAAAGATTGCACAAGTAACCCATGTTGTTTATTACACTTAGATGACTTATGCATAACGGGCATAAGTTTTGTCGAAGGCTGGGTTTTTGTTGGTTCTGCATGTTGAACCAAGAACCAAAGAGCACATTACAGAAGATTTGGAGACACAAAAAAAATCAGCTGTCACCATATTACCAGTTAAACAGACAGTAGTAATACCTTAAAGTAGCCCTTACATTTTATATAAATGTTGGTAACAAAAGCATGCCATCATGGGGAAAAAAACTTGTGCAATTTTACTAGCAAGCTCTGTTGGCCTCAGTACTCAAAGCTGGGAAAGCTTTTTCAGAAATTTTAAATACTGTTTTTGATGAAGACAAGGAAAGTCATGATTCTTCCAGCTGATTCGGAAGTTCTTCCTGAAACTTTTAATGTGAGTGAGTGTTCTTTGAAGAATTCAGCTGGTTTGTTTGCTTTAAATGACTGCAAGCGCCAGGAAACTTCTCTCACTGGACTTGCTATCCTATCCCTCTGATAAATGTGAGTTTGGGGCATAAAAAACGCAGTTTTGTCAACTCAGTCAGAGGAATGGTGAAGCTGCCCCACTGAACTCAATTTAGGCTTCTGCCTCTCAATACACATCATCTTGCCTGCTCTCAAGAAAGTCTTCACCAACTATTCACCTTCCTGCCCAACCTGTAATGGGAAAGGCAAGCTGGACTCACAGAAATGTTCATAATAGATGCATATAACTTTTTTCTAAGCATAAGAAGCCACAACACAGCATTTTAACATTAAAAAAAAAATCCCCTAAACCTTCTCCTTTTCATTTAACATAGTGTTTTTCTTTCCAAAATTCACTGGAGTTTTACTCTAAGAAGTTCTTCGTCACTGTACCGAGAAGTCCACGATCAGCAAAATTTGTATCTCTAAGTTCTCCCCACTTGGCACAGCCTCTATTCCCAACTTCTGAGGTACATTCTCAGGGTGAAAATCCTCCTCCTTAGTACCTACATTCAGCCAGTAAAAATTCAGGGGCAAGGCAGTCCCGAGCATGAAGTCGATTCTGACTTTTTTCCAGTGCTCATATAATCCCTTTCTCAGGGCCACACAAGTACAGTAAACCTATTTTATAGTTAACTTTGATTACTCATGCATACATATTTTATACCTTCCTAAATGTAGTGACTTGGAAATTAAAAACATAATAACTCCATATACACCCAAAAAAATCTTTCTCATTTGGAAGGAAATGGGCTAGATGGGCTGAGGTTGGGGTTGCATTTCTTTATGGTGAGGAAACGGTGTGTGTGTGTGTATGTGGAAAAAAAAAGAAAGATGAGAAGGTTAAGATAAAAAAGTTCCTCCAAATTCAGAAAATAGCTGCAAGAAAAAACATTTACATTAGCATTTCCAAAATGGTGTTTTGATTTTTCAGCCTGGTTGCATGTGAGGCACTAGATAAAAAAAGGGGCATTCAGAATATAATTCAGGAATATAGAGAAGACACTTAATCTCTCAGCATAAGGACATTCCACATCCATTCCTCTTGTCTGACTGGAGTCAGAATTTGTGCAGAGCTTTTCCATTTCCAAATACAGCACCTTAACCTAAAGGTTCAGAGATTCCCAGAGGAGTCTCTACAACCCTCCTTTTGAGGCTGAACCATTTCTTCAAACATTCACTAAGTCATATGTCTACCTACAATGCAAGTAAGAAAACATGGAGTTTTAGTGATGGCTCCAATTAAAGCAGCAATAGCCTTATCTGCTGTGCTACATAGCTGCAGGTATTTTTTGAATAGTCACATCCAGCTTTTCTTGTTTTCCTTAAAATACTGCAGAATTAAGAAATAAAACGGCAAATAAAGTCAAAGCTGATAAATACAAAGCAGTGCATTGAGCCTTGTGACTCCCTTATGGAGTCTAAATCAGTATAATCAGACAGGAATAATATTTCTGTTGGGAATTTCAAGACCATGTCTCTTCAATTCAGACAAAAAGATAGGATATCAGTGATTATTAGGAACAAAACACAAAGAAAGCATAAGATCTTGTGTGACTGGGTAAACTCATAATGTTCTCTCTAAAATAAATTATATAGGTTTGGTCTTCTTATCTCATGCCAGATGAGCTAGAAGAGAAGAAACAGAAAAGGTCAAACAGAAGTTATTGGAGACCTTGGACCACTTCCTATGTGGAGACATTTAATCAATCTGTAACACTCAACATGAAAGAATCATGATTGAAGGAATACATGCTAGATGTTTATGAAATGGCAAGTGGCATGAAATGGATTAATATGGAATGACTTGCTGTTTCTTGGAGTGTAAATACTCGTCAGCTTCAGAGGGAAGTACATTCTTCCATTAATAACTGGAGCGAACTGTGGGAACTCATTGCTCCCAACTGAGCAAAAACACAAGTCCAGAAATTATTTGACAAATTTGTAGAAGGTTTGTCATGGATATTACACACATGATTCATTAATATAGTCTCTGGCTTGATAAATCTTAAGCTATAGATTGCTAGATGCTCAGTGATATATGGAGTGCCTCTCTCATTCTTACATCTCTCCCTCAGCCTATACATTAAAGTAAGAAGATTTTGACCCAGCAGCAATGCTTTCTGAAGTCACTATCATGTTCTCTAGAAGTAAAAAAAAGCCCTGAAACTGCTGCTACTGTCAAGCTACTCATTGAGTATTGGATAATATTGGAAATAACCCATAGGCTTCAGTCCATGTAATCTATATAGATGATTGTCCTCTGCATAGAGCTATTAATGATTCAACTATCCTCTTCTTTCAGAGTCTGTATGGTCACATTTCAATCACATTTAATTATGAATTATCAAGGTTTCCTTCTTTTTCTTTTTTCTTTTTTTTTTTTTTTTTTTTTTTTTTTTTTTTTGTGATGCCTGAATGGAGAGCTCTAGGTTTTAAAACAAAAGCTACGTTGTAGAGCCAAAGCAGTATAAGCTAACCTACTGAAAACAGATTGTCTGTTGATTTACATCCCTGAATGGTTAACATAATATAGATGCAGTAAGAAGACCATAATTATGTTGTAACTCCATTAACTCATTCCACACACATCTTATGAAGTTTTTTTTTCATATCCCATCATTGCTTTAATGTGTGGGGAAAATGTTCAGCAAAGGTAAACAAAGTCAGCAAGTAAAATAGCTTGTTTGAACTCCCTCAATTCTCCTCATTGCAGGCCAATCCATGAGAAATATTAGGGCTTACAATTGTTAAAATACCTTAAAAGAAGATAAAACTACCACTTTTCTATACAGCCTCTCCTGCCAAAGCAAAATGTTTTGCCCTGCTGTCTGTCTTTGTTTCACAAGTAGTTAGAATATGTACCTGTACTTCCCCCACAGGTAAGTATTCTAACTCTGTGCTGTTTATATTTTTTCTTGGCCTGATTAGTCTATCATTTCTTTCTCTTCAAAAAAAATGGGCAACGGAAGCAGGTCAGTAGCATTGCTGAAGCTCAAAGTACCCTTTAAAAGCACTAAAGAGACCAAAACATTCTCCCTTTGATATGTTGCCTAATTTTTCTCAAGTTATTTAATGAAGCGTTTCTCTTCATGCCCCATTTACACCATATAATAATCAATCATTAAAAAGCCACAAAACACCTGTTATTCCAGCTATGAGTCCTCATGGCACTTTTCTCACCCAAGTTCATAATCTTTTGCTATTCAGTATACTATTTTTGCCTTTGTATTGTTTTTTCTATGAACTATGAACACCTTACATTGCCCTCTGGTTGTCTCACTCCTTTTAAAAGTCCTTTTGAGAAACTTTAATTACTTCTAATATTGCAATCAGTCACTTTGTCTTCAGTGGAAGAATATTTTTTAATTTAGATTCAACAAAACCTTTAACAACAATACATTTTGCCTCTGCTTTTTTAGTTTGGGTGAAAATTTCATATACTTTTCAGAGCAGCACAGTGATGTGTGCATAACTGTCTATCTTATTATTCATTTAATATTGCTGATAAAACAACTGCACCGATATGTTTGCTTTTCCACGCTTTAATTACACCTATACAAATCATAATAGCTCACTTCATTAGTATATTGTTGAAAAGCCCCTCAAAGTGTTATTGTATTTATTTTTAAATAGCCTAATTAGCATTGTGAAATTAAACTAAATGTCCAATTCAAGAGAAATATTTTATTTATCTTTCTTTTCCTTTTTATTTACCTTTCTTTTTTTCTGGTTGATTTCTTCCTCTTCCATAGCAAGTCCAGCTGTTTTTTCCCATAACAAGCCAAAGATGAGGTTTACTGCAGGTTTTTCTATTCAGGACTATTACATTAAGGCCTATCGTTCTGGTATCTGGTTATCTCGTCAGCTATGACAAGATAATGTGGGCTTGAGGGAACATGCTTGTATCTCCTGTCAGCCCCTTTCTGTTATATCAACTCCTCTAAAGGCATGTTCATACAAAGAAGCTGCTACCAAAGAAAACCCCCAAGACAACACAGTTTATCTCAGGAACCATTCCACGCCACAATTCCCTGTGGGCACAAAGATTTTTGCAGCACAGCGTAATCCACCTGCAAAGCAGGCTGAGGATGCAGTTTAACATTATATCTAAGCCAACTCAAAATGACCACATAATTGTGGGGAGTGAACCACCACCTCTTCTCTGGTCTTTCCATCTTTTCCAGACCAGTGGTTCTACTACTTGCAAACTAGTCTGACACAAAAACACCCACTTCTTTCAACAGCGTCGGGGTTTTTTTAAATTCAGCTCACTGGAGAGAGGGCCAAGCATGCTTCTGAGGTAGAGGAAACAGCAAGTCACGGGAAATAGGAGAGAGAAAAGAGAGGTAGGACCATGCCTTTTGTTGCCTCTGCTGTAACATCAGATGCTGTTGCACATAAACAGACATTGCCCATACCAACATATACATCTTTAAGGTCCAACAAATAAACAAACAAATAAATAATTGGTGTATGAATCTGGTCATGAGGCACAGAATCAGTCAAAAACAGGGCATGCAAGACATTCCTTCACAGGCTAGGAAGCTTCAATAAATTATGGCAATATGGAGATATATTTTTTAGAAATGAGGTTGAAACCAGACCAAATGGTGAGTGACAGGTTTCAGCTCTTTACTCAGGAAGGCTTCCTCTGTAACATTATGCTATGAGTCAAAACAGGATTCTTGTCATTGAAGAATTGCTTCAATTATTCCCACTCAATTAATTAAAATTCCAGAATCTTGAGAAATTTTTAATTCACCACAGCAATACTGTGCATTCTGCTATGCAGGTGATAAATCCCAGCAAATTTCAATAAGGAAACCTCAGGTGCCAAACCTCTGAAAGTCATCTGAGCTGGAAGTGCAGGAAGGGCAAGGACACTGAACTTACACCCCCAGGAAACAGACTGTAGGTACCTGGTCCATTAATTTTTGTTAATTGCCTGAGAGCTCAACTTAGCATCATTTGCTTCCACTTGGCATCTGCTTAGTCAGTTGGCCAGAAGGCTGTCTTCTTACTGAAATATAGTTCATCTTAATTATCAGAAGTCCTAATGATGCAAATGTCTTAGGGGATAGTCTCCTTAATAAGGTGACTGTTTGCATGTTCTGTTTGGCACACACGTTCCCCTGCTTGTCCCCTCTATTTTTTATAACATAAGCAATAGCACCTGTAAAAAACATTCCATTTCAGAGCAAGAATGCTGTCCTCTGTTCATGACACATTTCTAAAAAATTCCTTGTTCCAGCCTGGAAGAACTGACACACCACTAAATCCCTGCTTTAGGGTTTGTTTTGGTAAAGGGAAGCAAAATCTGGACAAAAGAAAACATTAATTAGAGCACTCTTATCTGTCTGCAACTCCAGAAAGTTGCTTGGTCAACTTCGTGAAACCATCACTTGATTTGGCCTGAATGAAAAGCCATCCTGTGTTCCCTGTATCAGTTCTTTAACCTGTTATAATATTATTCAAAGAAGAGGTTAAAGCTGTTCCTCGAACAATTGAAAGCAAAAAAAAAAGAGGATCATTGTGTTTCTAATTGTGAAAATGTCACTGATAATGACAGTAATTTGGAGGG
Source organism: Pyrgilauda ruficollis (assembly GCF_017590135.1). Lineage (NCBI taxonomy): Eukaryota > Metazoa > Chordata > Aves > Passeriformes > Passeridae > Pyrgilauda > Pyrgilauda ruficollis. The sequence continues at coordinate 4,421,346 of NW_024523648.1, forward strand.
GAAAGAAGTGTCACTAGGGCACAGTTCATTGTGTTGCATAGTCCACATACCTAGTTAGAGGTCAAGTAGATATTGGAGGTGCTCCCAGGAAATATAAAACTAATTAAATATTTCTTTAGGCAGCCATGTTGAAAGAAAAATGCAAGAAGGTCAAACAGATTCCTAAAATGGCATTAGGAGACAGCTGAAGATAAAAAACCTGAGCAACAAAAATTGAAAATTAAAAGGTGGAGGCAGCTTCCCACATAACACAAAGACAAGGAAAGAAGAGAAGTCTGTAAGCCTAAACTCAAAATATATCTTAAACCTGTCTGCACCCAGCCAGAATACAGACACAGTCCCATTTTTTTCTTGAAGTGTCCAATTATATTAGCTTTAAAAAACCCTTTGGAAAAGGAGTTATTCTTTCTAGTAAAACAGACTGTTTTATCACCTTTTGATTACCTCATTGTCATTTATTGGCACATTCTACCTGACAGCATTTTCTCTGCTCCACTGATAGAAGTAGCAACCAACACACAGGGCACAAAAGATGGCAGAGTTAAATCACATTGCAGAAAGTCCAGAGGTGCAAAATAGGGGGAAAAAAAAGCCAAACCAGAGAGGGCATTGGCAAAAGTGAGGACTGCAGCATGCTATATTTGCGAGAACTTGCAGATGTCTTCTCTTCAGCGCACTAATGTGGCCAAGTACCATGCTTCATACATTCAAAGTGTGCCTCAGTATCAAATATTAAAAGAACAAAGGAAAACAAGAAACCACCCTGCAACTGAAAGTATCCAGCTGCTAAAATGAAGCTGTGCTTCATACACTGCCAAACAGCTGCTCCTTTCTATCTCCAATAAAAAGGAAGGGGAAAATATTGCAGTGGCTGGTGATGCAGCCCATAGATCACAAGCTTGATCACACTAAATGTATCTTGTTTTTTCTAGGACATGCAAGTCATCAGTCCAAGAGAAGCAGAAAGTTGAAGAATAAATCATTAGTCAAGACATTTCCAACTGCTGTCAACACAATTCAAAGTCAGAGTAAAGTTCAAAGCAAGCATTAAAAGTCATGAGGCTTCAATCTCAATTTTTAAGCCTAAGAGAAACATCCAGTTTATCCCTATCTCCCTTCAAAAGCAGTAGCCTTTATATCTCCAGTTGTTAAAAAACACAACTTACGTTACCATGAGAATGTCAATATAAGAATAAAGCTGAGATTTTCACACAAACTCAGAACTGCAACTTCAAGTAAAAAAGTAAATCAGAAAAAAAAAATATTTTTAGGCTTAATCCTGATTGGATTGTGAAATAGATCAGGTAAACAATACAATATACTATTCTTGATTTTCTCAGGAAATGAATAAGCCAGTTTACTAATGTTAGATAGCTTTACTAAAACACATATGGCACTGATGCTTTGTAGTATTCTACCTTGTGTCCACAAACAGGTAAAGTTCCATATGGCTTACAGGATCTACCACCAGATAGGCACAAGGAGCATAAAGCTAATATAAATATTGAAGAAATTGAATAAAAGATTAATCTAGATTCCACAAACTATAAGATCCTTGGTACATTCAAGTAAAGTTCAAATTCATTTACCTTATAATCCATTTATTTATGGAAAATTCCAGACAAAAGCTCTAAATTGAGCAAAGTATTTTCCCTGGCATTTATTTATTCAAATAAACCAATTCACAAAAAGTTAGGACAATCATTATTAATAAAATTAGAACTCATTGAAAATTATCTCTGCTTTATACGCCTTGAACTAACACTATGCAATGTCTACACCTTTCAGACCACATTGATTAGGGAGTGTGTTCAGAGAAGGGCAACCTGGCTCATGAAAGGTCAAGAAAACATGTCTTATAAGGATCAGCTGAGGGAGCTGGGTTTGTTTAGTCTGGAGAAGAGGGAGCTCACAGGAAGCCTCATCACTCTCTACAACTCCCTGAAAGGAGTTTGCAGTGAGGTGGGGACTGATCTCTCCTGCTGTGCCTGTAGTTAGAGAACCAGAGGAAATAACCTTAAGGTGAGATAGGGGAGATTCATATTAGATAGCAGAAAAAAGTTTTTTCACTGTTCAGATGGTCAGGCATTAGAATAGGTGGCCTGGGAAGGAGGTAGAGTCACAATCCGTGGAGGTGTTTAAAAGGTGTCTGGATCTGGCACTGGGCGATGGTTTGGGGTTACAGTGGTAGTGCTGAGTTTATGGTTGGACTTGATGGTCTTAAAGGTCTCTTCCAAGCTCAAAAATCCTATCATTCTGTGATATTTTGTACTTACATCCTCCTTTCTTGAAGGAAAAATGTAACATTAACTTGACTGTTGAGAGGCTTTTCCCTACCACCCCTACTGACCATTCTTATTATTCTGTAAGGTTTCTAATTTAAGTAAAACCTAAGCAACTTTTAATTCCTAAAAAGATGCTCTCACTTTTTCCTAACACTGCTCACTGAGTTTTGTCTCTGTTTAGTTCCCAAATCCATCAACAGAAATTTTCTCATTTGTTTAATAGTAAAGAATTCAGAAAAGTGAAAAATTTCACTTGTTATCACATACAGACATCAACTGGGATGGTGCACTCAAAGTGTTTGGCAGTGAAAGACTTGCCAAAAGGCTAAGAAAATGGACAAAGAATAACTACATGAGGTCCTGGAAACAAAGAAGTGTAAAAAGAAACAAAATAAAAACCACCAAAAAATTAGGGAAGAGATGAAAATTCAAATATCAGTCCTAATGCAACAGTGTCATCCTTCCTCATGGAGGAGGTAGGACACAGACTCTGCCATTAGCACTGTGAACATACCTGGGGAACAGGGGAGAGAAACACATTCATTTTTCTTGTAACACTCCTTAAATGTTCTCCAAGACATGCCTGTTAGCAGCTCCATATCAATCTCACTGACAAGCTCTCTAGTAAACCGGCACATCCAAATTCAACACTGCATCTCAGCAGGAAGAAATCTATCTTTCTGCATGTAGCTAAGCTTCCCTCTTCTTCAGGAGAGGCAGATATATTTCTCACCACTTTCTATATAATTCTGCAAATACTCCAGCAGTCAACACTGTAGAAAAATCCTGAAATATGAATTATTAAACAGACAAATATTTAAAACTCTTTAGGAAAGGAAAAAAACTTCTATCCAAACTACTCTGTGCAAACTTTTTGTAATCTCTTTAAAATTATCTTCAAATAACTCCCCAGCCAAGATGATTAAAGGTCACTGGCACATGGCAAAGCATATTTTTATGAGATAAATTCCATTATAATTGCAACAACTTTTCCAGCGACAATTTAGACATAGAATCAAATTATCCATTTCATTTTCATTTACACCTCTTGGGCTAGATAATTTATCATGTTTCATGATAATGATCAGAGGGCACATAGAAAATGATTTCTGGAGGTAACAAATTACCTATCGTATTAGCACAGCTTACAAGATCCTGTCAACAGGTACCACACATAAATAAGAGGTAATTAAATTCACCATGTGCAGGAGTGTTTGATATGCTGCTTGCTTTCCTAGAAGCTGGCAAAGAATCTAGGTTACTAAATTCAACATTCCAAATTAGCTGCTTAAGTACAATAGTTTAGCTCTTCATAACACATCAGGAATCATTATGCCACTAGAACACCAACAGGTAGACAGCATGCAGTGAGCTTAAGATCTGGAGACAAATCTCTCATCATCAGGTATTATTGCTTCTTGCCACTGAATCATCCATCATGTCTCTGAGACAGCTTGGAATGATAGCACCAGACCCTCACAGTACTGCTCCTTGAACTCTGTCTCATCCATCTTTTGCATCATTCCCCATTTGCAGCGAAGTATCATCTCCTTGCTGCAAAACTGAGTGTGAACCTGTAATGCCTTTAACCTGCAGTGCCGCTCTAATAGTAATTGATTTCTTTTTATTGAAGAGACTGTGCTCACTGTGTCTACGTACAGCTGCTGAGGATGAGAGATGGTCAGAATGGTACAATGCAAGCACCTATGATTTTAGCAGTATGACCTGTTTTCAAGGAAATAGTTATATTTTCATTGCTGGCTATTTTATAATGTGTGTACATTTACCAATATATAAAATTGGTATAGGAATATATATGCAGTTTGTTTTCCTGCAGTTCAACTACAATTTAATAGCAAGATTCACCCAAATGCAGCTGAAAATAAATGTCAGTGTGGCTTCATTTTGTATTTTTGTTATGTGATTCAGCATTAGAACACTGTTAGATTTTTAAATGCATACTAAAGCACACAGGTGCACCTGCATTAAAAAAGCAACTTAAATTAACTCTACATTGATCATGGCGAGAATTCACTAGCATGATGACTTGTGTACCATAAACCACCCAAGACTAAGCGTTTTAATTCAGCTTCGTCTGAATGCTGTTATAAAAGTTTAATAAATCAAAATGATCAAAATGCCCCCAGTGGCAGGTTGGGATTCAGTTTCCAATTCAAATTCCCTTTAATATATGGCTTCTCTGACATCCTGCATTTTCTGCCATCTATGTTGAATTCCAAATGCACTCCTTTTCATCATTACCATGCATCTACTCATCGGCACCCTTTTTAACAACTCTGCACAATACAGAGATGTCAAACCTAGAGGGGTTTTCCCCTCCCCAAAACTGGAAAATGATGGCAAGTAAGGGAACTTTGTCTATACTTAAGTAAATATTTTAACCTCCATGGTAATGTCAGTGGCATTTAAACTGAGAAAGACCATCCTGAGCTGCAGTATTTAAATGAAATATTTGATTTAAATAAATGTAGAGACAGACCAGATACTGGAAGGGAAATTATCCAAGTGAAATACAGCAGTGATGTGGTGGGGCAGTCTGGAGACATCTCTAATTAAGATGAGAAAAATCACTTTACTGCAAATGATCTTCATGTCACTGTACTTGGATAAAACACAGATATAAGAAACAAAGAATCCCCTTATTTCCTCCCTGAAGTGACACCTGCCAAAAGCCTTTCCCTTGCTTCTTTTTTCCTTTGCACCGACTTCCATCAAGCCTATAGGCCAGCAAGAATCCCACTATTCAAAGTGATTACATTTTAATTTCCCAAATGCTTTATTTGGTGTTTGGATTCACTTAAGTAATTTCACAGTAAGGAGGCACAGGAGAAAATGGCAGAGGTGTAGGAGAGCACCTAAACAGTGAGATCTCACTCATGCAATCACTGATGCTGCATCTGTGGTATCACCAGCAGCACCATTTTGAATCAGGATGAGTGAAGCTGCATTGCGTCCTGGCGTTGCTGCATTAGACAGTGCAGATCATACCCAGTTTATGCTGCCTGTAAGGGGGCTGATAATACCTGGTCTGCCACAGTGGCAGGAAACCTGTGAGGAATCTTACCTAAAGCCAGCACAAGCCTGACAGCACAGAGCTAACTCTGCAACTGTGCGCCATTCGGTCAAGATCATCCCAGGTCACCACCCATTACAGGCTCCCACTGATTTTCATTGACCCTGCAGCTGTATTTATTTTGCTGCCAAGCCATAGCAAGGTCTCCACAAGAGCTGACAAGAACAAGTAGCAGTCCGCTGCCTGGCAAGCAGGGAAGGGCCCTTTTCTGGAGATTTTGCTTTGAAAGCACATTCCTGCTTGAATGCTTATGTAACGTGGTCAAAGAGGGCCATCAGAAAACCAGTCAGGCCTGCTACATGTTCATTCCTGGACACAAAGTAGTGTGACACCTAATGACACACAAAATAAAATGTCACACCTACTATTAGAATGACAGAAGAAAAGCTATATGTAGTTCTAGATGTGATCAGATGCCTAGAAATGCAACTATATTGACATATAGAAAAGCAGCCCTCAGAAAAGAGCAGAAATAGCCATGCAAACATCAATCCAGCTAATTGTCAGCATTCCTAGCCTCCCTCCTCCTCCTCCTCTTTTTTCTTTTGTTCTGATTTCCACCCAAAACCTGTGAAAAGAGTATTTTCATCATGCTTCTTGTCACTGAGAAGCGAGCAGAAGACAGAAGAGCTTCCACAGAAGCTATCCCATGTGCTCTCATGCAGGCAGTATGAAGCCTTGCAGAAAATACAAGAGGAACTCGTGCTGCTTGGACTCGTGAATCAAAGTGCCACAAAGTATCAAAATCCATCATGGATGTCAGGGAAAAACATACACCAGGCAATGAAAACTATAAATAGAAAATGGCCCTTGCACCAAGTGAATTAGTTAATCATTAATCTGTTCTGGTTCCTGCAAGCTTATGAGTGAGAAACTAAGGCACAACACTTATGTCCAGGCTAAGATGGTATTGCCCTTCACTTAGATGACATCTGAACCACAGACCCCTGGGAAAAATTCCAAGTCAGCAAAGGATGCTTCTACATCTATTTTTCTCTGATACTCTGTCCAATCACTGGCTATTGGGGCAGGACACAGAGCTACAGGACTTGGGTATTTGCTCTGATCCAGACCAGTCACCTTTAAGTTCAGACAACACATTAAGAAGACGTGTATCAACACTGAACATATTAAGAAGATGTGTATCAACAGTGAAATTGCTAGTTTTTGCCTAATGAGAATATTACTTTAGCCTATATCAAGCAGTACAAAATTCACGTCTTGTGAAATAAAAGCAAAACATGTTCTTTACCTTGAATGTTTCAGGTCTTCCTGAAGAACACATCAGAACTACAATAAAGCACCAGCTCACATAAGAAAAATTTCAAGAGTCAGCTGCAGATGAGATGGCTCAGGGGGATATTGCCAATGTGTATAAACACCTGAAGGGAAGCTGCAAAGAAGGCAGAGCCAGGCTCTTTTCAGTGGTGCCCAGTGACAGAACAGGAGGCCCTGGGCATCAAGAGAATTACAGGAAGGTCCCTCTGAAGAGCAGGAAACACTTTTTCTTAATGTGAGGGTGCTGGAGAACAGACACAGGTTGCCCAAGGAGGCTGCAGAATATTCACCTTTGGAGACTTTCTGAAGTCATCTGGACATGATGCTGGGCACTAGGTGATTCTGCTTGAGCAGGGCAAGTTTGGTCCAGATGACCTCCAGAGGTGCCTTTCAATCTCAGCCATCCTGGGATTTTCATTTCAAATGTAAATCTGTGCAGCCAAGATTGCTCAACACAGAAAGATGGAATGGAGCCTGTGCCAAATACCTGGCATTTCTGTTACCTTGTGTGAATCAGTCTCTCTGGCTTCTTTGAAAAATCCTGTCAAAACTATTTTCTTCTGCTTCTCCAGCAAAAGCAGCTTTCCTGCACTTCCTGAAGAAAATGAGCAATGCACCTATTAATTATATAAACCAGAGATAAATATTGCCTGAGCAAAGGAGCTGAGCAGAGTTACTTCCACAGAAGAGTTGCCTGAGCAGAAAGTGAAGCTGCTATTCTTTCTGATATGTAGATGAATGACGAAACTGTGACTCCTATCTGATTTAATTTATTCATTATGAACATAAAGACTTTCTGAGGCATTTCATTCTTTTTATGTAAAGGAGGCAGGATTTGACTTCAGGGTAAAAGCCTCTCTTTACCTGATGTAAGGAACAGAGGATTGAAAAACAGGAAGATTCACATGTTAAACCTACTTAAAGAGGATAAGATCTTAATACAGTAGAGAAATTAAAACCAGAGACTACCACCAAAAGATCAAGTTAATTGGATCCTTGACTCTCTCACAAATGCTTATACCTAAATATACACTCAAAATATAATTTGTGTTTTATTAGCAAGGTTTAGAAAAACTTTACAAAATAATTTCCTTCTTTCCTAACTACTCCAAAGTAATTATAACATTATCATCTGTTCTTCTTGCAGGGATACAGCCATGAGAGAACTAGGCTACAACTAATGAGGAAACTTAAGAGTATAAAGTCATTTTGAAGATGAGCTGAGTGCCCAGAAGAGTACCAGTAGTAATATCAATACTCCAGGAATTGCACTTATGAACCAAGCACAACAGCCACAGGGGGCTTCTGACACAAATAAAATATTTGCATACCTCTACTGAAGTCTGCTGATGATTCAAAAGGAAACCTAGCCAAGGTAATGATGAAAAGCCCACAGATTCCAATAACTTGGACTGCAAAATCTCTCTCCTCAATTTCCTCTCTGGACTGAAATTCAGTGAGTTCAGAAAAACACAAACCAATGGTCCTCTGCCAGACTTTTCAAAGATACAGTCCAACGCCACTGACTCTTGGAGACTGAACTTCTGAACACATTATAAAGCATCTCTAATAATCTGAACTGTCTAATATTTATGATGGTGGGTAATATCACTAGAGGGGAAAATTTTTTTTGTTTACAAATGTCCTATTTATCAGAGAACTTAATAATGGAGGGCAGAAATATGGGGCATTTTGTAAAATTGATATAAAAATACTTTAGTCCATTTGCAAGCAGGGAATATAAATTCAGGCTACCTGATGTATTTACTTTTTACCTGCCACCTAGTGCTCTCCTTGACATATTTTTAAGTCTGTTATTATACTGAACAAATAAACCAAGTCACAAAATTGAATACACACATCTGAAGCAAGCTTAGAAATTTCACTTATTTTTCCAGACAAAACAAGCACCAATGAAATTTGGAAAGTGCATTTCAGTACACAGCTTTCTCAAATGGAAATATTTCAAAGCTTTCTTGTAGGAGAAAAAGAATAATGCTTCCATGAGAATTCTTGCCAGGGGCAAACTCCATCTTCACAGTGTTCTAGCATCACCAGGAACCAGCCAAATTACTAGTTTTCCTATATAAAATCTCTAAAAAGATTCAGACAAGAAAGGTAGAAAAATCACTGCCAGGCTTGCATAACAGGAACTGTTTCCAATGGCAAACTCAGCCCAATAAGGCTAACAAAGAAGAGTCAAACATAATCACAAATCCCACCAAAACTTGAAACTGATGACTTAGAAGAGAGTCTGCTTGCAATGTCAAATCAAACACAAGAAATAATTATATCCACAAACTCATACAAACAGGTCATATGCCTAGAAACAGGTCAGTTCATCAGAACTTAGGATTTTTGGAAGAACATTCAGAAGACGAAAACTCCAATACATGAAAACTGCCTTTGTCTGCTGTTACTAGCTTGGATTTAACAGGGGCATAAAGACAATTCCATACTGAAGCTATAATTCAGGGCAGAGACCTCCCCTTGCTTTGAACCCAGCACAGAAGAGAAGTTTTGGTTGGATGAGAAACGTTAAAAAAAAAAAAAAGTAGTAAAACCATAAAAAATGCTGTAATTCACGGCTCAAATAAAAACTATAAACTTATCAGTAGAACCAGAACTCTCCACATTATTATTACTATTAACAAATGTGACATTTGATTCATAAATTTCAAGGTTTTTATCCTTTGTTTTTTGACATTATCTTTAATTCCAACAAATATTTTCTTCCAAATCATGTGTGCAAAATCCAGTACATAAGATAAAATGCACTATATTTCCTGCTGATTTTGCAGCATGTAATAGCATAATATCAAGTTTTGTACAATTATTTTTCCAACAATGTGCAGCTACTTTGCTAAACACATGAGAATGTAACAACAGCTTCATTTCCGGCTCACAGCCACTTTTAACATGCCATGTCAACTAAGAAGTTGATCACAGCTGCTGCGTTGGACACTACCTCGTTTCTTGATGCACAAGGCAACTTCTCTGGAAAATACTGACAACTTCAGAGAAAGATTCCAGTACATTTTTAAGAGCACAGAACAATGAAGCAGTACAAGAACTGATTATGGAGGCAAAGTTCTCTACTGACTGAAGATCACAACATTTGATACTGTAACTTGGAAAGGCTACACAACTGTATATATCAAATATACACATGAGCCGGGGCACAGGTGATCTCTTTGGACACTTCTTTTGGGCACAATTGTAGGAGTGTACAATTGCACACTAAGCAGCAGAGACTTCGAGATACACTTGCTCTCAAAAACAAGTAAGAAAGAAGTAAAAAAGAGAGAAACCATCAGCTTCTTGCTCACTCTTATCTATCACAAATACTACAAATACTGTTCCTTCCTCACAGCATCTCCCTCAAGTTCCAGTGCAGACAACCCTGAAGACTTCAAGAAATTCCCTTCCCAGAAATTGCCAATTTACCAGGGAAAATATAAATAGACAATTAATCTGATGGACATATTCAGGAGGGTAGGTCAACAGTAATGACAACACCAAACTTCCTGTAAAAGGAAGGGGAAAGGGAAAACTCCTTCTACACGTATCCAAGAATAATAGCAGTGCCATAGAAACCATGTAAAAAAAAATCAATACAGTGCAGCCACTGAGATGGGAGCTGAAGACCAGCTCTATACAAAGGTGAGCCATTAAATCATTGACTGGAACTACTTTTGGTAAAATTTCATAATTTAATTACAAATCCCATCCTAGTTCAATTTTTCTTCAAAAAACTAATCAGAGTAATTGAGTTATCCCTTTCAAGGTCTTGAAATGTATACCATCCCTCCCAGGTAACTACATTTGTAATAGAGTTTAGAACTCCACTAAAAGTAATTCTTCTGCTAAAGCTCAAAATGAAATAAAGATGTTTCAACATAATGTACATTATAGAACTGGAAACTTTCATTACTAATCAAGACTAACTCATAGTTTGCTCATCAGGAAAATAAATAGCAGATGCCTCTAGACCTGTATTATGGTATCACACTTCTGTATAGACATGGGATATATCCCAAGATATATCCATATCTTGGCCATGAATGCAAACACCAAGGTTTTGAGTTACTGTGCAACAACTCCTGTTCCTCATCCCTTGCTCTCTAATAAACAGTGTTGTCAATAAAGTTTGGCTTCTACAAACCAAAGACCCTATCGTTACTCAGAATTATCTGGAAGCAATACTAAAGCCATGACAAAGTAAATTGTGTTTCATCGTTTTTTTCCCCTCCTCTGGCTGTGGGAACACACAGATCAATACTCTTCAGTATGAGAATTCTGCAGTGAAATTTTCATTTGTTACAAACAGCAACAAAAGGGCCCCAAGCATGCCCTGTCACTTCTAGTTTAGAAGGAAACGCACTAATAAACTCTTCCCCCTGGGTCATCTTTGACAACGGGCAATACTATGCCAGCTCTTATTAAAGGCAATTCATATCAGTGGCCCAAAAATTTCCTCTAAAATTATCATCTTTTGTATCCATGTAGCAGGATGTCAGCTTTAAAGTGCCACTGAGATATAGGACCTGTCATTATGGTTAATTTTCAGCACAGTTTTAACACCAGGGTAGCTGATCCCTAAGGGTATGGGTATGCTTTTTTGGCTAACAAGATTTATTTAGCAGTTATCCAGACAAACAAGAAAATATATTACTGTATATTGCTTTTCAAATACATCAGCGAGCAATAAATCCAACTATAAAACATATATCTTTGTTCTCTACCATGATGTCAAATAGATGAAAATGGTTTTGGAAGGTTTATCTTTTAGGGCGTTTTTTAATATGGTTTATTTATATATCTACAGATATATGTGTGTATATGTATATTTAAAAAAGAAAAAATATTAAGATTCTTGGACTTCCAATAAAAAGCACACAAAAAGTAAAATTAACCTTAAAATACAAAAACTTCTATGGCTGATATATATATATATATATATATATATATAATTTATTATTTGAACCATAAATCTGGTGTTATCTATGAAACTACCTAAGTTTTTCAGCAGGACAATATGACGCATTTTAAAAGATGGTATTATAAAATTTTATACTCTTGTTGGGTTTTTTTTTTTGAGACAAATAGTATTCTTAACACAATTTTATTGTGGTTTTATACTAGAAAAAAGTAGAAAACTTAATTTATTGGATAAGTACATTGATTTGCCCTGCCTTTCTAACAACAATAGTCTGTTTTCATGCCTCAACAGGACTTATTTCAATTTATTAGGATGAAGACCATTTGCAGTTTCCTAGAAAAAAGGTGCATCTAACAGGATAAAAAGAAGCTCTTAACACGTTGTCTAAATCTTTGTATAGTCAGCAAGGCCCATTTTTATTGATGTTTTATAGCAGCCATAAAACCTGGTTGACCTCAATCAACCGGCCTCCCAGGGAAAATACCTCTGCCAGCAAATACCAGACAAAAAATAGGTCAGGGCATTTCCTACACAGCTTTAATTTCTACAAGCTGAGGACAAACTTGCTTGCCCTGTCCCCATTCCCGATGCAGTGTCTGACTACAAGGTGCCAAACTGAGCAAACATCCCGATGCTCCACCAAGGAACCGAGCAAGAGCCCACAGGCGTCGGACCACTGCACCTACCTGGCCAAAACAGCCCCTCCACCAGGCAGCAGCCCCAAAAACAGATTTTGTACACCTCTTCTTTTATCCCAGTTAAAAAACTGTAAACCTCATCACAGCTAAGAATGAAACAGGAAGTTTTGGAGGTAACATAATTCGGTAAGAAGCGGTTCAATAGCTTATTCCAGGCCACAGAGCACACAATTTTGGAAGTGAGAACTGAACTTCTATGTTCAATCACATCCTCTGCAAGTCAAGATTACATGTATCCAGAGCAAAAAATGCAAAAAAAAAAAAATCTCCAACTTGATCACACCACAAACAAGCTATGATTGCACACCAGTAGGCTTTGAATTAATTTCAACAAAAAAAGTATTTTAAGGGGGGAAAGCAAGTTTTCTTTTCTTTCCATTTACTTCTCTATTGGAAATCATCACAGAACATCTCCACAATGCTCCCAGTAGTCCTTGGGTAGGTTAAAGTTTACAACTCTTTTAATCTACCTGTCTCCCAGGTAACAGACCAATGTATTATTTGCTTGACTACCAGTGTGCTCAAGGCAACAGATTTTTAAAAGGGAATGGTAACTATGTATAGGTGGAAGCTGATTTGCACCTTAAGTTCAACAAATAGCATTCCCAGAAAAGCATGCAGGCACATTCCATACACTGTGGGATCAAGGTTTCACACAGGTGCATTCCATGGAAAGCAATTTTAAGAAGCTTTGCAAGCCAGTCTTTCATCTTATGTGAGTTTCACAGGGCTATCTTTGTGTGATCATTTTAGATCAAGGCATATGTAGGCTAAATAAAAAGTGCAAGCAGAAAACACTGGTATTAAAAGCATTTTACTGGATAAAAGGAAAATAAATAAAACTTTACCTCGAACAATAAGTTGAGCAAAGTTTGAGACTCCAGAACCTCTCTCTGACTGAGTTACACAGCGATATAAATCCTGGTCGGTTTTTGTCACCTCTTGCAACTTAAAGGTAGCTGCAAATCTTCTGTGATTGATATTTTTAGTCTGAGCAACTGGAATGTCTTCCCCATTTCTTCTCTGAAAATAAGAGTAACCAAAGCAGAGTTAACTCAAAAGATATAAAAGACATTTATCATTATCATCATACAAAGAAGACACAAAAAACAAAACCTCAACCCAAATGCACTCAGACCATGCTACCATGCATTTCCATGGTAGAAGAGCTCAGTACTGAGGTCCCATCAAGAAACAAACAGCACTCAATATCATTTCAAGATCAAGTTAGCAGTGAAAAGTACCATCAGGATTTTTCACTGGCACAAAAACACGACCATGACATACTGAACTGCAACTGCCTTAGAGCTGGAATCATCCTAGGACAGCCCAGCAGTAGCAGTTGTACTCCTAAGAAAATTCATTCAACTTTAAGGAGATTTACAACACATACACTGGGTGTATTGTAAGATATATTTAAACAAACTCGGCATTGAGGGATTTCAAAGGTCTGCAACAGCTCTTTTTTCACCAACGAACCAATGTTTCCTTTTTAATGCTACCTTTTATCTGTCCAAGTTCAATACCTTCTAAAATTTGAGCTTTGTTATACTAAGTACCACCTATCCATCTAAAGCTAGCCGAAATAAAAAGTGGAGGGCAGGAAGGCACTAAAAGAGGAATCACACAGATCTAATTTAAAGGAAGAAGCTTAGAGAGTTCTTAAAAAAAGGCATAGCTACCACAAATCACTGAAAAATTTAATCTGTCTGGAGCTGCAGGGCCAGGTGACAGGTCAGTAAGACAGAAACAGTTTGAGCTCTTGTGGGATCTTTTTTCCTTATTACCATTCACATTAAATGCTCAATTTTGATTTCAATTGAAAAGCAGACCCTCCACCAAAAGTCAGCATTTAAAAACAGCCAGAAACATGCACAAAGAGAGCAAACAATGTCACTGCTCTCTCCCATGGATCAACTGCATGTTATTTCCTGACCAGGATACAGTTTCTGAGCACTCAGCATTGCTCACTCCCTGGAAAGATGGCAGAATTTGCTTGTAACCACTCATTCTGCTCAACACATAGCAAAGTGTGACCTCTGTGAATGTTTTTAGCTCTAATCAACCCCTGGAATGAGAAACTTCATTGAGGTTTTAAACTCCAAGCTTTCTAACACCGAAAGCACTACTGCTGAGCCACAGAATTTAATAACCTGAAAGCCTGTGGCAAAACACAAAGGGCACAAAAAAGAGATGATTTAATGTTGCATGTGTATATCAGCCAGCCCCCTGTCACAGGCAGGAGTACTTCATAACATTTTACATCTACCCTTTGTCGTCCTAGCATGGGCTAGTCCCTTTAAACAGTTTTGAGGCAGATTAACCAGGGGTCTATCACTAGTGAAACAAGCATTCACTCTAACTATTAACATGTTTAAACAGATTAATTCTATTTATGCCAACAGGCAGATTTCAGTCACTCACATTCCAGTACTAAAACCTTGCCATTATCTTTACCAGCTATGGGTTTATTGGTGTGATTTTCTCACTGCAGGAAGAAACCATCTGGTTTCCCTCACCCAGCCACCCTCTGCCATTTCCTCAGGTGTGAGCTCGGTCTGCAGGGCTGGGCCAAAAAACCCCCAAGATACCAAGAGCTAAAACAGATTTCCAGAACTAAAAGGCACACGAGACACTTCCAAAAGGTACTCTTATTGCTCCTCCCTAAAACTGTCATCATCTCATAAGAACCACAAGCCTGGTTATCTCAGGGGTGGTCTCTGAGAGGGTGTTCCCAGGGCAAAAGCAATGGATGTTGGGCTCTAGGACACCTGGACCAACACTAGTGCCACCAAGTCACCCTGTGACAGACACAGGCTCCATTCTCAGCTCTGTGGGTATCTGACTCCGATTAAAAAAAAAAATTAAGGAAGTTTTCTGATGCCTGCAAATACTCCTACACATGAAAAGCCTTATTGAACTTCAAGAATCAATGAAATTATTAAATTTCAATATCAAGAAAATGAGGGATGATGTTAAAGGCTTTATTTCAGTGATGCTTAAACAACAGTAAAGATATTTTGTGGGAGGTGCACCTTCCCCTCCAGCTAGTTAGCTTCTTTTGATAGAAAATACTAAATTTGAAATTAGTATTTTCAAGTCTTGCACTCCCCACCCTCCTCCCCCCCTCAGCCCTGTTCCCCTCCCCAGTATCAACCAAAGGCTTGGACTGTCAGAAATTTAATTTGCTTTTAATTTGTCTGTTTGTTTAATATAAACCTTGCATCTAGTGCCTTGAAATAACCAAAATAAACAAAACTCATAGTTCTTTCTTCCTCTCAGGCTTGTCCTATGCCCTGATAGCCTTGTCACATCATAGCCCCACAGTAGATGGAAGTCAAACTCTCACCTAAACAAAAATTTGCTATATGATTGCCAAAAATACCAAGCAGCCAATAATAAACCAGAGTGTATCTTTAAACCTTATATGATAGCAGACTTGATGAGAAAATCATGTAATACAATCATTCTTGTTCTGCTGTGAGGGAAAAATACATGTTAGGGAGCTCTCTAAAATGAAGGACTCCATTTCAATAAGTCCAGTGTTTTAAACTGGAATGCCAAATGCTCAGTCTGCAGCAGAGAAGCACATCCAAGCTACACTATATAAAATAATTTACACTCCGAAGATCAGAACTTGCTTACTTAAGCTCATCTGCATCTTTCAAGTTGAGAAACAAAGTGAATTTAGCTTCTACTTAAAATATTAATTTATTTCCCGAGAAATTAATTAAAATAAATTTTGACAAGATTTACAGCTCTAGAACAACACCTCAGATTTTCTTCTTTTATTTACATCAGTGAATTCCTACCGTATTATCTTGCAAGGGTTGGAGCAGTTGCTCTAATTTCTCTGTATTGGAATTCATTTCTTGGGAAACAACTGCACAACTAGATTTGCAAAGTCCTTCTTCATGTGTAGATTATCCATTAGAATATTTCTCCATCATTAAAATGATGAAAAGTTCAAACAGAAAAGAGTTCTCATGTAAAAATGAATGTTAAAGAAAAAACCCTGCATTCATTTCAGTGCATATTCCTTACACTGGTAACCCATTAGCCAGTCAGAGTTCAGATGCACTGTCACGATCTCTTAATTAAATTCTTCTTTTTAATGTCAGAACATTACTACTGATTTTAAAGGAGAGGAAAGAAAGGCAGCAGTGCTCTCTGCTTATTAAGGGTTCCTGGTACATACTGTTTCAATTTATGTCCTGCTCACACTGAACAGATCTTGAAAATGCTGCTCAATTAAGTTTTAAAAATTCAATTTAAAATTAATGTGGAGTTATACTAATGGGTAATGGCTGTACTCTGTGCGATCCTTGGTTCCTCCAGTCTCTTGCTGTCTGATTTGATAACCCTGAATTGCTCATTTAAGAGAGGTCACCACCAGGCAGTTCTCTTTTGTGAAAATAACTCTGGGCTTCACAAAGAACTACTCTCTCTCTTGATTAAAAGAAATATTAGCCTGTGAAAAAAAAATCCTCCTTAATTCTGGCATTCCAGGCATTTAAAATTACAATCTTAAATAAACCACTCTGACTTCAAGGTTATTTTTAATTTGATAGGATCACGATTTCACTAAAGTTTTTTCAGGCAATGAAATTAGATAATCTATACTTAAAATAAAGTCAACAGCAAAGCCTATGCAGCTTGAAAACAATCTTAGGTAAATTAACAATTAGTCTTAAATATCTCTCTTTTGCCTTATGAAAGAAGTCAAGCATTTAGTAAATACGGAATGCAATTTTAATGGATCTTTTAGAACCTGAGTGGAACCAAAAGGATCTAAGCTCCAAAGTCTTATTTAATTGGTAGAATTTTAGTGCATATCTTATACAAATTAAAAACTCATCAGCCTTTCTCCCTTAACTTTTCAGGTTGAAAAGTGGTGAGCTTTACTTTTTTTGGTTAAATAGCAATGAGACACCTGTTTGCAGCGATGGTCCCTCTAAATTTTCTAGAGCCCTTTTTTTCACACCAGTGATTTTTATAAGCCTGGACAGTTCAACCTTACACATCCCCATCCTTTTCTTACTGTAAACACCTTAAAATAAGCCTACTCTACTGCTAATAATTACAGTCAACTCTGGTTGCCTTCTCGGTCTCTCGGCTGGATGCCGGGATGCCTCCGGAGATCAGCCGATGTCAACGCTTTGGCTGCAGTGACACCCGCGTTACTCTGGCAGCAGTGCCCTATCAGCTGCCCTGCACTCGCTCCCTCCTCACCTTCCCTCCTGTGCTCACGCACGAAAAACAACCTGGAATATGAAAAATCTTCCTGAAAACTCTCTCCCTCCCCATTTATTATCATCACCAAATGCATCAGCTTGTGATCAGATTCACTGCATGGCCACTGGCAGCAGAGGAGAGGGCGAGTTATGTGTGGTAAGCGGGGCACAAGTCCACAGTTTGTCTGAGCAACCCAGTCCCCAAAGCTGCAATCAGAACTTCACCAGCAGCACAAGGGCTGGAAAGATACCCCCATCAGCCCAGGGCATTAGACCTCTGCTGCCTTGAGCAAAGGGGCATTTGTAAACAACATGTTCCAAAACATTCCTGGGTTTACTCATTATGTAAAGGGAGAAATGTCTCTTTTTGATGGGGGAAGAAAAGATAGAGGCTTGACTGTGGACAGCTTGAATGTCAGCAATAATGCACAATCTCTGCCAGATCATGTTTTCAAAAAATAAAAAATAAAACAAGGAAAAAGCGATGTAAAAGACACAAATAACTATAGTGTCTAAATTTTATTTTGTATGCACCTGTCTGCCACTTTTCCATGGGCATACATATTCTTTTAGAGCATTTAAGATACAATTTCCAAATGGAGAAATATCTAAAACCATTTCCATACTATTATTATTATTATTATTATTATTGTTATATTTTCTTCTTTTACGCAAATGTCTCAATAGATTCTTGGCATTTTGAAATTTATTAACATACTAGGAACATAATGAAGCATGACATATATTCATGTGGGAAATTATAAATAAAATTTTATTTTTTTCCCCACAACAGATATGAACAAATGTGACAAGCCAAGCTGTATCCTGCATGCTGCACTGCAGTACAGAAAAATCCACTACTTAAAATATCTTGGTATCATGCACTGCTGTTACTCAAACGTGCCCCCTTTGAAGTAGCTCAAATTTCTATCATGCTGCACTGACCCTCCTACTGAAGAAATCAAGGGGTCTGATGAAATAATTTAATTGAGAGCCATCTGGCCCTTTAGAGGTAGCACTTCTAATTTATTTTATTATAATAAGAGCCACCCGAGGCAAACTAGCAAAATTCATAGTACTGTGTCCCTGGCCATGCCACCACACAAATAAAACCACACTCACTTTCTCTGAGCATTTTAAAGCCTCTCTTAGTTTGAGCCTAATAGAATACACGTTGAACATTAAAAAAAAAAAAAGGTTGTGTTTTGTTGGTTTTTTTTTTAATGGAGCTTTTCAGAGAGCTTTTGTTCTGGAATGCAGTGTTCTTGATGAAAAAAATAACAACAAGCAACCAAAAACACATAATTCACAAATGTATGGATTCCAGACACGGTGATTTAAGGTGACTGCTCAATGTCACCTCGAGCAGTGTATAGTGAACTACAGTATTTATCCTGCAGCACAAAATAAAAAAATCTGCTTAGTTAGAAGACAAAGAAGAAAAAAAGTTGCACAAAAACCCCCACTGAGGGCTAACACACCACAACACAGCACCTCAAAAATTTCTCAGCAGACCATTTTACCCTTTTCTAAAAGCATCCAAGCCTACCAGCTGCTCTTATTCTTCTGTAATTCATGAAGTCCTGCAGCTATTTGAGAAAACTAGGGCCTGGGGTATTAAGCTACCTACCAGACATCACACCACTGAGGAGAAGACAACCTGGATGCAGGCAACAGACAAGAGTCCCAGGACAGAATTGCCAAGGAATTTGTATATTTTTGTATACATCACCTTTATTTCAGGTGTCTCATTTACGTGGGTGCTTCAGCCACTGGCTGACTGAGGAGTGACTACCAGGACCACACAGAAGGACCAAACTTCCACAGCAGCCATTCTACCATAAAGTACAAAATGGCAGGAGGGGAAGGAGCCACCATCGAGGCCACATTCAGCAGCACAGCCCCCAGCACCAGCTTCTCCAGCCACCACAGGATCCCAGGGAAAACCTACAGGGAGGTCAACTCCAAAGGCTGCTGTGTAAACTAAATGGCTGGTAGCTATGCAAACCAGAGGACTTAGCTAACTGGGGCAGAATTAAATTAAGACCAGGAGGATTACAGTATTTCATGTTGTTGAAACCTAGGATGACCGGGCATCTAGGGGAAACTGCCATATTAATCCATGAAGCTGATAAATTGAGGCAGGAGAGAGGGAGAATGGTTCATTCAGGGTTAAATGACATAGATAGCATCAAAGGTGAATAGAGGGGGAAGAAAACAGAGGGAGAAAAAAACCTTTGTGAAACAAACAAGTTATGAATACTGTAATTTTCACGGGTTGAATATTCTGTATAACCATGGCTGAATCAGGAGTGTGTGATACAGAATAAACTACAAGTCAAGTAATTTATAAGGAGCCTAATAGATCACTTCAAGGCAGCTTTTTATACAACTTTGAAAAAAAGGTTTGGGAAACCAGAATGTCTATCACAGACCGTAAAGATGATGATGTGAAAGTGAAGGTGGAATAGACAAGTAACTGCAAAAGAGTCCTCTATGCCTCCCTACACTGTGTCTTCCTTTCAAAAACATATTTTCTGTAAGTAAAAGCAACCAATATGAAACAAATGAGGAAAGTGAAGTTTCTGTGCAAGCTTCAAGCACAGGAGAGGAAAAAAGAACTTATATCCTGCTTAACCACTGTCAGTAATCAAGATAAAGTTAAGACGATGTAGACTTGAGCAGGATTTTACTGGCTGAGGAAAGAAGGTTTGCCACAAACAGCTCAGTTTGCTGCGCAGATTAGCACTTGCTTTAGGCAGGATGATGCTGATAATCCAAAAAATCTTCTGTCTCCCCAGAGGCTCACCCACTGCCACCCAGGGAGAAGAGCAAAACCAGAGCCACAGGCCTTCTCTCTTCCTGCAACCTCCACACAGCATCATAGCTCCCACTCCTCCTTAGGGCAAGCAGGGCTGACTGACTTATTACAGTTCAAAACCAAAAAGCATCAAACTTGACAGTTGACCAAAACCAAAGAAGGGATCAAAACTCTCCATCACAGTTCCATGGCTGAACCCTGCGGATGCTAGCAAGGCATCCTCTCTGAACTCTCTAGGCAGCACTGAATAAAGAAGCAAAATAACAAAGCTTTTCTAACATTCAGAGTATACTCAGCTCTCCTTAGCTTTCAGGGATCATAAAATTTGTGCAAACCAACAAAAAACATTCTTCCAGTGTAATGAGCATGGTGAATAGACAAGGGCACTCTAACAGCAAATGTTTTATCATCAAACTAAAGAAAAGGTATCTTAACCAGTTAATTAACTGTATCAAAATGCAATGGTATGTCAAACGGCAAAAGTTACATTAGAAAACTCATAGAAAGCAACATGCAAACAATGTAAAACAAAGTTAAATTGGACGTGACTCTCCTATTAGAAATGCATTTTTTCTGAGATCAAAAGCAAGCCTCCCAGCATTCACTGTTAGGTTAGCTAAATGGTTTACCCCAAAGACTCAAGTCCCACACTCCAACCCTCCTGCTGAATACTAATCCAAGTCTTCACCTGGGAACAGCAGGAGGAAAGGACTTCTGTTGCATAACTTCTCTCCTTTGAGATGAAATAGCCCTTCCAGAAAGCAAAACAAAATAGTCAACGTTTTGTCCCTCAACTCTTTGCCAGAGGCACGAATTCTTATACAGCCTTTCTAATCTAAATTCCTGGAATACTATGTTGGTCTTACACAAGGCATCATCACAGGATACCATCTGCATGTGCCTGGTCCAAAGACTTGTTAAAGAGGACATATATGCAGTACCTAGCAAGAAAAATGAATGCTAAATATCACATCCCATTCTGTGGCAATCAGCAGCAAAACCCAAGATGCTGGTGAACAGAGCATTGGGGATTATGGCAGTTTCCTCTACAAAAGGAGTGGGATGCAGCCAGTTGTTTGAGCCCGAACAGACGCTCGCTCATCCTCCAGTAACAGTTGGTACCGCTGGGAGGTCAGCCCGACTCCATTGTTTTTACAGCAATTTGCATTTTATTTTCCATAATGCTGTTTAATTTCACTTTTTCAATTATTACTCTCAGGCAATTGCTTTAATTATCTGTTATTCCACGAGGAAAGACACTTTCCTCTGGCAGAGAGAAGGGCCGCATCAGACCGTATTAATGCTGACGAGTCTCTCCACGGGCGAGCGCGGGGCTGCCGCGCCAGCCTTGGCAGCCCGAGTGGAGGGCGGTTAGCCAGCACCCACAGCTATTGCTGACAGATTGGCCCGCTCGCCACCGCTCAGATGGCAAATCTGCCCAGGATTACAAGGCGCATATTAAACCTTTAAATGCATGCAGCCGGTACCCCTTTGAATTTCAGATTCGCCAAGGCAAATGGTATCACCGCAGAGCGTGGCAAAGCACATCTGACTGCAAAGTCAGAACAAGCCGCTTTCCCTAATCCAATGCTATGTTAATGCAAAGCTCAGCAATGATGGATGGACTCATTAGTGCCGCAGTTATCGCCATCTGAACCAGGTGCCAAGACATATGGTTTAACAGATGTTCCAGCAAAAAGCTCTATATGCTGCACTGTACGAGTGTCCAGCTAAACCGGACATCAATAAGACACAGAAAATCGTATTGGGCTTCTGGGAGCCACAATGGTTCCCAGCTCAGGAAGCTGTTAAACACAGCCCCATTATGCAAAAAACCCTATTGCTCTGATATCCCAATTAGATTGACAAAACAAATGCTGGACAATATATACACTGCTTTCTGGAGTCTTGGTGTACCCAAATGTTATTTAATCTCCCCAGTCAATTCTATTTCTCTACTATCTTAGCAAAGAAATGAAGCTTTCTTCAAACAGAAACCATCAAATGAAATAAGGAAACAGAGCCCCCATCCCACCTCTTGCATTTTCATGTTTAGAATGTCCTGTGTGCACCATTCTTTCAAAAACTTAATACATAACACATATCTATTCTGAGCATAGGATTACCATGCAGAAGCGACTTGTTTGCAAGCTTATTTACTGACACAACTCTAGTGGAATGCATGACATTTCACAGGCAAATAAATAGAATAAAACAGGGGACCTTCTTACAGTAATTTAGCAAATCAATGTGCACAAAGCAGCAAGGTGCATCAAATGTTAATCAAAAAAATTCCTTATTCTTTAAACATCTTTTCAAAGAAAGAACATTCATCGGCTTTAGAAAGAAAGAAAATCAGCAACACGTGGGCAAAAACTGGTTAATTATTATATCTATCTATACACACTACATTAATTTCTTTTTACACACACTTATGGTCACCACCTACAGGAAAGCATTTTTCAGCAAGAAATTCTGCTAATTCCTAAAGCTTAGAAATCAGAGCATACCAAAGCACAATAGGTGAAAAACCTAGGTTTCCACCTTGGGTTTAGAAACTCCTGTCACACAACTCATCTGCTTCAGTGTGGGCAGTAAGACCAAGCTACAGCTGTTGGCATGTGATATATTACAGTGGAAATTTTAAGAGAAGTTGGAAAATACTGAAAAAAAGCATTAAATTCTGAAGGGAATGACAAGTAAAAAAGATACTAAGCACTGAAAATGACTGAATGTATTTCAGAAACAACATCAATGTTTAACATTTAAACAAAAACTAAGGACTTTGAAAGCCTTTCAAAATTTGCTAATAATTGCAGGTCATAAAAAGACTCCTTCAGCTCATAACCATAAAAGATTTGATAGCAGATCAGGTTGAAAAGGTGAAGAACAAAAGAATCTGAGCTGCATTTCTGTCCTGCTCCCACACCTACTATTCACAGTGCCACAAAGGTGTGTTTCAGATCATCTTGTTCAACCAGCTAAATCTCTTTATCTGTGCAAATATTTATTCTGTATTAATGCAGCCTCAACTTTTGAAAACTTCTGTTATCTTTACTGCTTATCTTTCAATGACAGAGCTTTGACTGTCCCAAACATTGGTCCACTGAGGCTGCAAAATACAGTTGGCAGGAAAGGGATATCAAAGGGGATAAGAGACCAGGTACAATTCAAAAACAAACAAGAGCAGAATCTGCAGCCATGAAAGTCAGGAGAAGTTCAATTTAGTGTTAATCCCTATTTGTCTGAAATGTTTACAGACATACATTTATAGAAAATGGTGTTGATGAAAATACTGACATTACAGCAGTAAACACACAGGAAACTGCACTGAAATGCTGTGCCTATTTTTGTCCATTTTTATTTTTAGGCACATAAAGCTATGTACACATAATTATATATACACTGGGAAAAACATAAGCATGGAAACGTACTTGCAGATAGAACAGCTAGTATATGTTCAGGGCCCAATAACTAAAACAAAATTGAAGTTTACATAGGTCTACAAGGAGACGCTACCATAATCCCCACTTTTATATCACGTGTTTATAGTCTTTCCCTCTTCCCTGCTTCTAACATCCCAATCTTTTGCCACCTGCTGGCATTATTTATATGGGTAACTTAGACGTGAATCAAGCTGGGGAAAAGACACACCTGAAAAAACCCAAAAAACAAAAGACCAAGCAGACAAATTAAAATAAAACAAAAACAAAAGCACAAAACAAGAAAAAACATGAACAAATCAACAAAACCCAAACAAAAAAATCCACAACTCCCCTCCCCCCAACAAAAAAAAAAAATCCAATTGGAGTCAAAATCTTTTTCAGTCAGATCAATTTCCTGAACTGACTTATTGGAGACCTGCAAAAGCTCCAGATCAGTGCAGAGAGGGATCAAGAGGGTGAAACTGATCCTGGAGCAGCTCATACTGAGCCTTGCTGAAGCAGCCATGGGACTGCAGGACTTTGAACAAAAGCAGGGTGCTCCTATTTTTTTCTAAGTGCTGCTGAATTTACTGCAATTCTTAACTCAAAACAGAAGACTGCAGAAATCACTGGCAGAGTCTTCAATAAAATCTCTGCCTGCACATACTTACTACTTCAATGCAAGCATATGAAACCTTAGATCTCCTCAGAGTCAAAAAAGCCTGATGTCCCATATTGCTCCTCAAATTTTTCTTTATCAAAGAATGTTTTTTAATAGCAAATTCTTTGCCATTTTTTTCCCTTTTTTTCTTCCTCCTCAAGGAAATAGCTTTTCTTTTTCAATAACTACATAACCAAAAGCTATTTTCTCTAAAACTATGTGCTTGGCAAGTGTCTTCTTCCCCACCATTATCCACTTAGTTTTCATTTTTGCACTTTTTTTTTTTTTTTTTTTTTTTTTTTTTTTTTTTTTTTGTAATGGCCTTTCTTGTTATGAGAAAAATACATTCCTGGAATGCTTCAGCTCAAGGCTCTCAAAAACAATTACTTAGGCATTTGATTTGATCTGCCAGTTCTTCCTTTCAGGCTATTTGGGCTTTATGAATCTTGAATTTGGTCAGAGGTTAAAGCAAACTTTTTCCAAGTTACACTCCTGTGTTTTATGAGGCCCAAACATATTCATGCCAGTTTTTAAGGATAAGGAGTAAGTTCACTATTAGCTATGTACAACAACAGCAACTTTGAGTGCAACCCAAAGAAAATTATCCATATAGGGAAGGTTGCCAATTCACATATATTGGGAAAGTAGGATTGCAAGGTGGAATGATGAGTGAAAAAAAGTCACCTTTAAATTGACGAAAATTCATGACTGTTTACAGGAGAAAAAGAAAGAGAACAGAAGCTCAAGTATCAAGGTATCTTCAAGAGTATCAGGGCACTTCACAAGCCCAGGCAAGCAGAGTTACAACCTCTAAAGTACTTCATCTATCACACTGTGAGAAATTATCATATCTGTGATCCATATACACACACACAAAAATAAACTACCCATGAAGCATATGGAGGGACAAAACATATGTTTTCTGAGTTGATCTGGCTCCTGGCTGGGCTTCTCCGGGGAGTGAAAGTTAGAAAGGATAATCTGTCAGAGTTATCTGCCTCCAAGGAGTGAGTGAAAGGGAAGATTTCCAGCTGGCTGTCTCTACTGGGTCTTTCTGACCCACAACCAACTGCACGTGGTGCTTCACAGGTTTGCTGGAATGCTCCTTGTGCTATTGTCTTGCCTTGGATATAGCAAAACCCAGGCCAGTTTCATTTTTTGTGCTTTGTGTGCTCTGTTTGGCAAGTCTCTGAAATCCAGCTGCTTTTTCTGAATGAATGCATTACATGTTTACTCAATTTAAACAAATCACTGCTCAAAGACATGGAGTACAAATCATTCCTACTGCTGTGATACCTTTTCACTAAATGCAATGCAGTTCCTGCTTGTGTTCCTTTTTAATGTTGCAGCATATTTGTCTAATAATACCATTTGCATGTCTGATTTTTTAATCATCTTTTTTTAAAATCTCTTTAAAATTTCAAGCTTGTCACATGCCTATATGCAACAGTTAGCCAAGGTTCATCAACTCCACTATTAAAACAGAAATCAGGCTGAAATAACTGATTATAGTTCACTTCAAAATACATTTGACCAAAAATACATATTTTAAAGTTCTGACTATAGGTAATTTAAAAGCACGTTTCCCAAAAATTACATAGATTTTAGTTCTGAAAATAAACAGAAATACACACTATAAGAAAATAAAGTTTTTGAGAACATATTTAGAAGCCATTCTAAAGGGATGTTGGTGCTCAAGATTTACATATAAACATATAAAGAATGCACAGAAGTTGTACATGTACCACTTGATTTTTTTAAATCCTTTTTAAGTGCTAAAATTTATTTTTTTTAAGAGCAACTGGAAACTTTGCCATCATTTTACTCAACCAGTGGTCTTAAATGTAAGTACCCCATTGCCATTATACAGAGGAGACTGGGTATTTTGGACGATGGTGGTGTTCATTTCTTTTTTTTTTCTTCTCCCATAGTAAAAAAGGGTTATATTCTGGTTATAGTCATCTCTTAAATTCTGACATACATACTATTCACAGTTATACATGGGTAAAAGTTGAAGTTCCTCCTATTATGGAGACAGAGAAAAAGGATGTGCAGCAGTCCTTTTAGGCTCTTCCAATTAATATGCTACTGAGTGAAATTGATATGCACACAGAAGTACAGCCACATCCCTCCAGCCTGCTTGGACAGGTGATTAAAAAGTACTCAAAATTCATGACAGCTGTGTTACATCTGTGTATTACTAGATCCTAAATGCCAATTATCTGCATTTAATGATAGCAAATTTTTAAACAGAGTTGATTTACAATGAGAGAAAGAGCCAACCTTATCCCAGCACCCACACCAGTTCTTATTTTTAATCAAAGCTTTACAACACTGCAAAACTGATTACAAGTTTCTCCATTGAACAGATATAAAATTCCATTTAAACTACATATTTTACATGCAAAAGACTATAAGGCTTTGAATTTTTAACATTTCATCTTCAGAAAGCAGCTTGTCCTCTAGCCAAATAGACTTGCATGAGTTAGCCTTACCTGGAGCCATAACTTGTTATTCACTGCATCTCTCCCTGTAGCAATGCACTGAAATGTAGCATTCTGCCCTGCATTGACTTCTACATCCCCCAGCCTCAAAAAATGTGGAGATTTATCTGCAGAAGGGGAAAACAAAATTACAAATAAAAGTCATTATAAAGAAATAAAGGTGCCAGAAACATTATTACCTCCTTCAACCTCCATGCTTTAGCAATCTTTGGCTTAAAAAGAAACAGAAAAGAGAGTATTATTTGTCTCATCTGTGTTCAATGAGTGCTTTTAGTTCTTCCCCTTCTCCCCATGTGATTCTACTAACTTTATGTTATACATGTGTTATAATAAAGTTTCTTTTAAAATATAAGGGAAAGAAGGAGATCAGATGCCAAAATGTCAGCAGCACTTAATTAATTAAGAATTATCCCAAAGACTTTTGACTGTATGAAATCCATCATACTGAGGAAAAACCCAATTAACAGCATACTGCTCAAGCAAATACATACTGTTCATGTTATCTGCAATGCAACTTAGAGCTCTTGTTTTGGAAAACTAAATCATTTGTGGTATTGAATATAGTATTTCAGCAGCTGACAAATCTATTTCCCGCACTGAGAAAGGTTGTAGGAAATCTCAAGCACCTGAAGGATTTAGTAGACCTACAAAAGCCAACAGAAACATTTGAGGAATGGGCACATTACAAAGCTCACCCACCCTTTTCTCAAGAACGACTAAAGAAAACAGTAGCTGAACTGTTCTTTCTTTGTGCTTACTAAAGAAACATGACGCACGGGAAAAAACATTACATTGGAACAAACAGGGTTTAAACATCAGTAACAAAAAGAGCTTGTCTGAATACCGTAAGATACTGATAATGTGCTGGGATGACTGTACCCGAGTGCCTTTTGTTTTGGCACTTCAAAACAAAACACAAAGAAGAGGAAGAAAACACATATGAAAGCCAGATATTGAATCCAAGCAGGGCTTTGCTGAGAACAGGCATCAGATAGCTGGGGTGGCTGAAATATTAAAAAGGTCACTCACTCAAATATCCTGTAAGCTTGGTAGCTCCCAAGTGCTACAATTTTAAAAGGTTTGGAGTAGAAGAAAACATGATGTGAGGTTGCCATTGGAACTTTATTATTTGGCATCATTTTGCGAAGTTGGAGCAGAATATTGTTATGTCCTGGTCATTTCAGAAAGCAATTAAATTATCAGCCATGTGGTACATTAGAATGAAATAATATTTTAGAGAGGGTATGTCTAGGGGAAGATGAGAAGAGCTAAAGAGAAAGAAATTGCAAAAAAATTTTGATCACAAGTGCCAGAAATGCACAGTAACAATTTCTTCCTCACAACCTTTTATTAGTAGAATATTCTCATTGTCATAACTTGTGTTTGCATGTATGCAATTATTTCCCAGGATTAGCAGGGAAAGGCAAACATAAATGCCTGAAGCCTGTCCACAAAAAAATAAACAAAATGCAATCTCTCAGTAGTTCAACAGCCAGAAGCCTTTTTTTTTCCTTTTTTTTTTAATCTATTTTGTCTGTTTAGAAAAAAAGAAAAAAAGAGAAAAAAGAAAAGAGGTATAAAATCTGATGAACCTCCTACAAGCATCTGCCAATTCAGTTTTCTTTAATCAGTGAGTATATACATTAACATTAAAACCCATTTTGATTATACACACCAACTGTGTATGACTGAAAGGACTTTGAAGAATGCTTTTTTTTTTTTTTTTTTATCCCTGTATAATTTACTTCTGGCAGAAAAAGATTTCACCCAGGTAAATCACTATTGCAATCACATTTCTTCCAGGAAGCTGCAACAAAAATACTATTGAAAGAACAAAGAATATCAGTGATCAAGTGATGAAAACTGAGCAGTCCACAGCAATATCATATATGTCCTGAAAAGACAGAGAAAAATGCAGCTCTTAATCATTACTTACCGCAAGGGTAACTCAGGACCTGGATGTCATCAATGGCAATGTAGCCATTTCTTCCATCTGAGACTTCAGCTTCAAATATTACCTGTCAAAATGAAAGAAAAAGTGTTTACAACACTCATTTCTAGAGAATTCCCCCGGTGGCAAGCGTATAGACATAAGACACATTGCCTTTTTCATTTAGTTGAAGTTCCTACAAGGTTTGACAACTGACTGGAATATTTATTACTCAGTGTGGTGCAGTTCCATACCATTCATATACATGGCTTGCTTTGGATTTGCTGCTCATAGCACACCAGAAAAAAACATGTTTAACTGCATACTGCTTTATCTCAGCTAAATGTGCAAACATGATTCAATTCTGAAAAAATGCCATTACTTTCAGACAGGTTAGGCATCACAGCACACAAGTGATCAACCAATTTTAAGAAAATTTGTTTTCTTCCTCGGGGTCACAGTATAGTCTCCTGTAACTTTCTGCAGCACAGTTGCACAGGAAAACACAGAACAGTGCGGCACTCCCCAGTGGCAACAAAATGTACAGCTGTAGCATGAGATTTATGCAGTAGTCATTAACTTTATTCTTCGTTCTTGCAAGGCAGTGAGGAAATTCCTATGCATGAAGAAAAAGAAGACACTGTCTTCCCATGCAGTGTCTTGTCCCAACCCAAACGGGCAGTTAATAACAAAGAATTGCTTGGTGGTGGTTCAGAGAGTTCCTGAAATTGTGCTTTGACTGCAGAAAGAGGATGCCTGTGGGGAATGTATATTTTGATAGCACAGGGCTATAATCCTTCTTCTAGTTTCTCCAGACGTTCTTGCTAAAACTGCACTTCTAGCCAATTTCTTTTTTTTTCCTTCTAAATTTTTTGCACCCAAATGGAATTTAGTTACAAGAACCACTTCATTCTCTGCCTCTTGCTCCTGCCTTGGCCAACAACAGCATGATGGAAATTAATTAAGTGTCTGGGAGTCCTACTTTCACAGTGTACATTGACATTTCTGACCAGAGCAGTGTTTGACAATGTCTACCTGCTCTTCAGGCATTTTCAGACAGCTGACACTTGTTCCCAGTAATGAACATCAATATAAATACCTTTAATCCTTTAATAATTAGGATTCTCTTTTTTTTAATGTAAATGGTTGCATGGTATGGAAGACAATAAGAAAGAAACATATTTAAAGTCCTTCTGACAGACTGGTTTCTTTACAGTACAATGCAGGTCTATAACATACACAAACTCTGAAAGCACATTGTTTCTCAAAGTCTAGTTAAGAAATTTGTGCACCAATGCTAAGAACTGAACTAAATTTGTGCCTCTTTCTAACTGGGTTGTTATGAATTCACTTGGAAATAACTTAGATCCAGTTCTCAGGAAAGCTCTGCCTATATAAATGTGTCCTCCTGTGCGCTGATGCTTTCTTACACTGGGAGTTAGAGGACAGAAAGCTACATTTCTTGGGATACTGAAGGGAATTAATTTACTTCAGGGTTTTTTTTTCCCTCTTCTAGATTAATTTTAGTAATCTCTACCCAGCAGGAGTAGGAAGTTATCAGAAAAGGAAAAATCCACAGAAAATAGAAAGATAAAAGACATGGAGAACAATGAGAAGAAGAAAAGTAACAAAAAACCTCAGAAAACATGGAGAAACATGGAAAGGCAAGAAGTTTATGAAAAGTTATAAGGGACATGGTTTACAACATAAGAAAAAAAATACAGTGATTAAAAAGACAGATATTAGAGAGCTGAGATTTCATATATATAGTATCCTTTTTTATATTCATAATTGGTACAAATACAACTAGGGAACACTCATAACTATAGATAAAATAAAGCAAAAAATGCTGCTCAATTAAAAAAATTATTATCAGGCTTTAATTTGATAATACCGGTTCACATTTAAAATAGGAAATGGAAAAAGGGAATTGCATACATAGGTGAAAGCAGCAGTTCAAATGCTGACAAGTCAGGCAAGAATCTGAGATAGTTCTTTTCCTCAAATACACAAACTTCATGAGAAAAAACAAACTATTGAGCCATTGCTTTCACCAGAGGGGGCTTATCCTAATAAGACACAAGTCTTTGGGAGTGAATCCTGCACTTCATCTGCACTGCTCTTCAGCTTACAGATCTAGAAAGAATGGCTTTGACACTTTTGTTTTAGCTGAAAAATAATTCAGATTATCACTCTCCCCAGAAAACATTAGTTGTCTGTGCAACCATAAATGTCCTTCCACTTATTACAATTTAATTGCATGCCCATATAGTGCACTTCTGAGAGATGCCCACTTTCTTTAATGGAGAAGAGAGAGAAACTGTTTCCAGGGGATGAATTGGGCTGGCACAGAGCAGGGTTATGGAGACAACTATCCTGTCTCATTTATACTAGAACTGACACAATGAATGAGAGTGGGAAGTGCTGAATATTTCATGTAATTCAAATGCTACTCAAGGGAATCAGACTTGATCCCAGAATGTTCTACACAGTTCCATGATGATACACAAATAGTCATTTACTTCCCCAAATAAAATTGCATATCCTTGTTTATGAAGTACCTACATTCGGACACAAATTAAGATCCAGACACAAATTAAGGGCCAGAACTCCCTGAACTGGACACACTCCTATGTATTCAGCCATTCCTAATGTATTTCTTATCCATATACTGGCCATTTTCTTCCTAAAACCATGCAAGCTTTTAGTGAACACAGTGTCATTTGGAAAAATCCATGGGTTTACTATTGACAGCATTAAGAGACATTTCCACTTGTATGGTTTATACCAGACTTCATTAATGACACAAATCAGTAACAAATTGATCCCAGACAGTCTTTTATATTATTCACAACTTTATAAACCTCTAGTATATGTCCCAAATGTAAATGTAAAAGTAATTTTGTCTCAAATTTGAAGAGTCCCATATTGTTCCACTAATGTCATATAAAAAACATTCCCTTTTCTTTGATTATGCTCATCCTTCTCTCTAAAGCTCTTTCTAGCAACAATATATTCTTTGAAGATAATGAGAGTAGAGCTGGCACACAGTAATCAAAATATGGGTGAGTCATAATTTATTCAACAGCTTAACACCATTACCTAATTTATACTGAACTTCTTCAACCATTCTTAACACCTCATTTGCTTCTTTCGACCATCATTGGGCTCTATGCTGATGTTTTTATGAATCCCATGATTTTGCTGCAGAGTGGCAATGGCAAGCTTCAACTGAGTCCATCATTCTGTGTGTGAAATTTAGATTTTATGGAGTGTGCATATTTTTATGTCTCATTATCAACACTAAAATGTGCTTGTCATTTTATTTCTCAGTCACTCTCAGTTGGCAAGTCCTTCTACAGGATCTCGTAATTACATACTGTCCCTGCAATTCCAGTGTAGCTTTTACCTACAAACTTCTGTGTTTGTACTGTTTTTTGGCACCCACTCTGGTCCCATATGAACATGATGACACAATTCTGTATCTAAGGAAGTATCTCATAGAATGGCAGCTTGGCTTCACTATAAGTTTGTGCAGAGGGACGTTTGGAAATCTAACTAGATCTAGATTCTGTTAATCACATCACTGTTATATACTTGTCAACCTGTAAAGGGCTGCAAGCTGAAAATTAGGTGTATGATGAGAAGAACAAAATAAAAATAAATATATAAATAAAAGTTGTTTTGCTTTAGGCACTAGAAAACAACACATATCTTTTCATATCCCAGCTCTAAAATCCAAAAGATGACAATCACTATTTATCTAATATTATTCCAGAAACAAACATTTTGACCAATTTAAATACTCAACAGTGTTTGAATGCAATGGAAAAAGTAGTAATTATTACAGCAGAAACTCCTACAGGCATTTAGTTATTGAAGTTTAATGCTTAAGAAATACTTAAGCCTCCACATTGCTTCACAGCCCTAACAACGCATCCTGTAATCATCACAAAGGCTAAGCCTGCACTTGCAGGACTATAAGAAATGTACTTCTAAAGGACTGACCTCACCGAATTTTTAACTCTTGTCAGGA
The DNA here is from genome assembly GCF_017590135.1 of Pyrgilauda ruficollis. Taxonomy (NCBI): domain Eukaryota; kingdom Metazoa; phylum Chordata; class Aves; order Passeriformes; family Passeridae; genus Pyrgilauda; species Pyrgilauda ruficollis. The sequence continues at coordinate 4,454,254 of NW_024523648.1, forward strand.
TCCAAAAGTTTATGTATCATTATCAATAGCTCATTTGAGGCACTGATCAAAACAAGCACTCCCAAAGCATACCTAGTAAATTAATGTAGCCAGGAAAGAGGGAAAACAATTTTGTAGCCCAAAGCCTACCCTTAGGAATACAATTCTTCCTAGGTTTTGTAAAGGCTGTTTTCTTGTAAGCAATGCACCACCAGCAAGAATGGTGTTTTCAGTACAATTTGGGGACCTTCTTTGTCCTTTCTCCACTTGACTAGTTCTGACCAGTCATGGTAGTGAAAGAGGCACAATCTCCCTGTTTTGACATCAGTCCTGCCACATCAAATATACAGAAAGCAATGCCTCAGTTAGATAAAAGTCAGTATTAAAAGGTTTAGTTACAACAGAAATGTAGTATTTCATTGACAATTTTTCCTGCTAGGCTCTAATACATATAATTAGAGAGAGGTGAAGTAGAATTGGAGATGAAAATATAAAAAAAGGTTTTAAAAGGAAAGAATTTAGATACTGTAATTTTCATAAAGCATTCAACCTACAACATGCTTTTGTTCAGGCATAGTAGGCCCTCTACTAGCTGGATTATCTGAAATCCAACTTGTACATGGATGAATTCCAGTGCTTGATGGAAAGATGTAGTAGAGAGCTGTGTACAGACAGAAGTTAACACATCTGTGATAAACCACAGTAAAACAAGAGTACAGCACACACAAAAAAAAAAAAATATCAAAACCAAACCAAAAACACTGAAAAACAAACTACAAAAACCCTACAAAAACAAACTAAAAAACCCAACTTCAAACCAAAAGAAGCAGTAAAGTTGTATCAACTAACTTCACCAGATGTGTTATATTAACCTCATGAGATATAAAACTTCAGTCTTTCATAAGAATATAAAAATAAAACTTTATAAGTTTTTTTTCTACTTCATACACCCCTCTTTCTTTCATTAATTTTCAGTTTTGTAGCATACTAGGGTATTCCAGATATCCTCATACCTAGTACTTGCAATAGAATTGATAAAGGTTAAACAGCACATAGAAGAAAGTTTGTTTTGCAGTAATATAATTCTCTGCAGATGAAATGCCATGCAGAGCAAGACCAATTATATATAAAACAGTAACAAATCCTATTCACTGACAAGTTTCTAGCCCTATTCAATGCTTTCACAGTGTTAAAGGCATTTTAAAACACTCAATCAAAGGTTTTAATTACCAAGAAACTAAAAATTAATATAAACATGGAAACAGTGTCATGTTACAAAAGAAATGCTTAATGGAAGCTAGCTAAAAGGGATGCCTAAAGAAATCTTATCTAACATACAAAAATTTTGTTGACATAATAAAAAGCATTTCCCTTGTGAAAGTTACAGACAATTTTGCTGAACTAATTTAGAAATCATGAAAACATAATTCCACTTGAATGCTCAAGTAATGCTGTGAGGCAGCCTTTGCAGCTGACACGACCCAAGAGAACTTTAGCGCAGCAAATCAAACACTTGGGTGAAAACTTTGGAATCTCAAGTCTTCCAGGCCAGCTAACACCCAATCACTTCTTTTTTTTCCTCAATAACACACCTCCTGACATTGGAAACCAAAGGAGTTAAGGCTATCTTCACACTGGTATCCAGCTGAGCTGATACTCTCAGATTCTTTGACCATCTCAGAGTCACCTACAAGGAACCCTGACCTTCACAACTCCTCTCATCCCTAAAGTTACATTCAAGTTTCACTTGACATAGGGAAATCTGCACTCCAAGATTCATCTCAGTTCATGCTCTCTGGTGAAGAATCACACACAAAAAACATGCCATCAAAGGGTCCTAAAGGGTGATCTTTTAAACAATTTATTAGGGGTAAGTGACCTAGCTACCTATTCAATCCTTGAGGAAAAAATAAAAAACCAAACAAAAAACAAAGCCATGCCACAAGTGTAAAATCATCTCTTTATGTGAAAGCAAGAACTGTAGGTTAGGTTTTGATGAGCTAAACAATTCAAACATGATGAGAGTTAATAACAATATTTTACTTTCACAAAAAAGATACATGTTCCAGCAAAACAGATAATTAATATGAAGCATCATAAGCCTTTGGAAGGACCTGTATGACAATTGCCTGATGGCAAGAAAAGCTAGAAATTAGACTCAGTGACCCTGGAAACCACTGTGTTAGTGACACAGTGAACACCAGAAAGAAAAGAAAAAATCACACCTCTGCACATATCTTTCCTTACTTCTTTCAAGTTGCTTATGCCAAATGTTTCTAGATTCCTCCTAGAAAATGTCTGGATGAAGAACCACACATGGATGAGTTACAGTTACTCTGGCTTTGGAGCAATAGAGGTTTATCATGTGGGAATACTTACAGCTTTGAAAAATCCCACCCTGCTCTTGACTGACTGAAGAACTTGAAGAAAAAACATCCTTACATAGCCCATAAACACCAGATCATCAAAAAAACCAAACAATTTGTTTAAGGGTGAAAGTTCTTGCATGGTTGAATTTTTAAAATAACAGTAACACCATGCACAAAGGCATGACTCTTAACCATAGGCAACAAAATATTGATAGCACTGTAAATCATTACATTTAAAGGCTAAAATTGGGAGAGTAGCAGTAAGAGACAAGTTAAGAATTCATACTAAATACTCAGTGCTTTGCTTATTTTTGTGATAGACTAAAACCTTAAGGAAACTCTTCCCAGAAGCACAGAAGCAGTCCTTTGGAACATGGGTAGCTACCTGAAAATGCAGCAATACAAGCCTGGCATAATACCACTTCTCCAAACCTAGAGCAGAAGTCAGTCCTTTTTGACTTCCAATGACCTTTGGGAATTCCCTATCACATGGAAAAATTTTGAGCAGGACTTGATAATCCACAGAGTTGCCTTACAACTTCGACCATTCTGATTTTCTGAAACTCTTGTCCTACAAAATAGTTTTATTTCACTTACATTAAACAGAAGGGCTTAAGTTCAGTTTTGACTATCTATCTTCCAGATACTCATAATGGGTTGGATTGAATATAATCCTTTTCTCTTAGAAAGTATTAATTGAAATTTTTCATGTATGAATTTTACAACTTTTAATATCTACTAGATGTATTCTGCCAGAATGCTGGCTACCAACTAACACCTGGCTGTTTTATGATGATTCCTGCCTATTAATCATTTGTGGGATGATGGAAGCACTATTTGAATAAGTCACCTGGAAAGGTATGCTTTCCCCTTCCCCTAATAACCTAGTAAAAATATACTATCATCCATCAACAAAGTTTTGAGCTGTAAAAGCCATCATTATTTAGACACAAAGAAGCAGAGACACATTCAAGGGACAATGCAATGTACTTCCAACAGCCTTGCCCTACCCTCGCCACATGTAGAGGGAGCTCACAGATACTTCACTGACAAATGCTGACACATGAATAAGCAAGTTTTTTTATCATGCAAACCCAAAATCTATTCTGTTAATTCCCATATTTCCATGTAAGAATCCAAGCCTAAATGATCATGCTGCCCTGGACTATGAAGCAGACTCCATAAATTATCTTGTATGCTTTTTTTGATACTTTCTTCTTTCTTTGTTTTGCATTTGCATTCTTGTTTCTTTGCTTTTGTCTCAAAGCTTTTCTGTGTTTTGTTTTAATGGACCAGAAGTTTAAGAGGGTAGTCATTACAGTCTTTTTAGTGATGACAGTTTATCAGCAGTAACTACAGACCCAGAAAATCCATATATTTATCAAGGATAATCATAGGGCCCTAATTTACAGGTAAAACAATTGCATGGAAAAGGCAACTCAAGCAAGTTCTCCAGAAGCACATTACTGCAAAGAAATCAAGTATCAAATGGCTTTTGTCACAGTGAAGCAAAGGAATGCAAGCTAAACTTTGTTAACCATTATTTATTGCTCCACAGTAGCTATGAACAAATCAGTTTGACAGGCTGCACCTTTAATGTAAGCAGAAAAATTTCCACATAGGGTTAGAATAGAAGAACAACCCCAAGCCACGCCTAATAACTGATTCAACACCTTTATTTTTTATCTGTACTACAACTGAAAGAAATTAATTCCCCATGGCTGGTAAAGTGACAGCAAAGCCTACAAAATTCATATTTGTCAATGAAAAAGCAGAAGAACCAGGTGATTCTTGAGAGCGTGATACTTTGAAACTGAGAGAAGAAGAAAGAGCTTAAAAGTTTTGTCTCTGTCTTCATAAACTGATACACCTTTAAAAACAAAACCAAAATGCATCTCCACAGATACACAGTGGTACCCCAGCTTTTCACTCTAAAATTTAATTTTGTAAAGTTTAAAACAAAAACGCAAAATACAAAAACTAAACACAAAACCAAAACCACCTCACAAACCCAAAAAAAACCCCAAAACTAACTGAATCTTTCAAAATATATTAACTGACATCCTTGTACATGTCATATTGAGGGTGTACACCTGGGACCAAGTTTTGGTGATTTCACCTTGACTTAGACTACCTAGAGAGGTACAAAGAGATAGACTTTGAAAAGGTCTCTAAATACACCAGATATGCCAGGCCTTCAGATACTAAGATGTAATTTCAACAAGTCTTTTTGAATATTATCTTCCTATTTCTGAAAATATTAGACCAGGAACACTGAAACCATTTAGACTGTCACTACTACTTGGTTATACATAACATCACAGGCCTTGCCTAATGAAATCAGACAAGTCAGATTAATTCCCTAATTTCCTAGTTAGAGCAGAAACTTGCATTTGAGATTGTGACAGTGAAATATTTATTTTTCAGGGCAGTAAAGGTAGAAAAAAAAGGTAGTAAAGAAGATGAAGCAGCAAAAGTAATAGCTGTGAACTCTGTCTGTGATGTTAAGTAGATAAACATCAGCCAGGAATGATACCAGATCTACATTTCCCCACCACTGGCAATGACCAATATGTTAAACCAACTCAGAAGGGATTCTCCAGGTGTATTTTTCTGGGATATTTTTAGAGCTTTTAGGCATTATATCATTAACAGTAAAAGAATTAAATACAGAATTGTAATTTCTTCCATTTATTTGGAGTAGAAAGCTAAAGGTATTCAGCTTATATTCTCAGTTTGCAGGGAGAAGTATGAAGGAGTTACATACTATTAAGGAGCTCAACAAATGAAACTGGATCAGAGCAGAGAAGACAAGTTACTGACAAGTCAAGTCAGGCACATCACACAAATATGAAAATTAACCAGACAGGGACTTGGGGCAAAGAATATCCTCTGCCCTCCTTATAATCCTTAACTTCAATATATCCACTAAAGTCTTATTAGTTGTTTTCCTTTCCACCTTCTTTCTACTATCAATCTGCAAAGACATCTAATACTTCAACTAGTCTTTGAACAAACAAGCTAAATTGAAAAGTCAAACAAAGGAATGATGAATCCTAAATTCAAGAGAAAAGGGTCTCTCTGTTCTCAAAACAATTCCATTTTATATTTTTAAGTGGTGAAGATTAATACTGAGCAGACCTTCTTTGTTTCTTCTAGCGGTGTACCACATAAGCTATTTCAGCAATTTTGCCTACCAAAATTAATAATGTTTCTGGTCTCTGGTATTGCACTTGAATGTACCATTTTTCTCTACAGAAAAAGGAAGGCAAAAATACTTCCCAAATTAATATTGTCTCCTGAAAGAGAGAAATAACCAAGAATCATTCATAATCACATTCTCTGAACTTTTTCAGGATAATGCACCAACTTGGTTTTCTTTTTTAATTGTTCAGAAAAATAGCTGTGAAACACCAAGCAATTGCTATTCTTGAAACAGCTTAGGTTTTATAATGAGCAGAGCAAACTTACCATAGCTTCCTTTAATTTGAAACACATATTTTTAACATGCCTATAAAATAATTTTCTAACAGATGGATTATTGAAAGGAAGAAAAAGACTGCATAGATGAGTATTAACCTTTCACCTCGTAAAATTACAATTTTTATCTACAATGAGCAGATAAGAGAGAAGGACATCCTTACCAGTAACCTTCAGATAGGTTAAGATAAATTTAAAGCCCAAGACAAACACATTTTAGAATCTCTGCTCTCAAGGTTCATTGTTCATTATTGTAAGCCATTGTAAATTATTAAAGATTGTGCCACTGGCTATTAAAGGAAAGTCATAACCTATATTTAAAATGCCCTTTTTTCCACTGAGGGGGCAGGGACATTATCCCACCAGTGGATCCAGTTGATATCTGTATCACAGCACTCTGCATTATGTCCAACACAGTGCTTTTCACTCACATGACATTTTATAAAAGATGACAAAGGCAATTCTTAAGTGGGAGTAAATTAGGGTTTGCGATCGGAATGCTGATTTCTCTCCTCACCAGATTGAGGCTTCTGCAGTCACAGCCAATTATCATCATGTTCAGTTCACAAAGGTTTGCAGAACACCACAGGCCAGAAGAAATTCCCAACATTAAAACACAGCTTTAACAACCACAAACAAATACGAGGCAAAAGCCAAGAGTACATTGCTCCACCACAATAAATACTGAGAAGGCAGTGCCAGTATCTGTCACAAATTCTCCTTTGTTTCCTAGTGGAAAATCCATGTAGATTTAAATTAGCAAAGTTCACCATAGAATATATATTTACTTTTACTCACATTTTAAATACATGTGCAATAGTATTTATTTTCACAATTCTAAAGATGAGCTACAAAAATAATTCCAAATCCATCTCTGTGTTAAAAACTACAGGCCTTGATCTGCTTTCACTACTTCTTCTGGATATCAATTCTCAAAAATATTTTAAATAAAACCGCAATCCTAAATGTAGCACAATGTTCATCTATATATATACACACATATATATATAACATCTGGTTACATATACATAATGTCCAAATGAGATACTAGAGACAGCAGAGAAGAACAAGTCATCCACTTATAGCACATTAAAATATTTCTGCATTTAGTAATTGATATAGAGATGTGCATGAATGTGCTTACATGCGCCAATACATACTTTGAATTTGGACAAGGTATTGATTACACACAATGAACAGGGCACTGTGTCTCAGCAAATATTAACTATGCTTATCCAAAGACTGCTGATAAACTGTCAGACTCATTATGCCATTTTAGTTAGCAACATTTTCATATATTTTTGTATGTTCCTCTGATCCACATAGTTACAGATTCCTTTCTGCTTTCCCTTGCATAAAACAGACCCAGCTCTTTTCTGTGTGACTTTAAGGTTCTCCTTCCCACATCTTCTGGCAGCTTTGAACTAAAGAATACTGATTGCAATGTGTAATACCTGCACTTGACATACAAGACTGAGCAAGCTCGTCATAACTCTGCAAAAAGGAACACTTCCTTAAGTCAAAGGTAACTTGTGCAACACTACCAAAACAAACATGGAGATCATAAAACAACTTCCAATGTTTTTGTTTAATGTCAGACTTTCCAACACCCTTCTTAGGAAATAAAAATAATTTCAGGGGAAAATTAACATGTAACATTCTCCTTATGCAAACTTCATTTCTCTTCATTTCTCCTCTCCTCAACAAAATGTTCCCTTCTATCAGGCACTTCTTGACAGCTTTGTGTGTTCCAGACTCTCTCCTCATTTGCCACCTCATGTATCTTGCTCCCCTCACTCATTCCCAGAATACACTCAATTTGCACATATGAAAACAAGGCTTCCTGCAACTCCATCTTCCTTAATTCTCTGTCTCTCTTTTCAAAGCTGGCATGTCCAAAAGAATAATTTCACTACTCCATTTCCTTGGTTCATCTTTCAAAGCAAAAGTACCACCACCAAGATGCATCCCTCAACAAAACTAAGATTCATTTCCATCCTCGTCTGACAAGCTTAGTGTCCTCTCTTCCAAAATTGAGTGCACTTAGCTTCCATAGCACATTTTTCTTTTAGGTCTTCTATTTAGATGTCACCTGAGGTTTCTCTTGTTCCTGTAAGCACTGGGGCTTCACAGGAGCTTTACACTATGCCTAAGACTCATTCTCTGCTTCCTCTTTGCTGACACCCTTGAACACTAAAATAGTTATAAAACAAAATTTATTTCTATACTTTTGAAATACAAAGTTAAAATGGTGGGGAAACTTCTGGTGAGGTAAGCAAACTTTTTCCATCTAAGACAACTGATTGAAAGGCCAGTACACAAATAAAATAAATGAAACAATGAGACTGAAAACACAAGCATCAAGGCATCACAAGGCAACACCAAACTAATATTCAATTGGCACAAATTCCAAACTCCAGCTGATTACTTTGTCACATCTGGTGTGATGGGCATGTCTGGTGGTGCCCACTGTTGTCATGAAAATGGGTAACACCAAATAGGGAGGAAAACCCACACACATAATGCCTCTAGACAACACTACAGGTAGTCCTAGATTTGTCCTCACTTCCAAAAGACCTAGTAATACAAGAGCCAGTGCTTAAAGAATTTTGGAAATAAAATAGATTTCATGAGTTCTTTGTATTGTGTACATTCTTCAGATTTTCTTCCAATAATTTATCTCTAATCGGTTTGGAAATTGGAGTGCTGTACTTTCTTTTGCTGGTGCTTCTGTAACACTTTCTCAGCTGATAGTACTTTTCTAAAAGTTATTTTGCCCATTTCCGCTTCATCCACAGATATAAATTGTGCTCACACACACAGAGGAAAATTCTACTCTTGCCTGATATGAAAAGACCCTCTGTCTGTGAAGGCAAAACTTAACAGAGAAATATATAAAAACAATTTCATAAACAGGATTTCACTTTGCTTTCAAGTACCCCAGCCATGCATTTCAGACCCTCTCTTCCTGCAGTTTCAAGCCAGATATGCCAACCATGTCAGCCAAACCTCAGCCTGAGGTTTCAAGGCTTTCCAGTTACAACAACCAGCTCTTTGGATTCCAGAATTCTAAACAGATCTAATCTCCCCACAGTGCTCACACAGCACCAACAATTATATTCTCTCAGTGGAGTGTGTCGGCCGTGATCAGGCAATCCCTGTCCTGTCATTAACCAAAGCTTGAGGTGTGTCAATTGCAGAAAGTTGATAAAGTCTCCATTATTGGAAACTAGATACCAGAACATACACACTCACACAAAAAACATGCTGTCTCCTCCACTGCACTTTCTCCTCAGCTATCCTGGCCTGAAATGACAACCATTAAATTTTGTATTTAATTGCTCAGTCAGGTAAGTTATACTTTGGCTAAGGATGCATAATAAATAACACAAACAGTAACCAAATACTTATAAAATATTCAATAAGAAGCATTTGTGATATTTAAGAAAATTGGTGTGACTAGATCTCGTATCATGGTGGTGTAATGCCCCAGAGAGGTTCAGTTAATCATGTGTCACCTAAAGCAGCATGACTATTACTTGTAAAAAGCAAGCTGAAACTGCAAACTTGAACAGTAGTTTTAACTCAACGGCCATGTTTACTTAAGACCTCAGCTTATAACACTTGAGCACAGAAGCTCTACCCAGATTTAATTATTTTAAAACAAACACCACACAAAATCTATCATTTTTAATTTACTTCATAACATTTGCTAAAATTACTTTTGCACACCTTGCTTAGAGAACCATAAATATGATTCAGTAACTTTTATGGTCAGCTCCTTTACAGGCAGCAAAAAGAGAAAACATTTCACTAACACACCAAAACACTACAAAATATTCAAAGATCACCTTTAATTTACCAGCATTTGCTGATAGCTACAATGACTGATATCCCAGTGGATGGCTTCTCCTCTGTAATCGGAATGGGAAATAAACACTGTACCTTGGCAAAGCAGACTTCCATTTCGATCAAGGTAAACAGTGATAGGACAGGGCTATTCAAAGCATTTCTGTTCCCCTCTCTTACAGTGATTACTGTTTAATAATGGCAGATACGACAAATTGAGTAATAGTCATTTTGTCCTTTGGCATATCTGGCTATCCTTGGCTTAAGCGTAGTCAATCCTGTGCACAGAACCAAAGTCAAACATCACGGTCCTGACAAAAGAAAGTGATGAATAAGGACAATACAAACTAAAGAAAAAAACCTGTGTGATCCATCTCTGTGCTGTAAACAGGTCTCTGGATGTGAAAAAATTCAAGGTATTTGTAGAACAATAAATTCAGTGGATGTCAGAATATCTAGGGAACTTGGGGGCTATTCGTCTTGTGCCTGAGAGATATGGAGAACAATCCCTTACTAACAGTCATGCTTTTTTTTCCACCTTACATTTCACTGTAAGGTATTGAATGCCTCAAATCTTACATCCAGGATGGACTTCTAAGGACAAAATGCTTTCATTGTGAGCTAAGCAATTTATTATGGACATGTCAGGGTATTAACACACACCTGCATGTGCACATAGGATTTTTTCCCCTGACTGTCTTAATTGCCACTCTCTCTAGCAACATAAAAGATTTCAAGACACTGTAAGAGAGCTTCAATAAAAACGTCTGTTTGCTGCAGAAACTCCATCCACACACTACATAAAGGCCCGGAGTAGAAAAGGAAGTATACTATTACCATGACAATTTACTTTGAGTATAAGGAAACATGAACAGATGGTTATAATATTCAAGCTGAATAATTTATTGTTTAGACATTTAGACATGTCTGATTTCAACCTAGAAAAAACTTTATGTCTTGTATGCAAAGCAAACTTTTGGTGACCTCCAGAAGACTGAGGCGCACAATTATTAACAAAAAAAGTGATTATGATCCAGGGCTTTAAGGCACAATTCCATGAAATGCAAAACCCAGAAATCCAGCAGCATCTCTCACTACGCCTCAAATACTCTCCTGCTACTATTATGAGTTAAACAAATACAAAAACCAGCTGGAATACAAATACAAAGATAAGCTGGACATATGTTAAAAGGCTATTTTAGATAACTTTGAAAGAAATAACCAAACATATCCTTACCATAAACTTGTGATAGTAGAATAGACTTTAACTGAAATGGAAATGCATATGACATACAAAACCAGCTACTTTTTAATTATAAAACATTTTAATTTTCAAGGGGGAAAATCCAGAAGTACAATTAAAGGGAATGCTTTTGACACTGACACAGTGTGCTTATTTTCATACAGTTATCTTCAGCAGACCCTTGCATCTCTGTGTGATAAAGTCACTACAGCACCTCATGATTCCACCAGCCTACAGAGGTCTGACATAAATCATTAACTACCACACAAAAACCAGCTCCTTCGTTCTGAAGATGCTCTTCGATGCACGTCCTCCATGCCCTTATACATCCATACATCAAAAACTGTAAATATTTGCTATGTAGTCTCAGCTGATAAATTTTATTTAGTTTCAAACTCTTTTTCTACCCAATGAACAGTGGGGAAGCTAAGCAAAGGATAAGACAGAAAGAAATAATCAGGATTTGAGTTTGGTTGTTTTTATGTTTTTCCCATTGTCAAAAAAAAAAAAGATAAAAATTGTCACTGCAGCAAGAGTTCCTAAAATAGATGCAATGTGAAATTAAGCTTACAGCAGTTAGCTGAAATTAAGTTTTTTTGTGCATGTAGCTTGAGGAAAGTGAAAATAAGGAATGCAACATTATACCTATAGAAATTTTCATGTATTCTCCTAAAACTAACCAATGAGGACTGTATTCCAATATTTACATGTGATAAGATTTGCTGAGATGTCAGACAAGAGTAGCTAGATGAACACATGCCGTACTTCATATACAAACTTTTCTAGGTAAAAGTTGGGAAAGACATCATTTTAATAGCCCAGTTTATAACAAGGTCTACCTTGATAGATCGTTGCAAATAATTTTATACTTAAACTAAGTTACATGAAAGTAATAACTAAAATTTCTTATAAAATTTAAATAAAATTTAACACACTTAAAAATGAACATTTTTGTGCTGAATTCACACCATTCTTAATTGGTTATCTCTTATGACTTAACTGCCTTTTTGATCAATAAGACTAAAGAAGGAAAAAAACGCAAACCAACCCCAACCTCCCCACCCAGGCCACTAATGAATAGATTTGACAATGAGTCGAAATGCTTTTCACTGACAAACCAAAAGGGGAGCATCCATTTTCATAGATTATCAGCCAAACCAGCCATAGGAAGTCACTTAATGAAAAAGACATTCCATAAAAAAGAAACATAACCCCTGTATTCAAGATGATGTCTTCATTTGTGAGTTTATCAAGTCAGAGTACACATAAAAAGAGACGTGAATTTTTTTTTTTTGCAAGAAAATATTATTTCCCAAACCATAATTTCCTTTTTTTCCCCCTCCAGTCTTCCTGACCATTTCCTATTTCACTGTTTCTTGCCCTCTCTGCAAAGGATAAAAGGATTTTGCTATCCTCCAAAAGGAGTTTTGAGGGTAGTAATTTGATTTCTTTCATTTAAAGTGCTCCACTTCATTCATGAAAAGCCATGAAGCTTTAATTAATATATATAATTAATATAATTTTCGAACAGATACCTGAAAGCTTCCTACATAAACAATATATTCGTTTATGAGGTAGTGCAGTAAAAATAAAGTCAGGAGTTGAAAGTGTCCCATAGCTGGCAGCAAAAGTTTGGAACAGAAGTTTAAATTACTTAAAGCAAAAATAAATTAATAGAATCATAGAATCATTTAGGATTGAAAAGACCTTGAGATCAACTCCAACCATTCTTTATTCACATTCTTATCTGAAAATACCTGTCAATGTCCTTTTAATTCGCTCATGCAGGAGCATGTGTATAAAAGTTAAGCATATGAGTTAGAAAAAAAAGCCTGAAATCTTGCTTCTTAACCACCATACACTATTTTCTCCCTGGGAGGTGGGAAAGTCTCTTAACTCATTTCAAAGTTGCCCCTGCCAGCAAAGCATACGCTGCTTACTTTGATCCAACCAGCAAGACCAATTTACCTAAAAGCCACTTTTCAAAAATACATGTGGCTAAATACTCCACTGAAACAAAAAGTCTTCAGTGTTTACTAGGGCAAATTTGACCAATTTGCAAACTGACTCCAAATCCAGCAATTACATACTTCTTCTTTAAGAACAAAGCACTAAATTAACTTCTAAGAGACAAAATAAAATATATGTGAAACAAAAAGCTGTGTTCACACAGTGTTTCTGAACAGCAGGCAAGCATTTCTTGGCCATTCCCTATGCTGTTAATAGAAGCTTCTTGCTAAGCACAAAAATCTTATCCAACTGCAGCAAAGTCTCAAAAGATTTGAAACCATGTTTTCCCCTTCTTTTACACTGCCTGTTGTGTGTCACCTGTTGACATGACACAAAAATGGTCAGGTTCACCCCTTCCTCCTCAGTGTTCCACAGTCACTTATCTACTTATCCATTTACATGTCAAACCTTAGGATTCTTTGCCCACGTCTGGGATAAATTTGCAACTGTCACTGGTTTGTTTTCTAGTCCTGCCTTCTGGAACTACACAATTTTGCACATACAGGGCTTTTCTGCCTGTTCTGATTTTGCATCTGTTTCTCATGCTCATATACAACAAATGTGATAATGCTTCTTAAGAGAGGTCTGAAATCTGTCTCAGCAGGACAGGAAGCAGTTTGCCAGGCTAAGGTCTGAAAATGCAGCCTCGTACACTGCTGCTGATAGATGGGGCATGACTTGCTAAAGGAGTAGGTCTGCTGCTTTGCTAACAGACATAGAGAATTTACATGAATCGTATTGTATTCATGGACCATGAAACCCTAACAAAAGTACATAATTATTCTTGAAAACAAAGGGTATTTTTATCACAAATGGATTCAAAATGCCTGTATCTAATAGAGCAATGGTTTTACCTGGTAACATTTACCTATACCTATAAGTGATCTACTTCTTATGGCGCTATAAATATACATATGAGTATTAATGACTGCATTATCAGTTAAGTGACTGAAGTCTGTTCAGTTTCTGAACAGGTTTTGGTGCTTTCTTGAAATAGTAGTTGATAATCTGTCTGGAGTACCACCCACCTAGAATTATTTCCCCTTACCTGAAAAGGTTCAATGCATATGCTTCAGCACATAGTGAAAACAAACATATAAACCTTTATTTTACTGGCATATCAAACTGCTCACATTTCTGAAATGATTCTTTTGACTCACTGTCATTTACATTACATTTTTTCCCTTTGTAAATAAGCTGCTTGCTGCTATAAAAATGTGCTTGCTATGAATCAATAAAATATAAATCTATTTTATACAAATCAAAGACCCATCATATGTCAATGACTGCAAAGAGCACTGTCTAGCAGTTATGTTGTCAGCCCACCCATGAAGATCACACACAGCTTATACTCTGCAACCTCCTATGGCGAGCAATTCAAACATATTTGTTGTGAACTTCTGCATCTCAGGAGTCAGGAAGTGCTTTGCACTTGCCTCTTTTCCAAATTTTTCATTCCGTACATAGAGAGGGGGTTTGCCTTCATCATTTTCCCCCTGCCTATGTTTCAATCCATTGTGCCAGCGGGGACACATTCATTCCTTTTTCCTCAAAAGCTCCAGGTCTTTTCTCTGCAATGAAGAGCCGCTGGTTTTGCCCAGGCATCAAGAGTTGGCTCTTGATTTCACAGGACAAGCTGTGCTTGTGAAATATGTACCAGTGATGTGCTCCATCCATAGAGTCAGGATGGTGTGCGAAGTGCAGACAGGGAAATTAATAAAGCTAAACATACACATGTTGGCACGAATGGTAACACTGGTGTTTAAATACTCATTTTTTTCTGTACATCCAGTCAGACTTGTAACTGCTGCCTCTTATCTTCTTGCTGTGCATCCTTCAGAAGAATGCAGTTCTGTATTCTCTTGAACATCTTCCAGGTAGTAGATTCAAGGTCAACACTAGGAACTTATATAGTTTTATCTATTTAGCTTGCAGCTTGCTTTTTCTACATTCTTTTGAAAAATAGGTTGTATATCTACATGCTTATTCACATACACATATAATTCATGAAGGCCACTCAGAGAAAGCAAAGGAAAGGATCAGAATGTGGTTCCGCCCACACACAAAAAAAGAGGAAACCTGTTATCCAGAGGTTTCTGATTATTAGGAGGACAGATCTCAAGCTCTACAAATTCTTTAATATCATGTGCCCTTTTAAGCAGCAGTTCAGTGATTTCCATCTAATGAGGTGTATGTTTCCTTAGCCAGAAAATGCTGTCAACAAGAGGACAATGAGAAAGATTATAGTAACTATACATTTTTTTCCTTTTTGGAAATGATTACTTACAGGACACTAAAGAATAAGAACTTCTATTTTATTGTTTGCCCTTTCAGGATGAAAGACGATTAAAATGGAAGACCAAAAACTACAGGCCTCAAGAAGACATCTTCTTTAATGTACAAAAGGAAGTAAGGGTGACACTTAGCAACGCGAACAGCATTTCATATCTGAAGAATCCTTTAGATTAGAACTTATTCTGAAGTATATGAAGCTGAATAGGTTGAGAGTAGACAACTTTGCCTTTCCTCTAAAAGTTGTTTTTTGGCTTAAAGCCAAAAAAGTACACTAAACTATTGTATCATTTTACTACCTATAGCATAGGTCTCTCTGGCCTCTGTAAGAATGCCAGAGGTTTATACAGGTATCCTATTAGGTTCTCTCCAAAGCAGAAGCTCCAAGATTCTTGTACTTTTTACTTGACACAAAATATATGTTTTCCTGTCAAAATGTGAATTCCAAAATTAAATATAACTCTAAAATTACTCTTCACACTTTGACCAACTTTTCAAATTTTCATGATCATATGAATCAATTGCTGTAAAGTTAACAAATATACAGACAGAAAAAACTCAAATCAAATTGTTCTGCACTGTATAATACTACACCAAAAAAAACTTACAAGAGTATTTACCTGACATAACATAAATGGCAAGAAAATACCCTTTTCTCCACTTGTTGTGAAATACATGTAATGAAAGTACATATTCACCATTTTCCCTGCTCTTGAAAGCTCTTTTCCTACCCTGAAAGTTTAGGGAGTGTTTTTTCTTTTTTAAACTGCCTTTTTCTTTTATTTAACCACAGTTTGCCTAGCTGTATGGCAGGCACCATTTCAGAACAGCCAAAAACTGATGCAATTAGAACCAATCCCAAAAAGCTTTCTGCTTTATTCCTTCTGTATTAATTCTCTCTTTGAAATTTTTAATGTTCTATTTTTATTTATGATTATCTTTTCGAGCAATGATATTCCACAATCAGCTTTTTCCTCCTGGCAACTTCCTTTGCCATTGTCCATGAACAACACTAGTAGTAGGAATTTAGTAGTAGTATTTCTCCTCAAAAACACAATTTATCCTGTAATATTTTAATCATTAAATTTATTTGGCTCAGTCTTGTGAGTATCCCTTTCTAATCCTTTTAAAGGCAATTTAAGCTTCGACTATCCAAAACAATTGTGAATTATCTGGAAAAAAATTACCTCTTACTTAACCATCAATTTTTTCATTCATTTGTGAGGATGCTGAAATGCAGAGCTTCCAGATGATTTTTTGAAATTCCATTATTGGGTTTTCCCTCACCTTCCTTATCTATGACCACAAATTTTACCCCTACCCATATTTTTTTATAGGCAAATGAACTGCACATTGTCTTTTTATATATATATTTCACAAGAAAATTCAGGCCTTGACAAAGAACCTTTACTCAAAACTTTTCTCATTGGATCTCAAAAAGTATCAACTGAATCATCCTTACACTTGTCCTCACATAATTCTTTTCCATGAACTCAGAGGTGTAAGAGGAACAATTTATTTTCATTAAGAGAATGAAGATATCCTAAACTCAATTTTTGTACATTTATTCGTGTGCTGGTTTTAGAGAGGATGAATTTAATTTTCTTCATATGATGCTGCAATTTGGGTTTGACCAAAACAGTGCTGAAACCACAGGGATGTTTTAGTTATTGCTGAGCAGTGCTTGCATAGCATCAGGAGTTTCTTGCTGCCCCACCAACGAGGAGGCTGCAGGTGGCAACAGGTTTAGGGGGAGTACGAGCAGGATGACTGTACCCCAGCTGGCCAGAGGGACACCCCATGTCATACTTCATTGTGCTCAGCAATAAAAGATGGAGGAAATAAGGAGGACAGAAGAGAACAGGGTTGGGGGGAGGACAGGATGGGGGCAGGGGGAAGTGATTTTATTTCAGGCATTAATGCTTTAGGCCTGGTGTGTTAGTGTTTTACGTTCTCACTCCCTTTTTTATTACTGTCATTAGGGTATGGCTTGCGCTGTTTAAAAGATCTCCTCCTCCTTGTAAAAATCACCATTGCTCTGGTCTTAAATCACAGCAGCTTTTGGGTTCAGTGGTGTTGGGACACTCTTGACCCTCTTACTCTTATCCTTCCAGACCCCTCTTATACAGGAGGGTAGGTCCATGTTAGCTGAAATTGCTTTAACCTTTCAGCTGTTCCTTTTTATGAACTTTATTGTTTTGCCATAAAAAAAATCTCACTCCTGTGAGACTGCTCCTATGGAATGTAACAGGATCACTCCTATGAAATAGCTCTCAAAGTAAAATAAAATTTAATAATAATCATCATCATCATCATAATTTTATTTTTTCCAAGGCTAGACAGAGGTTTCCCTTTAGTTAAATTTCCTAACTAGAGAAATAACCATTCATAGAAGTGAAACCTTACTCTCTCCATTGCATCTTAACATTTACCCCACCAAAACCATATTACTGGCTTAGTATATCCCACTAACAATAACCATCCCAGCCAGACTGGGAGCACAGTTCCAGGATAACACTTGTAGGACAGTTCTATTAGTCATAACTGTTCACAGTATTCCACTTTTTCACAGGCTTTTTTTTTTTTTTTCCAAAAAATCACATTTTTTCATTTTTTTAATGGGGCTGACTCAATTTTGAAGAGACTCCTTAAATGAGCTCTTTGCTTAGGAGCAAAAGATTCTAAAACCTCCATAATGACAGAGAGAATAGTAGAGTATTTCTTAAAGAATTTAATTTTTTTCCTTCTGCATATCTTACCCTTTATTAAAGGAAATAAAAAATAGTAATGAACCTACATACTCAGCAGAATAGAAGATTCCAAGCTCATCGGAAGACTCAGGGGGAAAAAAAACCCACTCATTTAAAGTCACACTAACTTTTTTAAAAATGCCCAATTAAGCATACTTTGTTCTCATTTTAACAATAAAAAATCCCCAATTAAGTATAATTTGTCTTCATTTAAACAAACACCTTAGCAGCAAAACATTGTAAGGTTTGGTTGCTATGGCAAAAATTATTATAATTAATATGATTGGAAGCAAAATAAAAACTGCTGTGCACAGGAGAAGGTATAACAGGCCACAATGAGAAAAGGTCATTAGATACTGTAGCTAATAATCATTAGCTGCTCTGAAAGGTCCCAAGAGAAGCTTCTTTTCAGTTTCTGTATTCTCGAACATTCGTTGAATCACAAGTGAAGCTTAAGCTGAAGTACGGACTTGACATCTCATCTACCATAAGCCAGACAAAACAGCTGTCTAGTGCAAAACTCTGGTTTTCAATCCTTCCAGTATCCTTCAAAGGGCAGGAATGCAATTTCCCCATATTTAACAAATTGGCTTAAGCAGTGGGAGTTGTCTCTCTTTAAATTCTAATATGAAAAACATACTTAAAGCTGTCTTTTGAAAACAGAAGCTTATTATAACTTATTCCATATCAACCTTCCCATCTTTACTACATTGTAAGTGCTACTTTGAAATGCTTTTAAGGGTTTTCAGGTTCTTAAAAATAATTTTACATACATAATTTTTATAATAACCATCTTTAGATAGTCATGGTTATTATTAGAGTAGTTACTAGAAGATAATGATAATTTGAGTATCAAAGTGGAAAGTGAAGACTATGTTTAGAAACCTACAGCAAAAATTACTTTTTCAGACCAATAAATACAATTTGGTAACATTTTGACCCAGCAGATTTAAATCAAATTTTTTTAAGTAACCACACTGCTTTATAAAGCCCATTTAAACTGTGAGCTAAATATTAAAAGTGAGCACTCTGAGATAAATAGTGACTGACAGTGAATCATGAAAGGGATCTCTGTAACACAGCATATATAATAGGTGACTTTTTTTCCACAGGTAATGCAGAATGCTCAGTTTTTGTTTCACAGCCTCAAGAATAGATCCCTGCTTGTTCAGAAAACAAGGGTAAAAAATGCTGAAATCAAGATAGCATATTCACAGGATTACTTTCAGATCCCCAGTATTGCAGCAATTTGTAATTTCCAGCTTTTGATCATAAAAGATTTACAGATCCCCAGTGTAAACATAAGTAAGTATTTTAAATGAGCTATTAACTTGCAAACACAAAAACTCTTTTTGATCATAAAAGATTTACAGATCCCCAGTGTAAACATAAGTAAGTATTTTAAGGAGCTATTAACAAAAACACAAAAACTCCGTGGATGAAAAAAATATTATTTTTCTGAAATTTGTATAGTTTTGGCAACATTTTAACAAGCAGCTGACACTTTTAGCACTTTCCTATTAGCAAGGCTGGTTTCCTTCTTAGTCTCAGCTGCTCCTGCCTGCCCCGTGCTTCCTCTTAACAGCATCAAAGCTCATCCTTCCACAAGGCAAAGAAACTCTGCTGACTTCTATTGAAGGGTTAGGTTTCTCTGCCAGGCTCAGTGGTTAAACCAGTGGGTTGGTCCCACGAGTTCTAAAGCACGCAGAGTGGGGGGAGTGGCCCTGCATAGCCTCAAACAGGAAGGAAAAAATTAAGTTCAATAAAATTGAATTGTAACAGCTTTTCTGGGCAGTAACAAAACTGAAATTACAGATGAAGCAGCCTCATGTTTTCCTGTGGCCAGGTAGTGCTTCCCCTACTAAACCCTGGGAAGCTGTGTGGGGCCAAGCCGATGCTGGCTGACCCATGCTGGGAATAGTGGGGAGCGAAATATATTCCTAATCTCATCTGAAAATGCAGCCAGACTTAACAGCCTCATTTTACAATCATGCCCCAAGGATGCTCCTATGCCTTCAGTAAGTAAAGCTCCCAGTTCAAACTGCAGTTCCTCAAATTTTCAAATGTCAGTCTTGTGACAGTTTTAATCTGTCTGTACTGCTTGCTTGTAAAACCTGTCCACCAGGTTTCCTGCTCGTTAGGCTGGGAAGGTGGGTGAATGAAGTCTTCCAATGGGAAAAACAGTCAGTTCTCTGAAGGTGCTGTAATTCAGGCAACAAGCTGACCAGAGAAATCACTGAATGTTTCCTACCATTTTTATCCCATATCATATCATAAACCCCCTGTTAAAAGTTATGGAGAGACAATAACAAGGTAATATAAAACTGAAATACTTCAGAGAAAGCAAAAAAATCCCCCAGTGCTGTCGCCCTGATTTTTTAAGACTTTGTTAAGCCTTCTGATGTTTACATTCTTTCAACAAACTTTCTCACACACAGTTCTGTAAATAACCTATGTTTTGCATTCTTTCATGGAGGTAGAGAGAATTGATGGACCCTTGGTCTGTCCAGTGGCATTGGAGAGGTGGCACTGTCACCCTCCAATCCACTGTCACCTTTGGAAAACTATAAATGTTAGAGTCAGAAAATAAAGGTTCTTCTTTTTTGTTCCCCTCGAGAGCAGCAGTGTCTGTGTCATCATTTCGTGCCTTATCACAACACAGTGCAATAGAAAAACAAAAACTACATGGAAGCCACAGGGTTCTCAAACTTCTCTTCTGAGAGTTAACCCATGCACCTTGATTAACTGCACTTTAACTTAACAAGATGGCAATAAACATCAGAACTATTTGTCCTCTCAATTTCCTGTCACCATCAGTCCCTTCCAAATGTTTTTTATTAAAAAAGAACTAACACTCCCAAATGACCAATAGCCTTAGACATACTTCAAAAACAAAACAAAAATATTTCTCTAGTTCTTTTCTGGGATAGATATGACAAGGGAAAAATAAAAAGGACAAGCAAGTATTCAAAATTCTAGAGGATTTAATTTAACTGCTGCAAGGTACAGAAAAAAGTGACCCTTTGATCAGTGTGAGGAGAGCTCATATTGCTCAATACACTTCAAGAAAGAAAGGTTTCCTCTTCTTACAAAAAATAATTAGGAGTTCAAGATTCTGTAAGTCACTGAAAATCATATTGAAAACCAGTGTTCTGAACAGTAAGTTAAGTATTTTAAGATTTTATAACATCAGCAGAACTCAGTGTTTCTCTATTCAAATGGACAAAAAAACCCACTTCAAATCCTGAATGACATTCTCTTTTGCAAATATCTATGTTCTGCTCCAAAGAGATGACAAGGAGTTGCTCTGATGTTTTTTTTTCAGAACTGTTATTTAACATTTTCCAGCTCTGCAAAGGCATGAGAACATTAAAAGTCTTTTGTTGGAAGCAGAGTGTTTGAAAGTTCATTGGCAGAGTAGTTACATCCAGTTTTCAAGAGCACATGACAATTCTCTCTTTGGTTTCCCCAAATAGAGGAGGGGGAAGAGTACAGAAAGAAGGAGCAGCGCACACAATATGTTTTTACTTCCATCTGCCATCTGTTAACAGTTTCAGCTACTTGGATAAATATGTATTTGTACTCATCAGGAAAGATTGCAGTCTTGTCTATATGCAGTTACTCAGTACAGCTGTTCATGAACAAGTCCAAGGTGAGGGCATTCTGGCAGAACCAGTAGCTAAGAGTGAGCAGAAATACAATATTTTAAAACAAGAATAGCTAAATAAAGATCTATTCAAAAGCTGCTTACGAATAACTAAATATAAAGCAATCCCCACAATTCATCACAATAGAGTCTACTTACTTGTACACCATTATGTACACAATGCAGAATCTGCCAGCATGGCCTTGTCCTTCAGAAATCAGAGGGAGAGGAAGAAATTTCATGTTGAGCAAGTGTAGTTACATGGACAGATGCAGAAGCTTTTTACTGCTATGTATCCTATTATTTAGGAATTTGAATTAAAGCATACATCTATCAAAAGGTTCTTTTATCTGGAGAAATTTAATTGCCTTTTCACTGCAGTTCAGTTGCCTCTTTGGCACACAAAACGTAAAACCTTTGCAGTTTTGATGAGCTCAGCTCAGCACCACTGTCATCTCAGATCCTTCCCACCTCGGCCTCTTGAGTAAGTGAAAATAACCTGAACTAAGATGACATGATAGTAACTACACATGGGAAGTAACAATCTTTTATTTCTGGAAGCGATTTAAATATAAAAGAGGGCAACTGCAGCCTTGTGAGAATTTTTCAGTTTTCCCCTGAAATTGCCTGGTTTTCAGTTTTCCCCTGAAATAGAACTGTCCTGCAGGAACAAAATCTACATGACACAGGGCACTGTGTAAGGCAGACTTGTCACAAGCAGAAGCAAATCAATATGGGCCTGACTCACAGTCAGCTTCTCCTGAAAGCAGCCCAGAATTGCCTTTCCTGGACCATGAGGCTGTTTTCAACATGTGCATGTTCAAAGCCACATGGGAATATGAGGTTACAGATTGGTTTACAGCATATACCTGCTAAGTGTGAATAAAATTTGTATCCAATGTTCATAACTGGGCAACTTACTACTAGTAGTAGATTAATACAAACATATATAATTGAACTTTTTTTTTAATCCTTGTATTAGAAATAACCACTGAAGACACCAAAAAAAGTTAAGCCTCATCACTGCTAGCTGACATTAGATACAGCAGTACTGGCTTTGTTCCTCAGCTCCAGACCCATATAGAAGCTACATATACAAAACAATAGTTATCATGTTATTTTCAAGTAGGATATTCTCATTAATTCTCAATGCTTACTGTATGAAATGCATGCTAAGCTAACACTGTGTCCATCACAAATCCTCTTCATGCAGACATCCTTTGCAAAATGAATAATTGCTTTATTCTCCAGCTGCTCATTGCTCTCACTACATCTCTATGTGTGTCCTTGGAAGGACTAAGATGGGCCCAGTGTGGACTGTATCTCCATCTCCACTGTAACGCCAGGCAAACTGAACTTGGTGATTGTGTTACAAATTAGAATGGGAGAGGCTGAAGCCAGTTACTACAGTGGAGCTTCCCTGGGGATTTCTTGAGCTTGTAGTTCCACAAGTTCAAAACTACAGCATTAGTTGTCTGTCAGCAAACACACTGTACTGCATTCTGGCTGTGTTTTAGTGCTGATTTGGGCTTCTATACACCTAAATTGTGCACTTTAATTTCACTGGGAATGAACCAGTAGACCATTTGTTAACACACCCCATGGAAGTCATATTTAACTATAATTAAATATGCTCAGTTAACTGCCTCAACCTCTTTTCTGTGTAACACTGACAACCTAGAGCTGCCACAGTGACACATAAATACTGAATGTGTTTTACCAAAAATTCTAAACAGGCTGATTTCGGTGACAGATACATGCCTGCAAGACACGACAAAGATTAATGGTGCACAAAATATCTGTATCAGTTATCAAGGACCAGTTCTTAAAAACTGTTTACATTCCACTTCAGGAAATGCATGTCCTGAGATGCTGCTGCTAATCAGAAGAGACAGAGCAATTCCTGCTCAAACTGAGTTGTTACTTGTTTTCAGGACCAATGTTTCCCTTGGTCTGCACCCTGCCTTAGCATGCCGGCTCAGCATCAATCATCCTTACAAAAGGCAGCTTAAGCCAGCACAATACCAACAACTCATTTACAGGAAAGGAAACAACCATGAAGAAGCAAATTACTCCTTTGAGAAAAATAGCGAAGATTCATTTATAAAATTAAAATACTGAATGCTGTAATATGGGTGATGAATTTTCAAATTAGGTAGAAGGTGATGATGGAAGACCAGGTAGAAAAAAAGCTGCCAGAGGTCTGAATCTTAGGTAATTTGGTGCTTTATGCTGCCTATATGAAGCTACCAATGAACTCAGTGGAAATGAAGGGATAACACAGCAACACACAATCAGGGGATGGAGGATAGAAAGGTATTTTTCATTTTAATTGGCTTGGGAAAGAAAACCTGAAGGAGAAACTAAAACACCATATTTAAAGTTGCCTTTAATTACTGCTATCTGCCACGGTAATAAGAGCAAGAGGAAACACTATTCCCACCTTTATATGGGAACTTGCCTCCAATGGCAGCCACCCGATACATCTTAATACTAAGAAAATCAAAGCTTAGGTACATTAGCTACCAAAAGAAACAACAATAAGCAAAAACATATTAAAGTCCATTAATAACCACATTTGGATTCACCAGTAAAACCCACAGATCTAAGTTTTATTTCAGATAGGGTGTGTGAAAATTCTCCCTGGAGAATTTCACAACAATATCAATCCCTTACTGAAAAATTTTATACCACAGTATAAATCATAGCATCTAGAATACAAACTTATTTAGCATTCTTTTATATGTTGTATATTAAAAAACCCCAAAAAACCCAAAAAGAAACAAACAAAAAAACCACCCAAAACCAAACCCTCTAGAAAATATTCTTTCCTGAATAGCATATTTCTGCAGGTAATCGTCATCAGTTTCGCAACCAAATTTTATTCTTATTCTCTACATAGCCAATTTAACTTTGTAATTGTATTAGAGCAGACATACAGAAACTTCTATAGCTCTAAATGTTGAAGTTTAATTGTATATTAAATATCATCACTCTGGAACTAGAGGAGGACATACCTGTGAGAACTTCAACATTAAATAACATGGGTATAAATTACTTATCAATGCAAATTCACAATATTTACATGGAATTGAAGAATTTAGAAAAGCAATTAAGATCTGCAATAAGGCTCCTTTATACACCATGAAAAATTACTGCATTTAAAATTACAATAATTGAACTGATAAAAGTGAAGCAGTCAAGTGAAACCACATTTTAGCATAAACACAACCATTTTCTTTATTAAACTAATCTGATTTGGAACTATATGAATGATACCAATGGAAAATCAGAAGTCCAATTTCTGTGATTGACAAATTTTCCTGGATCATTTTTCAGAAGTTCAGAGTTAGCTTCCTCTAGCACTTCTACACAAATGAGTTCCATTTGCAGCTGCATACTTCCCCTATGTGATCTTTGGAAGCATCAAGCATCTAGCCCTATTCTCACTCTGGAATTAATTGACTTGACCACACAATACTGCAATTACTACAGTTCACACAGATGATATGGTTTGAAATCAATCTGGTTTTACATTTTTACAAAAACTGCCCTTGATTTTTTTTTCTTCCAATTTCAAAAGACATTAATTCCTTTGGATTTTGCTTTGTTTTGCAAATAAACACACTACACCTGTTGATTACACTTAAGGAAGGAGATCCGATTTTCACTTTGATATGTATTTTCTGAAAGCAAATATTTAATCGTTAATATTTTTTGTCAAAAATAACCCTCCCTAGAAATACTCCTGGTATTCACTTCTTGCCAACACTGGCTCTCCAGAGGCAACTTAATTGGCCATTAAATGATGCCTCCAGAAAGAACTTTTGCCTTGTACTGATATCCCAGTTCCAGGAAGTTGTAGCTAAAGCGACAACTTTCTATTGTCCTCCCCACCTTCACCCTCTGCTGCTGACTGTTCCAGCAGCTTGTGCTCTGCATTTGGAGCCTTCCCTGCAATTTACCCCTTCGTCATCAGCTGCAGATTTCTGAAAAAAAAATAAAGCCCTACATGTATTTTGCATTTGCCATGGGTTCAGAGACTTCCTTTCCCAAACACAAAGGCTACAAACCCAGCTAAAGTAAAGCCAAGTCTCCTAACAGCACCGGAGCAAGCTTTTGTCCCAGCCAGCCCTGAGAAAACAACCTCCCTGATCTTAAATGGAAATACAGCCTTTTGTTTCCCAAAAATCAATAAGGACTGGTTTGCTGAGTGCAGCATTGAGTTAGAAGCCCCAGATAGTTTTGACACAGCCCAGGTTAAGCAAACAGAGGTCTTAGCATCAAAAGCAGCACTGTGCTGACCCGTAAGCTAAAAAGTGTAGGAGCCTCCTGATCCCCAAACCACTCCTGCTCTGGCTATGCAACCCTGCCCATTATACACAGCAGGGAAGCATCACACTCTTCAGCAAACTTAGGCTACTTACCAGCCTAGAATGCAAAGACTTGTTTTTTGCTGTGTGGTGTAGTTAGGCTTTGCTTTGCA
This sequence comes from Pyrgilauda ruficollis, assembly GCF_017590135.1. Classification (NCBI taxonomy): domain Eukaryota; kingdom Metazoa; phylum Chordata; class Aves; order Passeriformes; family Passeridae; genus Pyrgilauda; species Pyrgilauda ruficollis. Next base: position 4,480,358 of record NW_024523648.1, read on the forward strand.
GAGCTTGTAGATTTTTATTATGTAATTTATTTAATTTTTTTACAGATACAGCATGAATTTGCTCAGAAAGGAAGCTGAACTGCATAAAGAAGGCTGCTTTTGCAAAATAATACAATTAACTTATTTTTTTCATGTGCTGTGTTTTGCTCCCATCATGGCACAAACTAAAGTAGTCTTCCCTCAAATTTATCAGAAAAGATTGTTGGAAAAGTACAAGAATTTGGAAAACATTTGTTAGCAAGGTGCTTTCTGCAGACTTTTGGTTGAAGGTTTTTCACAGCAGGGAAACTGCTCTTGGATCTCAGCCACACACAGGACTTGCAGAACCAGTTTTAACTTTACAGTAGACTTACTGAACTATTTTGGATTTTAAAATGGAGAAACTAGATTCCCCAATTTAATTAACAGTCTAACTAAGATGGAGAAGAAAATTACTTACTTTTGTTATGATTTTACTTCTGAGTAAAATTATAACCCTCTACATGATTATTAAGAATATTTGTAAAAGAAACTAAGTTTATCGTCTCTACTACTGATCCTGTCACTTCTTTTTCAGAATAAGACATAACACTAGCTCAAAATAAAACTCTCTCTAACTTCAGAAGTGAAGACACCTGTATTTTAGCAGACTTTGCCATTGCAGATCTGACCACAGCCAACAAGGTTCTGAAGCAGCCACACTTTTCAGTACTATCTTACCATACACAATACCCATGACAAGGGGTGGGGGTGAGGAAAGAAAAAAAAAGGAGGGGGAGAAAGAAAAAAAAAAAAGGGGGAGTGGGTGGGAGGTGAATTCCATACTCTTAAAATTTTGGAAGGAACAAAAAAAGGGGGTAGGGGGGGAAACCAGTTTTAATTTGGGGTACAGTTCTTTATTCAAATGTGTTGAACCTAACCAATGGTTCTGTAAAGCTACAGCCAAAGAAAGCTTGTGTCTGATTAAACTGTTTTGTTGTGACAAAATACCCACTTAACACATTTTTCTGTTTCAATGCGCTATGCCACATTTATCTAACATATGTAAACAAATAATACATTAAAATGCATGCCATGTACCATTTCAGTAGAATTTCTGAAACAAGACAAACAAAACTGAAACTACTTGCATAGCGCTTTAAAAAATATTGGTTATGCTACACATTATACTTCGGGCAAATAGTAGTAAATCAACATCCAGAACTGTAATTCAGATTGAATTCAATGCTACCAAGATAAGTACATCTGATGTTCCAGCTCTTTTTGGAAAAACAGACAGCTGCTGCTAATTTCCATTTAATTTTTCAAATATATGCTGTTAAGACCTCATAATTAAGTGCAGGGACAAAGATAAAGCTATACTTTAAGGCTCATTTTCATCCTTATAAAAGCAAAGTAACAAACCTAAGCACATGCAAACATATGCTTGCTCATATGCACACAAATCCCATCACGTGTATCATTTTTAGTTAAAAGAGAAACGTGCCAACCAAACAAATGTCAGCTTTGTTCTGATTTCTCTGTTAAGTCACACAACAACTGATCTTCTGGCTATGACAGAAAACATTGTTTAGCAACCTGGAAATGCATTGCAAGCTGCTTGATATTTTAACCTGTATCAAAAAAGCATAATCATATTTTGAAAACTTATCACAGCTTTCACAACATTACAAATAGTTTAATAATCCAGTTCATAAAGGGATCAATGTGAAGGGCTCATCTCTCTCCCACAAAAAAAAAAAAAAACCCAGATTGTTACTCTGCATTTAATTTTTACATGAAAAAACATTAGAAATATAGTAACAAGAACTTGTCATCCCCTTGGCTAACCATTATGGAAAAAGGGAAGGGTTTGGTTAAGGGTGGTTTTTTTGCTGCTTGCCTGCAGCTGTGAGTATAGCAGGAGAGAGAAGCAGGGAACAGAATTAGAGAAATACCAATGTTCTGTTCATCAAAGTTAAAAATGGCAATTCAGGCGTATCAGTGGCTGATTTTCTTTTAACCACTAAACCTCTGAAGGAGAGACCAGTTCCCAGTGCAAACACAAAGTGATTATATTGAATATAAAAAGTAACACAAAATAAAGAAAGGCAGGGGGAAGACAGATGATGCAGGTTGTAACTGCTTAATTAATTTACTGGAGGTTGGAAAGTTTACAGTAATCCCTTAAGTGTGGTGGAAAAGAAAAGGGTCAGAAAGAGGGGATTGACTCACATCGAGAGTATGGACCTGAGCATGTACATCTTTAAATTCTCACAAGGAAAGAAGAAAAAAAAATCAGACAAGACGAAGACTATCTTTCCCCATTCCTGCCTAGAACTCCACAAAGACAGAAGACTTACATTTTTGAACTGTTTGGACGTTGGGTTTGTTTCTTTGTTTCTTGGGGGCTTTTTTCATTTTCAGGTGAAATCTACCTGTGAAATGAACCAGTCGACTGCAATACCTGAAGCTAATCTGGTCCAACAAAATCAACTAATGATCAAACCCACCAAAGTTACATGACATGAGCATAATGCTCACCCAAAGGGCAGTCACACGCACTAGATAAAAAGTGTTTTACTGCTGAAGTTTGACAACTGGAAGATGCAGTATCATCTCTCATTCCATTCTCCTTGTTTTCTATGGCTTGCAAGGTGCACTGGTAATGCCCTAAGCATGCCCTAAGCCCTAAGATCCTTTAGGTGTCTGCTGTTGATTCTGGCACAACTACTGTTTCTTCTCCCATCCACAAAAATCAGTGTCAGGATGAAACCCCCAGAAACCCACTGAGTTACAAAATTCTCTTGTTCTGTCTGGTGCCTTACGGCCACCACCAGTTGAGTGCTACCACAAGTTCCCTAATATTTGATTTATCTTTCAGTAACTCAACAATGCACTAGGAAGACCGGAATTACAAGACTTGTGTAATTTATTTATTCTTTTTTTCAGGCTTATCATAGTCATTCACATTGAACAAATATGCTTTCCTTGCTCGTAAGTAATTTCATTCCATAAATAGCAGCAAACTGCTACTACCACTTCCAGGTGAGAGTTATTTTCTTCCAACAGACACCACCTAACAAATAATGCACAACCTGTGTGATACATTCATTGCCTGGAGAACATAGCAAAGACAGCAAAATTGACAATTATAGAAAAAAAGTAACCCAAGTCAAAAAGCTGACTCTAGACTAAAAATTTACTTTATGAAATTTCTAAAGGTAAGTCACACACAAGCACCCCCAGTAAATATGATGCGCACACCACAAGAAGTCAGTAAAGTAACACTGCAACTAACCCATTATTTCCTCTGCTCTGCATTAGCAGGGGTGCCCACACAATCTGTACCGTCCACGAGCATGGAAAACATGTCTTTTCCTTGCAGTTGTCCAGCACTAACAGCACTGTTAGGCTTCCATTTGTTGTTGCTTGTCTGCGACACAAGGAGAGATGCAGTAATCCTGGCAAATGCATCAACAAAACCACAATGGTTTCCAGCTACAAGACCCACTCCAGCAAATGAATATTACATTAAAAAGTCTCATGGATGGCATACAAAAGGCTTCAGAAGACACTGAGGCCATCAAAAACCAAAAGAAATAAACCAAAAAACATCAGGAAGAAAGCAGCTTAAGTTGCACTTTTAGGTAGTCAGGATACTTCATTGAAGGAATCCACTCTAAAAAGTTTTATACCAATTCTTTAGATCTTCTGGAAATTGCACATAAAGATATTTTTTAAAAAGAGTGAAGGAGCCCCATAACTGACTAGGAAGATAGGGAAGAGCTCTCTAAGAGGAAAATAGCATGTCTGAAAAGACACCAATGCAATCATTCCTGGCTTGGAGCCTGGAAAACTATCTGTCTGACTGTGCCATTGCTCCATCTCCCGCAGGGCAATTACCTGTTTGCAAACTCCCCATCACTATCTTAGGGCCAGAAAGTTGTTCTACTTCAGATGGTGTTTCAGAACTTCCAGAACAGAAGTATAATTTACTTCACTCTGGTAAGAGGGGCAAGGAGGGTGAGAGTGACTTTAAAATGCTTTGTAATATCTTTTGGACAAAGCAGAAAATTCAATACCAGTTTGTTTAAATACATGGACCTTGTACATTTGATCAGAATGTGATTCTAGGACAAATAAATTGATACACTTCCCCCTATCTTTGAATTTTGATTATTTTCTCCTTCAGAGCAACTATCTCAGTTGTTTTTTCCAATGTCACCTCAAACAAAGTCTAAACTTCAGAAAAGAAGCACATGCAGGGTAGAGAGAATTATAAAGGTATGAGGTACTTATTTCTCTCTGAGGAGGTCATATCACCCGTCAACATGGGATTCCTAATGCATACTACTCTGGATGAAGAATACCTTTTGACTTTACTCCAAGCCTCAGGCTTGTTCACAATTTAGCATTAGAGAAAGAGAAAATATTTTTTAAAAAACCATCAAAATAACCAATACGTTATAGTATGGTGTGTACATACTCAAAAAACTCTTCTTGAGTATTTCATCTTGCCCTGAATAACAAAAGTCAGAAAAGGACAAAAGAAAGTTAAGTAGCTGTATAATTCTCAGGGTTGTGTTGGGTTTGTTTTTTTTGTTTTTTTTTTTTTTTTCCCCAACTGTTCTGGTTTTAGCTGGGAGAGAGCTTATTTTTTCATAGTAGCTCATTTTTTTTCATAACATGGCAATGTTTTTGATTTGTTCTGGAAACAGCGTTGATAACACAGGGATGTTTTAGTTACTGCTGAGCAGTGGTTGCACAGAGCCAAGGACCTTTCTGCTTTTCACACCACCCCTCCAGTGAGTGGGCTGGAGGTGCACAGGTTGGGAGGGGGCACAGCCAGAACATCTGACCGTCCACACACACAAGTGAGCAAAGGGACACCGCACACCGTATGGCATCATACTCGGCATATAAAGATGGGAGAAGAAGGAAAAAGGAGGGGGCATTCAGACTGATACCATTTGATTTCCCAAGTCCCGTTACATGTGATGGAGCCCTGCTTTCCTGGAGGTGGCTGAACACCTGCCTGCCCATGGGAAATGGTGAATTAACTCCTCATTTTGCTTTACTTGCACTCACAGCTTTGGCTTTACCTATTAATCTGTCCTTAGTTCAACATACAAGTTTTCTTGGTTTTGCCCTTGCAGTTCTCTTCCCCATCCCACCAGGAAGGTGGAAGGAAGTGAGGAAGGGAATGTGTGGGGCTTCATTGCCAGCTGGGGTTAAACCACAACACCAAAGAGGCCCTGGGGGCTGGGGGTGGTCAGGGAAAATACATACTGGCAGCATGCAATGCTTCACAGCAAAAATTACCTAAAAATATATCCTATCAGTGTTGAATTTATGAGTTCAGACTTTTAAACTGAAAACCCTGATGCTTCAAGGCCCATGAATTTGGAGACTGACTGGTTTCCAACTTTGAAGTACAGAGATTTTAGTGAACTTTCTGATAATGATTCAATACTGCACTATTATATTTTTCCTTTTATTCTCTTTCACTTAGGGGTAGTCCGAAAACCCCTAGCAGAGCATAATTCATTACTCAATCTTTTCAGAACCCATATAATGAAATGAAAGTATTATCAATTTCTACTTTCTTTTAACCATCTACTTCAAGCATATATCACTGATTTCTGCCATAATCCTCTTTCATTCATTTCACTTTTCATGTGAATAAAAGAGCCAAGTGGAAGAGTATATCATTGCCAGCTCCTTGATAGTGTGATATTCACAATTTTTCTTAGAAAGGGATAGGATCTTGCAGAAGCTGATAAAAATATGACAAAATCTGAGCTTCTTATGTAACAAGTAATTATGCTTTTCAACTGCAGACTAAAATTCTAAAAAAGAATAATCTCTGCAAGAGGAACCATATCCAGAACTTCTTTATTTACACACCATGATTTAAGTCAATCTTGTATTTAAAAAAAAAAAAGTCTGATTAGCAGTACTGTGCTTTCCACTTCATGGCCTGATAGTGCTTGCAGTATGACAGGGAGGAGAATGCTACAGGCTTTTCATAATCTTGGTAATCAAGGTTAATATAAAATTTGCATATCACTTTGCAGATGCAAGGAAAGCTTCCTGGAAGAGCACTGAAGTTAAAGTCACATATATCTGCCCAGAAATTAAGCACCAGCTAAAAATGTTACATATTTATCTCAAAGTAAATCCAAATGAGTTTACAGCCAGTAGTGTTCCACTTAAGATTTTTAGATAATTATTAAGGTAATTATTAAAACAGATTCATATAGCATACTAACCTCCAAATCTTTCACTGCCTTGGAAAACACAAAGCATCTATTGCATTTTCATCACTTCACCCTGAAGATAATCACTATTTTGCAGGGAACAGTGAAAAAAGGTCAAAATCTTCATCAGTCTCATTGGCACTACATTATTTGATGGAAAGAGAATTGAAGAGTCTTGTACGTAGAGCTATGCAATTCCTTACAATACTTCAAGTATAATATTTCTCTCTCCTTTAAGTGCAGATCATACATATAGCAAAGAAAACCCAGAGCACAGCAGAACAAAAGAAAGCTCCTCACAAATTGTAATATAACAAAGAGAAGCAGTGGAAAAGACAATATTGAAAATTTTAAACAAAGGAAAAGGGAAGGAGCAAACTGCTGACACCTCTCTTTTTAGAATACAAACTCTTCAGCTTCTAAATTCTATGAATTCAGTTTTTATGTAGGACTAAGAATAGAGCAACAGAAGCAATTGCGCAGATTCTACAGTTCTGTAGCCTATAAAAATGAAGGCATCCAAAGTAATTTCTTCTACCTCCCTGCTGGAATGGAGTTTTAGGTGTTTTCTGGAGGCAGAGCCATCTCTGCTTGCAATGGTGAAGTACAGCTTGGATCACTGACTTAGACACAGCTGAAACATTTTACCCGAGTAACAATAATTTCTGCTATTTTTACTTAAAATTATACTTTGATACTAATTAATCAGCTTGGCCCTTTTTTAATGCAGCAGACCCCAGAATAAATTAGGTCTCATCAAAATAAGCTAGCAAAAGTCAAACCCACCAAGCTAGGAAAGTTATTATATACATCTCTTTAAGACAATTTTAAAGTTCTTAAATAAAAAAAAAGAAAGGTGGTGGGCAGGAGGAGACAACACAATATGTGGGGGAAAGGCGAACAGCATATATCATCATTATTTACCTGCTTTCCCACCACCACCATTTGCCTATCCCTCAGGAAGTTCCTGTGTCCCTAAATGAGCTAACTCTGGAAGGAAAGAAAGCACGTTGTGGCTGGCCTGCAGAACATCCCCTGCTGAAACAATGCCACAGACCTGAACTAACAGTCAAAGCCTGCTTGTTGTCTCTAAGAAAAAATAAAGAATTTCCAAGAAGTCTCCAATGGTGTTACTGAAAACCCAGATGCTGGCACTTCAGCTGTGACAAGGCTTGTTTGGGCAATGCTCACTTTCACTCCCTGCACTACGCTTTCCCAGTCTGAATGCTGGAATATGTCCGTACTTGTACACGTCCTTTGAGTCCTGTGAGTGTTTTGTGATCTGCAGAACTAAATTATTAAAATGGTTCTGATAATCACTCTATTGGAAATTATGTCGGTTTTTTGTCATTGCCAAATCAATAAATATCTTGGAAGAACTGAGAGAGAAATGTGACAGATATGCTTGCACGCATTCATGTTTATCCTAGCAGTTTAAAAAGCTGGTGTTTTGTTTGTACTGGCAAGGCTTGGAAAAGCAATAAAAAAGTTCATTATTTAAAAAGTCTTTCTCTAACTAACTCTTCAATTAACTGTATAAAGAAGTCTTCTGATTAAGTGCTGCCTAGCAAGTAATAGTCAGGAGAACACTTAGAGGTTTAGAAAGTGTTTCTGATGAGAAAGCATCATTCCTCTTTGGAGATATTTTCAAACATTAGAGATAGTAGTAAATAGTGAGGCAGTTAAAAGTGCTTTCATCTGGTGAAAACTGTGAAGGAAAGAAGGAAGACAAAGGAAACAAATGTATAAGCCATTTCATTGTGCTGTAATGAACTAGAAACAAAATAGCTTATTGACAGTCTTCTTAAATTCTTAAAAGCCACAAAGCATTCTCAGCGGAGTTACTCCCCAAAAAGAGTGCTAAAGAATGATGCACCTACACAAGGAACATTTCAGTGACTTATACTACCTGCAAACACAAGCTGTTCCAAGTTTAAGGAAAAAATAAAACCTCTCAGTTTATTAAGTATTACCTTGGATTTCTATAATTATACAGCTAACCCATCCTTTACCAACACCTTTTAAGAAACAATTTTTATATCTCTGGTAGAATGAAATATCAATCACTCCTCCAAAATGTTCTAATTCATACTTTATTTCTGAGAATCCTTAGAAACTTGAATAATTTAAAAGGTTTAATTTTAAACTTCAGTTTTAAAAAGTCTAAAATATTATGCTACCCCAAGTGACACTGAAAGGAAATGGTAAGGGGAAAAGAGCCAAAAGAAATGGGTGGTAGTGGCAGACAAAGTTAGGTCTTATTTCTATAGCCAGACAAAAATTTACACAAAATATGACCAAAATGGTTTAAATAACCACTGAATAAAAAAAAAATACATTTAGGAATCCAGAAAAAAGTTAAGCATCCATCAGCTTGGGGGGTGGAGAAGGCTGGACATCCACAACAGCTATTTCTGTCAGGCACATTCATGGGCACATTCATGAAATCTGCAGTGTGACCAACCTCCATTCACATTTTTCCAATCTGGTTTATCCACCAGACCAAAAAGGCCCCCAATTCTTGAACTGGAGGAGGATTTCCCTTCATATTAGTGAGGGTTTTGCATAATTCTATCATATTCCTCTAAATTGGGTCTTTTCCCAGGCCAGATAACTTAGCCTACTTCAGCATTGCCTCTCACACAGTTACAGATCGCTCTCCTCTGCCCCTGAACTCCTCCTCATGATGAGATTTCCATCAGACAATTTGCACTGTCTTGCTACTGAGCATTCAAGACTTATACAGAGAGTTGCAACATTAACTGGTTGGCTGCTTATCAGTGTTGCTTAAAATTTTCAGGAAAAGCACTTTCCATTTTACACTCTTACTTTCAACTGGTCAAAAAACTTACACTAGCTACAAGTTTTATAAATAAAGTGTGTCTTTGGTATTATTATCAGTAATTTTCTGTATTTCAAAATATTTTAAATAAAGGTCTATGAAAATATCAGTCCTTTGGAATGTTGCTGGGGTTTTTTTAATATATTTTTGTACTTTCTTGATGTTAGATAGTATTTCAAGGGTAAAGCACATATATAAAAAAAGGACCTTTGCCTTATAAATAGGAAGCTGGAGTTTGGGAGGGTGAGTTTCTTCTCAAGTTAGCCTATAACTCAGTTCTACACAGGTACTTTTCATTTCACTGTTGGCTTTCCTTCCTTAGTTATACCAAATGACTAAATCACATCTAAGCCCCTGTCTTCTTAATTTTTTCTGCATGCAGCTTGTTTAGAGTCTCACATGTCTACGAGTTCAGAACAGTGATCTGATATCCAAAAAGGCAACAAACGCTCGTATTTCACAAGAAATCTGTTTCCTACCTTACGTGGCATATGGCCCAACTGTACACACCATTACTCAATCCTCAGTCTACCATCCCCCTGTTATGCTTCTATTACAGTTCCAAGACCATAAAGGAAAGTAATTTTCCAAGATCTTTGAGCAATTTAAACTTTTGCAAATCCAATAAATCATTAGTATTATAATAAAGAACAAATTAATTATCCAAATCAGGATTCACAATTTTGCAAGAAAATTAGGCTTTCCAGCATTTTGCTGCAGTATTTCTGAAGGGATTAAAGACCTGCTCAGTGAAGTTCAGTATTTTTACTTTGGTAGCTATACTTCCAGGTGCAACATCACTGCTATGAAGCCAGTATCCCAGCCAGCACGTTTGCTAAACTACAGAGCACCACTACTCTATAGTGGATTTTTAAAGAAACCAAGTAATTGGTGGTTTACAAGTTTGAAATTTATGGATCCAAGTCAAGAGTTTATTTACCAGTTTCTGATATAAACACCAGATACCTAATATATAAAACCAAAACTGAAAAGCCCACGGTTCACATTTCAATGTGGACCTCATATGTGAGTGACTACACATGTGATCCTGTGGGAACAAAACAAACCTGCTGAGGGTGAGGGGGAGACCATATAAAAAATAGTAAACGGGGACATTTTGGAGACAGTGTTAAAAAAAAAAAAAAAAAGCAAAAAAACAAACAAACCACAAACAAACAAAATCAAACTGAAAAGGGATGACATAGGTAGCAAGGGAAGTGGAAAAATGACTGTGACAGAAGCAGAAGGGAAGAGACAGCCCTCAGTAGTGTGATAACCCCTACTGTGCAAAGCAGGAGAGAACTTGAGGAAATGAACAGAAGCATTAGACAAAACAATTCATTCAGACAGGAATAAACATCTCAACTAAAGTAAATTAATTACAGTAATAACCAACAAAGAAAACAATGAGACAAAACTCCTAGTCACTTAAAAAGTTCAAACATCAAAAATCCAAAAATAGTTTTCTTTTGAAGCAAACTTGAGGCAGGTCAAAAGCAGCATATTTCCAACAGAGTGATAAGAAAAAGATTCCAGAACTAACAAGTACCAAAATCAAATCAACCTCTATCCCAAGGGATTGTGTAATCAAACCCTTTTCTTCAAGAGTTCATCTGCATGTTAAACAAGCAGAACAGTGGTTGCAGATGCCTTGCTAGCAGGAGACAGGAGACAGATTGCATCATTACAGGACTTCTGAAACTCCCCAAGTGCAAAATATGACAACTGAAGAATTACTGGCCCCAGGCTTGCAGAAACCCCCAGAAATAGTCCTAACATGGAATTTACATCAGAATTCCTTGTCATCTATACTGTAGACACTTGAAGCTTAAATCATTACAAAAAATAAATATTATCAGGAATACAGAAAGGCACTACTAGGTTCTTAAGCTCAAAGTTCTTGAGCCACATAAATGCTGGAGGCTGGAAGTGTACTCTGGGGAAGATTCGAACATCAGTTTGTCCTGTTCCTGAACTCTTCTACAAGCTTCCACTGCTATCTGCCCACAGAGACAGGGTACAAAACTAGGTAAAAGCTTTTATCCAGTAAAGCTACTACAGCAATATAATAATAGTATGTACTTTTATAATAATATAATCATATGTACTATTATAACAATAAACCAATAATATGTACTATGTTTTGTCAAAAAATAAAGATATAAATAATTGTCCAGCAGAATACAGTTAAAGAAAGTTAAGGAAATTGATTATTTGAATAATATATTCCCGTGAATAAAAGGAAGTGTTAAATTCTTCCAAAAATGTATAAAGCGAATAAACTAGAGTGGCATGCAAAAACACTGTGCTAGTTTTGAACAGGAAGCAGTAATGTTTCAACAGAGCACAGCAGAGTACAGAAATGCTGTTTAGAAGCTAATTAGCCAAGGTGCAACACTCTTGTTATTACAACCTACATGGTCGTGCTGCTAACCTCCAAGTCACCACATGAGACTTCCTTAGAGTGCAACCTGGGCTATTCAGCCCCTGATAATCTCTACTCTCCTGCCTCACTTAAAAATGAAGGAAACAGCAGTGAAGTTTACCTGATTGTAACAAAGTACATGCAAACAATTGTGCTCAGCAGTGATCTCTAACAGTGACCTTGCTTGTACAGGCAAGGATCCAATTCCAATTCCTGTTATAGAAACCAGTGCTTATTTTCCTCAGTGATAGCTAAACTCATTGACCAACAGGTAGATAAAAGTGCCAAGATCACAAGCTAAAAGTGTACAGCATGGAACTCATATGAGAAAAATGAAAAAAATATTTCCATTCCAAAGTGTAACTCAACTGAAAACCATAGGGGAAAAAAAAACCCAAACTAAAAAAAAAAACAAAAAAAAAAAACCCCAAAAAATCCAAACAAACAAACAATAAACCCTAAAAAAAAAAAAAAAAAAACCCCAAAAAATCCAAAAAAAAAAAAAAAAAACCCCAAAAAATCCAAAAAAAAAAAAAAAAAACCCCAAAAAAACCAAAAAAAAAAACAAAAACCCCAAAAAAAAAAAAAAAAAACTCCTAAAAACCTACTAAGAGTAATGTTAAACCAGAACCTTGAGAGCTGAAAGAACCGAAATCACAAAAATTCCAACCCTGATTGTGCAAACAAGCAGTTGTGCATAGACAGGACACAGATTTCCCCTCCTGTTCATAAAAGCAATTGTGCAAGTTGGCCAAAAATCACAGCAGGTTGCATTAGCAGGCCTCCTGTTCTACTCCAGGCTTATGTTTAATTTAAACAAACTGGGTTACACATGATTTCAATATTCTGTTGGACGACCAAGCAAGGGAAAGAATGAATTTAAGCAGAGTCTATGGAGAGATAATGTGAAGGTTATAACATAAGTGAAAAATGGCCACGTTGCTAAGATAAGGCTCCAACCACCAATCTCATTGTCAAGCCTGGCCATCTGTCAGCAGAAACCTGATTTACTGCATACAATGCTGCTACACTTGATCACTACTGTTCTGTTATAAAAGGCTCCCAAGGTTTGTTTAAGGACACCAAATGGTCCTTTCTAGCAAAGGAAAGGGTTAATAAAACACTTCCTCAAAAGCCAAGATTTTGGAACCAGGATTCAGAACTTTAAATCAAATTTTACCCAGTTTCAATGCCACTAGTAGATAAAACTTCTTTAGAAATAAAAACATTAAAACCTGGGAAACAAAACCCAAAAAAACCCTCAAAATTATAGCAAATTACATCATTTTTACCATATATTCAAGGCTACTTGCACTGAAGCTTGTTTATGGGTGTTATTTTAATGGTGTGGAATTGCAACAAACTTTAGATAAAGGCACTCTTAAGATACATTCCTACAATACCACTATTCAACAAAACCATCAATAAAGCAGCCACTTTCTTTCATTGAATAATTACTCTGGAGAACCAATCTGTTTGCAAGAGCAGTAATGACAAATATTTAGATAGGGGTCTGTAAGCTCACGGCGTAACAATTCAGGTGAGCACATGTAATCCAACTCTTCCCCCTCCTAGACACCAGAACAAAAATGCCCATGTATGAGATTCATCCTTCACACCAAATACCCACTGAGTAAAACAGCTGCAGGTACTTTCTCAGGTTAATCAAACAAATGAAATAACAGCATCCAGGAGCAACAAAACAATTTTTCCCTCCAAACAACAGGCCTACACTGCAGGTGGTTTTGTCCCATAGCAAGCAAACAGGAAAAAAACCACATCCTGAACAGCTGCTCATTAGGTGAGCACCATTCTGCCTGCACAGCAAATGAAGCAAATGTCATGTGGAAAAAACCACAGTTACGGTCATGTAATTAGACATGGTAACACAGGCATACACAAAAGAGGAGGGAAGACAAGTACAAATTACAATTGCACAGGCAATTTATTTCTGGGAGTTTATAATTTTTGATGTTCCTGGACTTTAACCTTACCATTTCTTTTAACAAGGCTTTTTTCCAGCTATTTTTCCCCCTATTATACAATAACAGATAACTTTGGACAATCACCTGCTATAAAAAATTATCCATTCCCATACAATTATTGATACTGAATGGAACACGTCACTTGAGGACACTGGGAGAATGTGTCAGAATCCATCAGAACAGATCAAAAAAACACAAAGTGAATAGGACCTTGCAGTAATATTATAAATATTATAAAGTGCTGTGAATTTATTGCAGGCTTACCTGATACTCATTGGGCCAGAAAGTGCTGACAGCCAACTCTGCTCGAAGCCAGTCTTTGCCAGTGGAACCAGTGACATTCCAGATGGGATTAGCCAGTGGTCCTTTGTTCACCCTAACAAGGATGTTCAGAGTGCCTGGGTTTCCTCCATTCTTGCTGTACAGAAGGTAGCTGAAATCAATGCAGTGAGTATCATTTTCTTTCATTGTTGGAAGCTGAAGTCGAGTCTTTTCTCCAGGGTCATGGTCTGATGAAATCACTATCATATACGATCCTAAGAAAGGGGGGAAAAAAAAAAAGTGGTATTAAGTAAAAAAGATAAATACTAAGAAACTGATTGTTCACTGTGAAAAAGGATGAAATGCATAGGTTTTCTTATCCCAGAAACCTCAAAATTCAAGTGGATGAAATCTAACAAGATACAAAATGGTTAGATACATATCTTCTGTAGGTACTACTTCAGTCATCACATATCTCTGAGAACCTTTCTAGATGTCTCCACCTACAAACTTTTCCTTCTCTTGTTTTAGGATCAGATAATTGGAAACCAGACCACAGATGGGAAAAAAATAACAAAAGAAATAAAGGATCATCATTATTTTGAGGTCACTGAGGCCAAAATTCTCTCAACTTGCTCGGCAGATTTTTCTGAAAACAAAACAAAAAGTAAGCTCCACATTCCTCAAGGCAGCTTTATCACACCCTTTTTCACCCAAGAAAAGCCAGACTTGAATTTGAGATATAATAGCAATGGAAATAGCTGACTTAGGACACCAAGACAAATTTCTTTGGGAAAGTTTTGTTTGCTGCTCCATTTGCCAATGGATTTAAGGGGATAACAGAAGTTTCTACAGCTAGAAGAGTGTCCATCTTGTAAATGTGCATGACAAATATACACATAAGACAAAACGGGCTGTGCCTGTCTAGCTACAAAGGCAGAAAGTGGAAATCATATGTTTCAACATGTTGTACAGGCACTAATAATGAATCAGTCTGTTCTGTTGTCCTGCAGAATGGATGGTAAAGACAGACTGCCATCTAACCTAGCCCAGAGCTGATCCATTTCTTCAAGAGTGACAGCTCCAGACCAGGTACTACCTAGTGAGTGAACCCTACAGAAAAAAGCTTGCTAGATAGGGTATGCCAGGCTGAACTTTCCAACCAAGTGAGAAAATCCAATTCAACATATGATCTGAATCATTGATACAGGATCGTTTCCCACCCTAAATCTACCCATCTGCCTAATGATTCCAGAATCTTCCTGTTGACAGATTTTCCTTTTACTTTCAGTCCTAAAGGGCATCACAATAAAGGGCCTCTTCTTATGAGAAAAGTTCAGGTTAAAACTACGAAAAATAGAGAAAAAATTAAACTAAACTAAAAACTAGTATATTAATAGTTAACTAATAATAATAATAATAATTTATTATCATTATTTAATTAATTATTTTAATCCTTTAATAATTATTCATTAATTGTTTAATTTAATTATTAAATAAATTTTATTTTTAATTATAAACTATTACTATAAACTAAACTAAAAAAAAAATAATGGATTTGTAAACATTTGCCCAGATGAGTAGTCTCACAGAAGTCCTGGGAGTACGTACATGAATACTGGTGAAAAGTCGTCTATGAAATACGTTTATATAAATAATTTTGTATGTCAAATTTTATCCTTTAATTTTTAGACAACAAGGAACTACCATGCTCTATTATATCCTAAACAGTTGTATTAGGCATTCTGAAAATTGTTCACAAGCTGTTGCTCAGGAAAGGATGAAAATTTATGCACATGGATTAAATTATCTGTTATATGCTAATTTACTAGCCTGTAAAGTAAGTCTCTGCTAAAAAACTTCAGGAAAACAAAAGGAAAGAAATACTACAGAATGAAAACTGTTCTTATTAAAGCAGAGTGCATTGAAATCTATATTTTTAGTAGTCATCTTTAAAAGAGGGTTTAAAGAAAAATACTACAATGTAACACAAGCAACCAGTTCATATTTAGAATTATATGCAGAATCCATTATTTATTTTTCTATTGAAGAATTTGGCAAAGTAGCAATTCCTGGTTATTTCTTCATCATTAATAGCCATTTTTAAAATCAAAAAGGAATCCCATTACACTACTTAGGTTCACTGGTACTTTAAGTTTTAAAGTAGCATCGGTTGATGGCTATCTGAGAAAGTTTTGTAAACTACATCCACTGGTGTGCAATTTTCATGCCACTTGACTCTGGAATAAACTTAATAATATGCTTGTTTTTAATCTCTATGATCACTATTTTAGTAATACATGCTTTCTTACAAGCACCTGATCATCAGACTAGAGAATAAGATTTTCAAAAGTTTTTTTACTGAATACTACACATGCGGCAGGGGGAGGCTGTACATCAGAAATTTGGGGTTTTTCCTTCCTCATAAGAGCTGGAAAACTGAAAAGGTTCAGCAAAAAATTACAGACTGCTTCCCACAGTTAGCACTAATTGCCCATGGCCATCTAAATTGCCTCTTTGCCTTTGTTCCTCGTATCTTGCAAATATTTTTAAGCAATACACAAAAATGCTCAGTCTTTCCAGGGGAAAAAAAAAATAAAATAAAGCATTTCTAGTATTTCTAAAGCTAGGATACAGAAGAAGATAAACCTTCCAACATTTTCTGAAAGTGAATTTTGGGGGAGAAGGGGGAAAAGGAAGAAATAGAATATTCTAACAATCAACTTTTGCAGATTTTTAAAAATGTTTCTCTCAACTTCTCTCAAGATAAAACCACTGGAAGGAAAAGAAAACCAAACCCCTCAAATTGCAACAAATAAACTAGAAGTATTTAAAGATCCTGTTTCTATAGTAAGAGAATCAGCTACAGCCTTTGGAAGCTCCAACATACATTTTTAACATATCAACATATTTTATAGTACTCCATTTTCTCAACCTCATTTTTCATTATTTAAAAATACTTAGCAGTGAATTTACATACATCTATCTATATGTTATTCCTACAGCACTTCATGAGATGCTCCAGACAGCATTCATAGACCATTTATCACAAAGCCAAAGCATCTGTTCAGCTTCTTGGAAACTACTTCCCTTCTCCTCCTTTTTTTAAACTTTAGCAGCTGTATTCCACAAATGTACAGAACCCTGCTCCCTCCTCAGATATCTACCTACTCCAAGAACATCAGAAGTCAATGCCAGAGTAAACTGTACAGCAAAATTATATCTTTGGAAAACATACAAAATATTTTCTTACACCTTTCATAAGAAAGTCATTCTTTACTTGTAAAGAAATACAATAGGACTGAAAGAGTTAGCAGTTTCCCCCCATTTATATATGCCTGTAATATCTTAATATTAGTTATTAATAATGATATTACTGCAAAATCTTTATAATATCTTAAGGTATTATTGGACTTGGCAGAAATGCAGAGTATAAACAAGGGAACGGCTCACAATCTCATTAATTCCCAAGATTACCTAACTGAGATTTTCAGTGAGAGGTTAGAGCAAGTGTTACAGCTAACTATTCACAGTGGTGCTCCAGCCTGGAGCAGGGACACAGGGTGAGGAGAAAGGAGCGGCAGACACCAAGTGCAATGGACTGACTGCAGCCTCCAGTTCCCATCCCTGTGCTGGGGTGGAAATTTGGTTAATTTTTCCCCAAGATGAACCTGTTTTGTCTTTGACAGTAACTGGTGATTTATAAAATAAGTGATGTCCTTGTCTTTGCCTCACTCCATGAGCTTGCCCACACTATTTTTCCCCTTGTACTGCTGAGGAAAGGGCCAAAAAAGGCAGGGTGACGGGCTGGCCAAGGTCAACACATCGCAGTGGCCAGAAAGGTAAAGAGCAGCAGTTGGTGCTGGCTAACACGAGTACTAAGTGCTTTATTAAATCCCAGTAGAGCCAGGCTCCATGATTTTTTCCCATTGTTACTGGCCTAACAAGGTCAGGCACAAGCAGATATACAACACTGTGTACACCTACTTCCCTTAAAACAACGAAGAAAAAACACACTAACCTACGTTGTTTCCCCAAAGATTTTACAAGAAGGAAGTCAATTGCAAGTGAGTTACTCCATTAAATCCCAAAATGGTAAAAAATAAAAAATTAAATTAAATTATTAAAAACAAAAAAGTAAAAAAGAAAAACTAAGTGTACATATTTGGGGCAATGGAGAAAGAAAAACTTAACATGAAAGAGCAGAAATTCATTTTTTCTTCTTAAAAGACAGAAAAGGCAAATTTCATATTTGGATGATGATACAAAAAAACGAAAGAAAAGTATCTAAAGTCATCATTTGTGCCTGGACAAGGATCCATTTCTCTTGAATATTCCTTTCACTCCCTATTTTTCATAATGCTCCAGCATGATGTCTTCAGTTACTCTGGCAGTCGGTGCAGCTACAAAATGCACTCAACTCATCAGTAATATTTTTCTCAAAAATCTTTTTTATAGTTTGACAGTGATGATGTTTCATGCTTCTTTCAGTAATTCCCAGAAGAATCTTCTCCATTCTTGTGATTTTGCAATCTTTAAAATACATAAATATGTTCTCTTTCCCCCAAGAAGCTTAATTTTTTCTACTTAAATGTAGTTTAGATTTCTCCAAATCATACTCCATCCTCTCATTTAGCTTTTCTTCTCTGAAGTGCCTTCTATCTATTTGCCATTTAATAGCTTCTAATGTTATTCCTGATGTAAAAGGTCAATCCAATTGTCTCCTATACAAAACAGAAACATCAGACTACGAAACAGATAAATGGCACTGCCTCCTAAGCTTTGACCAAGCTCTTGCAAACAGTTCAGCTTTAGGATCAGTCTTTCAGGAAGATTTTGATGCCTACTTGGCATTTAGGTCATGAACTTGCTAAAAGGTATCTACACAGCTGTGGAGTAAGAGCTACTAGACTTTCCCTGAGCCAAGTTATTAAACATAGCTGTACATACCTCATAGTTTTCACTGCCTTTTATTTACTTTGATAATCATTAAACTTGATGTCCTAGTTCAGTGGCAAGGACAGATCATTTCAGAATAAATGAATTCTTTAACCAATTAGTTGTGAAAACTCTTCGGTTTCATCCCCTACTGAAACCAAGCTCTCTTATCACCTAGCAGTTAATCGAAGCTTTGAAATCGCGCTAAGATTGAAAAAAAAAATTCCTTATATAAAATAAAATGTGCCCACTGTAAGGTACAAAGCAGTTTCCCGATCAAATTATTTTCTCTCACTTCCTTGCTTCCTGAAAAACTGGTTTGTATTTGAAGTGTGAAACTTGTAATTTTCAGCAGGCTGGTCTTCAGCTCCTGCAAATCCTCTTTCCTCCAAACAAGAACTAACTATCAAACCATCTCCATTTTGGAGACATACTGTGGTAATTTCTCTGCCTATGAATGGCAATGTCAATTTCACAAACTGGAGGGTCCAGGCACTCACGTGCCCTATCCTAAAGCTCGAGACTACATGACCTTTTTATCTTTTAATAATGACTGTGTAACATAGTCCCTGATTATATTTTGGGCAACATTTATGAGAGACTGCAGGCAAAGAACAGACACTGAAATAGAGAAATAGGCTTGCAACTGGAAGCAGACTGCAAAGAAAACTTCAGAAACATCTATATTAATTCACAGAAAATTATATTTCACACGCAGTAGTATTCATGCCTGTTTTGTTCTTCAGAGAATGCCTTCCCTGTGACAGTTTGAGACAGCCTTTTACTTGTGTTTCTGTAATGTGCAAGAAGGCAAAAAATAAAGGCTAATTATAAAAAATCAAAAGCTCTTACATTTCTCTTCTTGCAGGGAAGATATTCTTTTCAAAAGAAAAAAACCAAAGCCTATCAATCCTTTAAATATACTTCGGGTAAGCCCCCATGTGTTTGGGTTTAATAAAACCTCAAACCATTATAGCCTTTTGCCCTCCATTACCCAACATATAGTAAAGGTCTGCAACCCTAGGACAAAAAAAAAAAAAAAAAAAACCAAAAAAAAAACACCCTAAAGAAATTATTTCGAAAAACTAGACACATTGTTAGGGATTTTATTTTAATTTTAGTGCACTGCACCATCCGTTAAGGATACCCCTTATGGAGTGTGTCTAGAGAAAAATGTTATTTTGTAACACTATAATATTGCTTAAGAAATATTATTTGATACACACTTAAAATATTCAATATAGTTATATCCTGGTTTTACCTTCTTTCATTCTAAAAAAAATTCGAAAATCATATTATTGGCGTAAACAACAAAAGATTTCTCCAAAATTTCTTTAGATGGCTACAATTCAGAGGTATCTTTCCACTTACTTCACTTGTTTACAATATCATTCCCCATACAAGACTCAAACTGTTGAAGGCTTGTTTCAAGTTCTTTACAGATTGTCAGAGTGAAAGCGGGGGTGAATCAGGATCATGAATTTCAACTTCATTGCCTAGCTCAGTTCCAAGGCACAACAACTCAAATGCAAGTCAAGATAAGACTCTGAATTTACTACAGAGATTAAAAATAACAACAAAAATACACATTACAGACATGGGAAATTTTTCTGGAAAATGGCAGTCTTTTGGGGGGTTTCCTACTTCCCGTGGAAAATGAGAATTATTAAAAGAACCAATCCAAAGCAGGTTATTAAGCTACACTAGAAATAAAAGCAGAGTACTCATTCAGTTTGAACAGAAACTTAGCCTCATGGACTGCAAGATCTCATCAATTCATCAATTTCACACTGACATTGTAATTTCACAGGAGGAGAAAAGGTGTCCTGCCCTCCAGGCTGTACTTGTTGAGGCCAAAAGCCCTGCTCTACAGCAAGGTCATGAAACTGGGATTCCCCCATTAACCACACCCACGGAGGTCAAGCAACAGGGACACAGTCTGACAAGACTGATACAGGCAAGGCAAATAAAAACAGCATCAAATTGGCCAAAGAATTAATATCATGGGCAGCATAACACTTTACCAGTGTTTACAACTATCATACTACTGGATTGATACTAATATCATCATTAGTTCAATTCCATGAGAACAAAAAATGTTTGCAACTGAAAGGGAAAACAAGAATTGAAAAACCTCACGTTTCAAAGGCATGAAGTATTTGCAACAAAGTGCATGATGAACTTTGGTCCAAAAATTGTTCCTTGGGCTGGATGTAGCTACAAAAGATTTGTTCTCCATACAACATTTTTGAAATTAATAAATATGAAAAACATTTCACTCTGGAAGAGTTGCAATTTGTAGTTTTCTCATACATAACACTAAAATCCTGTGGATTTGTTTGTACTGATGCAGAGAAAATAGACCATGATGACATACCAGTTTCTGAGGTATGGTAATTTTCTCCCTCTTCTTTTCACATGATGGACCTTTAGCTAATACATTGACTTTAGGAACTCCAAAACCTGAGACAGAATATTTTCATCAACTGATATTTGCATTGCAAGCTTGTAGTTGTCTGTACAAGAGAGCATTTATCTTGCATTGTGCTCCTTTGAATTGCCTCTTCCAGCAAAACATTCAGAAAATGACGTCTGATACAGTGCATCAGGCAGGCTCATGAAAGGACAGTGTTACTGAACAGTAAGCTGCATTTCAGTAAGCAAAAGGCACATACAATAGTTTCATATTCCTTTAGGGATTAAGCGAGGTACTCTGCCATGAATTTTTTAACATCAGTGTCCATGAGTGGATGGCTAAGACAAAAGTAACAACAGCTCTGAACTGTGTGAATTTGTGCTGCAAACCCATAAATACCCCATGGATGGCGGCTTAGTGACTCCAGGATGCTTCTCAGTCACCCAGGGGTCTGATCTGGCTGCCCAAAGAGCAGCATACATTGGCCAACTTTCTGTCTGGAAGAAAATGTCTTTTCTAAGCAAATTTCCAAGAAACTCCCAACTCCTGACTAACATCAACTCGGGATGAAGCTATCCAGTTGGGATGTCAAATAACTGGGTACCATTTGTGCCTGCCCAGCCTAAAGCCAGTCAGATGTTTTCATCTTAAACTGTTACCAGAGCAGCAGCTACAGTTGCCAAACTCCAAGGCACTCCTGCACTTCCAGGGAAAATTTCAGTCCCATGAAGACACCAACACCTAAAAACACTTACAACAACTTCACTGCATGAAAAACAGGTGCAGAGAAGAGTTTAAACCCATTTTGCTTCACCATTCCTGTTAGCTGCTCTGATATTACTTGACTGGATAAGGTGAGCAGTAATGCACAGACATTTCCCTCCATGTTAGCTTTGTTCCACCCATTTTTGTGACAGGCCTGCAGGATGAAAGACCAGGGTTGGCCCTTCTGTGTCCACCTACAGCTCTAGGATGTCACTGTATCACTGCCACCACTGAACATTCAGCATTTAGATGTTTCAGATGCTGACAAAAGAGACATACATTACTGAGGATGTTACAACAGATGGGAATCAAATTATCTGTTTTTGTGGATATTATTTATTTGGATAGAAATTGAAGTGAAATATGAAAATAGTTAGAGGAGTAGTCTAGGGCAGACAGTCTTATAGAAAAAGTCAGTGCTGAGCACTTGCTTAAGTCTTTGGTGTGCTGCTGTGTGTTTGCTGCAGTGCACAAAAACAAGTTCACAGAGAATTCACAAATGTCAGCCAAGATGACCTGAAAACTCACAGCCACTGAAATTCACAGGACTTTTACTCCTACCCTGTGCTCTCCTCCACCTATGCTCATCAGACCCTTGCAAAGCAACACACAAATCCCCTAATAAAAGACCTAGATCTCCTGTACCTTCCTCTTGAGAGAGGCAAGGAGACAGAAATGTTTGATTTCTTTGTAGGTGAGGGAAATGAACTGACTCCTGGAAAAGTCCAACAAGAACTAGAGCCACATCAAGAAAAGAGAGAAACTGAAGAAAAGTGGAATTTTCCCCATTAAAAAACATAGTTCCAAGTAACTTCTTTCAATTATTTTCAAAGTATTTAGAAAAAGGCAGATCAAAATGTATCTTTTTGTCTTTTTTATTTTTCTGGTTTTGCCAGACAAAAAATACTCTGCAAACACTCTAGGCTTTTTTTCCCCTCCTAAGTACTAAGTGGCATTTAGATTTTAACTGAATAGGAAAAAATGTAATTTTTGAATGTGCGTTCTTACTCAGAGTGTCTTTAACACACTAGTCATTCTTCCAAAAGCAACAATATTAAAAGTACATTGAGAAGATACTTACTCCTATTAGCTTAAAACACTGAAACTGGAAACAGAAATGAAACTGGTCATTCCCTGGATAAAAATGTGACAGGAGAAAGTACGAATTAACAATCTGCTGAGAATACTACTCCCAAGTATGACCGACAGTTAAATAAAGGCTCATTACCAGATGTGACAGATTACAAGATTACAACTGCTATTACAGACCTTTCAGAAGAGGAAATTAAATGTCCTAATTTTTTTATAGTAGTCTTAGAATTTATTTAAAGAATGGGAGCTTCATAAAACATTTTCACTGGGTTTTTTAGGGGTTTTTTTTTGGGTTTTTTGGTTTTTTTTTTTTTTGGTAACCGGAAGACTATTCATTTATTTTCAATAATTTTTTCTTGGCACCAATAGTAATGTTTCCTGTTATGAAATCAAATTTTCTCAGAACATTGCTTTATTAAACAGTGACTTGAAGAACCTCTATTCCCAGGTTTTGTTGCTTTTACAGGTGTAGGACCTACACTAAAGGAGTTCTGTATTCCTTGATGACATGCAGAACATGAGTTAAGAACCAGCTGCTGAGAAGGATTACCACTGATAGGAGTTCAGAAAAACCATTTAAAAAAACAATATTGAAATAGTGGAAATAATATTCATCCTATGCATTCAGAAGACAGATTTGTTTGCTGTTCTTCAAAATATCACGTGACCTCCCCTCTGAAGTACATACCTCACTCTGTAGTGACTCACACTCCAGTGGAGCAAAACCATAAGTCAAGCCTTTGTCAATACAACAGCAGTACTCTCTAGTGAACTGAAGTACTTCCTTAAGGAAAAAAAAAGCTGGAAACCTTGAAATTTATTAAGTTCCAAGGAAGTCTTCCATCTGTCTTCCCGACCATCAACACATGGTTATGCATATTTGTACAATAAAATCATGAGCAATTTAGCATACGTGGTAGATTGGCACTGAATGCCCCATAAAGAGCTGAATATTACATAGATGGAAAGGAAGAGGAAGAGGCTAAAAAAGGATCATATACAGAAAATTTCTTCTGAAATTATTTTGATTTTCCAGTTACTGATGGTAATGTTGATCTTGCAAGTGCAAGCAGTCCCATAATGCATATCTCTTTGAGAATTGTAATAAATAATTTAACAACACCTAAAGAGAACACTCAAATCCATGAATCATACATATGCAAAAAATGCACTGAGGAATGCACTACCCAAGAGTATGAGGATTCATACACCACTAAATTAATTACCACAGAAACTAGATTAAACACTCTAAATACACATTGTGCACCAGAAAGAATTCATACAGACAATAAAAATAATGGACAAAAAACCCAAGCCAAAACACAGTTAAAACATTTGTCTTGATACCTAGGAAGGCTTACAAAATAGATTAAAACCTTAAGTTCAGAAATTAGAATTCCTTGCTCTCCTAGACACTGGAGCTTGCAGTTAAAACAAAGACATGGGGTTTATGGTGTGTGACAACTCTCGTCATCATGCTTCACATCTGTGAAGCCAGATGTGAAGCACAACAGCCCTGTGCTCCACAGACATCAAACTACTCTTCTCTCCCAAACACTTCAACTGATTAGCATTAAGACATTACACCCAGAGTAAAGGCTGTAGCCTGCACATAGCTGGATGCCTGCTGCATCTCCATCAGCCACGATGGAGCTGAGGATGCCTGAGAGGTCATCGTATTTTCCATCCAAATTAGTTGTTTAAAAACAAACAGATAAATAAGCTCTCCTTACAAAACACTTGCCTCTCAAGTCGTATTAGCAGCTCAACTGGTTTTACGCTCTAGTACACACTGCCTTTCTTCCACAGGGAAATACTCCTGAAATAGATGGAAACAACCCTATCTATTATAAAAATCACTCATGCCAGCATACTATCATTTTTATAGTGTTTTAAAAGAAATAATTTTTGTCAGTGTCCAGCAATAGGAGAACAATACGGAGAAAGACTGCAGATAAACTAGGACTGCTGTTTCAGAGAAAACCTGAAGTTCAACAGCTATGAATGGCTAGGCTAGTCTTGTTGTTTTGGGGATTTTTGTTTTCATCTCAGGATACACCTTGGTTTATGAAGATTCACATCTTTCCTCCTGACACCTCACTTTCCAACTCATAAATTTTGAAACAGCTATTTTTCCAAATAACTAGTTTATATAGGCTAAAGTTATTTAAATCCTCCTCTATTTTGAATACTAAAGTTCACAATGCCAACAAAATACTAGACATATTCATCCAAGCCCATAATATATAGCCGTTAACTTCATGCAGTGGAGCATTTTCTTGGCACAAACTTAAGTGATTAACCTAAACTTCTGAAAAATACAAAAAAAACCTGATAAATCTACCCAAATATGTACCATATGAAGGATGAGAACCTTCCCTCCATTTCAGGCAATTGGTGAACTTTTAACACCAATATTCATTAGTCAAACACTGTACTTAATTCTTAGGGCTATTAGGACATTGAAGCCATGTTCCAGAGGTAATTTAATGCAAGTATCTTCTGTGATTTATTTCCCACTTCTGTTTGCTCCAGTGACACAGTAAAGATATCAGAGTACCCAGTCATCCTAAGCTATTTTCTTTTATTTTTTAAGATGTAATTAGGCTTTTAAAGAAAGGATTTGCAGTTGTACTTCCTAAGGGAATGTATAACTTATCCCGAACTAAGAATATAATTTCAGACTCAAACTTTTCTTTCAAAATCAGAATCTGCTGAAACCATGAAGGGAAACTGAAGTTGTTAACAACCCTGAATCATAATACTGCCTTCAAATGTTTCGAATGCCCAAATAAGATACTGAGGAACCAAGTAGCAACTCAGAAAATGAAGAGACATTAATCTCATAGTATTGTCTTCTAACATTAAACTTTCCAAAAAAAAAAAAAATCTCTGTGAAGGGAATATCAAACAAAGTTAGAAAATAAGCCCAGCTGTTAATCATTACAGAGTAGTTATTGAAGAAGTTTTTTTTTTTAAAAAGATCAAATATTTTTTCCTCCTGTGTTTTACCTAACAACCCTCTTGATACTGACCAAGAACTAATCAGAATTTCCCTGTAAATAGAATGGAAATGCATAGCAATTACGGGAAAGAAAAGGAATTTTTATTCTTTCTAACTGAAATAGATAAAAACAGGCAATAGACTCTGAGTACATTCTTTTCTCACAAACTGAAGACACAACTGTTCCTGACATTTATGCAGATAGAAACATTTCAGGACAAAAGACTGTGACAGTAGATAGCAGAATACTTCTGACTCTGGTAAGAGACAGTTATTAAGCACTCAATCCCAGAATTCAATTAACATTTTATCTAATCAACAACCTGAATCTCTCTTACTACAATTTAAGATTATTACTGTTTAACCTATCACCAGCCAACAAAAAGTTTAGTTACCCCCTTCTTTGCACCAGCCTTTAGCTTCTTGAAAATTTTAATTTCCTTTTTCTGTCCTGTAAAAGTGACAATCCTAATTTTCCTCCGACTTTGCACAGAGGAAATGCTGCTGTTATTTCTGCTGCTTTCCTTTGAGATTTCCCAGAACAGGCATTCTCCTTCCATAGTCCAAACTGAATAAAAGTACATATTCTTCTAACTTCACTAAGGAAAAAAATAACTGAAAATATTATTTAATGTATATTTACACAGAACATCATTTACAAACCAATTCTGTCTGCCTTTTCCACAACAGCGCAATAAGCCTAAGCAGTTTCACCAAATAATTTCTTCTTCATTATTTTTCAATTCTTCTTGATGAGTACTGCCCCACTACATCATAATCTTTTCTGAACCCCAGATTACCCTCAAATTGGCTCACATGTAACCTGAATAGCCTCAGCCAAAGAACATCTGTTTTTCCACCATCCATGGCACTAACAAAAACAGTAAGACTGGATGCTGTCAGTGTTTTCCAAGCAGCTTTTCACCTGTCAAAAAGCCTTTTCAGTTTCATCAAAACATTTCTTCCGTAAGCTTAATGAAGAAATTGGTATCTACTGCTTTCCCTTCTTCTCCTCATATATTCAGAAAAATAAATCTGCACTTCATTAAATATTATAGAACTTCTTTCTTGGTACTCTCCAGCATCTGCACCTTAGCTCACTACCACTTTAAAAATACTGTCAGGACAAGGTTATGGAGCTGAAGATCATCAGTTCTGTGGACAGAAGACACTTCATTCCAATGGCTACTCCTAAGCTGCTCAGGTCAGCAGCAAGAGCAGCTATTCCCTGGCCCACAGGTATCAGAGAGGACAGGACACTCACAGGTAACCCCTTTCAGGCCATCCAGAATAGCCAGGCAGCCTCTGCACCCCTGAGTCCTGTGTGTCACCTACAGCTCTGAAACAGTTCTTTTCCATGCCCCTCCTGGGTCTTTTTTAGTTCAAAATGATGGAAATGGGAAGGGAGGGGCAAGAGCAGCTTCTGTAGTGTAATGCCAAGGCTATTGATGGCTACCCCAGGCTAGACTTCTGGAAGGAGATGGGACACTGGTGGACATCACAAGGCACTAACTGGCAGACAGCACAGCACCAGTGCTGGCAGCCAAGCAGAGCCCAGGACTGCACCCGAGGGCTTGGGCATCAGGTACACCTTCTTGAACTACAATGGTGTGCAAGCAAGGAAACCCACAGCCCTGGGAATGTTTTGCCCCTATTAGGGAAAAGTTACCCATGACGCAGCAATTTCCATTTAGAGCGTTAATTCATCAAGCAAAAATTAGATACTAACAATAGAAATCAGTTAAATGTGTTCATGTAATTACATAGGAATCAACTGTTTGGGTTGTGTGGTTTGGGGTTTGCTGGTTTTGGGAAAGCTGTGAGTAAGCAAGTGCATGATTGCAGACCGTGGTGAGGTGGAAAAGAAATCCATCAGCTCCCAGTGCAAGAAGGCATCCTGGCACTATACAACTGCCATCTCACATTCCCTCCTCCAGTGTTCTCATTATTACATAAAAGATACAGAAACACAAAGAAATTGATTCACAGGACACATAGGAACAAGTAGGCTGCTGCTTCATCTGAAGAAAAAGCAAAACAAAAAACCAAATAAATACCTTCAAAAGCTGAAAATAATTTTAAAGTTTATACAGCTAATAAAACCCATTAATTTCTTTTAATGCCAGGTACAAATTATGGTTATAGTTGGAAATTTACTGAGAAACTTAGCAGAATAAAAATAATACCTTGAGAGATGTAAGATATATTTTGAAAGAAGCAGTATTTTCCTTTAATATTATCAAGCATTTTTGTAACATTCAACACAGCGAGGGCAAGGCAAGGCTTGAAGCAACCATATGGCTCAGTCATTTAGCAAAACAGGAATTAAGACAGTGCAGGTGGCTATGGAAGTATTCAGTGATGTTTAATTTTAATGAACTAATTTGAACAATGTGTGATAAAATCAGCATATAAAATGATGCATATTACTAGAATTATCAGGAGAAATGCCTCTCTCCTGCAAGGCTCAATTGTTCTACACAAAAGGCATCTTCAGACATTGTGGGTGTGCAGGGATATAGGAGGGTGCAGCCTAGAGAATTAAATGAAAGCATATATTGAATACACATAATATTTACACCTATGTAATACCAGACACCTGTAGCCTATCTAAAACAATTACTCCAAACTCTGCCCTTAATTTTGCACTTCTCTTTTGCCAGAACTTAGTTCTGTATCATAGCAACGAATCGTCAGTTTATTTTTGCAATTTATATTCAGAGTATATATTAATTTTTTGCAAATTAGCATTTGCTTGAGAATGCTAATGCTTTCATATTACATGACATCCAATGAATCAACAGTTTCCAGAAAAAAAGGAATGATAATATTATGTAAACCATGCTGCTGAAGTTTAAAATCATAGACAGGTATAACTTTTGGGAAGAAAAACTACCGACAGACCATAATTTTTAATATCTGCCACAATTTCTCCTTTAATTCAAAGGTCAGCAAGAACATTTGCTACTGTGAGTGATCAGTGCCTCACTGTCTTTATAAGGCACAATTACTTGGACAGCTATTAATCATTCCTAACAATTAGAAACATCGCTCCTGTCTTCAAAGAAGGGGTGGTTATGAAGGTTCACCTCCACTCAAAGCCTTAAAAACTGGATTACAAAGTGACAGGGGCATCACATTGGTATGAAAAGAGAATTCTATACTGATAAATCATAACACTATTGAAAGTGCTGTGCTGCCAGAGAGACTCACTTTAAGCAACATACTGAAAAATTTCTATTTGATCTGAGTCATAATAAGGCTCTTCCTCTTGCCCTTTCATTTTAAACTGAACACACATGAACCTGTGGTACCCAAAGTAATGAAAAGCACTGGAGTAATCCTGCACCACCTCCAGATATGTAATTTTTCCATTGCATTCAATAGAAACCATCTTTGCCTTTCATGAATCATTTTGGGCAGTGTATAATTAAGCTGAGAAAAGGACAAGACAATAACATGCAAACATAAGCACAATAAACTTCAATATTGCTCTGAATATTTCTGAAAGTTAGCCAATAAACAGATTTAATACTACACAATTCTGTTAGGTTTATTAATTTCTACTCAAGACCACTCATCGCAAGGAGATAAGTGGGCAAAAACATTCTTCTTCACATTGAAGCTCTATACTGCTAGCTAATTCACACTCCTATGGCAAGAACTTTATTGCCCAGGAAAAAAACTACATATAAGGAGGAAGAAAGTTTAAAAAAGCAAAACCAAAAAAATCCACCTAAACAAAACAAAAACAAAAAAGCCAAAGGGGAAATTCAATGGAATATAACATTTAAATGTGGATCACCCTTAAACTACATGAAAAAAAAAATCACATCAAATATGCTGGTGAAAAAAAAGTATCATAAAACCAGATGGAACATGAGAGATGAAAATTAATATAAGTGAAAGGAAAGTATAGCTAGACATAGACAAACACACACAAACACTTGTTATAAGGCAACCACGGGGCTGCAGAGATGTTAACAACAGAGTTCCACAGAACCAGCTCTAGAATACATCACAGTGCAAAAAAGCAGTAATATTCTGCAAGACATCTTGTGGTATAAGGCTGTGACACATCTCAAAGCAATGGAGAACAAGAGCATTACAAACAATGGTGTACTAAAGGAAAAGAGAAAAAAGGGTGAAATACAGTTGTAACACACAAAATGTCAGGAATTTAAGACTTGAGATGCAAGACTTTGATATGTGAAAAGACAGAGAAGCAGGAGGAGAAGGGTTCAAAAGAAAGACAGCAATAGGCTAAATAAAGAAAAGCAGTGTGCAACTTGACCAAGTCCAGCAGCACAGTATGGGCACTATATGAAAAATGAGCCTCCTAAAGTCTGGTTAAAATAGAGCTTTAACTAAATTATTTGATACATTAAACCTGTAGAGGATATTGTTCTCAAAACAAAACTTTGTAATATTATATTTCAAGAGTTCCAGGATACGCCTTTCTTACACACAGGTCTTATCCATGTTTAAAAAGTAAAACCTTCCATTTTTAGGATACCAATTTAAAAAATATATTGTTGCTAGTAAATATCTGGTAAGACAGTTCTTTAGTGGATAGCTTGAATTTAGTGTCTTCAACATACTTAAGGCCAGTATCTGCCTCACACAAACCTCTCTATTACTTGAATTTCATAGGCAGTAATAGAGAATTTCATTAAGAATACAAGCAGTAAAAACAAAGTACTTAAGGGTTTTGTTTCACCTAAGTAGGCACACAAGTAACAGAGAAGCCTAGACTGGAACTGTTCCAGTCCCTGTCTGTGGATAACGAGATAATTGGGCTTCCAGACTACAAAAAACTTCAAATATTTTGTGACTAATAAAAATAGCCTTAAAAGACCCAAACAAAGCCTGCTCCGGGCTCTCCTCAGCCTTCCCCAAGGAAGGACTGAATGAAGCAGAATGCACACATTGAGACTGATGCAGGCTTTCTGAAGCTCTGTCCCTCTCTAAATCTTTGCAGAAAGGCTGTGGAAGCAACTACTAGAGGGCTGCTTTGAAACATCTCATTTGAAGGTTTTTTTTTTTCTTGCTCTGATGTGCTTGTTCAGGTGCAGACAAGTAAAGGCTGCAACATCCATGCAGATTTATTTCAGAGGCACAAGTGCAAACAAAAATTTTATTATTTCTTCCACTTCTACATCCATTTTAGGGAAAAAAACCCAAATAATTTTCCATCTTTCATATTAATTGATGCTGCTATTTATATATGCATATATGTATACATACGTATGTGTGTGTGTGTATATATGCATGTATATATGTATGTGTGTGTGTATATATATATATGTATGTATGTATGTATGTATGTGCTAAAAGGGCTCAGCTCTGGTGAGACACTGAAACAAACTTCCCAGAGAAGCTGTGGATGCTCCATTCCTGGAAGTGCTGAAGGTCAGTTTGGACAGGGCTTTGAAGAACCTGGTCTAGTGAAGGTGTTCTTGTCCATGGCAGGGAAGTTTGGAACTAGATGATCATTAAAGTCTTTTCCAACTCAAACCATTCTATCATTCCATGATTCTAAAGAGAATATAAAAATGAATGATGGTATGGTTATTTTTCAAAGGAGTAGAGAAGGTATAAAGGGTTTAAAATTGTGGAAGTAAAACCACAATAATACTCTTAAGTGTCTTACTTCTCTTATTAATATAGGATAATCATACAAAATAAAACTAAGTCCAAAATGTAGAGGGGCATAGAAAAGAAATTATGTCCAGGAAGTAGAACAGGCTAGAAGAGAGGGCAGAGAGCAAGAGTTAACTGGATGGTTGAAGATAAATTGTTACTTCATTCAAAAATATTTCTGAGTATTAGGGGAATTAATAATAATTCTGATGTTTCAGGAAGACTAAGTGCCTCTGGAAAATAACACCAGCAAAACCATCCTTTTCTCACACATTTGATGCAGCAGTAATGTGCAGTATTAAGTGAATGGTATAAAGAAAATTGTATGCTTCTGTGTGATGACTATTTTCCTCAAAAACATACAGTTTTAAATTATTTATTCAAGACCCTATAATAAATCAGATTTTGAGGAACTGCTTTCATTTACTGTGTTTGGGGGCAGGGGTATTAGGGGAATGACAGGGGTTATTTGTTTCAACTTCTTAAATTAAAATATGCCTCATACCTAACCCACATCCATAAACAAATTCCCATATCAAGCTCTCGATGAGGATAGGGGTGATGAAAACACATTGTTATCAAACAGCCATACTGAAGTACTACCAACCCTTTAAAATAAGTCATTATTTACCTTCTACTAAAAAAAGAAAAAAAGAAAATTCTCAGCAACTATGAGACCAACACAATACTTGAGAACTGCAGTTGGAGAAATGGACAGCACAGCAAGCACAGTCCTGGACTCCTTAACTCACTTTGTCACCAGACCTTTGATTCTTCATGCAACTTCCGTCCCTTACTCCCAGATTAACTTTTTGTGAGACAGGGATGAAATCTCTTCCACCACTGACAAAGTGTCAGTTTTATCTTCCATATTCTGGCTCTCCAGCCTGTGTACTGTGGTGTCTCTTGTGCCAGGCAAGGTTTTGCTTCACTGCTGAAATGATTCAACCTACCACGGGCTCCTTTCTGGCTTATATGAATTCTGGGTCTCCCCCAGAAACATTTTGTCCATGCACACTGCTACCCTAATACAGCCTGCTTAATATGCAGTGCTTCCCTTCGGCAGGCAAATGCAACATAGCACTAAAATGGGTCCTAGGTATTAACCTCAAATAAATCAAACTATTAAAATCTCTGGAAAAATGTGTCACAGAAAACTAAAAAATTATTAGCTCTTGTCCATCCTAGCCATATAATTAATGAAAGATTACTTACATTAAACTAAGCTGTTTTGCCAAATCTGGACTCCCCTCTGAATTCCAAGTACTTCTGGAAAATAGTTAAGAACTTACTAATCTCAAGAATATCTAAGAAATTTCATCTACCTACGATGTGGGAGCAGAACTACATCAACAGGGGCTGGCGACAATGCACTGAAAACAATTTCAGTGTTTATTTCATGACACTCACCATTGATCAAGTCTATAAAACCTTTGAATCTAATAGAAGAACAGATTACCACTTAACTTTATTACTGGATAAAATCTTCTTGCAAAAACAGCAAAAACTAAGAACCTGTGAAATGAACACTTGTAAAAAAACCAATTCTTGTCTAGCATGAACACCCTCCAGACTACTACAAATGACAAGGAACGGTAATGTTTAAGTTTTTCAAGTACTCACTGAATGCAAAAAGTGATTAAGTTTTTTTTTAAATTCACTTTTTCATACAATTTAATACTTCCCATTAACCAATGCATTTTAATAACTTAAGAAATGAGAAATGTCCTTCAACACATATGCTCATACCTAAAAGCTGCTTGAACTTAGATGTTCCTGCAGAGACCTACTAGAGAATTATCTCCAGTAAGTTACATGCAGCTTGCTAGTTCTACACTTTAGATTTTGGGAGGAGCATAATAAGGAAAAAAAAAAAAAAAACATGATCAGAGAACAAAGAGATAAAACAAAGAGATAAAATGTTGTTTAGAGAGACACTAGTTTTTGCTGCTTTGTGTATTTTCTCAGTGCAAAAGAATAAGTAGTATATACACAAAACACCTCACCGTTTTTGGAAGCTTATAAAGGCAGATGCCTAGGATACATAAACGAGCCAACTGCCATGCACAGCTTCCTAGAAACTGGCTACCAGAATCCTCTCCCTTGCTACCACTCTATCACTAGCAATGGTGAGACTGAAGATGCATCCCCCTCTGGCATTCCAATTTCAGGAGCTGTCTGTTGCTGTCTAAATTTTCAACAGGAAGAAGAAGATATGGGCAAAAAACAACATCCAGAATTTTTCCTGCATAAACTGAGGCTATCAAATCAAATCTTCGGTGTAGTAGAAAGGAATGTGAAAACATGGTTGGTCCAGTTGTCTGTTCACAGCTTGTCAACACTTTTGTTTGGGTTATTTCTTTATAGAATATTTTTATCTGAACGAAAATTCACGCCTTAAATGAATGAAAACCAAAGCTGAATGCTGCTTTCATGCTTTCCAGTGCAGAAAGAGGAAGTAAAGGCAAAAAGAAAATGCTTTTAAATAAATTTTTAAAATTTTTTATCATTTGTTTAAATTATACCCTGTATAAAAGTATATTTTCATAAAATATAAAATATATTTTCATAAAAGTATATTTTCATTCACTTCTAGGCAGAAAACAGTATTCTTGACTATATAAATAAGTTAATCAGTGATTCATACTTTTTCAATTACTCAACAAGTATTCTTCCAGCTTCAAGATGCCACAGAATTACATAACTCACCACTCAAAAAAAAAAAAAGATACAGGTTGTTTCATCAAATGAATGCAGACTCAAAGCTCCTCCTGAGCTACCTCCACTTTAAGAATCCCTAATCCAAGATGCTGAAGGTGTTATATAAATTAAAGAATCAACAAATGCAAAAAGGCCCCACAGCTTTCAGAAAGTGTAACCAAATAACAACAGTGCTGCAATAAATCATGTTTTCTCAAAAGAGCAGAATATCAGTAAATTCTCCTTGCCTACATGTAAGAGCCAATATTTTAAGCAATATCCACAACTACAAGTTAGCTCCCAGCACACCTCTTCCAGCTGCCACTAAATCTTGCAGTATGAAACTGTTATTATTCAGCTCCTGTTATTACCCACCACAGAAACAATCAGAGTTTTACAATAATTTTCATCCCTATTGTCTGGAAAAATGTCAGACTTTCAAGAAGGCATTTAGAAGGGCAACTTCACAAGCCACTTTAAAGCCATCTTTCTTACCCTTGGATCTATTTGTGGACCACTTCAAACCAGGTTCACTTCCTTCAAAATCTGAATACTAAACAGTCATGCTAATGCCCCTGCTTCCCAAAGGCAGTGAATAACCACTTTCTCTCCAAGTCATGCCAGAATAGAGCTGGAGAAAGCAGTAGGCAGGAGTTGCTGAAATAACCTCTTACATTATTTCATAAAACAATAATATTTGTGTCCCTGGCCATCTGGGATATTTACAGAACAGCACAAGAAAAAGTCTAATTTTCTCCCATGTTCATTCTTCCAACAAGCAAGACAGAAACATCATAAGCCACTGTACATAACCAAACTCTCACGCTAGAATTACTACCATTCATTAGTTCATACAGCACGTTCACCTGTCCAAAAAATGTATTACACTCAAACATATGTATCATCCTTCATTATGTTGTGCTGTTTGTTTTATGGTCTCACCCTACTAAAAAGGTATTCTAAGAAAAACTATTCTGTATTCATATACACTGTTTGGTTTATGGTTATATGTAATGTCTGAAAGCACACATGCTTTGCTTTCTAACTTCTCTTGCTCAAGCTCCCCTACATTTCATGCTGTTTTTCAAAATTCATCATCTTCAAAGTAGAGGTAAAAACAAAGCCATCATTCTTTATCCCTACTCACCACTCTATAGTGCTTCTTTATAGTGCTTCTTTATCTTTTTATATTTTCTATATCCTTTTAGATAATACCCAACCCAATCCTGATCATGTGAAAGCATGAAAGCACCATTGGTAAAGAAGATTCTATCAACCCAAGCCCACCACCTGAACACACTCTCCTTAATGACATAACACATCTCCATGCTTACAGTAGCACTTCAAGTTAGTGAAAACAGATTGAACAGATTTGTACCAGCACGGCATGTAGGTCTGCAGAGGTAATGCTACTAAAACTGAGTTGGACCAGAAGATTGTGTCCCCTGCACAAACATCAACCACTGACAGGCTGTTTGCACAGAAGAACTACCTAAAATTGCCCACGACAAGGAAGGACTAGTAAGTATTGGGGTTTTCCCCTTCCATTTTAGCAAAGTAGGCCCTAATAAATGCAGTCTCTCTCTGTTGCATCCACATGCAGCACAAGACTGCAATTTTCCTGCAGCCTACATATGCTTTCCATTTTCCCATTCAACAGCATTCACATTAACTCATTATTTGACTATTGGCCAGGCACTTCTTGCAGTAAGCAAAGACTTACTCCAAAGTTTGAGTAATTAAATTGCAGCACAATTGGTGTATTGTGCTTCACACACTTTAATATTTTGGCATCATCCAGCCACTCAATAACATTTTCCTGCAGCTCTCTGGAATATGATGCGAGTTTAATCCTCCTAAATAATTTTATTTTACATGGAAACCTTTTAGTCCGAGAACTTAACTCCTTTCAGAAAACATTTCCAATGTGTAACAGCAAAGGTGAGAGGATATATTGTGGAAATCCTGCTGAGAGTTTTTCCCACTGTGATGACTGGCTATTTTTCCATCTTCCTACTCCAGCCCTTTGCAAAGGATGGCACCAGGCTTTACACTTTGAAGTGTCAGCAGTGGTCAGACTAATACTTCACAATTTCACAGTTTCAGTTTCTTCTGAATCCCCAGAACATGATTCACTGCTGCCAGTGATTCCTTGCAGTGGACAGTACCCAAGGGCTTCCTGTAAACACAGGTATGGATGTTCTTATACAAAAATTCCTCTACTGTGTACATGCATTTAAAATGGCATGTTCAGCTTCCCTGTAATAAGATGACCTGGAATTTTCTTTTAAATCCTTCAGTATCTGTTGTCCTCAACACACCCCTCCAAGCATTGAGCTTCTAACATCAAAAGCTTCTCACCAAAAAGTTGGAGTTTCAACTAAATTCTAAGCTCTTAGCAAGTTCCTACTAAAATTCTGTCACAGACAGACTTGTTTGCAGAATTGTATTTAATATTCCAGGCTTTGTACTCTTTCCTGTTTTCCTCATTGATACATAGTTCACACTTCCAATACATTTGATAAAGAAATAAGATCTTGAGCATTTCTGGGAACCTCCTTCTTTCATTATGGCTAACAAAGCTTGAATTCACAACTCAGGCTGCCAGCTCTCTTTCCAGCTTAATTCCCTACTTCCCAAACATCCAGAAAACATGATGCCACCATTTTATGCACACATATCTACAGTATATCAAACACCACACTCACCAACAGCAATTGTCTTCATTTTATTTTAAATATGCCCCTACAAAAAAGGCACAAGAAGAAAGAAGTACATTAGACTACATTAGACTAAATAATACTTACACACCTGAACTCAGGAGTGTTAAGCAATTGCTCATCCTTGCAATGACAGGAATGAATGCAGACCCAACCCTTCAGTGACATTAGTGATGACCTTCACAAATCATAGAAGAACACAACCCAGTCTTCTTCAAAAGTACAAGAACCTTATGACATAAACACTGAACAATTTAAGGTTCACTAGTTTTCCAAGCTACCTAAACAAGCCAGTCTTTGCACACGTGAAAAACTGAAGGGTTACAGAGCTAAAGACACACCACCATGAAGTTATCTGATCTGGAAGAGAAATTAGCTATACCTGCACAACTTGTTTCTTAGTCAAGAAAAACTTGTCAGCCAGTGAGCAAGGCGGTGCTCACAAAAGAAGTTAATTAAGTTGGGAGGACAATTTCAGTTTTTGAGATGGACAGAATAACACATAGCTTAAATATCCAGTGCCTTGCCACAGCTCCACCTGAAAAAAAGAAAGCTGTACCTAAACACATCTTTGGAGAAGTCTACTTTCCTTGAGTTGTCTTCAAAATTTCACACTTTTTTCAAATAGCTGAAGTTACTCCAGCTGACTTGATTAGAAAAATGGCAACTCCTAGATTACAACTATCTCCTCTTATTTGTCTCATCCCTCTTGCACAGATGATGCAGGAAGTACAAACATCAGGAAAGGGTAAAAAAAAGGGCTTCTTCTGGTCTCTTCAAATTTAAAAAACAAGCCTAAAATGAGACCAATCTCAAAGCAGACTACAGGTTACATTATGACCACTCCAAGGTAGCTTGTAAATAGTGAATGTGGTTGTCACTATAAATTTATTTTGATTTGGAAAAACTTATGTTTATACAAGATCTTAAAACAGTGCTGTGGCATAGTTAAGTCCTCACAGACAAGACAATTGTGCCAAGAAAAAAAATCCTATACTTAAATTCTTCTTATCTCTTGGAAGAGCTTAAACCTTTAAGTTTATTATATCTTATTTGTCATAATATCTATTACATAGGCTTTCTGAAAAAACTTGGCTTCAAGGGGTGGGAAGAACAAATTAAATTTATTCTCCTTTGTGGGACAGTTAGGGCAAATAATTAATTATGTCTTCTGGTTAGCAATTGATTATTTCTATATATTTTCAATGGTATGCCTACAAATTTTCATAGAGGAAAGAATACAGCACTATTATCTTGATTTTAAAAAGTTTGAAAAGTCCATGATTTAAGTTCAAACTAACAAGTAATGCTAGGATTTATATCTTTATATCTGTTTTTTCAGGTTTTAGTGGGGGAAAATTGCTTCAGTAACAAAATCAGACACAGTTTTCCCCCTTTTTTGTAAGGTTTATTTGATTAAGTTTTGGAGTTTTATTCAACATATTTGTACAAAAAAGAATGAAAATATGTAGACTTTCCATTGTCAATGACAGTCTTTCAAAGACTGAATATTTTAGGCAATATTTCAAGATTTTAAAAAATATTGAAGAAAAACATGTAACAAAAATGCAATCGATGTAGGATTGGCAGCATTGTTAATAGGTAATTATAGGTCTAAAATGTTAGTTGCCATAACAACTTGGAACAGTTCTATACCCATTATAAATCTTTTGCTCTCTCTTCATATGTATGCTTATTTTTAACCCTGACTTCCTCCTGATGCACTTTTTGCTAAGCAACCTCATTACCTAAACTCCTACTGTGTCAGATTGGCAGATAAAATTGCAGGCATTCCCACTGCCAAACAAACATATTATCTTCACACAAGCTGCCAGATGTGCCACATATCTTATAAATGTGGGTTTACACCTCCTTTAATTATGCTCTCTTCTTTTGGATAGCAAAAAAAATCTCCAAAATCTCTATCCCTTAATAGAGTGCTTAAAGATTTGTAACTACTATATCATGCCAGTTAAGGGCACAATGCACTGCAATTTATGCACGCACTTAATAACATATGGCAAGTCATAAACCTCAAACTTGAAAAACATGAAATTTATAACTACTTTCTGCAATTTTACAAACTTGTACTGTCTCTGAGGAGATTAAGTCTTTAGAAATCATTTATTTTACAGCTATATTTTGATTAAAAAAAACAAACTTAGGCAAAGTTTGAAGAAAATTTGAACAAATCTACACTTGCATCCTCTCTCCCCCATAAATCTCTAATATTGTCATGCCTGCTATTTATTTGTAGAATTTTCAATATAATGAAAAGCCATAACAGTAATAAAACTGTCAGTGTTGCCCCAGGAAACTGTATATAAATTAACACTGACAACATGAGAAATCCATCAGAAAAATCAAGCTAAAATTGTTTTTATCAAAAAAAAAAAAAAAAAGTGGCATAAGATGAAGTTCTGCCAAAGTTAAACTTACTCTGAGATCCAGTGCAGCATCAGATAGAAAAAGTAGCATAGGAACCATAACAGCTGTGCAACACTTGAAAAGGAAATGTTTTTTCCAATGAACCTCCAGTTTGTTCCTAATAGAACTGAGGAAAAAATCAAATCTGCTTTCAAATGTACAGAACACAACAATTAAAGAGATGGACAATCCTTTCAGAGCTGGAAAGCTCCTTTGTCTTGCTGTTCAGAAGCACTAAATCATAATAAAATTATCCCAGAGGTACAAAAAATAAGAAAACAAAAGTCAAAGATTTCACAGAAAAATAAAAGATTAAGGTAGGAAGGAACCTCCAGAGGTCATCTAGTTCAAACTTCCTGCTCAAGCAGGGTCACCCAAAGGTGTTGGCCCACACAATGTGTCCAGCAGTTTCTGAGTATCTCCAAGGATGGAGACTCCACAACTTCCCCAAGCAATCTGTGCTAGTGCTCAGTGATCCTCACAGTAAAGCAGAGTTTCCAGACGTTCAGGAGGAATCTCCTTTGTTTCAGTTTTTGCCCACTGGCTCCTAAAAAGCCTGGCTCAGTCTTCATTATGCTCTCTCTACAGGTATTTAAATACGTTGCTAAGATTCCCCAGTTTCCTAGTTCTGATGTGCAAAACTGTACAATTGCTCAGATTTAGAAGAGCCATTGTGCTAGTGTCAGGTACGGAGCCTACAGGATGAAAGCAAGCTCACAAGTAAAAATGAAGCATCCTGTAAGAACTGTGTATTTATGTAGGTCTTCAACAGAAAACACTTGGACAAAGGAACCCTTAAAATATCTGCTTTCCACAAAAACATCTAATTATTCTCATTGGTGATATAGCCTTTCATTTCTGTCAGAAGTAGAAGATTGGCTGTCATTTTATGATGCTCAAAGAATCAATAACTTGGTCTTCATCACCAAGACCAATTTTACTCTAACAAAATGTGAGTCAAAGCCATTCACTTTCTCTTCTCCCTCATTATGACAGAACCTCAAATTCCTAATCAAATACATTTGACCTAAATTTTGCCATTTACTATGGCAATAATAACTCTCTATATTCTTTGGATTATAAAGCAATGAGAACAATTTCCTAAACATTATATGTTAAGTCAGCCTTCAGTAAATAAAAAGCAAACAAATCATCCTGTAAACCCTAGGTCATTTTACATACTCCTTGTTTACACTGTGTTCCAACATACCCACCTACTCTAGAAGGGTTCAGCCTTCAGGACTTCTTTTCAGAAGAATTAATTTCCTGAATAACTCCTTGATTATATTTCAAAGGTCAATTAAGACTTCTGAAAACAGCTCACATCTCATCAAACTGAGAGAAGATTAAAACTCGAGTCATTAATTTTTTTTTTGATACGCAGTGCAAATATGTATGAAAAATGCTAGTTCTTTTGCCTCAGGCTTCCTTAGTGTATCACTTAGTCTCATTTAGCACACAGGAAGGTACTTGAGGGCGGGAGAGAAATGAAAGAAATAGCAGAATCCTTAGGATGTTGTGCATATGTATTAATGTAAGCAAACAAACTGATTGTGAAACACCAAAGTCATGTGGCTGCAGCTTCAGATGTACTTTTATTTTATGACCTTGTGCCTACCTATGCAAGGGTAGCTAAAAGCATTTAAGGTCAGTGGCAGAGGGATGGAGATAAATCAGAGCCAAAAGGGGAAGGGATGACTATGAAATGGCAAAGTAAAAAATCAATGGTTTTCATCATTTTAGGCAATGAAATAAAATGGTATCTGTAGTTCTAATTAACATGGAAGGTCAAAGACAAATATCATTATGTGTAATTTTTCTTTCTACGATAAATTTCAATCAAGTACAAAGGCATAAGGAAAACATGAAAATTACTGCATGTTTTTAAAAATACTAAATTAACTTTCTTCTTTAACACAAAAAATATCCACTATCCTATGAAGTCGAAGGGAAGAATTAATACATGTATTTCAAGTTCAGATCTTTGATCAAAGTTTGTTTTTCCAAGATCTATATTATATTGTTTTAGATCTTACAGGGAACTAATATGCTGATGATATTGCAGAACAAAGACTTTGCTGTGGTAAATGATGAATTAGCAGCAACATTAGGTTTATGTTTCGCATGAAACATTCCATAATATTTTTAAATTATCTGAGAGCAGACTGGTATAGTAGTCTACATTTTAAAAAAACTTGCATTTTAGATTAGATCATGCTTTTGTTTCATTTTTCAAACTTTACTTTAAAATATGAACATTTAGACAAAATCATAAAATATTTATAAAACCTGCCAAATAATTCAAACATTCAGTCCCTTAGCTTACGGATCTTATACTTTTGTGAATAAACCTTCTTGACTACAACTTTCAGTTTTATATTAACAGTGGATTTTCTTTTTCTTTGTACAATTGTAGAATTTTAAAGAGAAGCGTATCATGAGACAAAGAGCCTCTAGTCCCAGTTTACCATTTATATTTGGAGGAAGGGATGGAAGGACACAACAGATCTTATTTTCAGCTGACACTTACAGTTCTTTCTTTTCCATTAAGTCAATTTTCTCGATTGTTACGCTCAACTACCCACAAAAGACTTCAGCACATTTCTAACAAGTCACACTGAGTCTCAGAGGGAAGGAAGACAAACAGGTGAT
Source organism: Pyrgilauda ruficollis (assembly GCF_017590135.1). Taxonomy (NCBI): domain Eukaryota; kingdom Metazoa; phylum Chordata; class Aves; order Passeriformes; family Passeridae; genus Pyrgilauda; species Pyrgilauda ruficollis. The sequence continues at coordinate 4,522,449 of NW_024523648.1, forward strand.
GGGGATGTGGCGCTCTCCACACCCCCAAAGCAGCAGTTTTACAACTCAGGGATGGTTCAGCTATCTGCAACTGGACTAACACAGTGAATTATGTTCTATAATGATCCCTCCTGCAAACATGCTGAAGCATCCTGAGCACTTATCTACAGGACGACAGGCAGGTAAATTATAAAAGCTTTTACACAAATCATTAGAGACGAATTTTCTAGAATATTCCAAATGTATTGTATGTTTTAGTTCCCCAATATTCCAGCATGCATAAGTTAATTTAGTCCAAGATACTAAATATTTTCTTCATTATTTTTGCAACAAATAGGGGTTTTTTTTTAAATTTATTTAACCATCTAACTAAAAGCTAAATGCAGGACACCTGAATAAAATAAAAAACAATATAACCTACTCCATATTTGAATAACATTGAGATCTATAGTAAATAAACATTGTTTATCTGTTAAACTCAGTACCTACACATTATGGTAAGCATTAATTATGTTACAACTCACTCAAAAGTGTTTTACTGAACTAGAGAAAAGGCGAAAAAAATACTTTCTGATTCCCCCTTTTACACTCTTAACCACGAAATCTGATTCCCTGTACAGAGCAAATGCTTATTAAGAAAAGAATCAACCAAAATTTCAAATTTACCTTTTAAAATATTGCTGTAGAAATGTTAGATCCTATATAAGTGATATCATAGTTTCCTTGGGGAAAAATCATAAATGCTATCATAATTAGGATTTGAGTTAAGGATGAAAGAGATGGAGCAGATGGAATGCAAGAGATAAACATTTACATGCAAATATCTTTGTTAACAGGAAATGTTTTAGGAGAAGCTATCAAAGCACATGGAAGATGAATGTTCATCTATTTAAGTCAGATATATTTGAAAGTTTCTCCTAGCAGCAAAGTCAGCTAAAGTCTGCAAGCAATCCAGAAACAGCACATTACTCAAAAAAGAGCAGCAAAGATTTTTTTTTTCCCAGTTGCCTTCTCAGAAGTCGATAGGAAGCAGCACAGATCTGAACGAATACTGCTTCCCTCCTCTTGGTAAGGCTGCTTGGTGCCCAAGTTAAGCAGAATACATTGAATTCAGTGTTTGGATGTGTTGTCCCCCCATTACACCACTATTTCTGATTTAGTCATGAAAAAGTTAAAACATTCATTAATTCCTAATTTTCACTTGTTATCTTGTAACCAATTAGCTGACATCAGGAAGCTTACCTGAGGTATCTGTTCAAATCCCTGGCTTAACAAGGGCCTGTTCACTAAATACACACCTGCCACAGCTGTCATGATGACAAAGAAAACACCCTCTTGCTCTCTATCTTAAAAGACTGGAATTGTAAAATATTGCTGCCTCTGAAACAAGCTTAAAATAGCACACAAAGTTCCACAACCAAAAAGCTGAGGGTACAGCTTTGGCAACTTTGTGTGTGATGTTTTTTCATGAAAGTCTTATTGAAGCCTTCTTTACACATATGAATGCTATATTAAAAATATGTAACAATATACACATACTGCAGGTCCCTCAAGGAGGCATTCATATGACTCTCCAGCAGTGCTGAGACCTCTCACATCAGGGGATCACACCTGCAATGGATCAATGGACCCACCTACCAATGGATCAAGGAGAAAGGCAAAAGAAGAATAAAGTTTCAAGATATGGATGGTTTCAAGAGTGACCACAGCCATGGCACCAGGTCCCAGCTCCACTCTTCAGACCTGCTTGCTGCTGCACAAAGCAGGGGGGGTCAGCCCCTGAGATCTCAGACCTGAATGAGCCTTGGAGCAAAAGGAACCTGTCTCAAGGAAGTGGGGGAAGAACACAGAGAAGGTAGTTGGTTTTAGAAGATGGGAAGAACAGGTTAGCAGAATGGAGGAGCTCTGGGCTGGTGAAGGATGATCCTGATCTAGGGACATGGTGCTGAACTCTTGACCACACCACAATTTCCCAATTTACAAATCTGAAAATTTTGGCAATCCATGGTCCAAACTTTAAAATGCTGCCATACTCTGAAAATATAAAAATTAATAAGTAAATAAATATTTCCACTGAGCAACTTCGTGGCTGAATAAACTACATTCTTTCCAAGAGACAGGCCTAGCTGCCTTCAGGGGTTTGTATTCCAGATCATTACACATTTTGCACCTTCATAACACACATCCATGCAATCACTTCTCCACTTCAGACTGAATATATAGTTCTTTTTTCAGTTTCACTTGTGGAAACTAATAAATACATAAACAAGCTACAAAACCAAGATCTGAAGTAGGCCAATTACAGTCACTGAATACTAAAAAGTGACAAAACAAGCAACAAAAAATCTAAAGTAACCCAAATTGTTTTAATGTTAACTTCCCTCAGCGAGAAAATAAATGTTTAAAATAGGGCAGAGAAGATTTTATATGACTTCTGCTTGCAGTTGCTAGACACAGTGTCTTTGGTGGCTAGGTACAATAGTCATCACCAATTAAACCTTTTTTTCATGCAGCCACTCTGGCCCTTCTCACAAGAGCTGAAATTTCTTCCAGGCTGACTCAACAGACTCCCCCTTCAGTCTCAACAAAAGTCACTTTTCAAATCCTTCACTGTTGACTACCCCATTCTCTGTTGTTTCCCATTTCTCAGCATCTGATTTTGAAATAGACAACATCACAAGGGCAAATGCTCTCTACAGGTGCAATTACATCTGCCCACCAACAATTTATACTCCAACTGTATTACGTCCATTCACAGTTGTAAAATTCCCTGTCACTCCTGAGACCTTTTGAGTCATTGGTTTGAAACCTGCAGTCCCACAGAATTAGTCATCAATGGCTGAGTACAAACACCAAAACAAAAATTACTCTATGAATAAAACACTACCTTCATAAAACAACAACAAATTCTACTTATGCTACCACCTTCAAGCCTCATTCATCCCTTGATATTACTCTACTGTCAATATGATATCAACTGCTTCCCAAGCAGATTATCTTAAAAATAACCAGAAGTTTTGATTAGTTTCTGGTTTTCAAAAAAAATCCTAGCTTATAAAATGGCAACATCACATCAACAAGCTTACCACCACATTGAAACAAGAAAAGCAGAAAAACTTGGAATAACCTACAGTCTGTAGAAAAAGAAAATTAGGTCATCTTAAATGACTTGAAAAAATCTCAAATCAAGGGTTTCATTCAAAAGGTTCTGCATGGATATTGCCCTGTCCTACCAATATAGCATGTATTTCTTTTTCAGCAGTTGCCATGTGGCATCCCAATTGTTCGTGGGAGAAGAAAATATATTATTACCCAAAGCAAATACATTCTTGCTAGAATAAGGATTACTGCACAGTTTCTATTCCTGACCAGAACTTCCAGCTCCTACTACTACTGCCTAATACCAATTTGTGGCAGGCAAAAATCCACACAATTTTCCATCTTGTTCAACTCACTTGTCTATTTTTCCTATTTAGTTTTCACCATCTTAATTTCCTAATCCTTGATTCATATAAATTCTCAATCAACATGCTCATGTACCTGTTTTCATGAAGTCATAGAGTGGTTCAGGTCAGAAGGCACCTCTGGAGGCCATTCTAATCCAACACACTGCTCAGATCAGGCTAAACTATATAGCAGGCCTACCGCGCCTCTGGGCATCTGCTCTGATTTTACCACTCATTAAAAAGAACAAACCAAAATTTTCCATATTCTGACTTGTGTCCACTGCCCCTCACCCCGCCACCATGAGAAAAGCACATGGCTCTTCCTTTCCTGTGTCTTCCAAGGCATTTCTTGACCACAAATAAGGTCTCCTCCAGGCTGAACATACGTAGCCCTCTCAGTCTCTCCTTGAATGTCCTGTGATCTAGTCTTTGATCAGCTTGGTAGCCTTTTGCTGGACTCATTCCAGCATGTCCATGCCTTTCTCGTCATGGAGAGCCCAGAACGAGGCACATCACTTCAGACATGTCTCACCAGTGCTGAGCAGGAGGGAAGGACTGCCTCCAGCAGCCCCAGGAGGCTGTTAGCCATTCTTGTTCCGAAGATGCCCTGCTGGTTCAAGCTCCACCAGAACTCCCAGGTTCTGCAAAGCCATTGTTCAGCTACCTGGTTCCAGCCTGTACTACTGCATGTGGCTGCTGGTCTTCCTCAGGGTCAAGACCTTACATCTCCCACTGTTAATCTTCATGAAGTTCCTGGCAGTCTATTTCTTCAACCTGTCCATGACCCTTCAAGCACAGCCATGCCCTCCAGTGCACTAAAGACATTAAACTGACCACCAGCAGGACTTTGCACCCCTGATCACAGCCTTGAATCTGGGAATTTAGCCAATTTTGCATTCATAACATCTATTTGCAGAGCTCATATATACCCAGTTTAGAGAAAAGTAAACTACAAAAGACTGTGTTACAGGCCTACTAAAGCCAAGATATGGGACACATGCTACTTGGTTCATCTCATATTACAGAAAGCAGTAGGATTCATCAGGTATGATTTGTCCTTTTCATACCCATGTTGGTTGCTCCCACCAATCCCTTTCTTGCCTTTCATGTGTTTGGAAACTGTTTCTATAATGATCTGTAGTTCCCTGTCTTTTTGCTAATTCATTTTAAGAACTGATGTGACACTGTCTTTTCCCAGTCCTGCAAAGCTTCCCACAAGTGCCATGAACTTTTGAAGATAAGAGAAAGCTGCCTCAAAATATCTGCCTACCCTTGGTTGCATTCCAACTCGTCTCACAGACTAGTGAATGTCCAAGTGGTTAAGTGATCCCTCTGTCCACATCTCCTCACATACAGTCTCATGCTCAAAGACCCTGAAAAGTTTGGTGAGAAGTCCTTATCTCTGAAAACTGAAGCAAAGAAGGCATCAAGAACATCCTCTTTTCTTTGTCCCTAGGTCCCTAATCTCACTAAACAATGGGTCTACACTCTCCTTAGCCTCCCTCTTGTTACTAGTGTACCTATGGAGAAAAGCTTTCCTGTTGTACTCCAGATCTCTTTCCAGCTTGAATTCCAGATAAGCTTTGGCTTTCCTGACTCCATCTCTATGAGCAGAAAATGTCTCCATATCCTTCTAAGTGGCCTCTCCCTGCTTCTGTCTCTGTGAACTCCTGGTGCACAAGCTCTGTTCATCCATAATGCCATTCTGACATGCCTGTTTAACTCTCTGCAAGGCAACAGTCCACCCCTGTGCTTCAAGAAGCTGTCCTTGATCAACCAGCTCTCTTGAACTCCTTTGCCCTTCAGGGTACCTCCCAATGGGATCCTGCAAAGCAAGTCCCTGAAGAGGTCAAAATCTGATCTTCAAAATTCAAGTCTGTAATTCTGCTGCTAGCCCTGGGGACTCTTCTCAAACTCAAGCCCATGATGATTTCAGCTGACGCTGCCCTTAACCATACTCAAACAGCTCTTCCTTGTTGGTAGCATCTCTTGGAGTCACTGACTGTGAGGCTTTCACCAACTGCATAAAGAGGGCTTCACCTGTTTCCTTCTCTTGACAGACTGTAGCAGACACTCACAGCAAAATCTCCTCTTGCTGATTTATTCTCTAATCCTTACCCATAAGCTACGTACACCGTTTTGCAGCTTTGCTTCTTTCATACTCCTTAATCAAAATCTTCATATAAATTCCACATGAATATTACATGACTATAATTTTATATAAATATAAATTATATATGCAAAATAAATTGTGTACCTTGTGAGTAACATAAATTTCATACAATGTAAGTAAATTTACATAATAATTTTAATAAGGTTTTTTCATACTAGGTCAGCTGGTTGGGTTGCAAAATTTATTTAGTCTAGAGGGAATCATCAGACATTTTTATATAGGAAGTTCATTTTACACTTTTACCCATGTTTTCTTTAAGCCATTGCACAAATACCTCTCTGTTGAATAGGCTTGAAACAGCAGCTGTCTTTGTGCAGTAATCTGCTCCCAGGTGACCAATATTTCTCACTTGGTGGTGACCTCCTCCTCCTTATATAAATTCCAGTGGACAACGTTTTCCAACAATGTGCAATCAACATACTCAAAAGTACGTACTTGTCTGAATCCTCCAAAGGAGCTGTTTACATAGTTCTCCACATTTGGAGAGACCACTTACACACAAGTGTGAATATCAATTGTCTTACTCATAAGATGAACAGACTATCTCTTGCTTCCAGACAAGGTCCAATACAAAGGCATCAGCAGGACCATGCAAGGAAAACCTTGGGGCTGACAAGGTGGAAATTAAGCTTATATTCATCACAACATTCAAAACACAAACTGCTGTTTACAGCTTACAGGTGACATGACCTAACAACTCCCAGTGTCTGCCTCTCCTCTTGTTTTTATGCCACTCATCCTTTCAGCTCCTTCATTCCCTTGCGCTGCTGGCTGTGATGCTTGTCAGACTTGAGTTAAGTCAATTCACTAAGCCAGATGAATCCAGAAAAACAACAACATTTTCTCAGAGATAATGAGTTGTATCAGCTCTCTGTGAGCTCTGACCAGTAAAGCTAGCTGAGGAAGCTAGCTGAAATATGAAGGCAAGGGAGGAGAGGGAGTAAGGATGAGCAGAATAATCCCTTTACTCAACAGTAAGGTATTCCTGTGACCTGTGAAGCTGCAGCCTAATTGGAAACTTATACTGGCTTAATATCTACCTTCAACTCCAGTCTAATTGGAAAGCAGAGCTCTTACTGCCAGTCTGGAGGAAAGTGATAAGAGACCACCTACAAAGCCTGGAGCCAAGGCAACCTGCTCCCATGCACTGTAACCAGCAGGCATAGGAAGCCATCTCTACCGCTAGTACAAGGGATACTGGCTAATGTCACTGCAAATGTCACTCAGCTGCATATTTTCTTTATTTCTTTCATGAAAGTCTACAAGATGGGAGATTTCAAAGCCAGCCTTAAGCCTGGCACACACAATGGAGAAGCTGAAAGAAGGTAAAGGCTATGTTAGCAGATGTCAGCTATACAAAGAGGAAAAATTATTGACAACAGCTTCTTCTGTTTGTATGCCATGTGCTTACAGATCCCTCATTCATGGAAATAAGTTCAGAGAACACAAATGCATGAGAAAGATGCTTAGCTCATACTGCTTGTTGACTTTCTCTAAAAGAGTACACTATGTCTGGTTCATGTTTATACAAGGCTAGGTTTTTGAAGCTAAAAATAGTTGGAGCCCAAACAGACTAAATAGCTGTCAAATCCTCAGAACTGTTCTTTAAAAAGGCAGAAGAAAACAAGGAAGTTTGGGAGTTTTCCTAACTCAGCAACAGGTGGAGAGCTGGGTCATTCTCTCACCTCAGAAACACAAGATTAACTGGAATACCTTGGGATAGTGCAGCACTATACATTGTAAGCATACCTGTAAGTTCCACATTTTTTCTCATTATTTTCCCTGAAGCTGTGATTATACTGCACAATAGACTGGGAGCTTTAAAAGCTGTTTCCTCTGAAACAAATAAGAGTCAAATGCTTCTTTTTTTCAAGAAATAAGAAGCAAAATCACCACCAAAAAAAAAAACCCCACCCTTGAGCTTTTATTAGGTCAGAATATTATTTAATTATAGCTCTCCAGCCTAGAAGGGTCTGGATAGAAGTAGGGTTCTGATAGAAGACAGGAGTTTTTCCATGTCTGCTGAGGTGATAGGGGGAGCTAGAGGGGATGGGGAAAATATGCTTTTTTCCTCTACAAGATAGACAGTATGTAAAATGCCAAACAAATTAAAAATGTATGATCTAATTCAAGTTTTCCTGCTTGCTGATTTTAACTACAGCTTAAATCTGATAAAAGTCCACCCTTCTTTGGACAGAAGTTTTGGTTTGGAATGAAATAATGTATTGTATTTTAAAAGTAATATTTTTCTAATGGGTCATGTTCATAATGGATTTAATTTCTTAATAATATTCTAAAATTTACTCTAAAACATACTTAAATAAGGTGACTCTTTCAAGCCCAGGAGGAGATGAGACAAAAAACAAAAAAGACATCTTTGAATGCCACTGTGTGTGTGGAAGCAACATTACACATGCTAATGATTAAACAAGATTCAGAAACAAACACAAACATCACATACAAGGCAAAGCAAAGCAACACAGCTGAATCTGCTCCTGTACCTGACACAAACCTACTCCTTCCCTAATAAGCATCACCTCAGCAATTGCTTTTTCACAGCCTACATGCTCAGAAATGAGATTTGTGTAACCCTCATAAAACAGATTTTCCTTTTCAAGGTGTTTCTGTGTAGCAAGGTGGGAAAGGGAAAAAATAATCCCAGCAAAGTGGCTCTGGTGTGGGGGAGAGTGAGAGAGAAGAAAATAAAAAAGGAAGGGAAAAAAAAAAAAAAAAAGGAAAAAGAGATTAAAGAAACTTTACAATCTAGCTCAAAAAACCAAACTGAACAAGTATCTATGGTAATGACAGAATGTACAAATTAAATATTTTACAGTTTTCTAATAGCAATTGTTTTATTTGCTCACTACAACCTAAGAAAAGTTTGAACCTCCTCTGTTGACTCAAAATCTGTTCTGTAAAATAATATTATTAATACTAAAGTTGTAGTCACTATTAACAAACATCAATGACTGCTGTATCAGCATGGACCTGCAGCAAAAGCACAAGGGAACATAAATTACACGCTGAGCAGTAAAAGGGTTGGAGCTCAGAAATCAATATTTAAGCAGACAAGAAAATTTCAGGCACTGTACAAGGAAAACATTAAGTAAAGCATCACTTCCCTTTGTTGTTTTTTTTTTTTTTTTTTTTTTTGGCTATTATTTGGCTTACTGAATTTTATCTCATCTTACATGCAGGGTTTTTTTTGTTTTTATAGGCATTGCTTCTTCTGTTGTTGGGGTTGCCATTGCTCAGGTTATAGATTTGTAGGTAATTCAGATATTAGTTTACAGTTGCAGATCCTGTACTAAATTGGGAATGCTCTTACTCTGCAGTGAATTCAAAGTATCTCACAGCTTCTCTTCCATGAAGAGTCTTCGTATCTACTGTGACCAAAGTCAGAAGCTAGCCCAGGGAAGGGGAGGTACCCATACACGAAGGGTTACCACAGCATCCTAGCAGCAGAAATACATGGCATTTCTTTCTGCAGTTTACTGCTTCAGAAGTAATAATCTGCATTAGCAACCACTGTACATTTCTCATTCTATTACAGGGGTTTTTTCCGTCTTGTCTGAACACCAGTCTTTTTCATACATCAAGTCCTTCACTCTCCTCCCCAAACAGTTCCCAGGTGCTGCTTTTACTTATCCTCTTCCAAATAGTAAAATTATTTTACTTTTTTCCTCTACTTCTAATCTGGCTTCTTCTCAATCTCCTACAAGTCAAGATGTGATTACATTACTGCTGAAAATTGCACACAGATAATTGGGAGCAGAATGCAGAGCAATGAGGTTTCCAATCAGGGCAACCTACAGAAATGTTAAAGCTAAAGAACAGGAGCAGACATACACAGGGACAGGCAGGATGTCACCTACACTTAGAGCAAACTGAAGCAGCCATGCAAACATAAAATAACTTCACATACACTAGTTGTCTGCCTTTTATCTTTTCTATGAGAGGGTCCAGCCAAAGAGTGCCAAACAGAGGGTTCAAGGTTACCACATGGGCTGACACTATGCCTTCCTCTGTAAGCAGAGGCACACAAACTCTGCCCGTGCTCTGGACTAAGTGATGCCATGTGAGAAGCAGCAGTACTTCAGCTTGTGTCTGACCCTTCACTGTGCTCCAAAATAGCCCAGAAAATTTGAAGGCAAGGCAACTGCTATCTTCAGGAGAAAAAATAAATATATATATACACACACATGGGCAGACTGAGAGTGAAAATGATGGTAGGACAATGGTACAATAGGCAGACACATTTGCCTGACATGCAGGTGACAAAAAAGAGGCAAAAAACAGGGCTTGCTCCTCTCCATGCAGGTGAGCTGTGTGAAACCAAATAAGCACTTCTCGCTGTGCTTTGGACTTCTAGCCTTGCAAATTCTGAATGCCTCTAAATGCTTCAAATAACCTGTAGCACCTTCTAGGCTACTAAGGTGCTATGCAACCATATTTTCCCTTCAAGTCTGAAAGGTTAGAACAGCACCATTTTGCTTTTTGTTCACCCTTCACAATGCTACCAAAATAGCAGTTCCAGGTAAAGCCCCTTACTGACATTCACAAATACCGAAGCAGCAGCTGACTTTATACAAGCAATGAAACACCTCCACTTACAGCCCAGGTTCTGACCAAGAGTGGCAAGAGTTGACCAGAACTGGTCATTTCTCCCTGCTCACAGTGCTGACCAATCCCCTCTGAACTCCTTGAGATGCAGATACCAGAAGCTAGAAAGCTGCAGCGCCCAACAGAAGGCTGAGTAACAAGCAGGAAGACTGCTACGAATGCTCTGATGGTAGCAGGATGGCAAAGGTGGATTTGTTCAAGACTGACCTACTACTTTGAAACTCTATCTATAACAAGCAGATTTCTCCCCTTGTTTTAATTTAGTGGTCCAGATTCAGAGCAACATCCTAATATATTTCAAATATTGAACTAGGAAAAAAATGAACAAGAAGAAAAAGAAGGAGCAGTTTCTCAGAAGGCTGCATTTTATACACTGGATGGAAGGGGGAAGGCTGAACAAAATAGTATTACAACTTAGAAGAGGAAATAAAAAGCAAAACCAACCAAATCAGTGTAGATATGCAGTTATAGTAACTGGCCTTGAAGGTGAAGTAATCTTGTGTAAATTCAGCAAGAAATCTGTGTCAATGAATGAAAACCCAAGACATTTGTTACTCCTATGCAAAAGTTATTACTATTATTACAAAAACTCTACTTTTACTAAACTCATGCCTAAATTTTTTGATGAAAAAATGTCATATCTAAATGTACAAAAGTACTGATACACTGTGCAGTATCTGTAAATCCTTCCCTGTGCCCCTCCACTGTTCACTTTATGCCAAGAGTATTTGAGAACAACAGGGAATTCTTAGAATTGGTCAATAGATGGATAGTGCATTGTACTGAGTGAGCCAAATAGGATCAGGATGTTTACACGTGTTCTTTAGGCAGACATTAATTGCACTGGACTAACAAGGTAGGTTTCTTTCTGTTACAGATGCTATGAACAGACAAAAAAGCAAGCACAAAGCTTACTGAACAAGGAAGGCAGGAAAAGATGTTTTTCTGATCAAGGAAGTACTTTAAATAAATTCAGCTCCACAGTGCATTGACAAGTTAAACAGGAGATAAATATCAGTCAACTTTTGGGGTAAAGGAGAATATGAAGACTTAAGTATCCAAGCAAAAAAGAATAAAGCCACCTTAAATAAAATATATATGTCCTATCACATAAAGAAATGTAAAAGGGAGAAAGACAATCAGAATTCCTTAACAGCCCCAAACACAGACCCAAGATTTTGCATTTGTTTTATAATGTAATGATCCAGATAAGCTAACAACTATCAAAATTTAAAACCACTACATTCCTGGATTGCATTTGCCAATCTATGAACTAGTCAACAAATTCTCTTGCTCATAGTTTCTCTGATCTTTACACCAACAATGCAATTCATGGAGCAGCAAAATATTGAAAATTCAGTTCTCAGCTGCTCAAGGGACTACTAAACTTTGTTCGCCTGTCTATTAAAATAAAGGGACCCAGAAAAAGACCCTGCTTGAACTTCACCCTTCTGTAGCACAAAACAGCAAGCTGCCACGATATGTGTGGAGCAGCAGAGCTCAGTAACCCAGGACATAGTGAACTCTCCTATCCATGTCTCAAGAAACACACTTTTTTCACTAGACACTGCTTCACAGTTGGCTTTTGTCTGACTATACCGTTACACATCCACATAATTTAAATTTATTCATGGGTTGGTGGATTCATTTTACAGGAGAAAAATTCAGGTTTAAGTGAAGTGAAAGGCCAGAAGTCTCATCTATATGACATTTACATTACAGCTTTCCTTCCTGAGCTAAATCCATATGAAATCTATATTAAAACACAAATTTCATGACCTTTTCTCTCCCCTCTCTCAGTTATACATTTCATAAATGCTTCCTGTGCTGAAATTCATTTTGCGTCATGCAGGTGACACAAAAGTTATTTCCTTTCTGTACAAGGCAGAACTCAAATAGAGCACAACTGACCTTTCAGATCACAACAAATACTCAACATTATTTGTACAGAAACATTTAAGTTTCACACAAATCTAAGGATGCCATTTTCATATTTCTTTCAGGCGCTCAAGCCAGCTAACGTGGTCCTCTGCATGAGCAAATCTCTTTACAGATGCACAATGAACTAGCTGACCCATGCTGCACACTTTTTTTAAAATCCACACAAGTACACAGCCATATGTATATCAAAACAACTAGGAGAAGGCAGGAACGTGAGAATGCTTCTGGGTATGACAGGATGTGGCAACAAGCAGTCAGATATTCTACCTAAAAACCATAAAAAAGAAATTATCATGAAAGTACAACCTTTTTGTCAGCACATTTCCTCCCATCTCCAATACCTTTCACCATATACACACTCCTTTCTGAAATAGCTGTGTATGCTTCCCCCAGAATACCAGCCTAAACCATAATGTGTTGGTGTTTTACTTTTCAGAATTGTTTTGTTTCTTTTCCTTTTTTTTTCAGAGTAGTGAACTTAGCTTTATTCTTCAATGGGGAGGCATAAAAGGTTATATACTATTTCTGTAAAGTGAAAAAAAATATTTCTACAATACTCTTCATTGTAACAAAGTTGGTATTTGCAAAACTCTGTAATACTAAGGAACATCTTTAAAGATTTAATCTGTTTTTTTTTTTTTTAGTCATGATATATGACAAGTGCAACTAAGACTTCCCTCACTGCTGTTAATTTAGTTTACTTAGATTTGTATAAAATCAGTTTTAAAAAATTAGCACGCATCCAATACAGGCACATTATCCATCTGAGAGATCAGAAATAAGATGTCCATCCTAGCACATCAGTACTGTCCACTATAATTTAGACATTCTTCAAAATGCATCTGTAACCAGGAGGGTAACAGCCCTTACATTAAAAAAGTCCTTCATTAAGTGGCTCCCATCACACAGCCCATTACAAGCTCTCATGCCCTGAACTTGCATAGCCTCAGAGTAATGTTGCTTTTAACAGGCAAAGCAAACAGGGTAAATAAACTATCTTCTCTATCTAGGGGGAAAACCATCAGTAAATGTATTATTAATACAGATTAAATCCCCCTTCTCACATCACCAGTGGTATAAGAAAGCACTGTTATTTACTCTGTCTACCGCAAAATTAAGTTATCCACACACAATGAATAATCCCCTAAAATAACTGGAAAATATCCATTGACAAAATTGGATTTCTGCTTAAGAGCATTCTCCAATTTCTATCTTGTATAGCATAATGTATAAAAATAACACACATGAAAATATAATACATGCTCTAAAGGGTCTGTTTGAACATCTAGAAATTGTCTTTCTTTAGATGGACCAAGACCACAAAGTAAATATTTGGACTTCATTTTTTTTGTCACCATGTCTACAAAAATACAACACTTGTTTATCAGCCCTGCCTCCCACAGAGTGCAAATGTACAGCTGCAGAACCATTTCCACTTATGGAACATCTCAGTAGTCTTGGACTATTTGACCTACAATGATGGTCCGGAGAAAAGTCTGTGTTTTATTTAAGAGGTATTTTAAAATAATTGAAGTGTGGGAGGAGACCATTAGTACTCAGCTTTGCACATTTCCTGTACATAAGACCAACATGTTTAAAAGGGAAGTCATATACAAGCCCAAAAAAAAAAAGAGCTGCATTTTCCCATGTGCCATAACAAAACCTGACACTGTGTTTCAGCCCAAAGCAGATACTAGAAGCCTTCAAGGAGCCCACACACAGTAAGACAAGAATGACAGGGCAAAACCATAGGCTCCTTGAGAACATTATAAATGAAGACTGTTTCTAGCTGAGAACATTCCTAAATGCCAAACGGATGGAAAGTAGGAGAGCAGTCAGGGCATGGATCAGCACTCTTTTGTCACAACTTCTTGCCTAGGCAACTGCTAATGGCTACACTCAAAATCAGCAGATCTTTAGCTTGATCTAGCATAATCATTTTTATGTGCTCTCAGAAAGCTAATACTGGAAATCAGGTGTTCTCTCAGGTCTTAATATGTAATCCAAAGATTTTATCACGTATGCTGCAGTTCCAACAGTTTACAAGTTGGTATTGAAATCTGTACTCGAGCCCCTGCTTTAGGTGTTCACTTTACTTCTAAATAACCATTATGTACTGCATTTATTTTTCCCATAACAGAAGATAAGTGGCTTTTTCCCCTGCTCAAAGCTTGAGAAATACAATGTAGGTCAGTCAAAAAAAAAATAATCTGAAGTTTGCATTAATTACTCAGAGGTAATTACACTTGCTTTACAAATAGCATTTACTATTGCTACACTGGTATAATGTTTTCCATTAGGAGAAAACATATTTTCATAGCACTCTGAAGCACGTGCCATTAGGTCTGAAATTTCCCATGATTCATCATCACTCTCCAAAGCACAACATTGATTTCAACTATCATCCCCCTTGAATCAAAAGTAAAACATTGGCACTTGCCAATTTAGCACTTGCTACAACAATAGCAGTTGTCAGTTTTCCTCCTTTTACTATTTTTTACACATCCTAGTCTCTGCTCCATGCTTTATTTTGGGGAGTTTTGTTGTTTGGGGTTTTTTTTAATAAGTCTTTCTGAAGGTATTGAAGGCTGAAAATTGTCATTTGAAAATTGAGTATAATCCTCTATAACTGCAATGATTCTCTGTGAATGTGGTAAAGTTAGAACCCTGAAAGCTGCATACTCGCTGTAAGGGTATTATCGTGTTATCAGAGTGGTAAACAGTGCTCCTCCTGAGACAAATCCATACTTGGAGCCCCACTTTATTGTATTCCAAAGAGATGTAAAAGACAAGGGCCCCAAACACTACAAAAACGTGTCCATGTAGAGGAGGTGTTGATCAGAGTTTTGTGCCTAGCTGAAGGACTACAGAGCCTGAGAAGAAGAGATGGGAAGAAAACAGCCCCTACTCCATGACCTCCGTTTCTTAGCTGCTTAGTTTTTCTGGGTACTCCTTCCCTTCTCTGCTGTCTGTCCCTGACAACAGGAAAAAGTGGTCCCTAAGAGATTCCTAGCTTCTTCTACAGGTTATACAACACAGCATTTTTCATAGTGAAAACTGCAGTAGTATTGACCTATACTTTCATTACCACATCTAATTCTACTTGGTTAACTTCTTCATGAGCAGTAATCAGGGTCACCAATGTTAAAACACTGCACAGCAGATGACTGCACACAGTTAATTCCCTTCTGCTTTTGCCTGAACCTCTTGCTGTTCCATTTCCTGCAGATCCACCAGAAGAATTCGGCACTCATTCTAGACCCATGTCACCTTTCAGACTTAATTTAAAACCATGCTATTTCAAACACAAATGAACTTGAATATTTATGTATGGCATGTATCTTCAGAATCTGAAGACTCTGTACTTCTTAAGGGGAAGCTCATCAGATCAGAACAGATTTGAGGCTTAGTTTTAGTCCACATCTCAGTCGCCAAACATCAAGCTTGTCACCAAACACAAGAAGTCTAGCCTTCTAACCAAGGGTATCTCTTTTCTGTATCTCTTTTGGCCTATCTCTGAAAAATTCCTTTATTCTGATAGATTTTATTGAGCAGCCACAATTTCGCATACAGATAAAAAAAAAAAAAAAAAAAAAAAAAAAAACTTGCTCTGAAAGAATCCATGTGCTATGCTCAGAGAAAAATGAGTCTATAGCAGAACTGAAAAGAAATCACATGCCAGAGAACACTGTGTCATTTAACTCTGAGAACTGCCTAAGGATGACACGTATGTTATTTGGAATAAGCAAGAAGCTATCTTGTCATTTAGATTAATTTTAAAACACAATTCCTCAATTTCTTCTTCTTCCGGTACAAGGTGTGCCAAAGATCTAAAAATATCAAGTTTTCCCCAGAATGGTGTTTCCATCACAATTAAGATACCTCCAACTTTTATAAAAAACGTGTACATTCTGAAAAATGCAAACTGAATAGTAACTAATTTTGCCCTTACTAGGGGAGATATTGTTTTGAACTTTTTTTAATATAAGACCTTCACAAATGTTGAGGTTTTTAAGTTTATTCTTCCTTATGCAAAACTAAAGCACCAAGAAGTCCATTAAAGTGTGGGTCTTGCTTAATTAACCTATTTTGCAAGTTACTGGGCATGGTAACACCTGATCATATCAGTGACTCTGAAGCAGGGGGAACCCACTAGGTAGCAGTTAAGAAGTAAAATTATATACATCAGCCACCATTAATAATTCACAACAGTACACAAAATGCAGGGGAAGGAATGGTGCAGAGGTGAGGTTACTTCTGTGTGGCAACATTTCTCACTCCTTCTCCACACATCCCTCACTTCACAAAACCTTTTAGATACAAATAAAATAGCCATGACCTTTTTTCCTCCTCTGCATGATTAATTACTTAATGTATTATTAATTGGAAAATGTAGCTGAATTTCAAATGCTTTCATTCTCTCAGCATATCATGCTGTCTGGGAAGCGCCGATTAAGCTGTTCATCAAAGGTGAGCAGGCAAGGTCATGTAGGCTGTGCCTCTTCAGTTATTCATTACCTGTCCTAAACAGTAATTAACAACAGCAATATTTCCATAAATCAAGCTTTTCTGATTACCTTCAGATGATAGGAGGTGGCAGGGGGGGGGAAGGGAAAGAAGGAATCAGTATATGGTTTTTTGCATGTATCCCTTTTTTCACCATTTCTTTAGTGTCTACCTGAATAACTGAATCGATATGTTGGCTGTCATATAAAACACAGAATTTTACTTCAAGTCAATGGAATTCCACACAGAATAAAGAGGAAATTATGGCTTCCCTTCTCCCTTCCCAATGCCTCACCCCAGCTTTAAAGGGGTATTTGGTCTAAGAAGGCTTCTCAATTACCAAGATTGCTATATTTATTTTTTTTGTTCCTTTATATGATCTCCATCACCAAGGTTAAAGTGGGTATCTCAGATCATGACTTGAGGTCATATTCAATGAGGCTTCAAGTTTATAAAGAAATTTATCCTTCAGTATCTGTGAGGTTTCTCACCTTGAGGCATTTCAGGTGGCAGATAATGAGGCTCTTGAGCACTGACATGCACCCAGTCGAAATCATCGTACAGGTCTTGGTGGTAGTCACAGGGCCCAGGACCATCATCAAACGTGCATCCTCCTAGAGAAGAAATTTGTTATTAGTTTATTTGAAAGCAGAGACCTTCCAAGAGTCAAGCAGAGCTGTTTCTCTGGGGCCAACCACAACTGCAGTGCCCATGCAGCCTTGTACCACAGTTCACAGGCTTGCACTTACAAAGCTAAAACCTGCAAACAACTCACCCATCAATGTTCCCCTCTCTTTGGTAAAAACATCACTAATCCACACAACCAATTTCCCCCAAGAGCACCTTCTGTCAGAGCAAAGCATAGCTTGAAGTCACCAATTCAAGTGAAACCTATCTCAGAGTCTGTGTGACAAAAAGCAACATGCTATCTAAACCACAGGGGAAACTGGAAATAATAGACCAAGATCAAAGATGAAAAACAAAAACTCTGAAAGCAAAAGCAGTCCAAACACTGACAACAAGGATAAATACTGTGCCCAAGACAGTCAGAAAAATTAATTAAAATTACTTAGAAAATAAGTAATTGCTGCAGAATGAATTGGGTAATCTTGATTTATTAAATCAATCTAGCATAACATAGCAAGGCATTTTTTCAGGGTCACACAAACAACAGATATGAAAACCTTGCAACAAAAGTTGTGAGAAGTGACGGAGAGAAAGAAGAATGGAAGGAATGCAAATGACTGGAGGAAAAAAAGACAGAATTCCCATGTAGCACAGTAATGTCTGCCCTGTCTCATTCAGTAAGTTTTTTATTCCATTCTTAACTCAAGGCCATTAAGTATGTTGGGAAAAGAGAGAAGAAAGCATGACAATCTCAGAAAAAGATCAAGGTTTGAGAATGAAGAAACAAAGGAATCAAAAGAGTCTGGTCAAAGAAAAAGCAGAGCATAAAGGCAAGAAAATGCGGATGTCATGCACACAATTCTGCAGCAGCTGTTATCTCTATGCATGGCACACAGCCCTAGAGTTTGCTCCTCCTACTCAAAAACAAAAGGCAATAGCAGGAGAGAGTGAAAGAGAAAACAGTGCATTCATCACTACTTAGGTGGTATTTTTTAATCCAGATAAGTTATATAAGACTTGACTTATAGAAAATTTTTGAAAGTCAGGGGAGATATTTCTTGCATACTCTTCCCCCTGTCCCCTGGAACCTGGGCACATCAATCCAAATAACAACACTCATCACAACAAAAGTTCCTTTTACTAAGATGCTTCTAGAAAAACAGGGGTATTTCTATTAACTTTGTTGTCTGTCTTTTTAAATACAAAATATGGGACAAGTACTTTGAGAACAAACAAAAACCCCTTATTACAATAGATTCCAGTGTTGCCTATGATGAGTCACTACCACAGCACCAAGAGCCAACACCCTTCCAGGCCTGCCTGGGTCTCACCAGCTCACACTGCACTCAGGAGGTGAATGGGCTGGAGGTGGAAAAGGGGAGATTGAGGACCATCAAGAGCTACAGCCTGTGCTCATTCCTGCCCTCACCATTCCATGGTGTGGAATTCAGGCCAGAGAAAAAGGAAAGGAAAAATGTGCATGTATGTCACCAAACTGAGAATGAAAATGCCCAAAACAGCATATTCAAGTATCACCATAACAGACAAAGTTTGCACAAACAGAGTTCATATCTAGGGAAGAGAAAGTTCCTTTTGCTAAATTCCATAAGCAAATCTGATGCTGTCCCACACCAAGAGATCATGTTGCATCTTCACTTAGGGATAACTCAAATAGCTCCCAAAAATCTGTAAAAGTATTTGTCATTTTGAATGACTGACAAAACCAAGTTTTAGATAATCCTACATCACCAAAACCCATTGCCGGTACTCCCAGAATTACCTTTTAACCAATGTTTCAGCTGGAAAGAACAACACCAGGACAGAAAGAAAATTCTACACTGAAGTAAAATTTGTGCTAAATCCTTGTACTGTAAATCCTTACAACTTCATATGCATCTCTGTATTAACAACCTTGCTCAAACATCACCCTCTGACAACATAAGCAGAGCACCAACAGCAGCAACAAAAGCACCACAACATTTTATTCCCGGTACTAAGCTGGTTACTACATCAGTGTCACTGTCAAAGACTGCAAGGCACGAGAGAAATACTTGTGTAAGAGAAATATTTATACTTTTCGATGTTCCAACTCCAGTGCCCTCTGTTACCAGTGAGAGACTTTTCTAATTAACATCTATTATGATAAAGCCAAAAAGACTTACAACATAAATCTTGCACTTTGATTTAACTTACACTTCTATGATCACTCTACAGCAAAAAAAATGTACATTTCCTTCAATATTTTATTGATAAATGAATAGCAGTTTCCCTTAAAGGGAAGTTATCAGTCTGCTGTCCCAGCACGGAAATGACATATGGCTTTGAAGCACATGCCTGCAGGGCACCCATTACCCTTTTTAATGGTTTGAGTGCCCTCAGTATATAAATTTAAACAACCAATGAATCTTTTAGACTCATTTGGAAGATGAATGTCCTTAATTGCTTGTCTTTGTACCCACTATTAATTTTAGTTATCAGAGTTGTGATTAGCAATAACAACGCACCTGTTAATACACAGCAAGCAAGCCCAACCTCCTTGTGTGCACATCATGGCTGCACCCACAGAACAAGCAAATGTGCATTTATCATATGCACATGAGCAAAGTTTATCAGGACAGATTAACAACCCACTACAAAATCAACCCTGTAACAATTGATCGAACCAATGGCTTCCTCTCATGGAGCACACTGCTACCTTACCTCTTACCAACATACCGAGACATTTCAAGGCAACTAAACAACAAATGCTGTAATGATGCATCTAGCACAACACAAGACAGGCCAAGCATTTCAAACCCCCTGCAGACTACTCCTTAAGACTTAAAACATGAGCAAATTCAGACCTCACCTTCTCCGTTTCAACAGTCAATTGCCTGCATGCTATTTCAATAACTCCAGGCAGTAAGAGACAAACCTAGTGGAACATGCTGTGTGGAAAACACAAGGAGAAGAAGTGGTGGGTGGGTGAAACCTGCAGTGATGCATTTTTTGCTAGCCATTTGTTCAAAACTGTCTACATTTTAAATCAAATCTTAAACCACTCAAACATAACAACAAACATCTGACAAAAGTTCACAATAGGTCAGGACTTATTAGTACCCTAATTCAGCTACTGGGTCACTGTTCACAATAATGTAAAGCACCACTCAGGGAAGATAGTGGATCAGCTTGATGAACATGCACTACTTTCCAATGAAGTTCAGCAGCTGAACTCAAGTACCCATTCATATTTGTTGCCTAACATTTTGACAACAATCTGCTAATATCCTACAAATTACAAGTCATAAATCTTCTACTAAGCCATTTGTAATCTCCCCCAAAACTCAATAAAACTATCAACCACTGCCCAATTACCTATGGCCACCACATTCCTTTAGCTACCACTGATGTATAACTTAAAATTTTTCTTCAATACTAACCCACTACTGGAATTTGCCCACACCTACTGATACACATATCTTGCCATAGTGATTTGTACACCTCTGCTCAATCTCTGGGCTGGAAGCACAGGGCTGACATTCAAATGCTTTTGGATCTTGTACTACCTAAATCCACATTTACCTTAGATTTCTATTATGCTTCTGAAAAAAATGGCAGCAGCAGCAGTGATCAAGAGTCTGACCTCAGCGACCTGGTGAGGGCCAAAGGACTGGGATGCAAGGCAGTCAGTACTATCTCCTCCTTTCCAACAACACTGTCATCAGGACATGGCCCAGAAGAGCTGGATGGGACAGCATCAACCAGAGCCAAGGACTGCCACACCTGCAGTGGTGCCAGCAGCCTCAACAATCAAAGACAAATCAAAAGAAAAAAGCAGGCTGTCCATCAGAAACAAACACCCCACCAACAGCTGGAGTAAAAAACTAAGAAGACAGAATTTTAAGTGTCTGTGATTATTTTGTCAAACTACTAATTGTATTTTGGATCAATCAAATTTGTTCAGTTGCTTGTGAAGTACTTGGGAAACATTTACATTTGTCGGAAATCAAGCAAAACAACGATTCACTGTATCCATTATCTTTTCTCATAAGCTGCACTAGGTTATCAACTTCAGCTTAAACAGACCGAGAACTCACACACTCCCCTTCAACGTCCTTCTAAAAGATAAATGATAAATCATACTAGCCTCAAAAAAATTTCCTGCCTACATGTCCATTTTCATTCATGAAAGATAAAGAATCTTAAATATTCATTATAAAAAGAAAGATTAATATCCCACACTGAACTCTCAGAAAATAAATTAAAGCTCTGCTTAATAACAAGGTCATCAAGATTAACCTAAATTTAATCTCAAAATTAATCATAAAATCCCCCAAATTAACGAAAATTTAATGAAGATTTAATAAAGATCATTTAGTCAAGAATTTACACATCATCTATTGTGGGGGCTTGACCCTGGCTCAACACCGTGTGCCCACCAAAGCTGCTCTATCAGTTTCCTCCTCAGGGGAGAGAAAAATATTTTGAAGGTCCTTTGGGTCACTTACCAATTACCATTGTGGGCTAACCACATCCAACTTAATTTATCACCAATCAAATTTGAGCAGTGTAAAGAAAAATAGCATTAAATCTTAAGAAACCTTTTGTCACAGAAAACTTTTCTCCTTAAATCCGTTATCCCAGAGGCACTAACTACCACCATCTCTGACAGGCTCCGCCAGGGTCTTTCTTGGAGCCTGGCATTGGCTCTATCAAACACAGGAGAAGTTTCTGGCAGTTCTTTACAGAAGCCACCCTTGTCTTCACAGAACACCCCAGCCACCAAAACTTTGCCACACAAACCCAAAATAGCCATAGAAAGCTATTTCAATTAATTTATTTATTTATTTACATTTAAAGAGAAATTACATATTTTTTTAAATTATAATAATAATTCTTTAGCAGCAACACTTGGTACTGACATTGCCCTATGATTTTGATTTATCCTACTTCCTTTTATAACAACCCAGGAAAGAAGAGCTAAACAGATCTTTTCTCCACCTGGTTAAAATATAAATAAGCTTAAGACTAGAAGAAGTATGTGTCACTGCCACTGATAAATTGATGTCCATTACAACTTTACTGTGGACTCCCAGCTCATCAGGGCTAAAAAGAAAAACTGATTCAGAATTTGAATAACTTATCTTTATCTAAAAATTCCTAAGTTCTCACTGCACTCCCTAAACATTATGTCACTTCTACTATTTCGAATGGAAACATTCATTTGCACAACAACATTAAATTAAACATACTCATAACATGCATTATGAATAGCATTATAGGGATGGTGCACTGGAGATTACTGACTTCTAGGTAAAAGATACTATTCCCTAATAGCATGCAAAAATTCTGTATGCCCATTTAAATATTTAGATTTTAGAAGTATCCTTCATTGCTTTGTTCTCTAGCCTATCAACATGGCAAAGGATTTTTTTCAGCCTCAGAATGGCATGTGTAGAAAGACAGTTGAAAGCATCCAGCTTTACTGCTTAGTTCTGAGATCTGTTTTTGCATCTGACCACTTCTGGTGTTATGCAAAATGCAAAACACACTAGCAATATCTTAAAGTTCCTGCTCCTCTATTTTAAGGAGCTGGTTGTAAGCCTGGAAACTCATCCACTAGGACCAGGCAGATCACCAATACAGGAGAAAAAAACCCAAAAACAAACAAGAGCATGAGAGAAGAGTTGTACTAGAGGCACACAATAACGTTCTACAAGCACAACTTCTCCTGTGCACAGGTCTCAGTTACCAATGGTTTCTTTCGGAACTTCCATGTATGAAGGTGTCACAGTAGGGATTAAATACTCT
The DNA here is from genome assembly GCF_017590135.1 of Pyrgilauda ruficollis. Lineage (NCBI taxonomy): Eukaryota > Metazoa > Chordata > Aves > Passeriformes > Passeridae > Pyrgilauda > Pyrgilauda ruficollis. The sequence continues at coordinate 4,545,534 of NW_024523648.1, forward strand.
TCTCATTCAGCTCAAATGACTACTTGGAACAATCTGCTCGTTTTATTCAAAAGCATGCTTTTATTTTTCTCCACCACCTGCTGTAAAAGTATAATGAATAGCTCTAAATCTATCAAAGCAGATAGCTCCATGGCAAGAACCCAGTAGAAAATTATGCTGATCTGTGATGTCAGGTAAAAGTCCTGCAAATTTATTTTTTTTTCCTTCTCACACTGAATGGTGAATTCGAAGGGTGAAGATAAAGGTACTATAGCAGGTGTCTTTTCTGTCATATACATCCAGGTAGAAGTTCTGCTTTTAAAAATCACACACTTACCACAATAATTTACCTGTTTATATTACAGTACACCTTGAAACACAGGATGTTTTCATCTTCTTAAGGCACTACATAATTTCTGTTATGAGCATTTTAAAACACCTTGACTGTAGAGCATTCAGACACCTGTTAAGACTATACTAAGAATTGATGTTAATGCCGTTTGAGAATAAATCTTAATGACTTATGTTAAAATGCTTATGTTAAGTATTACCTACTGAAATGTGACACTGAAACAACCTTAATTAACCTATGGCATCTAAAAAGGCAGAAGATCAGCAGCACTATTTAGTGTTAAAAAAATAACCATGAAAAGAGCTGCACTTAAGGAGAATTACAGATTCTCCACTACAGGGAGAAGTCATACTAAATACTAAGAATATTTATCCTTCTTATAGCGGTATCTTGCTTTATAGTACTAAAATTCATTACATAAAACAACTGATTTCAGGTTATAGCAATAAAAATCAACGAAACTCAACTACCTGCAAATGGATTTTTTAGATTTTTCTACTTATTCCTAATATCAGGAAGTTTTAATCACCCTCTTAACTAAGGAACTTCAACATGGAACTTCAGGTCTCAAGAATGTAAACACCAACAGAAAAATAGGAAATATGGCAAATTATTCCTAAATTAACATGATTATATTTTAGGTGTAGGGCTTTTGTTGGTGTTGTTTTAACAGTCAAATAATTTAAACATCTCTACAAGTATAACTTTATCTAACAAGGAAGCAGACAAACCTCTCCTATATCAGTGTTCACTATAAATCACTGTGAAATTAAAACAAATTCCACCCTCCAAAAGTCATTAAGTAGTGCCACAACCAAGGAGAAGAGTCGGGGACAAAATGCTAAACAGCTCACAATCTAGAATGAGCTATGCATATTCCTTTTCATTGTCTGTCTTCCATAGTCCTTATTAATGAATACCTAATTTAACAATAGCTAATTTTAGAATGGAAAGATAGGAACTGGATAATTATGAGGTGCAAATTATGGAGAATGCATGAAGCCTCAGGTGAACATTCTTTCCTGTACTCTTCAAGGTAAGATATCACTATTAATGCCAGCATTTATCCTAGCCTCAAATACGGGATAAGTATGAAGATTCACAATTAGATGTGGTCTACCTGACCATGCCATTTATTCAACTTCTTCTATTAAATTAGCCTCTGTCACTCTTTATACCCAGGCTGGAAAAGGCTCGTACATCTCTGATTTCAAAAAGCTTCATATTCACTGCCAAGAGGAATCTTTTCCACAGTTTACCAGCAGTGAACAGAATGGAAAAATGACAGAGATGAAGGGGAGAAAAGAACAGTCTCTATTACACTGTCTTTCAGTTTCCAAACTAAGCAAAACATAATCTAAACAAAAGTGTCTTTAAATTTCCTCTTGTTCTCCAGGGAAAAGGAGTTCTTCTGTTCTTTACTGGAGAGGTAACAACAGGTAGCTGCGAGAAGTCACAATTGCTTAATGTCTTCTTCATCCTTCCTTGACATGGGCAAGGCAGCAGAGAGCAAACAACCATGTGCAGATCACTTTTATATAACTGAACTTATCAAGACAATTTCCATTTCAGTTCACAAGATATTTCTGAAACCATGAAAAGAATTTGCAGTTTCATGAAATGATGTATAGATTTTCATCAATATACAAGTTAAATCATCCACAGAACGACAAAGCTATTTCACATTTCAGCTTATAGACTGCAAGCTTCAGTATTCCGGCAGTACGCTGAGCAAAATTCTGATCAATTACACTGGTGACAAGAAATTATACCATTATAATGTAAAAAAATGGGGTTTTGAGGGGGGAATCATGTCTTGAAATTAATAAATATTTTCATAACATTACCAATAGTAAAACGCCAGCAAACAAGTTCTGTGTCTTCAAGAACACAATTGTGAGTTCCAAAAATAAATTATTCACTCCAATCTTTATTGGATATGTGATCTTACATGCTGCTCCTGAAAACACCTTTACCAAGACACTGCTAGTTCTTATCTATAGAGAATCTAATATAGATATCACAGTCTCTGGCATTTCTTCTAAACATTTTCACAGTACACTGTTAAAAGGCAATGGATAACAACAAGATTAAACTCAGGAGGAGTGCTAAATGAAGACAGCCCTACAAACAGTACATTAAATCACAAAATTTTCTACATTGAGTGTTAGGTTATTTTGTAACTTACTGTCCAAGGGAAATAAAGAAAAAAAAAAAAAAAAAAAAAAAAAAAAGAAAAAAAAAACCTGAAACAAGGAAGAAATAAGTTCACAGTTCAACTTCTATCTCTGTCTCTACTAATCATGCCACCAACTCAACCACAAAAACAGGCCTAACAGCTACACATCAGTGAATAAGCTGAGTTGGAAGAGACCCATCAGGGTCATTGAGCTCAATGCCTGGCCCTGCACAGCACCATCCCCAAGGGTCACACCCCGTGCCTGAGAGCATTGTCCAAACACTTCCTGAACTCTGTCAGGTTTGATGCTGTGACCATTTCCCTGGGGAGCATGTTCCAGTGCCCAAACACCCTCTGGATGAAGACCCTGGAGATCCAACATAAACCTCCCCTGACACAACCCCAGGCCATTCCCTTGGGTCGTGTCACTGGTCACCACAGAGAAGAGACCAGTGCCTGCCCCTCCTCTTCCCCTTACAAGGATACTGAAAACCACAATGAAGTCTTCCTTCAGTCTCTCCTTCTCCAGGCTGAACAGACCAAGTGACCTCAGCCACTCCCCATACCGCTTCCCCTCAAGGCCATTCACCATTTTTGTTGCTCTCCTGCGGACACTCTCTAATATTTTGTCTCTTTTTTATATTGTGGCACCCAAAACTGCCCCCAGCACTTGAGTGAGGCCGCCCCAGCACAGAGCAGAGCAGGACAATCCCCTCCCTTGCCCAGCTGCAATGCTGTGCCTGATGCTCCCCAGGACACACTTGGCCCTCCTGGCTGCCAGGGCTCTGCTGACTCATGCTCAACCTTCTGCCAACTAGGACCCTCAGATCCCTTTCCATGGCACTGGTTTTTAACATCTCATCCCATCCTATTAAAACTCTGACAGTTTAGCCATAAAATAGTGTGAGAGGGGACAATACAAGTTGCTTAAAGTTTGTTCTATTACCCATCTCTTTTACTATTAGTTATTAAAAGTTCTTCAACAGACAAAAGCAAAAGCTTCCAACTAGACAATAGGAGGAAGTATTCAACAAAAAAAGTCTCCTCTTTGAGCACAACAAACACTAGTTACCACAGCATCAGTGCAGAAACCCTACAAATGAGTAAATGAGAGAAGAGTACATAAGTTATCCAGACTGAAGTTTAAAAGGAGCACAAGGAACAGATAGGGGATAGAGCTCAAAATGAATGTGGACAACATGAAAGCTGAGGACTTCCTAAGGGGAGGTGAGCATAAGACTGTGTATAAAATATTAAATTGTCATGCAAAAAGGAAGATCAAATTAAATGCAAGGAAATGGAAGAACTCTGACATTGAAAATGACAGAAGCTTTACAAAAGGTCATTTCTGAAGTCTCAGAAGGAGGAAAGTCCAAGAAGGTAGAGAGATGATGGAAGAGTTCAGTCATCGTATAAATTCAGAGTCTCAAAAGGATGACAAGACTCTCTCAGAAGAGATCTTTTGAGAAACAACATCAAGGTACATAAAAAATTAAGTTAGCAGCGAATCAATCACAAAACTTGGGCACATGAATAGAAGGGGCAATAAGCAATACTGAGTTTAAAAATATACCTTCACACACACAGGCACTGTCAAACTAAAAGACAAATCCTTGTATATCAGAAGTGAAGACACTGCTCTAGTTTCTTATTTTGTAGTAAGAAAAGCAGTAGGTATTTTAATATGAGGTATATCTTTTCATGGAATCCAGCAAGACGAAAGGAAGGTTAGAAAAAACAACAGTGTAAATATATTTTGAAAGCAGTGAAGTTTTCTATACCCACAGGAAACAGCCAAACTTCCAAATTTAGTGAAAGATCCAATGAGATACAGACCAACAAATAACAAATTCAAGATATAACAGGCCTCAGTCTACAAAATCAGACAGCAGTTGAGTGTGGAAGGGACTACTGCAGACCACCTGGTCCAATCCCTCTGCTCAAGCAGAGCCATCTAGATAGAGACTGCTGCCTAAGACCATATCCAGACAATACCTCCAAGGATGGAGATTCCACAATTTCCCTGAGCAACCTGTGCCAGTGTGCAGTAGCCCACACAGTTGAAAGAAAAAACAATCCAAACAAACCCCAAACAAAACAAAACAACAAAAACAACAACCATTTTTTAAGCACTTATAAGTGTTTTCTGGTGCTCAGTGGCACTCTCCCTGTTTGTAAGACAGCTTTGACAACCTCACTGATGTCTAAGCAGACAGTATTTACTGATGTCCCTCAGAGATCTGAAAATGGCTTCAAGTATGAGCTGTTCCATCACCTTCCCAGAATCAAGATTAAATGGAGCATCCTATTCTTTCCTGTGTCCTCCTTGCATAATCTCCTATTAAAATTATGCCTCATCTTAAACTTTTCTCAGTGTCTTGGTTTGAAATTGTGACCTAAGACACTCAGCAATGCTTCATAATTTCCCTGGTGTCCAATTGAAGCTCTGCATTTCCTTACTGGCTTTAACACCTTTTATTCAATCACAAAAACAACTATAACATTGCCTTCTGCAATGTTACACTAAAAGATGGACTAAAGTATCACAGAAAATCTAAGATAAAAACCAGAATTATATGTAAATTTTTCATAATAAACAAGCTGAGAACAGCCAACACAAAGAAACAGAGATTTGTCTTTTATCTTCTGTCTTCTACCTTTCCTCTTTAGACTTAAAAATCTGAGTCTTCCTTTACAGGTGCCCTACAGAATCAAATGGATGGTTCATTTCACACATTACTCTTTCTATTGGTTGTTACTTCATTCTTCAGCAAAGTAAGATTTATCAAAATACTTCCTAACTGTGAGGAAAATATTTTAGGTAGATTACACTGGGAGAGAGTAATCTGACAGCAAAGCTCTTTAACACACTCAGAGAAACATACATGGTGCTAACAACTCACTTTCTTCCTTTATATCTTGTAGCCAAATCACTACTTGCTGTTGAACTGTTTATAACTTACTGATTATCTGCTTACATGCAGAATATAAATTCTGCATGTAAGCAAATAATGTGTCACTTCTCTCACCAGATTTGGTCCTCAGCAAGTCCTCTGATGAACAGACAGCACAAACCATCACACCATTTTAGATGAAACTTACTGATCTGCCATCAAACTTAGCTTTACTTGTGCAGCTTTACTTGTGCAATTTAAAAAACCCTCTCAACAGAGAAATTGCAATAGACACAAACTTCTAGCAAGAAATCACTATTTTAGGGTAGAAATATTTACAATCAGAATAGTAGAAATACTACAATTTAACAAACAAATGTAATGTTATTTTATGGCTTCCCAGGGAATTGAGCTCAAATACTTTAAACTTGTGGTTTTATCTGCAAATCTCCACTTGAGTTTCAATAAAACTAACTATTACAAGAATACTTAACTGTATTATAGTATTTTTGAAGCAGATACAAGTTGTATTTAATCTCTCCACTTCTTAAAGGGAGAAGCATTCTCACTGGGTTGGCTTTTTAAAACAGTGTCAGCCTGAAGGTTAGATCTACTTTAGACTGTGCAATGAAGTCGTAGCTTTTGAAGTCAATCATCTGTGCGTGTCCTGAAGGCACAGTGCCCAAAGCACAGCAAGGAGAACAGAGAAACACTATTCTGACAATCTTACCACTTCAGCACACAAGTGAAACCATATCCCTTTACGTTACACATTGCACAGAAGCTAAGTGCAAGAAAAACTGTGGCTGAGAACTGGCCTGGTAGACACTGATAGATACTGCCAGTACTAGTCAGAGCATAAATTTGCCACTCAGTCTTTAGATTTTAAGGCTGAATTAAATATTTTCAGGAAAACATGAGCTTGATGTTGAATAATAGCTAAGCTAAGATAATCCAAGAGTTAAAATAGAAAATTTAGAAAAGAATACTGAACATTTCTTCACAAAATTATAAGCCACATCCAGAATTCTTTTGTGGTTCTAGTTTTCCATCTCCTAAGGGTTATAATAGAAATAATAAAGGCTTAGAGAACATTTGAAAAGAAAAAAAAGGAAAAGAAATCTCACACTTCTCCTCAGACTAACTTTTCTTTTTTCAAATTAGACAAGGCGTTTACATATTCAACTAGAACTTGTACAAGTATTACATGCCCAAGTTTTCACAATATCTTTTCAGTTATCCTTTGGTAGTATATTCACAAAGGTGTATATGACAAAGCATTTTTTGGTGTGCCGTTACCTAAAACAGCATGCAGTTTTCTGGGGAAAGGAAAGAAAGGCTGCAGCTGGATAAGCTGTTAAAAAGTATAATTTGTTAAATTCCTAATATATCTCATCTGAGAATGAAAACCTCACATAAGGAGAAAACATTTGAAGAGCTTCACATCTGGGGCTAATTTTGGTTTTTTAAAGCCAGAAGAAAAAGTGTGAACTGTTTCAGTGGACAATGTGCATCCTCACACTTGCATCACTTGTCACTATAAGTAAATTTTTTAGAAACTAAAAATTAAAATAAAAACACTAGCCTCTCCACAAAAGCTGTATTCCTCTCTGTTTCTTAATTTTTCTCTATTATAACTTAAAGCTCAAAATTGGCTCAGCAGTACCAAGTTATCATTTAAAGGTTAAAATACAGAACATAATGCACAGCTATACATTCAGAAGAAAATACTTCACAGAGACCAAAACCCAAGAAAAGCATAAAAATTTTTAATACAATATAAAAATCAATACTTAATAGTCAACACATAATCTGGATGCAATGAATGAAACAACAAGCATAATAAAAATTTTGCTGATTTTGAAATGAAACACTTCAGTACCAGAGGGATATAAGCAAAGTGTGACCAAAAGTTTCCTCCCTCATTTTTCACCATATCACAATCCACCCCAAAACAGTATCAGACAATGGAAAAACAGCTATGTTTTGTTCATACCACAATTTGTTGAGAAAAAAGTAGTGACAGGTACTGAAAATTGAGGTTCTGTCCCCTCCTTGCATACACTTCGAAGGAATAAAGACATACTCCAGGTCTTTTTGTTTGCATCTCATCTTTGGGTGTCCTCATGTACAAATACATTTGCAAACCCTTTTTTAGTTTCAAACCCCTCATCTAAAGTGGTCTCCTTCTGTCTAAACTGAACCTCAGCCTGCCTTTCTGACAATCTTAGAGAAGAGCAGCACAAGTTACAACCACCCTTTTACTCTTTCACTCCACACTTGATCTCAGGTCAGCACTTCTTTTCTCAAGTATCACAGGCACCATCATTCAACATTGACATGTTCCTTCAAGCCTCTTCATGTGTCCTTCACTCCTGCTATACCCAGTTTTTGAAGGAGAACTAAAAAGCTTCTCTGAGACACACTCCCTTCCAGCTTTCATCTCCCCTTAACCCGACCACTTTGGCATCCCTTCTCTGCCCTTGACAAGTGAGTCTTCTCCCACATTTATCTATTCACAGCATTGCTGAAAAGACTCTTTTTAAAGCCCATCACTTTGGCTGCATTCCACTTTCACTTCCTCTCTCTCCATTTTCAAAGAACAAACTTTTATTTTTGTTACCTTTCACTGTTTATGCCCACTTACAGAAAGCCAGCCAATTCAACTCAACAAAACTCATGGCAGCAACTGGCAGAAACCTATTCCTATGTTGCTGTCGTTGGATTTGCTTTCCTATGGTTTATACAGTTAAAACAAAACAGAGGGGAAGAGGGAATGAGGGGTTAAATAAGCACAAAAAAAAAAAAAAAAGGGAGTTTACAAGACTCATTGCTAGAATAAGAAATAAGGCAGATGTGTTTAGAGGGAGATGAGAAAGCACAGAGGATAGGGAAAGTAAACCTTTTGGTTGTACATGCTTCTTCCTTTTAATTGCCCACAGGTATCCAATAGTGGAGAAGGGGAAATCTTACCATACTACTAATCTAAGTTGCCAACAACATCTGTTTAAGAGTCAGAATGGTCAACCTGGCAAAGGCACAAATGTTGTGGGTAGCTAACAAAATGCAACGTTTCAGACTTTTTAAAAGATATTTTAGTCATAGCTGCCCTGATGCCATCTCTGAAGTTGAGAAAGAAGTGCAAGTAGAGCTCCAAGCTGAGAGCCAGACTGAGAGGCCAACAGTATTATTCTGCAGTCTTACTCTGCTTGCATCTCATACCACCTACAGAGCAAGGAGAATTGAAAATGACTGACTTTGCCAGCACATTCTTTACTATCCAAAGAGGGACCTTCTTTGTAGTGACTAGTGACCAACAGACCATTAGGCTTTTACCTTGATCTTTATACAGACCAGTTATATGGAAAACAGTCCTCATCTTCCAGCCCAAATTAGTACCAGCAGGAGTTAACTTGGTAGGCACCAACACATCATTACAGCTGCAAGCTCTTAGAGACAGCCTTCATTTTTGTGATCCAGGAACGGAGATATGCTGCAGGGGTTAGGGGAAAATTGAGGCATATCATTACCGTTTTGATCCCATCAGCTCAACATCTTTCTTGTCTACAGTGCTCTCACTAAAGCAAACTATCACCTTCTGGAGAAAGAAACAATCACCTTCAAATCAGGATAAATCACAAAATGGGTCAGATTGAAAGGGACCACAGTGGATCATCTGGCCACCCCCCTGCTCAAGCAGGGTCAGCATAGAACATGTTACTCAGAATGCTGTCCAGATGGTTCCTGCATATCTCCAGTGAAGAAGAATCCACAGCCTTTCTGGGCAACCTGTTCCAGTGCATGGTGACACAGTAAAGAACTTCATCCTCATTTTCGGGTGGAACTTCCTGTTAATCAGTTTCTGATATTAGTTGTATTGCTCAGCTGAGAGACATACTATTGAGAAGAGTCTAGCTCCATTTTCTAAACATTTCCCTTTGAAATAAGAAACAAAACAAAAAAGAATGTAAAAATTCATTTTCAGGGACACCCAGATCAGTTATATGAAGGCGAGTTACATTTTGTAGAACAAAATCACCCCTCAGAATTTGCTGAAAGATTCTCTAATAATCCATCTCATAGACTAGTCAACATGGCATAACTAATTTTTAGCACTGGGTGTGTTCTGAGGTCCTAAATTTGACACACCATTTTGCAGACATATCAGAAAATGCTGATGACTGATGCCATTTAGAAGGTACACTGAGACAGTCCACTAACAAATCTATCCAGAATAATCCCTAAATTCCTACTCTGCAATACCAGCAACTGTTTTCAGTCTCTGCAAGAATCAACAGAACAGACCATAAGAGTGGGTATGAGGACTCATGCTCCACATTTTCAATGCTCTAATTGGTGTTACCCTTCAATCCACACAGTAGTTATCTATGCTGGTGTCTTCTGTCTGGATAGCTATTGTTAATATGTTTTAAATCCTGAGGGAAGCAGGAATTGCAAACTGGGAGTTACAGCATGCTCTTACTGCAATTGGCATATTTTCCGTCTCTAGTAATGCTTTTGCGAGTCAGTAGCAGAGCATTTCCAAAAAAGAGCTCTAACAAAACAATCCACATCTGTTCTCTTTCAGCAACGCTCTCAGTAGGTCTCTGACTTACTATGGCCACCTGATAAAATTGGATGCGGCACCCTCCCTCTAAGCCCAAAAATCACAATAATAGCCTACACAGCAGCAATATTGGATCTACCTAGGGATCCCTCATACTCTCTGGACATCTGCTCCTCAGTGCTGCTACTCCACAGACTGAATATCCTGCATCAGTCTGGGCCCACCTACCTTACGTGTAGCTGTCGTGCAACTCCACACTACTCTTGAGTGTCATTTCAGACTACAGATGGCATCCCTACCCCAGCTGCCACTGCTGAGTCACACTGCTCTGCCATTTGCTCACTCTGAATACACATTTGCTAAAACAGTCACTCATCTGACTTATTGTACCCAGATCTGTTTTGGTATCGAACATCACGGTTTTTTTCTTACTTACTGCCAGCTTTGTCACATCACAGTCGGTCAGTGGCAATTCACTAGAAAAGGATAAGAAACAACACAGAAATGAGGTTTTACTCAGCCTCACTACTTCAGGATGCTTCCAAAGCACCTGCATGCTGGCCAGAGAGGCCCTCAGTGCACACAGGCAGCCTGGGACCCAGATGCATTGCAGATGAGTGGAGCACAGCTGCACGCAGATATGGCCAGCAACAAACTCACAGAGCACAGGCTTCAACCCAGAGCAGTCACAGGCTAATGCAAGAAATTTCATTTCCAAAAACTGCTGTGGCTTGGTTTTTACACACACATCAACAGCAGCAGTAATGAAATTTGAAAGCTGATTGCCAGAAATATTTTGCTACCAACCTTCTAATCCATCTACTTCAACCCACTCAATACTACTACACTCAATCCATAAATTAGAGCATTAGAAAATATTAAAGAGATAAAGTGCTAGAAATAAATTAATTTGTTAGATAACAAGCAATCCAACATGAAGGAGACTGACTGTCAGAAAAGATTTTTATTGCTTCAGCAATCAGTTACAAAAAGGCATGCAGGTCCAAATCCATTCTCATATTTTGTGCAGAAATTGTTAGGCAAGATAAGTGTTCTCAGATATTATTCAAGACTATGACTACCCACCACGTGACAGTTTTGCAATTAATACTTCTAAAAACAACAGAAGAGAGAATCTTCACTAACTCTGAATCAATTAGCAAATAAAAACCACAAAAAGACAGGATCCCACCTAATCCTCAAATCTCCTTTGCCAGAACAGGAATAGCACGTCAGGATACAGTGGGGTTTAAGAAAAGAAATTTTCACCATACTGATGAAGTGAGGCCATTTCCTCAGCTCACCCCATCATCTTTAAATCTGTACATTATAGAGAGGAAATATAGAAGAATATATGAACTTTTTACCACCAAATCCAATCATACTTGTTTAGAAATAGTGAAAGACTATTAGAAGCAGTTCAGATGGCAGAAGACAAAAAAACTAAAGACCTTTTTTCTTAAGCCAGAAAGTTTTTATATGAATACTACTCTGAAGAGGGTTGTCTTTTTTGCTATCAGGAACATCTTCATTCTTTGATACAGTAATTTAGTTCTTTGTTGCTTTTAGGTCTTGCAAACCAGAAATTCACAACTCTAATTTCAGAAAGTCAGCAGAGGAGGATCTAATTTGAATTAGTTTTAAATTATACAGCCATAAATGAATTAAGTTTATTCAATCAACATTTTCAGGTCACCTTTAAACCTCCTGCTACCAATTCATATGCTAGACTAATTGCTTCATATTCATCTTTCTTTCCTCTGAAGAGGAAAATAATGAAAATTAAATGCTCTTACATTTCTACAAGATGCAAACACTGGTGCTTTAATCTGCAAGCAACCAGCTGACAGAAAGTAGTCAGAGTTTTGAATATACTGGATGTACAAATATACTTGTTGGCCCATGGGTGGGGGCAGTGAACATTGCTGCTGATGTAAAGAATTCAAGAAAGAGAAAGTGTCAGTTCAAGAAGAGAAAGAAGATGAGGAGCAGCACTGGAGTGACACAGTTCTGCCCTAGGACATAACCCTGGTGAAGAGTCCTCTCCTCAGTGCTGCCTGAAATATGTATAATCAATGTGAAGTAAGCCTTAGCTGTTACTCAGTATTAAATATAGTAGGAATACGTAAGTGCAGATTGATGCTAAAATTGCAAGAACTTTTTTAACACAGATATTTGAGTTGAGATGTTATGCACACAGGGGCTATTTACACACATGGCAATGCTTCAAATGCAACAGCCTTCTTCAACTCAAGCTGTCAAAAATAGAAGGGAATGGGTAGGAGGAGAGGTGCTCCTCTTTAAAAGCAGCATCTTAATTTAAATGGATAAAAAAAGTATTAAAATGTGCAAGAGAATGATAATGAAGTGAATAAGCATTAGATGCTATACTTGATTTTTTTCCAAGTAAAAAAGAGTTGACATCAAATTCTTTTTATAGAGTGAATAATTGGAAAAAAATCAATAAAATATTTACAGTTAGAATCACTGTTGTTAATTACTCCATGACGAATTATCACAATAAATGTCAAACTCCCAATTAAATGAGCAAGTCTTAAGTCAGTCAGTGCCTAAAGACAACAATTACAAAAGTAACATGTAGCTTTAGTCAACTTTAGGCCTACTCATTTATAAAAGGAAGACTTCAGATATGGTTCTGCAGAAAAAAAAAAATGCTTTATATATCCTCCTATCCTCCTAATATAAGCAAGGATCAAATAGTGGTAAAATTTCTGCATTTCTATTTTTAATCAAATACTTAATATTAGAACGAACAAAAAAATATAGTTACAACTAATATTCTTAATAAAATGGAATTTACCCAGGAGCACTGGCAATAAGACACTTTTTCTTGGTGTTTCACTCCCCTTGCACTCACAGAGGGCTAATGATCAGAGGCAGTTACTGCTTTGGTTCAACAGACCATTACTCAATATAGCTTCATTGTAAAAGGCTTGGAGATTTTCACCTCCCCTATTTGAAATACTCTGTTCTAATTATTTCTATTCCATTTTATTTTTGTGAGAACCAAGTCCTGCAAAAACTAGAAAAGTCGCAGTTTTTATTAAAAACTAGCTGCACTACACTTGTATTTCTTCAACAATATAATATAATGCTTTAAAAATCCGAAGTTATTCTTATATATTCATTTGTTTTCAAATTATCTCTTGAGAGTGTAGTAGGTAGTATCTGCTTTGGAGGAATCTCTAAAGACAGGGTGGATTAACAATTCCTAAACAATCAGTTTTGTTTCAGTTCATCTCAAAGTCTATGATACATTCTGAGGTTTGATGACAAACTACTGCAACAGCTCCTTGCTGGGCCACTGCTGTTCCTAATTAGCTTTTCTGGAGTGTCAGAACATGAAACTTCCAGAGATTATGGTCCCTACCATGCTTTTGGCTATGTATCAGTCACTCATTATAGCTTCACACTTGCTGAGAAAAGAGCAGCAGAGAGCTCTAAATTGATAGAAAATAAAACAGGAGCATTTTTTTGTTGTTGTCGAAATTTTCATCAAACTATACAAAATTTATTTATATGTTGTAAATGCTTCATTATTGTGTCACAAGTACAAAATCTTCCTGGAAGAAAGTGAGAGAGAACATGAAGCTTCCACTACATACAGGAGCTTTGATAGAACCACCTACTTGACCACCCACTCTCCTGGTTAGTAAGTGAAAGCAACTGAATGGTCATTAAATGACTCCAGCTCGACTTACTCTACATTTAGCACTTCCCTCTTGCTTACTAAGCAAAGAGAGGAAAGCAAAACTTTGGAAGGGAAGGGAACTATGCTACAGAGAGTAAGAATTATTTTTTATCAGGGTTCCACAATTTTTCCTCCATAATGCATGAGCTGACAGGAGACCAAATTGCTTTGATAGCATACAAAACCCTCTCACAGATTTCTCTTCAGTCTGACTTTTCTTTCAAATGTAGCACTTGTGATTGTCTTCCATATTACCTGTCTGCATACCAAGAATTGCAATTTTATTTCTAAAATTCATTTTAAATAGCAAAAAAATTTAAATTTTTAAAAATTTAAATGTAAAAAAATACAAAATAGAGAATGCCAGTGATGTGTTCTGTCCTACAAGCAAAATGTGGGCAAACAGAACAGCAGTTTTTCATCCTAGAGGACAGTGTTAGCTTTTGATTAAAAGGTCAGTATAGATTCAGCCTAGAAATGAAGATACACTTAGTGCTGAAGCATAGCAATGTTCAAGAAAGTGTTCTCATGTATGACAAAAAATGAGATCTTATCTACATCATGTTTTTAAGCTTTCTTGTGAACTATGAAAGTGTTTGCCCATGTTTATCCCTCCTCTAAAAGAGAAGATACTTCTGTGCTTTGTCCTGTGATGAAAACCAAGTTCTGTCTTTCAGCAACATCGTGTTAGTACTTTACAAGTGGAAAAGCAAAGTATAACACCTTTAGAGTATTAGTAGAGTGGGGATTTTTTGCCATTGCTTGCAGGAAAGGAGGGGGTGCTCTAAAAAACTGACAAAAAAAAAATTAACATTCTAAATGTAAAGGCAACAAGAATAAAACTGTCCAGTACAAGAACTGTAACTATGGCTTAAAACATTTTGTGTCTGACAGTCAATGATTAAAGAATGAGACTGTCTGAAAAGCTTAGCCATTTTGATTTCTAAGGCTAGGAACTTGGCGAATGGAGTAAAGAACATCAAGCCTAATTATGTCCTTTATTAATGAAAATGCATATGCAACTAAAGATTTGTCACCACCACCTGAATACCATCTACTCTCATGTGCAAATCCCACTAATTACCGAAATCCAGAGTCTTTTTTATTGAAGAGACAAAGCCAAGTCCATGAAGAACAGTGAAATCTCTCTTAATGAGCACAAACATAAAAGATTCCCTTTTCTAATAAGAAAAACTGTGTTCCCATTATCAAGTAAGTGTTGCAGTAACAGCTTCCTAAGTAACACACACAAAATTAATCCATGCTTCTCCAAAAGCAGGTGAGCTCCTCACTAACTACCTAGTAAAGGGATGAAAGCATCACTGCCAGTTCAGCCATGTGCCCACAGCCCTAAGGCCTCCCTGCATGTCCTCCTCCAAGGTCTGCCATCTGGTGCAACCACAGAACGTCAGGTTATGGAAAGCAGTGATTTTCAGGCTCACTAAATATGGTCAGCACATCCACACTGGGCAGACAGGCAGTGCTCTGCCCTGGTTCTACAGCAGAAGCAAGTTTGCCCTGCCAGCAGTCTGAGCCACTGTGTTAACATAGTGGCCAACCTGAGCTAAAAAGCCCAGACTGGAAAAAAATCTTATTAGCCTGGACTGAGCTCCGCATTGGGTCAGCACAGACCCTGGATAGGAGCTGACATGATGTTCCTCAGGCTTGGAGCATGCTCAGCCATATCTGATGCAAAACACTCCACGGGCATACCCAGGATTAGTCATCTGTGTGGAAGAAAACGCAGCAGAGAGCTGTCATCATTTCTGGAAAATGGCCATAACAGCTTATACTAGGAATTAAAGCAGGAAAAAAAGTTTGGTTGGGATTCAATATGTTAAACACTCCTATCAAAACAAGACAACTTTCAGTGCATAAGGTATAACTGTAAAGCCAGTAAACAATAATACTTTTATACCACAGCCCAGCCAAAAATGTTTCCTTCCATCTGTGGTGACTTTTTGGGATTTGTTTTCCATAGAGACGTGAAGAAATGTCAAACAAAAAGTTGTGATGTTTCCTTGCCATGAGGACTTAATGGTAAGCATTCCTCCATACCAGCAGGGGAGAAAACCTTAAAACATTTTGCTCAAAGTCATAAAGCATTCCGATGTGGTTTGTCACTTCAGAAAAAAAATGAGCCTCAAAAAGCCAACATAACACAGAGAAATGGCCAGATTTACATTAGCAAAATAAAAGTGAAGTGAACCCTGACCTCCTAATATAGAGTACTGTGCTGTCAGATAAATACCAGATTTATGAACAAATCTTTGGTTTTTTTGCATTTTTGCAAAATTTTTGCAAGTCTGACCTAAATTTATATGCAAATCAAGACAACTCAAACTCAATTTAGTAGTAGTTAAAAGCCTCAAATAGGTACATTCTACATTGGTTTCCCTAATTAGCAGGCTCACATTTTTGCTCACACCTACAAATCCTCTTGACCTTTTAGAAGGCAAGCTTGACAACATATTGTACTGAAACAAGAAGAAATAACGGCAAAGAGATTTCAAATCTAGAACTGTATGGAAACAGTTCTAGGTAGAACAAGAGATTCCCAATGTGTTTGAAAAGCAATAAGCAGCATATTAACACTGCAGTCTGGGGTCATTTTATTGTGCTATTTCAAGAGAAAACAGGTCAGGCAAATCAGCATTGCTTGAAGAAGAGACCATGATCTACACAAGTGTTCCAACCGGTTTTATAACTGGTTAGAATATTTCCAGTGCATAGAGCCCCAAAGGCAACATGATCCATTTTCAGAGGAAATTAAACAGTGATATTCAAACTGCTGCTTCTGTTGTCACCAGCCAGATATTCCCAAATCCAGCCCGGCTGGATTCATGTCATGAATATAAAGACACAAAAGATTCTAATGACCAACAATGACAAAATTAATGAATCTGTAAAACTTTAGTGGAAAAGTTACCATAAAGCAGATTAAGCATAGAGAAATAAAACAGTACCTGAACACCTGAAAAATACATTTCATTTTTTAAAAGTAAATGTTACTTATATGTGTGAAAATAAGTGTTTATCTGTGGGGATGTGGGACAGGGGGGAAATAAGGCAGGATATGATTGACAGCTCTTTACTCTGAAATATTCAATTAACAGATTAATAATGCCCTGCTGACAACAGAAAATTCAGAAGCATCCAATTTTTGGACTTCTCCATGGTTGAAAAAAACTGCCTTTCCGTACTTTTTCTGATGTTACTTAAATGACGTCTAGAACTACAGTACCTAAGAAACAGATATTAGAGTGGAGTCTGCACAGTTCACAGTCTGTTGTTCAACTTACTGTCGCTACACATCTCACAGGAGATTGTTTCAAAGCAAAGAATACTTTTACAACAGCTAATCAGATTTCAGAAAGCTAGAGTATTTTTATGGCCATGACATCACTTGAAGGATACAGAGAAAAAAAATGCATAAAATCAAAGCACACTTCAAATATTTAATTAGTGAATTAGGCCATAATCAAGGTACACTACATCTTTGTCTTCATACTTATGTTACTAAACCTTTCTAAATAAAATTCATTGCATTCCACTAGGTTGAAACCCTTCCTTACCACTTCCATTTCTGCATAAACGAGACCTATTTCATATAAGTGAAGGAATCAGATGAGAAAGATTCAGATTAAGCCATGAAAATTGTCATGAAAGGCAACCCTCAGAGGTTAAATAAACAATAATCAACTGATTTCTGAAACAATAATCACTTTAGCATGGCAAGTCTCTACATTTTAGCTCTGTGCACTGTTTGCATTATTAACATCTACTATATGGTGGTATATGAAACTACTTCTAAAAGCAGCTGGAGGAGTTCAAAGTTAAATGATCATAAAACAGCATTGCCAGTATCACAAACAACATTTGAGCAGAAGCAAAATTACAGCACAATCACACCAACCATGCAAAGATGTTCACAAAAAAAAAAAAAAAAGTCCAGCATGGAATCACAACAGGTTTATGCTACAGCTTTATCAAACTCTGCTTCATCCAGACATCATTCTCTGTATTCACATCAAAAGTTTATCTCCTCACACAAAATCCAGCCTGAATAAACCTGCTTTCAAAGAAATGCTTTTCAAACCTATATCCATGTTTCATATCATTTAAGTGAAAAAGAACATTCACATAAAGTTCAAAAAATTTGACCTACTAGGTATTTTCTCCTACAGATTTTTCAAAATACAAAGTGGATTGTACAACAATTTCAACTCCTCAATGCAGGTCTGCTAGGTTCATATACACAAACTCTGGATTTTGAAACTACAAGAAGCCAGGGAACCAATAACTGATTGCTTGCTACAACACTGACATGTTCCTTTCACACTTATTTGGGGTGTGTAGCTGTATGCATCATCTCCTTAGTCTGTAACATAACATGCTTTTTTTAACTAGCCTAAGTCACTGAAAGTGGTTATCACATTTATTTAGGGATACAGAGATGTAATTTCTCAGTAATATTAAGAGATAGCAAGTACAGTCTCCAGTGCTATTGGTAGCTATTGCCATTCTAAAAATAAAACCTAAGAACACACGCAAAAAAACCCCAAAACAGTGACACATCTACCTTAATGTCTTCAGCAAAAACAAAAAAAAAAAAATTAAGAATTCATGAGTTGCTGATAGATGCATCTAGTCTATCTATGGCTGGGCCACAGTAAAACATGTATTCGCATTTTAGAGAATAAACTCAATGATTCATTCAGAAGATGCAAACATTGGAAAAACCTCATTTCTATGAAGCCTGCTTGTGAAACATCAGAATGCTTACTTCTGAATTCAAAGACTCATCTGAAAAGTGAAATATAGAAATACAACTTCAGTAACAAAAAGCTGCTATACTATGAAGGACATTTTCTCTTCTTAGCAGGGGATAGCAATGGTTCAAGGAGACAGGTTGCCTGGAGGGATAAAAATGCATTCCCTATCTTCCATTAACATTTTTGCAAAACCTGCACTCTTATCAGCAGCTCTTGATACAGGCTGACTCCAAGGCCTCAAAATAATTGACTGGAAGCTATGTTGAAAGAGTCGTGTTGTGTCAGCTCTGTGATAACTGACCAAAGGGGGAAAGAGGGTTACACACACAGCACAGACTGGGTTACAACCTATGACTCATTAAGAAGCTATTCAGCACTTCCAGAACAATCCACATGAGAGGGGAAGAAAATGGATGTCTTTTGAAAGCTAGGATTATACTGCCTTACTGCACTATTGTCACTCGAGCCTTGTACGATAGCCAGTGATCTTCTTTCAAGTCCATTTGACCTGGAATTGTTGAAGATTTTTTTGGTAACTCTTAGCAACAATTCATAACGTTCTTAGCAATGACCAAAAAAAAAAAAAAAAAAAAAAAAAAAAAAAAAAAAAAAAAGAAAGAAAGAAAGTGCTCAGCAACCTAATGTGCAACCGTCTACACAAAACCTCTTCAGCTGCCCATGTGGCCACTGGCTCAGCATTAGGATCCAGGTAAAAACCAGGCTTTACCAGCTCCCTGTATTTTCAAGAGCAAGTTTATTATATTCACAGTCTTCAATCACTGAATGGTTTCAACTTAAAACAGATTTTTTTTTTTTCTTTGATCCAGCTCACTACTCTGGGGTTTTCCAGGCAGACACCTGACCTAGAAGATAAATGAGCCAAATAGGCTCACAGCAGGCAGAGTGCAAGCAACCACCTCCCGCTGCCCATACCTTAGCATGCACCTGGAAAAAGAAAACAGCTTTGGTTCACAGAGTCAAATGGCACAGGTTGCTTAAGTAGCATGCTTTTTGTTGTTGTTGTTATTCTTGTTTACAAGCCACAGTACTAATCCTCTTACTGAATTTCAGTTTCTTCAATGAAATTCCATATTCTTGGTTCCAATTCCTAGAAGATGGTTTTTAGTCTTTGGAATATATCCTAAGTATTTAGGAGGAAAACTGCACACAGAAAACCAGCCCTTATCATGTTTTACTGCTACTGCTCATAGCATGCATCTTTTGACTGGTTTCAATAAAATAGCTTCAACAACTATTCTGCAGCTTGAACCTTGATATAATCCAATGCACTACTGCTGAATTGCGTATCTCAAGCCTAAAGTGAGGATTTTACGTTAAAGCAGCATAAGAACAATAAAGGCCAGAGCTTTAAATATACATAAGCCTATATATGAGTGCCTTTATATGTATCTAATTGACAGATGGGTATCAGCCATTCACGCTGATACACACATTCGCGTATTTCCAGCTCACACCTTACCATCATTAATAGAGCTTTAAGAGCTATGGGGCAGAACCAAACAAGGTTCTACTCATTCAATAAAATCACCAACTCCAATTATCATCAAAAATAACAGTTAATGGTAACAAGTCAAGAATAGCATTGAGTTCAATGACAAAATGTTTACAACTTGTCTCTCTAAACATTATTGAGGTGTGACTAAAATTCAGAAGACAAACTCTCAGGATATCTGAGACAGTTCAGTGAAAAAGAAGAGAGTTCAAGATCCAACAGACACATCAGACACATTCAGTCATTGACTGACTAGTGCATTTGTGATGCACTCATTTTAGTAATTGGGGTGGGAAGTCCATTAATACACTACCCATTAAATAACGATCTGTAAGACTAATGGCTAATTGGAATTTTAAAAACAGGAAAAAAGATCTTTTGTGCATGGCACTGAAATTTAAGTGAGCATCAACAAGAAGAATACTGAACATGTTACATAGTCGAGGTATATTTTATCACATACAGTTTAGGATATAATAATTTTGGGTTACTTTTCTCTTTTAAACACATGCCTACTGAAAGCAGCTCTTTAGTTTGAATTGTGCTTTAACACCCAATAAAGCTATTTTTGAAAGCCCAAAATTGTCTTTAAATATTTAGGGCAAGTTTTGTAAAACACAGCAAGATCACAAGATTCCTTTGTGGGTATTTAAATAGTCAGCCAGCATGCCAAACACTTTTACCAAAAAAGTGCTCGACAGTACCCCGTACAGATGTTCAGTATTCATTACACATTGATATGTCTTTGTGCAATCTGCATTATAGATGAGAATTGGCACGAACAAGCAGAGTAAAGACAAAGCCAATAAACATTAACACTCTTTCCCGCACTATGGGTGATTATACATCAATACCACGGTAGCAGTGTAATTCAGGAGGTAGAGGATAATGAGGATTTGCAGCACTGCACAGCTGCATACAGCACCACTTTCTCAAACCACTGCCCCTCAGACCCCTGCCTGTGATTGTGCTCTTCCTCTTTTGGGCCCAAGGAACACCACAGTCTGGGGGTAAGAGATGCTTGCTGTCCACCTCTCTGGAAAAAGCCCTGAAGCCAAGTACAGGCAGTATACATACGGTCCAGTAGTGGTTTGCTGTGTGCAGGGCCTGAAGACTCCATTAGAATGGAAAATAGAGAAAAAAACCCAGAAGAATCCTTACAGGGCTTCCTACCACAGCCTCAAGCATACCTGTGTCATGTGTTCAGCTCAGCTTCTATTGCCTCCTCACCCAGCAGCTCAGCAGCATACATGGTATTACCATTGTGGAATACTCTAACCCCAAAGACACTATTGCGGCCACACAACAACACCTCACATACACTCAAAGGAGCCTGATAACAGCAACTGCACCTGGAAACCAATCAACCACTTCATTTGTTTCTGTGGTTGAATAATCAACATTCAGCATTTACATTTAGCTCTGAAGAGCAATGGAGAAAAATGAAGGTGCATTTAAGCCAGCCTATTGTATCTAAGAATATTTACTGTCAATTAAAAGTTCACATCCCCTTAAAAGCATGAAGACCTTCCCAACAATTTCTGTTCTGTTCAAGTTCTCACAGGTTAGACTGTCTCTGCAATACACAAGCAAAGAGAGTCCCGTCAAAGGACTTCATCCAGTAGAAATCATTAAAAAATAAATTATAAAAACAACGAAGACAGAGCTTACTATTGGAGAAAAAAAAGGCTTAATAACAATGGCTGTCTTGCTTACTGAAGAAGGCTCCATGATTCTCAATTAAAGAAGTTTTAACTAGGGAAGAAAAGCTATTCTCCAGTTGATAAAAGCAAAGAGGAACTAGAAGCACACCTAGAAAAACATCATCCTTAACTCATTGGTAAAAGACACAAGACATGACAGACTACCTTTTCCAGTTAGACAACTGAGTCCACCTGACTGTTAAACAAAGAGTCCTATCTTTTTAAGACTCAGGAAGAAATTAAGATAGATATGATTAACTCCAAATTAGACTTGGACAGCTGTGTATCTGCTTTTCATATCGCAGCGAGCAGGTCATGGAAGGGCAAACAAAGCAAGCTATTTAAAATCTTTTGTACTTACATCAGGCATTATAGGGAGTAACAAATTTCTCAAGGGCCTATACAAAGCTTTACTAAGCTGAAATTTGAATTAAAGGCTCATATCATCATGCACATTTCTTCATCTTTCATTTGCACAGGATTAACATTCATTAAACACCTACACATATTCAAACCCGAGAAGAAATTCTTTCAAGTCAGAAGGGTCAAGTCATGAAGTCTAAATGAGTGCACCCGTGGCAAGGGCTATGTCCCTCACAAGCCAAACAAACAGAAGACTCCTTGGAGTGTTTTTCTTTGCATATATATATTTATATATATATAATAACCCATAATAAATGACAAGTGTAACTATGTAGCACAATGTATTTCACTTCAAATTGACAAAAAGATGTATTAGAAGTTGCTACTCGAGTATAAAATAGTATAGGAATAGACAAGCAGGGATGATAATCTGATAAAGTAGTATGGGACAGAAAAAAACTACACATTTCTGAAGGCAATGGGAAGAAATACAGGGAAAGAGCACAAAGCATAAAAAATACTATCTTTGTAACAAGGAGCAGAGTAAAGCCATTACTGCCAATGTGGACAAAAGGAGGGAAAAAGGCAGGGGGTAGGTGGTCGAACTCGGAGATTTTCAGTTCATATAAAATCAGGACTGCTGTTTAGTCCAAGTCTGCCTTAAAATGCTCGATTGAAAAAAAACAAAAACCAAAAAAAGCCACACATCCAATATGGATCTTGGAACTCACAAGCTAAGTCCAAAGAAGGCATCCTTATTTTTATGTGCAGGGAGAAAAAGCAATACTCAGAACATTCATGCCAACAGAGTACACCCGAACCTTTGCATTTTGCCACTCAAAATTATTTTAAAAGCTTACCATGGTTTCATGTCTGTTAGAAAATACTGCAAGCATACAGTGTGTAACACAGAGGCAACAAAGAAAATTTTCACTCTTCCAGCAAACTTAAATATTAAGCTAGCAGGAATAAAAACTTTTTCATGATTTTTAATATATCTGAACATATATGTTTTTAATCCAAAAACCAGCTAGAAGGAACAGGAACTGCAAAGAGCAATAGGCAGGTGTTGTTGAGAAAATATTAAGTACAAGAAAATACTTTTTTTTTCCTATACTAAGAAATTGAAGTAGCATATTTCTTCATTTAGCAAATCACCTTTGTTCTGAAAGTGCCCTCCCATTTGTCCTCACAGAGTAAGAGATTACATTTAAGGGAGGATGTAGACCTGAAACAAGGATAAACAGTACTTGGGACCTAAGCCTCTTGGCTCTTAAGAAAACAGTTTCTCTGCATGAAGAACCACTCCTTCCCCTATAGCAAGTTTCTACCACCTCAGCATGATCTAGGGCAGTGTTTTGCTTCACATTTCCTTCCCAATGACTGTGGAGCTCCACTAGAATGAGTGCCAATACACACTGGATGCCTGTAATTTTTAATACCATTTTTGGGGAAACACCCTGGTCTAAGGTTGCAAGCACTGCCAGCAGAAACTCATGCAGAAATGCAGCTGCAGAGCCCTCTCTAGTCTCATCAGGTGACCAGACCAGACTGGAGCTGAGAAGGAGAATCCACAAATCCTAACTTCCAAAAAAAAAAAAACAAGCCAGAAGGTTTCAACAGATTTTTCTTACAGCCTCTTCTGCTGCTCTAATACAAATTCTCAACGTGGGCTTCCCAAAGCTTTCTAGATGCCTCTGTGCTAGGGAAGGAACCTGTGAGTGCACAACATCCCCTTGGCCTATCCTCAGCCACTCCCTCCACCATCCATGCGTAGCCTGTAAACTTTCCTCCACAAGGGACTGCCACCCCACAGTAACTGATAGAGAAAGCAAATCATGTGCAGGCCTAGATTTTATCTATGATGATTAATCCTAGAGAAGCCCAAATTACAAGTTACTGAACCTGCCTATACTTTACAGTGCTGCAAGCAAGAAGAGAGGCTGTAACCATGCAATGTTGCACTATGCCAGTCACGTGCAATCTGACAAGCACAAGCATTGAGAAGGCTTTAATATAGACAATAAGTAGCATAAGGCTGGTATGTCTGCATTAGAAAATAAATTGGCAGCCCATCTATTTAAATACGGTTAAGTTTCAATTCAGGCTGAATTACGTGGTTTGAAATTAACCACATTTCATGATCCTCAAGTTATGCCGTCACTTATTCCCATCACCTGTAATACCTGACTTAACTTGTAAATGAGCAAAGGCAAATCTAGAAAAATCCACTAAGATCTTTCAGAGAAGCCTTGTTCTACTTAACATACAGGAGTCTATTCTACATTCAGATTGTGGAACCTGAGTCACACAAATTTCGTGGAAGATTTTCCACATCACTTCAGATGACTAGGTTTGCCCATTCCACCTTCCACAGTCACATAGATTTTTACTTCAAGTTTACTTACTGTGTAAGAGGAAGCCATGTGATGTAAATGCTTTCTAAACAGAGTTCTATAAGAGCTGTCTTAGGCCACAGAGAATGGATCAAATGACATGAAAAGCATCAAGAGGGCTGGGAGAGGAGAGCAGGTGTTTCATAACCTTCATCTTCACTGAACACTAGTCTCTCAGCTTGTTCACCGTATTAGAATTATGTTCTACGCAAAAAAAAATGCTACACTATATTGTAAAAGAAGGGGATGACCACACGTCCACTTTTAATGAATCATCACGCTAACCTGAACTTTGTGAGAGCACAGAGTCTCAAGCATAGATTCACTCTGCTTCCATAATCCATATTGCAAACCATGACCTCACCTGGATGCGTTCTTCTCCACAGTTTCTATATTGCTACTCCATGAACCTCATCTCTGCAGGTCCTTTCCTTACACTTTGTTTTCAAAAACACATGTGAAAGAGAAAGTGTGAAACAAAACTTGAATTGAGGGCATGGGATTGGCATGAAGACATTTGACTTCATTTTTTCATAAAAGTGTCTTTCCAGTGTGGCAAAATACACTATTTTGGCCTATCATCAAGGACTGAGTTGAGCAGACAGTAATTCAGAATCCATACGAAGGCATCTGAATTAGATTAAGATCAAGGAAGAAGATCAAGAAGCTTTGTTCCAACAAAACAGACTCTGTTCTGGCAGTCCTGAAGAGAGTTCTGTTAGGGTAGGGATTAGCCTGGTGCCAGAATGGATACCACTTAGAGCAGGAATATCTGGGGGCACACAGTTAACTGGTGCCAGAATGGATACCACTTAGACCAGGAATATCTGGGGGCACACAGTTAAACCGGAAGAAGCCATTGCCTAGCAAACAATTTCCCTCAGCCATGAATCTGTTCTCCATTACCACAGGAAGGATGAAGGATGTGGGATCTCAAACAAGAGAAAAGTCTTCAACTGCTTCTATTAAAGTGAAGAATTCTACAAAAGAGTTTCCAAGACAGAGTTCTCATAAACTTCTCTGACACAATCATCTTCCTCTCATCTGCCCTCTTCTGAGTTGCCTCCCAGCTGTACTATTCAAAATTGAGGGTGGGCAAGAAATATAATTAAAATTATATGCACTCCTGATAGCAGCACATGTAAATGTTTCTTTATCAGTTTGGAGAGAGCCATGTAATTTCAAACTCAGTGCTTCTCAGAAATATTTTCACTAAATTTACAATACTAGGGAAAAAGAAAGATAAGATTTTCAACCGCATACCCAACAACACTTGCCACCTCCTTATAAGGTTCTCAAGCATTACACAAGAGCAATAAGACACTATGATATTTAGGCAACTCTAGAATGGAATTTCCCAAATCCTACCATTTAGCAATATTTATTATGAAATGTATAATGATTTTCTTGCCTTATATTAAGGATTGGAATTCATAGACACTACTTGACTAGTAAAATATCACAGATATGCTCTGAGATAGACATACAAAAACAAGCTTTCAGTAACCAGAGACAAAAGGCCTGGCTAGACCCAAGCTGTTTAACCCAACACCATCCCACCTCACCTCCACACACAGTTTTCTTCAGTCATCATCGTGCCTCCAAATAATACCCCTTGTCTAGAGCAGTTCAAAAGCAAGCAAGCCAATTCCTGCCATTGAAACCTGCAGGAGAGACAGGGAAAAGCCTGACCCACTGCCAACTACCACAGGAAAGGTGAAGCTCTCACTGCAAACCATTTTCCCCTCAGTTCGTGTCATCCTTGGCCTCCCCTGTTTCCTTCCACTGCTCTAAAAATAAGCAAACATATTGACTCACAAATATATCAGGAAACAGTGGTAACCAGGTAGTCAAGAAGACTGTTTCTCCCCCTGGGGAGACAAAATCAGCAGACTAGCGTAAATGATAAGAAAAACTGTTGGTGGGGCACAGAGAAAACAAGCATACAGCAGTAAGCATGCAATCCCTTTTTCCATCATCAACTCAAATTTAAAGAAACGCTGAAGTGGCTGAGTGTTCCACAACTCAATGAAATTTGAGTCACTTAATGAAGTCCATCCCTGCAGAGAACTAGTGAAAATTTAAATACTGCTTCCTCCTTATGTGACCACATATGTTGGCTTAAAAGGTGGAGAAATCACTGTGAACCAAGTCTAACTGGAAAGGTTTAGTGACTTACTTCCCTGCTGGTTCTAAACAGCCCTCTGAAATTCTGCCAGGAAATACATATAGATAAACATTTGGCATGTTTGCTATTAATTCAATTAAATTGTTGTGAGATGTTGTCTAAAACCAGTTTTTTAAAGAAGAAAAATCCTGAATAGTTAGGAACAGTTTTGTTTCCATGTTCCTCACAGAGAGGGAGAGGGGAAGGAAGAATCACCAGCAGGGCAGTCTCACTTCTAATTTTAACAAATGCTAATGTAAGTCAAGAAGACTGCACTGACATGTTTAGACAATTTTAGACCCTTCAAAACAGAAGGAAGATTTTCTTTAAGAGAATTTTGAATGAAACAGCTACATAAAGATAATTAAAAATGTGCCTGTTTGTTGAGCTGAATTAAATACCAGCTTGCACTGCTGTATTCCTTTCCACCTCCTTCACTGTCTTTCTTCTCTGCTAATAAGTGAAACCAACAGATGGAAAAGAACTTTTAAAAATAGTTTTTCTACGTACTCTGGAAAAGGGCAAAAGCATTTGGTTTTGCATGATAGGAGATGATATAAAAAGAATATGAAAAATGCAAAAAGCCTTCAAAATGTGAACATGTGCAATGTTGTGCTTTTAAGCCACTCTTAGAGAAATCTGCCTCTGGCCAAAAATAGCAAGAACATCACTGTAAACTGCAGCCATTCAAATCATGATTACTATACTCTACCCACCCATCAAGCTGCTCCAACACAAAATATCTGGAAAATGGAATGCATAATTCCAAAGACAAATCTTAAATAAATTTAATCTGCACAGATACTTCCACAGGTTTAAAGTGGCCTTGGTTCACACATTAAACATTTGTTTAAGAAAGCCTATTAATACCAAGTGAGCACATGCAAGGTTAAAGTACTTCATTGTTTGTTCAGCCTGAAGCTAACACACATAAATTAAATTACAAACTTCCCTTTGTCAAGTCCTGAGAATATTTTAAGATTTCCATAAATAGATATACCCACTTTTAAGACACCGTGAAATAGCTGTTAAAGCTCCTAAGGAAATCCTGACATCCTGCCAGTGAGTAAGGATGACTGGAAACTCAGCATGCAAAGGGAACAGAGGCAGTGAGGGGAACAAGAGCAGGAGGTGTGGAGAAATGCTTACTTACTTTTCTGTATTAGAAAACTAGGCAATACTTTACCCTGAGATCTTGCAAGACCAGATTGGTTTCTTACAGTTTCTCTTGGCAAAACCAATGCTATATACTTGACACTTTTATATGACTTCTCCCTCCCAGCCCAAACTTCTTTGTAATCCCTTTCACATTCACTGTAAAGCTGTGATCTCTGTAAACTTCGTGGCTTTTCTTTTCCCTGCTGATTCATCCTTCTTTGTTCTCTATTCCAGACACCTTTGCCTATGAATCGCCCTCTTTCTATTTCTGTCTCAAAAAATTTTGTTGCCTCAGTTGTACACAAATCTGGCTGGGATCTGCCCAAAATGTAATAATCCCACTCCATTTCCTTAGGGCACAAAAAAGTACATGCACTACCTCATCACACACTTTCCTTGTCACCCATCAGTTGTTCTTAATTTATGAAATTAAATTTATGAGTACTTTAAAACATAATTAAAAGGAAGGATTGGGATATGCAGTGTCCTGTGACACAACCATGCACTCCAGCCCACTCCTTCAGCAGTGTTTCTCAACATGTCACCCACAAAGCAATGGGGGTAGAAAGAAGAGTTTAACAGACTCATGAAGAACGAAATCACTCCCAACTACTTTCATCACATGAAAAAATAAAAAACCACATCATCATCATCATCATTGTAATTAAGATGTTTTTAAACTCTAAGAAATAATTTCTTTACCCTACAGCTGACCGATTACACATGTTTAAAACAGGCCAGGTGTTGCACTCAAAGGCTATGTCACATCTGTGTACCACACAAAGCGTCAATGTCAAGGACAAAAGAAGGGCATCAACACACCTGGTCTGGCCTTCTGGTTTTGATTTTCCCCTGACACCTAAAAATGACTACAGAAAAGGGGTTTTGGATTAAAAAAAATGCCTTATGTAGAAAACACAAATTTGTTCTAAAATAGAAAAAAAACCCTCCTAAACATATTTTGTGTTTTAAAACCAGGACAAATCAGATGGCTCTGCTTATTTGGACCTTGTAGATTTTTTCAGACATCTACCTAAAATCACAAGCAGCTGGTTTCTTCCACATTTTTGCAACAACTCTTTCCCCTTTCCCATTCGCTTGCACTGTTGCAGGTCCCCAGACAAGAGAACAGCACATAGCATTGAGAGCTCCCCAAAAGGAGAGCTACTGGATTGCTTTAGATAAAAGGAGTGGTTCCAGATTAACACAACACCATCCCTGTCATCCTTCTGAAATACAATAATCCCAGAAGTTTACTAGCACAGTATATTGAGTGAATCAAAGCCGACTACTCAAAATTCTTAAAATATTTTGTCAGGGGACAACAGAAGGCAGAGCCTATTTGAGACATAATAACAGCAAAGCTTCCCTGTTTTTTCTTTTGAGGTACACCTTTAAGAGTAAATGAGAACATAAGGTATCTACCCCTAAAAAAGCCAGCACTCACTTTAAGTCTGAACCACATTTTAAAGACATGAGAGATTTATCACAAGTCTCTTAAAAACACCTTAAATAATCTCTTGTGCATTTATTCCCAGTCTGTTGAGGAATTTCTGTCAAAGTAGGTAATTCTGATGGATTTCTAGAATGACGACATCTGTAAATTGAAACCTCCTAAATATTTCAGCTCTCCATACATTGATGTAAGGATGCTATATAACACTAGCAGAAGCATGTCCAAACCTGCCAGCTGCAGTAGATAACCTCCAACCTTCTGGGGCTGCCCTGGCCCCCAAACACATCTCAGCTAACCTGAACAAAGCTGCACAGGGATACAGCAATTTCTGTGAACTACATCAAGTATCACACTTAATTCAAATCACTTCCTCCACAGGCAAATAAATTTATCTAGAAGGTTTCTATCATGACTGCAATTTTGTCCTCAGACTAAGAGGAGTGGGGAGGAAGACTCAGTAAGTAGAGAAGCTAAGCAAGGTAAATGTATCAAAAGTAATTAAACAGAAATGTTTGTTCCAAACTAGCTTGTACACATATTTAAGGACAAGTAATAGTTACTAAAAAGGAAATACATTGTCTTCAGCAGTGGGCTAATACACAGCTTCAGTGAATGTTTCCAATAGTTATCTCACACACACACACACACTCCCCAAAATAATCCCTGTATTTAAAGATAAAAAAGACATTAAATAAAAGTGACTCTGGAATTGCCCTTCAGTATCTCTAAACTCTTGTTACATTGTATTATTTACAACTTGATGCATTTGTCTTCTGAAAAAGACAGCCAGGGTGTTTGTTCCCCACAAGCTGACAGTTGGTTTCACATTTGTGCCAGGGCAAAGAGCATGGCATGACAAAATGCAGAACAGATCAAGTTCAGGACAGCACTTCAACCTTGAAAATTTGCCTAAATTTTTTTCGGTCTGTCAAAGCAGACATCTGGGTCTTTTAGTGAACTAAAAAAAAAAAAAATACCATAGTTATATAATGTTTAAATCAAGAGATTCAATTAAGCTCAGATGAGTTTGCAAGGTGTGTTTAATCAATAGCCAAGGATTGATTCTGACCTCTTCAGCCTTTGCATTTTGCCTCTCACTGAGCTCATTAACTCAAAGCATAAAACAACTTCCATAACCTTATTCAGCCTTGTTCAACAAGCAGTGGTGGAAAAAACACCATAATTCAAAAGCAGAAGTGTTGCACAGATGCAGAGAACCCACTCTGGTCCACAAAGTATTTGTGTCTGTGACAAGATAAGCCTCTAGTCCACACACTGTCAAGCAGGAAAAGTAACGCCACTGAACGTCCTCCTGTACATCTGAATATTGGAGAATTCAAGCTCAAAAATACCTTCTTTTCCAATCTAAAAGGGATCCAAAACTGACAGTCCTGTCAATTAAAAGTATGTTTTTATTCATGAAAATCTTCAGTTGAAAAATTACACACATTAGGGCAGTAGAAAGAAAATTCAACAGCTGAAAGAGGGACACAAATTTTTATAAATTAATATATATCTAGTAAAAAGATAGGCATTCTGAATTTATTCTGTAGTTTAATAACAGACTGTTTGCAATACCGATGAAGTGAGGGGCACAGGTAATCTCCCTGAGATTCACCATAACTTGTTAGGGTAGTACCTGGACAGGGAACAACTCTGCTATTCATCCTTCTCAATGCCAGAAGAAGATGCAATAAATATATCTTTTAATTTTCCAATAGATTTCTTACAATAAAAGTGAACATAATTTCTCAAGCTTTTATCCTCACAAAAGAAAGGCAAAAGAAATTTACATCCTCCCACACATGATTTGTATTTACATAAAATTATTTTTATATGTGTACTACATAGAGCACAAGTATGTATATTTTAAAAATAGATATGCACCTACATATGTATTGATGCACACGCACGGATTCTTGTTAAACCAAAAGAGGAGCTGACAGGAATGATATTTAACCTAAATCCAACCATCTCTATCTTTGATTAAAACTAGGCACCTAAATGTCAGCTACGGTGTTAAAACCTTTTTGAAAGGCAGGAATTAAGTGAACTTTCCAAAATATCCATAAAATATTATTGCCTTATATATAATTCCTTGCAAATGTGCTTTTTTTTTTCTTTTCTGAAATACCATTTTTATCCTTTTTCCTCCTCCTTAATTTGTGTAATCCATAGTCCTTTTTGAAGGAATAACGGAGTCAAAGTATAGACGAGTGGTAAATTCAAAAATCTTCTCCCATTACCTTTGAGACCTCTGACCTGCCACACCTGCCCAGGAACAAGGTGCTCAGGGAGCACAGCCAAGCCAAGGGGAGTAGGCAGCTGGCATCAGCGAGAGCAAGGAGCTGCAGTTCAACCCAAAGGCTGCTCCTGGGATCCTTTGGCCCCTCTGCCTGTTCAGGAGTACCCAGAACTAGATGCAATATTCTTAGTAAGTGGTGCCGAGAGTTGTATCCACTCGGGTGTGCTCATTCCTCATTCCCCATGGCTGCAAGAGGAGATGAGGTTATGATGGTGGGAAGTTTTGTAGCAATGGCAGTTGCCTAAAAGAAGTTATGACCTGCATTCACAAAATGGACACCCAACTGATGTTCATAATGTAGAGATTTCATGAAAACCATTTATCACCATGTTTCCTCAAGCATTTCTAATGGAAAGTCTAATAAATCTTTTTAGAGAGCTCAATAAACACACCCACCCCCCCCCAAAAAAAAAAAAAACCAAAAAAAACAACCAAACAAAACAAACAACCAAAAGCCACGCTGTTCAAACTAGTGCCCTAATGGTTTCATTAACAACTAAACAATGTTTAGGATAAGCCTCTTGCATTCCTTCATTATTTTTATTCTCCCCCTCCTGCTCTCTTTCCCTTTGGATGTAGGTATGTCCTTTGAAGGAAGCGTGTAAGTCACCTTGTAGATTATTATTACCTTCTGGTGTCCTTCAGACTACAAGTTGGGGCAAGGATGGTGGTGCAGGGGGAGAGTAGTAGGGGTCAGAATCCTGTGGATATTCCTGAAGCAGTATTTTAATACAGATCACCACCAAAACACAGCCCTCCCCAACCACCTCCTCTCCCAGGAAAGAGGATGCAAAAACAAGATTTGTGAAATAAGGCTCAAATTTCAGTTTGAGGGATAATTGGGATCTTTTTGATGAAAAGGAAAAAAAAAATCACAGCACATTGGGAGACAATATACTCTCTCCTTCAAGTAAATAGATAAAGTAGATGCTCTGAACACAGGCAGAAGCTACAACTGCACAACAGAAAGCAGCCTCTATCAGCAAAGGCAAATAAAACCAATGTACCAAACCTAACTGCTTCCTGGGAAAAAAGAAAGAAAAATATCAGAAAAAAAAAAAGTCAATGCAAACGCTCTTACCACATTTTCTACTCACCAATACCAGGTCCTTTATCAAATATATATAAGAAGCCATTTTTAACCAAACTATCAAGAAATCAGAATGACTAAGTCATTGATAGATAGATCCTACTCATTTAGGGTCAAAACATGAAGACCTAGGATTAAAAAGCAATTATGTGTGTTATCTTTTCTTAAGCAAGCAAAAGCAATTTAAAGGACTTACAAACTAATGAGCAAGAACTGAATCTTGATCCAGTTGTGGATGTATTTTCTCCCAATATAACCATTTTTCCTCTGTCCCTGATGCCATTCCTTCATTTTTCCACTGTTCTCATTTAGATGCTTTCTTTTTCAAACTGTTCAAGCCATATTTAATCTTGTTTATTTCTTCTAACTTTTATTTATAATTGCTCCTGCCTTTTTAAAATATCCCAACCAAAAATAAGCCAGAAACAGAGATAAAAAGCAAACAAGTTCAAAACCCAGAACATGTGGAGGTCAGTCAAGAACAGACTTCCTACAGACCCTCGTCATCCTCCAACAGCCTCCCAAGTGCTCATCAAGGAAGGAAGATTTTTTTTCCCCCCCTCGCACCAAAGAGATACGATCACCATTAACCAAGAGAAGAAGATGTCTGATTTTTATTCCTTCACTCTTCCAGATCAGCTTGGTAAAATTGTTGAAAAAAAATTCAACAAAATATTTTTTCTCCTTATAAGCCACACAACAAACAAAAATATAAAGAAAAAAATAACTGCAATTGGGAAGAAACTATAAGACCCATACACTTCATACATTTGTATTAAAACATTCTAAGCCCTGCCAATTTAAGAGACTCTTCTTCTACCACCTACAACTACTTCCTTTTATCTTATCAGAAAAATAGCTCCTCACCGCTGTAGGCTAATTACACCATCTGTTTAGCCCCAGTACAGTAACACTGAGACATGGCACATTAATTCCTTAACTTTCCCACATGGAACTGCCTTGTGTTACCCTCACACTCAAAAAGACATGGGCTGGGCAGAACGAAGGGGGGAGGGAGGTGGAAATCAGCCTCACAGTTATTTGTATTCCCTCTTCCTCCACCACAGTTCTGCTGTCAGCCTTCACAGGGATTTAAGCAATCTGACAATTTCTCTCTACCTCACCTCAGTACAATAGTGCCACTTGTCAGGATCAGCAATGAAAAACATCAATCACAGGCGCACACACAAAGGAGGAGGAAGAATCTATGCATCAACTCCTAGTGGTATCAAGCAAGCTGCCTCTCTTCACAGTGGTCAGAGATCACCGAATCTCAAGTTAGAGCCTTCCTTGGGAAACTAGGAGATACACAGCCTTGCACTAAAAAGAAGGATTTCTCCTATATTTGAAAAATAGAACAACACCCCCTCCACCTCTCTAAAGCAATCACATCCTGTACCACCAACAGGACTAGAGACAGCACACTAACTGGCAGCTGTACCCCACACTACCCAGTATGGACCACTCATGCTGACGTGCTGGGAAATATCATCATAAGATCCATAAATCCTTCTCTTTTTCTTCCTTCCCCCAGCCCTTTAAATAAGGCAGACCATTTATGAAAAAATGCCATTTGGAATTCTTTACATATGTTAGTTACCAGCTAAAAATAAAACAGTGGGGGACAATAAAACTTTGGGGGACAAACCCTATTTACACAACTGATTTGGACAAGTGGGGAAGAGCAAATGTGTAGTGAGGGGAGGCAGAAGGCACGAGAGCAGTCACCTCTACATGGCAGCAATTACAAGCAGCTACATGCATCAGACTCTTCAGCCAGAAAAGCTTCAGCAGGAAAGGAACACTTCTCTGCATCCTTGCAACTTGTAAGAACTCTCTTGTATATCTCTTAAAGTTAGAAAACTTGTTCCTAGCTTTGATTGCATCTGGGATTCTTCATATTTCCTTTTCCTCTTAGAAGCATTCCTGTTTTTCTAATGAGGTGATACAAAGCTCCTGGAAACTGACATGTTCCAGTTTAGAAACTGTTTTCAATAGGAAAAAATACTGGTACTTATAACCACTAAGATTACACCAAAGGTGAAAGGAAAAATCCTTTGACATTTAACATAATTTTGCATTGCTCAGCCACAGACATTTTTTAATAATTATTTATAGATTCATGTTTCTGCTCTGTGTCACAGACTTTATCCTTTTTATTTTTTTTTTCCCTTAAACAAGGCACAGTGGAAGCTGTAAAGGAAAGAGACAGAAATAAGGGAATGCTTCATCTTACAGATTGCTCAATAAGATACTTATATCCATCTAGAGAACAGCAAGGGCACAGGTCACAGGGAAAAAATTGTGACACAGAGGAGGAGAAATAAGAGAAGGTGAATTGATTACAGTCAATATCTCTGCCCTTGGCTCACAATGAAAATTAACACCAGAAGATGTGGATGGGTAGGGAACAAGCTAAAACTACCATATGCTTTCTTTTGTAAAATACTGTGCTTTTATCTTTGCGTATCATTTCAAATTCAGAAACAGAGTACACAGTTATTCTTCATATTGCATACACAAATTAGAAAATTTTCATCACTGTATTTCTCCTGACCTTTTCAGTGACAAAGCTACTCAGAAAAGGAGCAAGAAAATTAAAAAAAATTTAAAACAGGAAAAAACTGAAAAGAAAAAGAAGCTACTTAAACTAGGTAATTGTGAGTAGAGAAAAGGTAAGTGCTTGGTCAAAACCATACAGGTTTCATCCTACAACTCAGTAGTGCCTTACACCAATCCTGCCTGTACAGAGCAAGCCTCAGTACAGCCACAGCTCAGGGAAACCATCTGAGGAGTGGGCTGGCTCAGATTCAGGGACTGCTACACAATAAGGTCAGGCACACACTGTGCAAGACACACTTCATGAGCACTGTACTTGTTTCTATTCTCTGAGGCACTTTACTATCATGGAGATAAAAATTTAGAGTCAAGCATTCAGCACCATGAGAGCCATATCTGTGCTTCCAGCTAGTGGAAAAGTACCAAACATCAACACCAGCCCATAGAGCAGAGGATCTCACACGATGGCTGCCACTTAACATGTTCCCTTCCCACCCACAGTCAACAGCAAGGCCAGGATAGGTCACTAGGTAACTTTATTAACCCGGTAATCCATTAACTTAAATCATAGGGCAGAAAGTACAATCTGCAGAAAAGCATTTATCAATTCCTTTCCAAAGTCACTTTGATACCCTAAGAAAATTTTGCCAGACATGCCCCAATTGAAAGACAATATATTTTGCAAAAACAAATGCATTCCATAAGAGAAATTCTACTAACCAACCTATCACCTTCCCTTAGCTTTATTTAAAACACATATCTTTATGCTTAAGATGTGAGTGTAAACAAAAAATTTGTATTTTACTAGTAAAGTAAGAGCTGTGTTTGCTTAAAAGGGAGGTCCTTGCAACAATGCACCTTTCCCATACGTACTGCTTATCTGCTTACACAAACAGTCCACTCCTGTACTTCAATAAATACCTGGTGTAAATCAGGTATCCCAATACTGTTAATGCAGGGTGGAGGGGAAAAATTCTATATTGTCATTCAGATATAAGTGAACAAAGATGGGTTTGTCATTGCATACACTGTAGCTCATTAAACCACAAACAAAAATAGCTTTAGTTTTATATGAAGAAAGGGATTTATGACTTGATGAGAAACAAATTGCCAAAAAACCCCACTGCAAACTTGCAACCTAATTAAACACCTTCTGTTACACATAGCATGAAAATTACCACCACTGCTTTTTATGACTATAAAACCACTCTTCCTTCTAACTGTTATTTACCTCCTGTTGGCCAAGTGCAGTATAATGCCAGCATGCACCCTCCAGAATTTCCCTAAATTCTGACAGACAGAGTAGATCTGTGCACTGCCAGTCTTGAACTGGCTTGCAAAGAAACATATCTACATCCCCAAAGAAAGGGGGAATTGTTTCTGAGTGGCATACAACTTTGACATTAAAAAAGCATTGTCAATAACTTAATTGCCTTGTTGTGTCAAGTGCAATACATACAATCAAAGGTTAATGACATCGACCGTTTCCCTCTCCCCAGAAGTTCACTGGAGGAGTCAGACTTCAGAAAGATGTGTCCCTTGAAACATCTGGCAGTCACACAGTCAGATTAGGTAAGTATACATGGAATGCTGAGCACCTCTTTAGTATTTCATTACCTCCCTGGCACATAGTACCATGGTATCACACACAGCACTTAATCTTGCTCTTCTAAAGTATCAAAGCATCCACTAATATTTGAAGTTATTTAAAGCAGAACTGTAAACTCCTAAAGCAGGCAAAATATTTCAACTGTACATGAACACTGTAAAGAACCAGAAAACAGAAAACTGGAGTATACCAGCAGTCAAAGCATTATAAGACTTGATGCTTTTCAAGATCCTGCCTATAAACTAAATTTCTGACCATTTCAGTGGCAAGTTTTCACTATCTGCCTGCTAGCACATCCCCAAATCATTCAGAAATATTCTTTTCACAAAGGGTACCATAATTAACTGTATGGTTCAAGGCAAAACACAAGGGAACACTCTCCAAATATCACAAGTACTTAACAGAATT
The DNA here is from genome assembly GCF_017590135.1 of Pyrgilauda ruficollis. Classification (NCBI taxonomy): domain Eukaryota; kingdom Metazoa; phylum Chordata; class Aves; order Passeriformes; family Passeridae; genus Pyrgilauda; species Pyrgilauda ruficollis. Next base: position 4,582,719 of record NW_024523648.1, read on the forward strand.
CAAACACCTATTATACAAATGCCTACCCATTTTCATATCTGAAAAACAACAGTGATCTTAGCTACTAGTCAGTAGTTTCAGTAAAGTATCAACTAAGACAAAGCAGAAGGCCCCAGCTTCATATAAGCAACATAAAATTGACTGGACATCGGTAAAGAAAGGAAGGATGGCATTGTTAACAAACAGCAATGAAAAATCATTCAATTTGCTATCACTCTCTGAGGTTAGGTTAAGTTTCTATGTAGAAAAAGCTTTCTAAACTTTTCCCACTGGCAGCAGTACCATAAATCCTAAGTATTAAAAGACCTTCTGAAGAGAATAAAACTGACTTTTCTTGCAACACACAAATGCACACACCCTAGTGAAACAGATTTGGTAACCTGATGGCAGTTAAACTAATCTAGTAATACATCCTGCCTCAGAAAGACCCCCTGAAAAATTTATCTTTAACTGTTCTGAAAATTTAAACTGTCAATCTGAGGGATAACAAAACAAAATAAGAAAAAAAAAAAATCATGACAGCTAAGCACAGTGTAGACTCTTCCAAGAAACAGTAAAAATCATCTTTCAATAGCCTGATGGAAAAATAACATGAGAAGCACAACAAAAATATTTGAATTTATACTCTGAAAGCAAATCCCGAAATGAAATACTGTCCAGATACAAGGCAGTTTAAATTATCTTCTGAGGGGCTTAAATTTACATCACAGATATAGGTACACCAAGACTCTAACACCAAACTTTTCATACATGTTACAGGTTGCTCATGACACTGATTTTTATTTTTTGTCACACATTTCTCCCACCACCACCATGCTTATTTCTCCACAGTTTGCATTTTCTTACATACGAGGAAGCAGAACTCCTAGAGTCAGCTTATCCTAGCACACTGCCCAGTTACAGGGCAGATTGCAGGCATCTAGGAAAAACGTGCTCATGATGACTTAATTATTTTCTCAGTGTTCTACGAGCCAGTTTTCTAACCTAAAAAACACCTCATGCCTGCATATTTTCAGTACAAGAACACAGTCATAAGTCTTTCTATAGACACCTACAGCTATCACAAACTCAAACTATTTTTCTCCCCCTCTATTCAATGCATCCCAGAGAAATTTAAAGATATTTTATTCAGGTTATTCTGCCTTACAGACCTGCAAACCATTTCCTTCATAGAGCGCAAAGGCAATATAATTTTGTATTTGCTTATGGAAGAGTGCAAAGTGTCCTGCTTTTAATCCTGCTGTTTGAAATAACCTTCATTTCACAGCAGAAATAATTGGGGGTAACAATACTACCCCTACTCAGAATCAGGAACAAGGACAGTCTCTCATTCCTTGCTGCAGTTACGCAGTAGCTCTGCTTCAACCTTGTGCAGCATTAAAAGGAAAGAAACAGTTCCCAGTTCTTCTCTTCCTGCTTCCTTGACTATCCCTTAAATCCTGTTTCAACACAACTTAGGCACTAGGTTCTTTCCACAAGTACCACAGGATACACAAGGGTATACAGTTGTTGGCATGCTTGAAGTTCATGCCCTACCTCAGCCTGTGACAACTTGCTCAAACACCTACACGTTTATCTACACAGGGAAGTTGGACACAAACTGCTGCTAAGAAGGAAGAGGATACAACCCCTAATTTTACTATTCATTTCATCTGAGGAAAGCATAAGAGAACGCAGGCGCATGGCAGATGCTGCCTTCTCCCATTGCACCACCTCTCAGCCCTTAAGACCACCAAAAAAATGGGTAGAAAGCCTTACACACTTTTCATCCAAGCCTACTTAGCAAGAAAAACTCTGTTGACCTGTGCTTCCCTGCCTGGATACTGAAAGCAAAGTCAGCCAGGACAACATGAACCCTCCAAAACAGAAATCACCATGAACATTTAAACAGATTGGACCGAGCCCAGCCTGCTCATATTCTGTCATGTCTAGAGTCACACACCAAATGTATCCCACACTAGCCTTACTTTCTTAAGACATAAACATTCAGAATTTCTTTCCATTTTCCAAAATGACATCAACGATAAAGAACACTGTATCTAGTACTACCAGCACAGTTTATTAGATCTAACCACCTGTAATAGCTGACATATTAATTCAGCAGTGACAGACAGAATACTTTACAATTTTTTAAAAAACTGTGATTTTTAACAGCCTAAATTAATTCATAAAGTCTCAGACTGACATTTCATCACAATAAGATTCTCTGTATATTAAATCATCTCAATTAAAAAAAAATGCCATTAGAAGTTGTTTTTAAATATTTAGGTCTGTACTATGATCTCAGTGATTTGGTTCATTGGTGGTATCCCATGATAGCAGCGCAGCTCTGAAACATAACACATTACTTCTTAATAGCTCCGTTAAACATGTTTCAAGATACAAAACAATTTTGCAAGGCCTGAGGGAATAAGAAAAAAAAGAGAAAATTGTGCTATCTGTGAGTCAACACTAGCTACTTTTCACTCTCCAAATACATTCACATATAACTGTTCCACAACTGTCTTGGACTTTTTGACATCACACGATCATTAACTGTTTCCTCTTTCTGGGCTCAAAAGGGAGAAAACTACAGGAAAACCATCAGGTTTTAATAGGTCATGGTAGGTGGCATAGGAAAAATCTAATATGTATTTGAATACTGATTTATTTTTATTATGAAAGTTTATTATGAAGTTGGACATCTCATTATCCACTAGCATCCAAATGGTTTTGTTTAGGAAAGCAGCATTTTTATTTATAATTTAGTACTCCCAGTCATGAGGGTGACAACCAGATTCATTCATTTATCCCTTAAAATCTAAACCTACATGGGAACTCCAAGACAAAACCCCATGTGTGACCATGCTAATACCACTTCTGGGAAAGGGTTATTTACAAAACCAAGATAATGATTCATCCTTTCTATGTGTATTTGTTCTTCCATTCTTCTGCAATTGAACAGTAATTTGGATTAACCATTCTGGGATGTTGTGTCATCTCATTTCCCCTATCATGTGTCACCATTTTCACTACTGAACCAGGACCACATAAGCACTTGTGATTTCAAATTAAAAAGCCCAATATCCCATTACCTGAATCACAGAAATAAAACCTTCATGATAGTTTACTGCAAGTAAATTTCACAGAAATTCAGAATAGTTTTGTCTAGTTGTTTTTGTTTATTAAAAATAAGTCTCAGGCTTCTAGAAAATAACTTTCTACACCTTGTTCATACATCCATCATTACTGAAAAATTACTTTCTGAAGCCAAAACAAGACTGCAAGTACCTTTTTTTATCTACATTCATTAAGACTATGACATGTCCTAAACCTCTTGCAATAGTTATTACAAAGAAACTGTAAAGTACAAGGAAGAATAAGTAGCCTCATTATCAATTAGCCAATTTCACTTAGCAATCCCACAAGAGCACAGAATTGGCTGTCAAGCTGAGCATCACACACCACTTCTCCTTTGAGACTATGTAGCAAAACTGAAATACCTGCAGTCTGCAACAACAGCAGGTTTGCCTTACAAAGATTTTTTTCCGGAGTACTTGTCTTATTCCTCAATCAATTCCCCAACTTCCTTGAAGCCACAAAACTGAGAAGCAATCAGATAAATTTAGACACTATTTTGTGTGCCACCAGACAGTGAATAAAGGCATTAAAATCCCTGTATCTACAACTTCTGATTTCCAGTTCACAATACTTATCCAGAGCACAAAATGGCCAATGGAAATAAGACAGGTTAAACTTAACAACGACTACAGATCTAAATAATTACACAGCCTATTTTATCAGAAAAGTGCCAATATCTTATTTTTTATTTTCTGACTGAGACCACAGTTTAAATAATTTTTAATCTGAGATATGATGAAAATATATCCATATTTACAACTAGGCTGTACACTCCTACAATTTGGCATTTAAACCACTGATAATGGCATCTCTCCCCCTAGGAGGCCTGCAACCAATCTGTCAAGCATATCCTATTTCAGCAAATCTTTCTAACCAGGCAAATACAAAACTCTCAATTAGGTGATCTGCCAGCATGTCTTTGAATGCATTAGATGCCAAATTTGAATAAAAGGAAAACAACACTGACAAGCATTCAAGCCTGTCAAGATCTATGCTAAAGCTGCATTGGTTCTGGTGAGGCCAGTGAGCATAAGCAGGCACTGTCCCTGAAAAAGTGTCTGAGGACAGAGCCTCTCATCCTGCCACTGGCATCAGAGAAACAACACAAACGAGTAGAACAGAAGTCAAAACCCTCCCCTTCTAGCAGCAATACATACAGTATGTACAAACAACAAGTTTTCATTACACAACAAGAACTGAAAACAGACTTCAGGATCCTCCTCCACCAGTACCACCACGTCCCCAGTAAATTTCCTACTCCCATAAAACTTCCTGTGTTGGGGTCGTAGCCATTATAAAGAGGAAAGATCTACTCACAAACGATATAAATCTTTCCTCTTGTAGCCCTACAAGTTCTTTCATGCTCTTCATTAAGGAAAAAACACAAGTCCTGGACAGACAAGTACAGAACAGTAAAATAATCCAAAATACTGGGAGTAGATGTCTCCAGGAAGAGATAGTGAGGAAGGTGGTCTGACTTCAGCATACCTGTCTTCCCATACACCTACATTGCAGACTCTTCCCATACACCTACATTGCAGACTGGCCATCCTGCTTTCATCACTGGCCTTTGCCTCACTGCTAGGAAATCACTTAAATCCCACTTCCTAACCTATGCCACAAGAGCAACAAAAGTGTGAGTGCTCCCTATGCCAGATTTTCTTTTCAAAAAACAGAACAGGTTAACTATTTTTTTTAAATCTATATTTCATAGGCTTAGTGAAAGAGCAGACAGGTAAAACTAAAGGATTTGAGAGTTGGAAGGTGGAACTAACAGCTGGAGATTGTATTCACCCAACTGTGGCTCTTTTTTAATCCATCTTGAGAATAGGTAGCCTTCAGCCTAGCTGAGGATTCCACCAGAAGCATATATTAATTCCTTTCAGCAAATATTACATCTGTGTGGAAGGATGCCACACTTCCAAATGCAAGGAACTTTTAACCTTTCCCCAAAAGACCACCTTTAGTCACAGATATTTTACAAATGAAAGCAGACAACTTCCTGGCTCAGATAAGCCAAGTATCAAAAGGTTTAACTGCATGGGTGACAGAATGTGTGAAGTTCCCTAACTCCTGCTAAATGATGGGTTCAACAGCAGCGGTGCTGTATTAAAGATTCCATGAATCTTAAAAATGCATTTTTAAAGTATCCATACCAAGGACAAGCCCATTAATGGTATACTGAGAGATTATTCTTCAACCTCCTAAGCTTTTAGCCTGAGCAGAAAAAAGGAATCTGACTTACTAAACAACTCACTAAACAAATGACTGAAAAATACAACAAAATTAATTCTTTGATAGGACAATCAACAACATTTCTCAATTTATGTTTTCTCCATTTTATATCAGACACATGAATCATGGACATGGTGTCTTTAAGTACATTTCTGACCTATATCTTTTGTAGTTAGAGGGAGAGAACTATATCTACACACTCAGGCAATTGTCACAGGTGTTTCAGTTTATTGGAACACATTCTGCTAATTTTAAATGGTTCGGTCATACTATGTTGGAGGAAGAAACCTGATTCTAAGCTCATTTAAAATGTTCTAAACACTATCTCTAGAAATAGGGGAAAGTTAAACATAGCTAGAAGCATATTGCATAAAACAAATATATCATTATACCAGTGTTATGAATAACTGGTGGGAAATGCTTTACTCTCTGTTAGCATCTTCAGTCAGTGGGATCAGCTGTATACAGTGCAAGAGAAGCAAGGGAAAAGAGACATAGTTTGGCGAGGAAAAAAGAAAGCAGTGAGCTAACTGCTATGTTAGCCCTTAGCTATTAATAGAATAGCCATTAGGAATAGCTTAATAGTTAGCTACTCTTCAGCTATTCCTTGATTAACATAATTAAATAAAATTCAGAGAGAACAATTAAGAACCTCAACCCAGTTTGAAGATGACTAGAATATAAAACTTGATTTTAAAACTCTAAGTGATTTTTTTCCAGGTGTCTTCCTCCTTCACTTTTTTCTACATGAAAAATGTCCACTGCTTCATCACAACTAGAATGCTCTCTGCAAATCTTTACACAGTGATTAATTCTACACGTTATATTAATGAATAGAAACCAACCTGGGGGAGGGGCTGAGTGAGGGGCAAAGGTAAACATGAGGGAAAAAAGGGGATTTTACTAAATGAAGGTACAAAGGGAATGCCATTTTCTTAACACCTACATATCTGAAGGTGCTGAAGATGAACAGTCTACAGTGATAAACATAACTGTTGAGGTGTTTCAATTCCTATAGGTTTTTGGGCTTTTTGTTCTGTTCTAAAGATGAAAAAAAAAAATCTGTTCAGAGATATAACTTAAATCAACAATTTAAAGCTCAGCCTTAATCTATAGATAAAAAAGGCTGCAGTCTGTTCCAATGTACTTACTAAAGTATTTGACTGATGCATTCAGGGTGGAAAAGTACATGACAAGTTATAAAAACTAGTATTCAACTACAGAATAAAGTATTTCCCAAGACAAAAATTTTCCCAAGTAAAATGAGCTTTTTAGAGAGCACTCAAAAACTGAACACCTAAGATCCTAACATTAGCACATAATAATATTATAAAGTAGTATTTGGTGAATCATCACATTTTCTACTAATTCCCATTTCACTTGCATTTTAGAAGATGTGAAAAGGAAGGTCTCCTCTCAATTGCAAAAGTAACTGACATGTCTGAACTGTCTAATAAAAGTCTTTCAATTCCAGGATACAAACAACTTATTGCACACCTCTATATTTACATATACCTAAAACTGACCAAAAAAATAATCTCCTGTATACTACAATGAAATGTTTCCTACTCTATAGATGTTTTCCTGTACTGTGTGGTATACAACATTTTTATTTTCTGGGAAAAAAAAACCAAAACAGTAATTCCTGTTTTCCATTAGTTTGTAGACAGGAAAGTGTCTCCTATGCATTACAGTGTCAACTACACATGATTCTTGGTCCAAGTTCAAAAATATTGTTGGCTCCCTATGTTTTAAATTTAAGTTGATCACTTGCCCTTTTCAAAGGGTAGTAACATTAACACTAATCTCTTGATATTTCCATGGTCTGAGACATAGCAGATCACAGAAAAGATATAGAGTTTTAAGCTATTTCATTATATTGCTTCCAATGTCAGGTGACAAAAACAAATATTGCTGACAATCCTTAAAGATTGTCTTTGGAACATGTCTAGTGTGTCTGGGATTAAATTTTAAAAAACTTTGCTTAATTTCCTAGTACAATCAAATAGTTTATATAACAGGTCAAAGTACAAATAACAGAAGGTCAAACTTATGTTGCTTGGCTACTAATCATCAATTTCTTTTATAAATTCATAGTGATCAGCAGAAGAATTTCAAGAATTCCTTCTTATACTGATGCATGCTATCAGCCAACATTAAAATGGGCCTGGTATTTCCACCTGTTTACAAGTTCTGCCACATGTAAAAAGCATCTGAAAAAAATTTCTTCTAAGAAATTCTTATCTGCAGGTGGCTACCATTTCCCTCTTAATTCCATTGATTTCTTCTCCTTTGAAGAAAACCAACTGGACAGCGCACTCCACCAGTGCAGACAGTGTCCTAAACACAGAAGAACACAAAACGACCAGCCACAGAATAGAGCAATTCTGCATTATAGAGACTGCATTATAAACTTCAATGTACACTCTTTTGGATATATTTGGCAAGTAAAACAGTAGATAACCCAAAAATAAAAGCCAGCTTTAGGCAGTCAAGGCTTTCACCCCAGTGGCAATAATTTTATAGCTAGGTTGAAAATATTTTCTCAAAAACAACAAACTAGTTTTTTGCACTGAAAGAGCAATTAAAGTGACAGATACATGCACACACTGCCACCAAATGTAAAAAGGGTTAACTCTTCTAGGTCTGCACTGCATCACCCTCTTCTGGGCCTTCTCCTCAGAGGTGTCAAGTTATCACTGCCCTAAGCAGACACTATCACCAATTGCTGCTTCTCATTGTTGCTGCACAGCTGAACTCCAACAAGATCTGCAGCCACATTTCACTTAAATATGTAACTGAATTATGACTCCTTTGGGACTGCAGGCACCACAGGAAAAGCGTCCTCTACAGATAATGTAAATTTTATTTTCTAGGAGACTGGACACAGGTCTCCAAGTGTTCCACAACTGGTTTCAGGTATAACTTTGGCCCATTTAACTTAGGTCTCATTAAAATTAATGGAACCTGTTTTCAGCAGACTTGAAGATAGCATTGGTGACTACAAGTGGAGTAGCAGTACAGCAAATGCTGCTATGAAACTCCCTGCAGGGGTTAAAAGTCTTTCAGTGTTCCCCTCCTCGAAGTCAGTCACTTTGTTGTCAAGGCTTTGAAACACACAGATGTGTGAGGCTACTAACTACATACTATCCCCAGGTTTATGGGGGAAAAAAAACTTTCTCATGTTCAGTCGTAAGACTGAGACTCATACAAGAGTGATAAGAAGAGACTCCTGCAACTCAATCTAAAAAGGTGGGACATATCATAAAACCTTTTTTTTTTTAAAAAAAAAAAAAGGCAAAACAAAAATGTTATTCAAGTCATGCCAAAAAAATAAAACCATTGAATACACAAAGATAACCTGAGTTGTTGCTTCACACCTCTCCCCATAATATCAAAGCACTTCTAAGGGTATTCCAAATCTGAATAAATGAAAAAATGGTAAATATTTTGCTCATTGCACTTTACAGAGCATGTCTCCAGTACAACGCTACCCAGCTCTCTATCAGTCCACAGCCAATAGACATCAAAGTCTCAGAAGAACATGTGAATATAGTGAAAATACTAAAGTAGGCCATCTTTGGTTTAATACTTTTTCTTCACTCTCTGACTCCAGAAGGATGGTTAATGTATTAAAGAGTCACCTTCCCCTCTTAAAGGATAGTGCAGCACTGCCCTTCACTGCACAGTTCAACCTCTTCATTTGTCTTTGAAAGCATGCTGTATAAGCAGCTGCTCTTCATGGTAACTACCTCCTTTGATTAGCTGCTGTGAAAGCCTCTATCAATAGCATATCTTTTTATCTCATATCTTCTGACATACTTTGAAAATCCTATTACAGTGGACTCTACCCTCAAGGTCTGAGTTTAAGCTGCACCCTCCTCGTTAACTATATTATAATTGCTGTCAGCCTGAACCTGTTTTTCTCCAGAGCACCACTAGACAATGCTGATGAGGTATTTGTGGACTGAAACATCCAGGCAGGCTCACTCCAACACTGTAATGCTTTAGAGGTATTACTGCACAGACCTGATTAGTTGGAAACACTGCGCAAGTCTGTGTAGTGTCTCCCTGCAGGCACATCAGAGGTCACAAACACAGTCCTTCAAAGTCCAGGCTTGTCCTTATTAGCATGCAGCTCTGTGTCTCAATACCACACATTTGTTCTGTTTATACCCTACGACCTCTTGCATGCACTGGGTGAAATACTCTCCTGATATAACCCTTGAAAAAGACAGTAAGTACCAGCATGAAGAGAGAAAAAAAAAAGTTTCAGAAGTTGCCCATTTCAATGACAACAGCCGGAATCAAAACCAACTAATGTCTACAGAACATTTATACACAACCACACACTTCCACACCTTGAGTTTTTGTAAATTTCCCAGTCTTATCTCAAAAGTAAACCCCTTCTTTTAGCAGCCACTGATAACTGCCCTCAGTTCAAAATTTGTTACTGCTGAGACTTCTCTATGGGGCAGCATTGGCACCATGGACTCTGCTTCTACCCTGTAAGTTTCATGTGGCGTAGGAGCACTCAGGAGACTCTCAGACCCACAGAATTCTTTACAGCGGCTTAAATGCATGACTCCCATTTTTAGCAACTTCACTAAATCCCTTAAAGGATTTACAACTAGAGCCATAGCTAGTATTCAGATTTTTTCACTTTTATTAAAACTAATTTTAATTTCCCCACTTGAAATTTGGCATACCTGTAAAGAAAGCTTGTCTGCTTTAAAAACATGTTGCAAATATCCCTTATCTATTGCCAAATTAAATTCCAATTTAAATTAACTAATGTCTCTTACAATATTCTTCAAAGCCTTGCCACTAGGCATTTGTTCCTCACAGTTACATTCTAAGCTAGTCCCAAGATACATGCAAAAAACTAAAAGGTTTCCTTCTCCTGTTGTGTCCTAGCTTATTGCTATTTTTGGTAACTGTAAAAGGACAGTAACTACTTCAAAGTGGTTGATGGACCTTGTGAAATTATCGGCAAGATTCATATTTAGAAACTGCTAGAAACTTGGAAGTTTGGAAACGACGGTAAAAAAAAAGTGAGCTGTTAGATTATATTCCTGCTTTTTGAAACAAGTTTAATGCGGGGGGATAAGCCCCTAAAAAATCTTATGAGATTTCTTTATCCTAAATAGTGACTGCAGCTCAAAATATCTATGCAATATTCCCACTGCCTCCCTGAGCTTCCTTTTCTTCTTCTGACAAAGTGGATTCTACATGAGCAAGTCACTTGAAAAGACATAATAGTGACAAACAGCAAGTTCACAAAGAGGCCTGTCAGTCTTGCTGTACCACACAAAGTGTAAGAAGCATTAATTAACGTGATCTTGGAACGATAGCTCACCCTTCCCTACAGCATGGAAAAAAAAACCAACAGAAGTAACAATCAAGAAAATAAACTATGTCACTTAACTTTTACAATGCTTAGCACACTCCAACTTCTATTCCTTCCTACCTCAAGTTTCCCCTTAACAGAGGTGGCAGGTAGTAATATAAATGTAGTAGCATTTCTGTTCTAAAATCCAAAGTGGTTGCAGGTTTACTAACTGGAATATAAAATTTATTATCAAATTTCAACATCAGAACAGTTGTACAAGATTGGACATGAATCTTTGTGCACGGAATTGTTAATCCTGAAACATACTTTCAAAAATATTAAACACTGAAAACAAACCTAAATCACTTCCTCTCATAAGGAAGTTTCTCACTGTATTTTGCATGTCAGAAAATGCACAAATTCAACTGCAGCAGAGCATTCCACAGCTGTGGGTACAAAGGACACACAGTGAGTGTTAAGCATTAAACCAACACAAACAGCAAATTGATTTTCCAGGAGAGCCTTTTAAAGCATTTAAAAACTTCAAAATGGAGAGAAGGGAGCAGAAAAGGGAAACTACAAAAACTGAACTACTTTGTTCTTCTGTGGAAGCAATTCAACACTAGATTCAGATGACAGAAAACATAAGACATCACAATTATTAAATAACAAGTTATGCTAATTATAACTTTGAATAGGAAACTAGTTTTAAAGTCCTAGAAGTCAAACAGAAAATGGCTCAACATATACAACTAACACTTCTATTCAAGTTAGCACTGAAGATACTGTTTGTTTACACTGTTTCTTGAATAGATTGCAAAATACTGAATCATACAATTTGATAAGTAAAATGCCCTAAAAATTAGTCTATGTGGCCCCATAGAGTGAAGATAATGAAGAAGCATCTGGACAGCCAGAGGGGATCCCCTTGCAGTTCACCCACCAAAGGCTGAGGAGGTCAGCTCCAGCCTCCTCCACATTTTGGAGGTGTAGGGGGACACACCTAAGTCACTGGCCCTTGCAAAGGCTGGGGACATACTGTCTGCAGACAGCAGCAGCCCTACACCACCAATGTCTCCTTCCCTGTGCCCATCTCTAGACAGAATTCAAAAGCAGAGCATGGTGCTCTCTGTTACCAGGCACACATCTGATGTACCAGCCAAGGCATCTTAATCTGTACCAGTGTGCAGAACGGCCTTTCCCAAACAGGCTGTGTGCTTGGGAAAGACAGGGTGTGAGAACTAGTACTCATACGGCACAAGTTACTTGCATAGGCTGCTAAATTGGTCAAATAAAATTTACATTTTCGTGACAGCATAAGACAGAAGTGGGAGGAGAGGAGATACTTCACTGCTACGATTGCTCATTCAAACTCCCAACTGTTTCAGCCTTCCAATAAAACTAATGGGTTTTCCTTAACGTTTAACATTTCTCCAGTTTCACACCTCCAACTCATGAATTTCTACAAACCTGCAGGAAAAGAGGATGGCTGGTTAAACAAAATTCAAGCCATTCCAATTTTGCAAGACGAGGAATAGATGAGAACAGATCGGGAATTTAGGACAGGAAAAGTTCACAAAACCTTAAATAAGCCAGTGGCTGTTTGTCTACGCTGTACTCTGGGTTAGGAGGAATATGTTTATTAACACGGAGACGCACATATCGCTGTGCTGCCTCTCTTCTCCCTAGTTTGTGCGAGTAAAATCTCAAACATAAAAAAAAAAAAAAAAAAAAAAAAAAAGACAAAAAAGCAACCGAACAAAAGCCTGTCGTTACACGCAGTGTGTGCACGGGCTCCCGGAGGGGCGGGAGGGCACGGCCCCTGTGCGGGGCTCGGCGCTCCGGCCGCGGGGCAGGGGCCGCGCCAGCCCGCGGCTCCGGCGAGTTCTCTACCGCCACCTCCTGGGCCCTCCGGCCGCGGAGCCCCGAACGGCTCCGGAAGATGCTGGGAAAGCCGGGAGATGGGCGGCTGTCAGAGGTGGTCTCGAGAGAAACTCACTGGCAGGGAAAACCAGAACAAAACTAAACAAGTAAACAAAAATATCCAAACAAACTACAAAAGGAAAAGTGGAAAAATATAGGAAAGAGACCCTTTTTTTTGTTTTGTTTTGTTTTTAAAGCTTCTTTTCCTTCCAACAACCAAAAGAGGAAAGAAAGGGTGGATGAAGGCAGAAGAAAAACCAAAAAAACTAAGGAGACATGAAAACAAAGCTCAAAGATACTGAGCTTCCAACAGCAGCTTCCCCCAGACCATATTAGTTTCTAGTGAAATGGGAAAAAACGAAGCAGCATTGTCTGTGTCAAAAAATTAGCCAGCAGGTACCTACAAAACGCTTGTTCCACAGCAAGTCTTAGAGCCTGCAAGCTGAGGAGAGGTCACCTGGATATTTATCCATCCACTGTCTCCTCTTGTCCTCTGCCTTCCTGAAGGCATCCCTAGAGAACAGGGTCTTCATGTGATGCAGTACCAGAAGGAAATACCTTCCACTGCCAACACCTACAGCTTTCACTCAGCTTCCTGGCTACATGAGCTCTTCCAGCAAAAAGTTTAAGCCCCTCTGCAGCAGGCAAGGCCTCCCCCATCCATCATTCAGATAGGTCCCAGATAGTTAGGAAAAGACAATTTGGGAACACCAAAAATCCCTTTATGCCCACAATTAAATTGCTTGAGAAGAAAAAGACACTTTTGTGCAAGGCAGGGAGAAGCAAAGCACTCATCTCGAGTCTTTTCTTAAAGCTTCTTCTCCGATGACTTTTTTTCATTTTACTTCCTGGTTACTGGTTACAAAAGGGATTTGCTTCTGCAAATAAGATGGACCCAACTTCAAAGAAAATTTCTGTGCATATGAAGCTTGAAATTCCAAGACAAATTAAAGTTCACTCAAAAAACTAATACATGAAAATGTATGTGTTTGTATCAGAAAAATTATGTTCTTGGGTTTTGTGCATTTCTTGTGGTCGTACCTAACTGTACCTAAGACTACCACCTGAGACTCTATCTCAACAAAAAAAAAAAAAACGATAGTACTCACATGTGCAATACCTGCAAAAAAAAAATAATACTTCTTTAATATCTGGCAAAACATGTTGATTTTGTGGTTAAATGTCAGGTTAATACAGCATTTATACATACGCATATAAAATTACACATTTTTTTTTTCGTAAAAAAAATTAACCACAAGTCTCATAACAAAAATATAAAGGAAACAGAACCCAAAAGAAAACAAACATACAAATAAGCCACCCCCACACATCTTCTGTAATTTACAACTGTAAACTTATAAGCATCTGAAATTGATGCTTTCCGCTATCTCAAACATAGGCTACTTATAGAAAGAGATCTTGTAACAACATCACATGTAAAATAAAATGTGTCCAACTTTGTTTGTTAGAACAATTTACATGCACTTGCGTGACACCACACTATGAGCAACTCAACTCTACATTCCTGTCCAAACAAATCTAATCTCTTCCTTACAACAAGCGCTCCAGAGCCTTCAAGTTGATTTTACCCAAGAGTATTTCTGGGCTATCTTTGGAATGCTTGTGGGGTGGGGGGAGGGGTGAGGGACAAGGAGGGAGTGGAAGAAACACTAGCAAGTAATAAGCAAATACAGATGGAAATTAAACCTTACTTTGTATGTTGACCAAAAAGAAAATTATGCCATTCCCTATAAATCACTGCTTGGCTAACACTGACCTCTGCTAAAATGTTTACAATGTTAATGCTGTCCTGTAAATTCAATCTCTATGAAAAATGGCACTTTTGCCTCCTCTACTAATTTAAGTTATTCCATTCATATGTGCTTGCACATTGGATAACAAATTATGTGCTCATAGCCTGCTCTATGTTCAGCTATCCTGTTTCCCATAAAAATTGCTACTTAAAATAGGCAGGTTTTCTACTAAGCTTTGATTAAAATTAACTTTAAAATCTGAGAATAAAATAAGGAATTTCATCTCAACTCAGATGAAGATTATACTGTTTATATTGTTCTTTTATCTCCTTGATTTAAGCTACTGCTCCAGAGCTTCTCTTGTGTTTCAGTTCATAAGCTTTTTAGAGAAGGGAAATCAGGCACTTTTTTGGGTAGGAAATGCCATTCACACTTACAACTCTACAGAAACAACAAAAGCATGCACACAAACTCCCTCACAAATTGCTTTGTTTGAAACCTGGAACTTCTTTGAACTTTCAAATATTTCTATCTTTGACAAAACTTAGTAGTTACATAGTTAAGGTGCTCTCTTTATCTGTACTTTGACCACCGCTCACAGTAGAAGTGCTCAGTCACGCTCAGACTTTGTACCAATGCTCAGAAGTTATGAAACTTGGTAACTTCCAAACTTTATTCCACTGCCTGCAAGAACAAAAGCCAAGTGGAAGAGTGAAAAGACACAGAAAAATCAAGAGGAACATATAAAAGCAAGTTCCCAAAGGGTTTCTTCCACAGATAAAGTGTAGCAGTCAGTAAAGAGGAAGATTACTTCTTCACTGCTCCCAGTTAGAGGTTTTCCCACTGCAGACCCAAAAGAAATAATAACTGTCTGCAGTGAAGCGCAGTACCAGCCCATTAATCAGAATCAGGTATTTTAAAGTGACTATTTTCAAAAAAAGATAAACTGCCATTCCCTTAAATTTCAGAGTTTGTAACCACAGCTTGTAAGCACTTAGAATTTCATGTTTTCTTTTACCTCCAAGAGACACTTTGCATTTGTAACACGAGAGACTTCAAAATGTATTTCTCTGCATTGCTCTCAACACTTTTTCTCTTCTTCTGTCATGCATTCTGCTACTCATTTGCAGTTATTGTCTGAGAGAAATTATTATATCCCACAAACTTTCTTTAAAAAACAGGGAAGCTATTGCATCAAATTTCATAGCTTTCATAAAGCATACTGCTCTTATATTGATGACAATGGGAACATTATAAATAATTTAAATAAATTCTACTGGTCTCATCCTCCTTCCATGATTTGAACAAAGGGATCAACATAGAATTAATGACCAACAAAAATTAATTAAGTAGGAAAGATGAGAAAATGCCCAGAAGCATTAAAATAATGCCTTACTTAGTACTAGCAGACAATATTGTAAAACCTCTCTCTTAAAAGATCTAGAACAAGCTTTAACCTTCCAAACAGATGAGGACAGTCTAAAACTGTAACTCTAGAAAGAATTTTGTAGCAAAGTTAGTAGTTAAGAATGCCATATTCAAAAAGCATCCTACTATATCCACCCTCACCTTCCTCACAGACCCTTTACATCCACTGCTGAGGACCAGAGATCCCATTTTTTGGGAGTCTGACTGGTAGAACAGTTAATGTTCCATTTAACACTGAGCTAACTTACTCTGAGTTAGTCTCCAGTGCATATTATAAGGACTAAAAAAAAAAAAAAAAATTTAAAAAAGTTGTCTTTGAACAATTATGGGCAAAACAATATTTGTCATTACACATTTAACATTAGTGAATTTTGATATTAACAACAAAATGAACTTTGTTATTTAACAACAAAATTTAACATTAATGAATATTGCCAATATTGATTAGGTTGTCACAAACTCAACAAAGACCTCTTAGATACATCACAGTTCTCTCTGTCCCTCCCATAAAGACAGCCAAAATCCAGACTGCACTGACAAGTACAGCAACCTCTCCAAGCTAGGCTTGTCTCTTCCCAGAGAACCCCTTTATTTCCCAAATTGGACATGAATGACAACCATGAGAATAAGTCAACAGCACAGATTCTACTTTGCCTGCACAATAGTGAACAATAATACAAATCTTTCTGTTGTTTCTCCTAGATATATCCAATCCTTCTCAAACACAACCGGAAAAAGACAGGAGTTTCAAATCTGTGTGTTCAAATCCAGTTTCTGTTCACAGTGTGATCACCGTGGCATTTCAATACAGGGATTCTGTTCTAAATGCTGTTCAACTACAAAATCTGACTCAAAGTTTAGGCATAGAACACAATGCTAAAAATTCTGGCGATTAAGCCAGGAAAAGATATTTTTAAAAAGTAGTGTTTTCTAAGAGCAGCCTGTCAAAATCAGATGCTTGTGTATTATGTCCTCAAGGTCAGTACTGAATATGACACAAGTTTCCTGTCTAATTTTCTACAAAGTAAACATTTAAGACCACAGCAGCCCCAGCAAGATTTTTTTTTTACTTAATAAATAAATAAATAGAATCACTAAGAACAAAAATCTTTCAGCTCTAGCAAATACAAATGTGGTAACATGTTAATGGTAACACCAGCGCTGGTAACACAGAATGGCTGTACAGAGCAGGCCCTGACCACACATCTCTGTTAATCAGGCTGTCAAAATTAATTACTATTACATGTCCACTTCAGATATCTTCAAAAACCCAGAATGCCACAGATAAAAATCCTAGAGAGAGTCACAATTTCTGAACTATTCAGTTAATAAACTCTGGGGTTTTAGTTCCATAACACTATCCCTCCTCAACTACTCCAAGAAAAGTACATATCTGTGCCAAGCATTGCAGTTACAACCTGGTTTGCACCAAATGGCACATGGAACTCATAAAATAAAAGTGTGATTAGAAGCAGCAGACTTTACTTCCATGCAACATTGTCAAGACCAAGAAGTCAGAAAACAGCCCTGAAACCACAACCTGAAGAATAAATCTGCAATGTTTATCATTTACATCTTTAATGCCACCTAATAACACTACATGTGCAATTAGAGTGGAAAGATGTAATTAGGATGATTCATCCAGAAGAGGTAGCACTTTCAGTCTTTTACAGAAAAGGACTTATTAAGCTACAATGCCAAACAACAGATTTGCTTTTACAAAAATACTATCTGGTTTCAAGTTTATGAATCACTACAGAAACCTTCAGACAGAACTAATGTCATCCAGAAGGATCTCAAAGTTACCTTGAATTAAAAAAAAAAAAAAAAAATTATATA